>NC_135787.1:73455000-74097500 GCF_051106095.1 Pogona vitticeps
TCTGGGCGGCTAACAACAATATAAACAGCACAATATCAAACGATTAAAAAAAATAAAATGAAACATACATTCAACAAATATAATCAGCATGCTAGATGTTATTTGTGTGAAGGATTGCAGGAGATCAGAGTTCTAGTAAGCTACTGTGAAATGAAATGTCACTTAATTTTCAGCCTGCCATGAGATATGTCATTTAAAAAGATTACCCATATTTTACCTGCTTCCTGACTCATTTCATACCAAGAGCCTAGATTTTGGCATATATTTTCCCCCTTTAAAACAATCTTTCTTATTGCAACTTCCTGAAACTCAAGGCAGCTAACAACTGCTGTTAAATCAAACCCATTGTTGCTCTCTTATGTAATCTTAAGGGCACGTGCCACTGTCATTTTCCTGACCCTAAGCAGCTCTAGGTCTAGGCAATGTTTAGATGAGGTAGCATAAATAGAGCCATTTATGCTACCTTGGTTTTCATGTCTGAAGAAAGATGGGATGTAATTGTAACAAACCAACAAACCTATGGAATCAGTCAGAAAAAAATAGAACAATAATCCAGCAAAAACTGAAAACAAAACATGCAGGCACATACCTATTGTTCTGTCAAGCATGATTAATGACCAAGTACAAAAACACAGGACTTAAGCAAAACAAAACAAAAATCTAAACCACAACCAAAGAAAAGACAAAAAAAGAGTAAAGGACAAATAAAACAGTTTTGCCTTGCAATTTCTTGTAAAGGAAAGCAAGAAAATAAACCAAAATTACAAACTTCACTTGGAAGCTATGTTGATACCATGCTCAGATATAGCGGCTATTAGATATCATAATGATGGTATTGTAATTCAATGTCCTTTGGTGTTAAGTTGTTAATAAAAGGGGAGAAATCAGAATGTAATAATACCTCTTATGTTCCCTATCATATTTTTCTGATATGGTTCAAGCTGGTTTTTTTGTGTGTTGTTCACAGTTCTTCTGTGCCAACTGTTTTATATTTACATAGCTGTTAACTCTCTTAATTTCAGGATCCTCCAGCAGTATAGAAAATCAAATGGATGTATCATAGATTCATAGAATCATGAAACTGGAACAGGCCTACAAGGCCATCAAGTCCAACCCCCTGCTTGATGTAGGAATACAAATCAAAGGATGTCTGTCATGTGGTTGTCTAAGTTTCTTTTGAATGCCTCCGGTGTTGGAGCACTCCCCACCTCTCAAGGTAATTGATTCCATTGCCATACTGCTCTAACTGTTAGGAAGTGTTTCCTGATATTCAACCTAAATATGGCTTCTTGTAACTTGAGCCCATTGTTGTGTGTCCTGCACACGATCAAAAACAGAAGTCTATCATAAACTGGCACAACCCTGCTTCTCTGAATGACATATTCTCTGTGCTATAACATATTTAACCTTTATTTAAAGACCACAGCCTTTTATGCCTCTGTTTATTTCACCAACAAGTCACAAATGCATTCACATGGGAAGCCTTTTTTTCGAACTTCTTAGGAACTATAATGAACTCTGATCTTAATGTCTTTTAAGAAGTCTGGGAAGTATTAATGTGACAGTCTATAAAATGATGCATGTACTTTAGAAAAGTTGCATGCAATGCATAAGCATTGCCATATGCCTAAGAGAATTAAGCCCCAGAATTGTTTTTGGTTTTTTTTACTGTAATGAGCAATTATGTTCAGTGCTCTTCCGGATAACTGAAGAAATTGCATTGACCATTTGATTCAATTTCAGTTCTAAAGTTATCTCAGGTTAGCTTTGCTTAGTTCACAGAAGATCTTATATCAGGAAGCCTGAAGCATGAGCTCTTAGAGAGGATGCCAACACCTGATAGGGTCCTAGAAGGGTCACAGGAAGATCCACAAAGAGTCATTCATATCCAAACGAGTAAAAGATGTAGAGTCAAATTGTATGCACACTGATTCAGAAGTTCCACCAAATTCAATAAGGCATATTGGTATGGATCAATAGTATGATAAAGGGTGCCATTTATGGAGGGCTATGGAAAGAAGCTGTTTGACCTGTATTTCAGATTTCAGGATTGTTTCACCTTGAATCACCTGTCTAGTACTGCACAGATTAACAGTTAGAATGAACAACAAAATCGGATATATGTATCAGATACGTAAATAAAGTCACAAATCATCTTGCCTCAATTTTTTAAAAGTACTGGTTTCTTCTATATTTGATAACATGGCTGAAGTATATGCTAAAGATGATTGTAACAGCAAATTCCCCCAAACTGTGCTGATTTTCATGAATTTCACTTATTATATGTGCACAAACAGGTCTCTGGGTCTTGCCAAATTTTGGGTCTTCCCTGTATGATATATAAACTGTTGTCCTTCACCAGGATTATGACTGAATGTCTGAATGAATTACCAGCAGAACTGAGTTTTTGGGTTTTATGGATTTTATATTTTCAAAAATGGAAAATCAAACTTGTTTGCCTTCCTTGTTCCCAGCATGCCTAGGAGTTATTCCAGATGAAACCTAAAACCATCGCATCACCTGACACAGCCTCATTTGCATGTCTTTAGTCCCTTCCTCCCTTATTCCCTCTCAGGAGGGCACTATGCAGACAGCATGACTTCAATATTGCGGCAGTTCTCCCCTCCCAGCAGCGCCTGCTTTTTGTGACATCTTGAAGGACAAAGGCCTCAGGAGATCACTAGAGCTTGTAAGATTTTCATGCCTTTCTGGCCTTTTAAAAGTGTTAGCCCTGATAAGCATCTGCTTGTTTGACTAGAATTTGATATCAGGTTTTTGGTAAATACCAGAGGGGAGTGGCGTTCTTGGCTTCCAAAGCAAAAAGCAAGAATATTGAACTGCATCCAAGCATCTCCTTGGTATGGTACAGAAGACTGAACAGTTATAGCCCCTCATCATTCACCCCGAAATATAAAAGAATGAACGGATTAGAAATCATTGCGTCACCTTTTCTTCCCACTGCTTCAGTTCACACCAAGAGGATGTGGAAGGATGTTGTCATGGCAACTGCATTTCCCTCCTAGTTGAAGCAGGCTAAAGAAGATGAGGGGGGAGGGGTTGCTATAGCAACCTTTTTCAGTCCAGACACCAGCAGTAATCAAAAAGAAAGTCTGAAGGGATATATTACATTGCTATCCAGGCATCAGTAGAACATCTTGACTGGAAGATTGAGTACACCCAGGTTTGGGCACATCTACTTGGTAAAAACACAGTGAAAACTGCTTTTGGCAGAGTCATGTTGCAACTTTGTCTGGTGTTTTGATCTTGGAGACAACATCTATCAATGAAAAGGACATGAAAAGGTCTCTAGCTTCTCCTAATTAAAATATGCTCTTTTGTTTTCATGTCTGTTAGCAGCCAGCATCCCTCAATCTACTGCTGCATTGTTTGTTGCATTTTGTTTTTTGTTTACTTGAAAAATGTACAGTGGTGCCCCGTATAGCGAGGTTAATCCATTCCGGATTAACCAACGCTATACGGAATCATCGCTAAACGGGTAGGGGAAATGTACTTTGTTACTTACCCGTTCAGCAAGGATTCCAGGTGCCGGCAGCCATTTTCGCGCCTTCGCTAAGCGAGGGCAGGGCGCGAAAACGGCTGCCAGCAGCCATTTCCGGGCTTCCGGCAGCCATTTTGGAACCACCGATCAGCTGTTCGGCGGCTCCAAAATGGCCGCCGCAATACCCGATCTTCGCAATGCGGGTTTTCCCCATTGCGAAGATCGGGTATGTTTCCGTATAGCGACCCCGAAAAAGGGATCGCTATACGGAAACATCGCTATACGGTGCACTCGTTAAGCGAGGCACCACTGTATTTCACTACTTGATCACCGCCAGTCAAATATCCTATGGTGAACATAATGACATCACAGACCAGCATAGGTTTGTCTGCATCAGAGAAGACAAATGAAACTGTATCACCCGATGTGTTTTTTTCCTAATAAAGAGAAAATGTCAATGTTTTGTGTGTTTGGTTTTTTTGGGGGGGGAGAAAACTGCCTTTGATAATTTTTATGCAATGTTCAAAATAGGTCTTATTCATTTTTGTTTAAATCCAGGTATCATGTACGTGAATGCACAGCTTTGAAATTCATTTTAAACAATCTTTTGCATAGCTTTCTACTCTTCTCTGTTGCCTTCCTGGATGAAACCAGCTGTCCAGGAAACCAGACAGCTACTGCCTCCAGACCCGATCTGTGCAGCCTTTTTCCTGCCTCCAATTATTTTCTCACATGTTGTTGTTGAAAACTGAAACTGTAAAACCAGGTGATCTGTATGGACCTTTCCCTAGATAGAATTAGGATGCAATTGTTTAAAAATGCAAAGTAAAAATGAGATAGAAACTGTGTGCAAGAACCAGTTGAATTAAAATCTAAGGTGGCTATTAGCAGTCTCGTGCAAAAGAATGGCCAATAACCAACATTTATCTGGATGACTCATTCAGATATTTCATAAGTAGCTTTTTGAAATCAGGTGCTTGCTTCCTCCTAGAAATACTTTCCACAAGTTTCTTAACAGATAGTAAAGGTAAAGGTAAAGGTTCCCCTTGACAGTTTTTGTCCAGTCGTGTTCGACTCTAGGGGGCGGTGCTCATCCCCGTTTCCAAGCCAAAGAGCCAGCGTTTTGTCTGGAGACAATCTTCTGTGGTCACATGGCCACTGCGACTTAGACACGGAACGCTGTTACCTTCCCACCGAAGTGGTCCCTATTTATCTACTTGCATTTGAATGCTTTCGAACCGCTAGGTTGGCGGGAGCTGGGACAAGCGACGGGAGCTCACTCCATCGCGTGGATTCAATCTTACGACTGCTTGGTCTTCTGACCCTGCAGCACAGGCTTCTGCGGTTTAGCCCACAGCGCCACCACATCCCAATTCTTAACAGATGGACTTGGCCTGAATTTATCAAAATTCATGGAGTTTATCAAAGCCTAACTCTTCAGACATAAATTCTTCAACTGCTGGACAGCTCAGTGGTTTAGGTCTCTGGCTGCGAAGCCAAATGTTGGGAGTTCGATTCCCTATTGTGCCTCCTTGACAGGGGCTGGACTTGATGAGCCACAGGGTCCCTTCCAGTTCTGCAATTCTACGGTTGTTGTTCTTGTTGTTGAAGACTTTAATGGAGCTGCACCCAGTATGATTTAGAGACAACAGCTAATTTACATATATGCACATTCCTCATCTGTGCATGTAATGGCTCTGAAAGGTATTGCCTTTCAAGAGATAAGTAAGGTCAGAGTAACCTATGATGACTCTTTTATGCATGCAAACCTTGCAGATAACTGTCGCCCAAATGATGGAAATTGGCTGTGGGAATACATTTGGATCTGAAGAGAGACAGATCTCCTGTCCTCACATTACAGGTGTTTCGCTACTCAGCACCATGAAAAGATTAATGTTATAACCAATACCTTCTATTGCGAATGGTAATTTTACATATATTGAAAACTGTAACTCAGTGCCCACACATTGCATTATTTATTTATTTGCTTATTTATCTATTTGCCTCACACCTTTACTCTGTCCTCCTCCCCCCTTTTAAAAAGCATCCTTTAAGACTCTGCAAACTTGTTTTGTTGCAAAGGAACAACACAGCTGATCCCACCCAGCCAGCCAGAAATAGCTGCTTTCTCATTCTGCAGCATCAGAGACCTCTGAATGCAATGTGACAGCAGAGGTACCTTGTCTGTGTCACTTGATCAACCCACCTGATGAGGAGCATTTCTTAAGTGCTCGGCAGTAGCCGGACTGTGCAGAAAACTGAAAAAGAAGATCTTGAAAATAACCATACTTTAGAAACAATGCTAGGTCATCTGAACTTTGTTTCTGCAAGAAACAGAGCACAGAAAAGTGACTGAACTACAACTCCTGATCACTCCACTAGCTGTACTGGCTGGATAATTACGGAACTGTAGTCCAAAATAAAACTTTTCAGGCTCTGCAACAAATTGATTGTGTCTTTCAAACTACTCCTCCCACAGTTGCCACTGCTCAGGACGAATATGGATTTTGTTTTCTATTTTTGATGCAAACTTGCAAAAGCACGGGGGGGGGGTGTTTAAACAAAAAACTTGAATGTGGAAGAAACTGAAATGCTTGTCCGTGCTCAGAGTTTTGAGCAAACTAACTCAGAGACCTCTGAGTTTTAATCCCTATGCTTTCAAGGTCATCCCTATGCATTAAGGCCGAGACCTTCACTTTCTGAAAGCCTCGCCATCTTTGCCACCTATATGACAGTCAGAAAGAATACAGTCCTCTCTCTATATATAAAAGGAATTTGTATATGTTAAATTTGGCTGGTCCAAATGGGGAAGCATTTCATTTCATTTCATTTCCATTCTCTCCCACTCCCTCTTTTTTTTTAAAAAAAAAGAATTTATCACTATCGACACATCCAAGATAGAAAGAACTATAGGAAGATTTAAGAAATGTGAATGGGAAAGAAAGTGAAACTGAAAGATTTCCTCATCTGCTTTCAGAAAATTGTCCCAGGTGTTGAGTAGATGGGCCTCTGTCTCTCTTGCTACTCTGTCAGGGTAGCAAGAGAGACCTGTAAGTGAAAGTAGTACAAGCAGATAAATTTTAGAGAAGATGATTTTTGAAAGTAATACATTCAAGGGATACAGCTAAAGTATAGTGTGTATTTTGATGCCCACATTATGATCTTCATCTAGAGTCCTTTGAATTAAGCTGCTGCGTGTGTCTAACTGTGCATACAGCTGCACATGACCAGTTATGTAGCTAATGAACAGAAATAATAATAATAATAATAATAATAATAATAATAATAATAATAATAATAATAATAATAATAATAATAATAATAATAATAATAATAATAATAATAATAATAATAATAATAATCAGGCTTTGAAGATTTTTAAAATGCACTGATTTTAAAAAATAGTTATTTTGGTTCTTATCTGTTATGTAAGAATTCAAATGTATTCTTGATTTGCATCAGGGTGTTGCACAATTTAAAATTATGGATGCATATTAAATATAGGTAAAATTAAAAACAAATTCAAATATTAAGATACTTAGACCATAATTTTAATGAATTATTTCTATAAGATTCCTTTCTTTAAAAGTAGGAGGAAGTCTAGTTCTGTATAGAACGGGAAAAATTCAAATGAATCAATTATTCTTTCCTACAGCTAGCACAAATTAGGCCTTGCTAAGATAGAGAGAGCTAATTAAGCAAGTAAAAAATAACTAATTAAGAGAGAAAGTCAGATCTAATTAAGTTTTCATTCCAGCTTCCCTGTAATGGTATTGTGCACTGGGATAATTCTGTACCAAATGTTGACTGCTTTCCCAGTTATAGGAAATAATGCTCTTTTTTTAACTTCAGCTCCCAGAAGACCACAGCAAATGTAGCAGTGATCATGCTGCCTGTGGGATTCTAGGAGCTGTAGTCTAGAAAACCACATTCTTCCCCCTCTCTGTGCATCTGTCCCCCAGATGTTGTTAGATTCCAATTCTTACCAGGGATCATGTGCCAGACCTAAGATATTGTAAAGTAAATAGACCATCAACATCTGAAGGGCCACAGGTTCTCCACCATTGTTAAATATATTTATCTTGGAGTAATATAATCAGCCACAGTAAGATTTATTTCCAAGTATTCCATGCATTGGGTCGAGCTGTTAGCATTTTTTTTCTTTAGAGAAGCCAGCACACATTTATATGACAAGATAATTTACATAAGGAAGATGTGCTGGTTAAACCTACTAAATATGATACAGGAACTTTAGTGACTTCAAAAGCCCTTTGAAAGTCAGGATAAATGGAAATAACACCTTATGTGGAATTATCTTTTCCATAGCTCACTTAGGCCATTTGCTTCAGAGGAGTGATAAGATTTCAGCTAATGTCTGCTAACAATGCAAGAATTTGCAAACCAAGTCACATGATAAAAGCAGAGAGATGTTCCTCTCTGTCTGTGCCCCTGCCACATTGGGATTCCTTTAGTTTAAACTGGCATTTCAGCTCTTATGTCTCTTATCTGAGCTGTGATGTCGTTGTTCATATGTTTATCAATGGGATCCAATTGCCAGATGAAAAGATTTGAAGCAGGAGGCTTAAAACCAGTGCTTGGAAAGGTGACAAGTCCCAGAAACTGCAGAACTTGAGAGATGTAGTTCTAAAAAGTAACTTTTCCAAGCTCTGTCCAAAAATGTATATTAGAATCTGATAGGAACCAATAAAAATTAAGACAACCGCACATTTTCTGAAGCCTGAAGTCTCTAGTAGAGATGGGGGTATTTGTCTTTGTATATGATTATGAATATCCCTGCGCAGCTGGACTTAATGATGGTCCAGCCTCAGGGCTGGACCAATCACTCATGCATCCGGCAGTGGTGGTGGCCTTGCTCATCCTTCCAATCACTCCCGGAGCACCACCCTCTTCCCGCTCAGCTGGCCACTCCAGGCAAGGGAAGAGAGGACCAGTCTCCATGCACTCCCATCTCTAGTATGTAGCCTATATCCTTAGGTTTTGGTGGTGGCCAAGAATAGATTTGCACAATTAAAACTAGTACACCAGCTGAAGAGGGCCACAGTGACACATGCCTTAGTTACATCCCAGCTAGATTACTGTAACACACTCTACATGAGGCTGCCTTTGGAAAGTGCTCAGAAACGGTGGGTCCAAAATGCTGCAGCCAAATTGTTACCCGGCGCTGTTTACAGAAATCACATTGCTCCCCCCACCATTACAGCAGCTCCACTGGCTGCCAGTCTGTTTCCAGCTGCAATTCAAAGTGCTGGTTTTAACCTATAGAGCCTTAAACAGCTTTTGGTTCAAGCTATCTCAAAGACCATATGTCCCTCTATGGGCCTGTCTGGGTGTTAAGATCACCAGAGGAGGCCTTTCTCTCTTTTCCACCATGCTTACAGGTGCACTTGGAGGGGACATGGGAGAGGACCTTCTCTGCCACATCTCCCAGGTTCTGACCCCATTGCTGATGTCTTTCCACAAGCAGACAAAGACCTTTCTCTTCAAGAATGCATTTCTTTCATGACACACTGCCTGGCAGAAGTTTTAAAATGATATGGCTTGCATTTTATTTCTTCTAAATCCATTTAGTAACACGCTTAAAATAATGTTATAAATTTAATATTTGAATAATTTGCTGTTTTCAGCGTTAATATTTTTTAATGTTGTAAGCCACCTTGAGTCCTTTCTTTGGAGAAAGGTGGAGTAAAAATGAATGAATGAATGAATGAATGAATGAATGAATGAATGAATGAATGAATGAATGAATACATACATACATACATACATACATACATACATACATACATACATACATTACATACATTACATACATTACATACATACATACATTTCGTTGTATGGGTATACTGTGTATATACTTACAATGACAATAAATTATTATTATTATCATCATACATACATACATACATACATACATACATACATACATACATACATACATACATACATACATACATACATACATACATACATACATACATACAATAGTCCAAATGTTTGGAAATCTCTTTAGTGCAATATTTTGTGTTGAGGATCTTATCAAGCACCATCGGTCTGTTCCCCTTCAGAGTTTTATGGGTTGAATCAAGTCTGCAGACTACTAGTTAAACATTCTCAGAATCTGGAAATATTATTCTTGTGGACTACAACTGCCAGAAAACTCAAGCCAGCATGGCCATTTTCCAAAATTCTGATCATTAATGTAAATGGCTGGATTCTGCTGAAGGGCAGAAAATATCAGTGAGCTTTTTATGTATATTTCAGGTGTAAAAATATCAGCAGCTCCAAACTTCTTATTCAGAAATTCATCTCTGGAGCACAATTAATGAGTAAATTGAACAGAATATTATCTGGGCATGCACAGAGAAACAGAAAACAAGGAGTGCACCTTTAGATATATGAAAGAAGAGATGGAAAAATGGTTGCAGACTGAGAGCAAAGGTGCTTCACTTACCTCAAACACTTTTGTTAAATTGTCGAAGAGGACTTGACCAGCGCTAACTTTATGCTTGACTCCTCTAACTGTACCATTTTTGCTGAGGATATTGACTCTTTTTATGCCAAATCCCCTCTCTTTGGCGGCTCTCATGAAAATGAACATGTCATCACTCTCATTTTCATTTTCGTCACATTCAGATCCTAGGTTCCCATTATGTTGTCCGTCAGATTCACTCAGGCGGCTGTTTGGGTCTGTTTCGGTGCTGCTAGTGCATTCAGAATCCAGGGAATCGGATATTTCTCCATCCGCATACACCTCCTTTAGCACTCTCCCACTATGAGAAGATGCAATCCTAAATCGGACTTTCCTTGGAGGCCTCTCGCCCTCGCCCTTGGTGTCACTCTTAAACATTGTCCCATTCGTTGACAGAAGCTGCTTACATCGTCCTAGTTTAGGTTGTCATCGCATTAGCCAGTTTCTCACACTTAAAACAATATCAAAGTTGTTTTCCAGTAGCACTGTTCATATGAGGCCAACATCTAAAGGAAAGAGGAGTCCCTAGAAGTCACAGTGCTGTTCAGTAATCAATAATGAATGCCTGTGTGTGCTATGGTTACCATTAAACTAAACCTGTAAAATGAGTGCATCAGTTAAATATTCATGACCCATTGTGTACTTTCTTTTCAGTGGCAGGAGCAGAAAGGGTGAAAGATGCCTCATTTAAAAAGAAGAAGCAGCAGCAGCACACCTGAAGTGATATTTGAGACATATATATCTATTTGTAGGTGGGTAATCACGAACTGGAAGAAATTAAGACAGCGCACAACATTTTCCTTCACTCCATATTTCTAGAGAAATGTCAGTGAGTCCCTCGTGTACTTAGTGGAACTATTTGAAAATTGATGTCCTCAGATGACATGTTCTGGAGCAATCTTAGACCAAGTCACCCATTACACCTTCCAGATAGAGTCTTTGTGAATGTGCTCAGATAACAGCTTGTTATCTGCACTACGCTAGTGCACCACAAACTGCAGCAGTTCGTTTCTTAAACCCAATTCAAAATTGGTACTATATCCTCACTGAGCAGGTGCCAGGTCTCAATGTACCACATGAGGTCTCAGAGAATTTCTATGCTTTCCAGGTTTCCAGGAAAGGAAACAAATCTCAGAGCGAGGGTTAGGGTTAGGGTTAGGGTTAGGGTTAGGGTGACTTTAACGTTGGGCACATATAGCCACCCATTCCTAGACAGTGCTGGGAGGCATCAGTTCAATCTGATGGTATGAATACATGTGTTTGCACAACACTGGCACATCAAAAGGCTAGGAGTGAGAACAAGGATCTGGGGCAAGTACTGGTAGATACATGCAGTTGGGCCTATTATGCCATTTTGGAGCAAGAAAAGGAGCAGTGAGTCATTGTGACAAACAGGCCTTCATGGGTCCTGAGAGAGAGGAAATTTCCTCTTCCACAAACCCCAGCAGCAGCATAAAGAAAAAAGAAAGAAAAGAAAAAAGTGTGGCTTATACACTGTTCCATAGTGCTTGAAGAAGCCTCTGGGTGGTTTACAATTTAATTATGCAGGCTACACACTGCCTCCCTAGCAAGCTGGGTACTCAGTTTACTGACTTCAGTAGGATGGAAGGCTGAATTTTCCTGAAGCTGGTTACCTGGGATTGAACCCAGGTTACCAGCAGAGTTTTGGCTATTTAACCACTGAGCTAGGAGGCTTCATATCAATTAATGTAAAATAGAAAGAGCTTACTTAGTACTATCTAACAGACATCAGCATAAGTAGGCATGGGGAGGAATATAAAAACAAATTGGGATATTCAACGAATATCCCTGATTCGTCAAATATGTGTTGCTTCGTATTTGTGCGGTTCAGAAACCCCAATGAATATGAAGCAATGAATATAACCCTTTTATACTTGTCCCTTTGTTCCCTATCTGCTTATGCCCCATGGATCAGCTCCTCGGGGGCATAGGCAGAGAGGGATTTTCCCTCCAGGTGGCTTGCTAAAGCCTACCCAAAAGGAATCTTACCTCGAGGGCTTGGGGGTGGCTTGCTTCCCCTTCTCTCCTCTTCCTATGCCACGTGGGCATAGGAAGAGTAGGAAAGCAGGACCCAAGTCATCCCTCAGCCCTGCTGCCTTTGCAGAAGCAGTGGGACTGGAGGAATTGGTTTGATTCCTTCTCTTCTCTTCCTATGCCATGTGGCATAGGAAGATTGTGGGGGCCAGGGCTTCCCCCCCTGATAAAAAAATGACCTGATGAACCAACAAATTGATTTGTGGTTCATCGGGCTACTGGGGGGGGGCAATTCATGGTTCATCAAGTTTGACAACCCACAAACCAAGACAAAGTGCCATTTTGAGACTTCATCCCCATCTCTAGTCACCAGGCTCAAGGGTGATTCCTTTGCTTCAGTTCAGTAACAGAAAGTGATCATGATTAACTATGTTTTCATAACTGTAGTATCTCCTTGTCTGACTTTCCTTCCTGCTGAAAAACATATAATTTATCTTTATCGCCTGCTATTTACATAGAAGAAATGAGCTAAAAATAATAAATTACAACAGTGAGCATGTATTATATTTGACCATTTCAAAGGAAGTGAATTCTTTATTTCTACTAGTTCTTGAAAACAGCATATAAATGTTTTTCCTGTTTCTGATAAGGAAATAACTAGTTTACTCCACAAACTGTGAGAACTGACAGAATTCTTCACTGTATGTTGGGGACAGTGGGGATGCAGTCTTGAATACTGAGTGGGTTACTTCACAAATTATGACAGCAATGAAATGTTTCTTGTCAAGCAGACTGACTCTTTTCAAACCCCCTCTCATTCTAACTAATAGCATCACAGGAATGGATGAGAAAGTAGTTGGATTTGTTTTTGGTAAAATGAAATGAAAAACTTACAAACATATACAAACATTTTTGGCGAAAAGAATTCTGAGGCATGTTCATATCTGAATTGGAAAGGGATGCCATTAGAGTGATGAAGACATCCATCTCTAGGAACAGCAGTAAAAGGAAACAAATTTTTATTTATTTATTTATTGTATTTATACCCCGCCTATCTAGTCATTTCGACCACTCTAGGTGGCTATTTGTATATTGTATATATTTGTATATTGTAAATATACAAACCGCATGCAGCTTTTTAGTGGAGTCGGTACTATGACTGTTGCTTCTACTGCTGTTAAATTCTTATATTTCTTTGTCCGTCTTGGGCTTTTTAAAAATTGTGCTCAGTTTATCTGCCATGTTCCAAACAACTCTTTCCACTATTTTCCATTTTAAGGGGGAGATCTACAAGTTCCGTTGGGAGACTGATCATTGCTGGGCTGGATCATTACCCCTACTAGGACAAATCAAACCTTGAGTGGGGTAACTTTACTTGGAAAATGCTCCAGCACCCTAGTCGCAATCTAATTCACTCCTTCCAAAAGCTGTGGTGGTGGTTGTAGTTGTTGTTGTTGTAAAGGAAATCCTGGGCACACTCTCAAAAGCATGGGGAAGACAGTGCTCATGTAGTGTAATATTGGGAATGTATGCAAGGATGTGCCATGGTTGTGTAGTGGTTGGTTTTTTATGACTGATGTGCTATAATGTGACCTTCTCTACTGTGAAGCCAAATTTGCAGTATGGAGCAAAGGGGACAGATATAAGGGTGGATGGGACTGAACCCATGGACGTTTGGCTTAGCTGGGATATCAATGCTTCTTGCACTGCCTTGTGTCTCCCAGCTCTCAAAGATAAAATGCAAAAACATGGGCACAGTTCAGCAGTAAGGGAATAAACCAAGAGATGCAAGCTGCTGCTTCACTTTCAGAATACTACCGATGCAAAACTGGTTCACACAAGAATCCGATAGTGATCTGAAACTAGCTGATGGCCTCAGGTTTCAACTTGCCATGATGAGAATAGACCTCAAAATTCAAGTTTCCCCAAGGGATGACAATCCTGAATGATACATCTGTCTCTCCCTTACCCCAGCATTTCAGCTTTTAGTAACTTTATGCCAAACTGCTCACCTGCCAATTCTTTAAAAACTATAATTAGCCCTTCCAAGTTAAAATGTGGATATTGGTTTGTTTGTTTACCAGGGACTGATACTGGGCAATCAGAACTAAAGGACACATTCTTTTAATAAAAGGACAAGAATTGTAGGAAAAATGAAGATATTCCACACAAAGATTAAGAACTCCCACAGATACAATAAATTTAGATTACAGCTACTTGTGGGCGTAAGGATAATAATGCGGATTAATGTTTGCTGTCTCTACTGGAGTGATTCAAACAATTTTTCGAAAGCCCTGTTACAGCACACTTTGATGAGTGCCTAGCTGCTAAGAGGAGTGTGACATAAAATTTAAAGGTTACAGGAAGCTGCCAAAACAACTTCTTTTAAATTAGAGATAGAAATGTGAATTTACATAGTGGAAGACCTACAGTGTTAAAATAAGAGTTAGAACTAAAAGATGGTATTTTACACAATATCGTGTATTTTAGATCAATGGCTGACATCGTTTTGGCCTAACTTTAAGCTGTGTAACTAGGATGACATTATCAGCCAGTTAAAGTAATATTTAATTTAAATTCTAAGCTTCCTATCCCCACTTCCGATTCGGAGGCTTCCTAAAGCTCCCTTTCAACCTATGGAAGTCCTTGGGAGCCTCAAGATGGAGGATGAGCCTTTAATCACCAAAAAGCATAGCTAGATCAGTAACAGTGGCCCTGATCCTATTGGTGAGACCATTGGTGGTGAGTTTTGGCTATTAAAGACCACCTCTTGCCACCCATCCCAATCTCTTCCCATGTTGAAAGGGAACTTTAGGAAGCTTCAGAACCTGAAGGGGGAGGATAGGAAGCTTTCAGTTCAATTCAGTTCAATTCAATATTACCATCACAAGCTGAAGGCATCAACTTACTTGTGCAGTATAAACTTACGCCAACAGGCTTTCAGCTGCTATGTTCTTGCATTTGATAGTCATTATGAAGTGTTCCAACCTAAAAAAAAAAAAAATTCATAACCATATTTGCCACATACTCCTGAACAAGCATTTCCATTCCACATCCCAGTTTGCACAGAAAGGTCTTTTACCTAACTCCTGCATGTGGGAACCACCAAGTCACAGAGCGTCCATCTTGTTGGGATTCAGCTTCCCTTTATTGGCCCTCATCTAGCCCATTACAGCCTCCAAACAGTGATTCAGCACATGCATAGCCTCTGATGACTCTACCCAAAAGAAGAAATAGAGCATACGGACTGCACCCAAACCCCATACTTTGAATAATGCTTCCCAGTGGCTTCATGTAGATATTAAACAGCATTGGGGACAGACTAGACATCCATGGCACCCCACAATTTAATTATCATGATGTGAAACAGAAGTACCCCAACCCAGGGCCTCCTATTCTCATTCTGTGCTGCTGCTCCAAAAGGATACCATGAGCAATGATATCAAATGTCACCAAGAGATCCAGGAAGAATTTACAGGATTGCACCCTCCCTTACTCCAGAGCAGGTTATCATTTAGGTGACTTCAGTGCCTGATCTAGAACCTGGTCTCTGCTTCACTTTTATCTTACTTGCAGCTACAATGGTGCCTCGCTAGATGATTACCTCGCAAAACGGTTAATTTGCAAGATGATGGGTTTTTGCGATCGATATAGCGCTTCGCAAAACGGTTTTCCTTATGGGCGATTTTCGCAAGACAATGTTTCGGTCCATGGTTCGGAAGATTTGGGGGGGGGACGGTTTTTCACAAAATGACAATTTTGACAGCTGGGTCCGTGCTTCGCAAAACGGCTTTTTAGGGTTGTATTTTCACAAGACAGTGATTTTGACAGCTGGGTCCACGCTTCGCAAAATGGTTTTCCTATGGGCGATTTTTGCAAGATGACAATTTTTCCCCATTGGAATGCATTGAATAGATTTCAATGTATTCCAACGGGGAACCGCATTTCGCAAGACGATGTTTTCACAAGACAGCAATTTTTGCGGAACGAATTAACATTGTCTTCTGAGGCACCACTGTACTATGCCTTACTGAAACCTGGCCTTTTCCCTGCTTTCCTCATGTGATTCTGTGGACCTGACCCTCTTGCTGGGATCATTCCTTGGAACAAAATAAATTGTGGCTTTCATGTTGTGAACTGGATGGCACCCACTCCTGATTTTTAGGAGGCTATGCTTCTGTTCCCCTCCCCTCTCTATATATAGTGTGGAAATGTAGGAGATAATATCTACCTCAGTATATTTCAAATAGATATCTCCAGAAAGTTACGCATAGCCAGCATGTGGCTCCCTGTGAGCTTTTACTCCACCACATGTATGTAAACCCTTCCTCTTCAAGAGATGAGACTGAACAAGTCAATGAGCCTATTGTATAGAGAGGCTGCATCCTGGTACCTCATTAAGTGAGAAAAGTCATTTCCCATGCTATTTCAAATAGTTATTCTCACTATTTGGTTGTTGTTTGCATGCACACTATGCATTTTGTCTTATTTAATTTAAGGAACATACCTGATGCTGCAGCAATGGCATTTTCCATCTTATTTTTAAGGCACTGATTCCCATGAAGCCTCACAGAAGCTTTGCCTGTTTAATGGCCTTTTAAATTGAATTACCCCAGGCTAAATGTTCACAATCCAAGATGGGGGATGTGAGGGAAATGGCAAGAAAACCAAACAAGAAACACTGGTGTATAGGGTGAGATAGCAGCTGGCATTGGTTTTGGGATCTCTTTCTCAAGCACGATTCATTCCTTCATTTCATATAGTTGCATGTCACAGTTCACCTCAGGAGCTGAAGGCAAGGCACATGGGTCTTTCCTTCCAATTTAATCTTGACAGCAACCTTTGTAAAGTAGGTAAAACTGAAAAAGAGTAACTGGTCCAAGATCACCTAGTAAGTTTCATGGCTGGATAGACACCTAAATTTAGCTTTTTATGCTTTCTGATCTAACAGCCTAATGATTATTCTGCACTGACTCTTCAGATAAGATAGAAGTACAGTGGTGCCTCGCACAACGGGTGCCTCACACAACGATGAATTCACACAACAATGCCTTTTTCTGTTAAATTTGCCGCCTCACACAGCGATGTTTCCTATGGGGGATTTTCACACAACAATGTCTCTTTTTCGTTCCTGTAAAAGTGTCTTACAATGTTTGGAAGGGGAAAATATGGAGGCAGTGACAGATTTTACCTTCTTGAGCTCCATGATTACTGCAGATGGAGACAGCAGCCACGAAATTAAAAGACTCCTGCTTCTTGGGAGGAAAGCGATGACAAATCTTGACAGCATCTTAAAAAGCAGAGACATCACCTTGTCACCAAAAGTCCAAATAGTCAAAGCTATGGTTTTTCCTGTCGTGATGTATGGAAGTGAGAGCTGGACCATAAAGAAAGCAGACCACCGAAGAATTGATGCCTTTGAATTGTGGTGCTGGAGGAGGCTCTTGAGAATCCCCTGGACTGCAAGGAGAACAAATCTATCAATTCTAAAGGAAATCAACCCTGAGTGCTCACTGGAAGGACAGATCCTGAAGCTGAGGCTCCAATACTTTGGCCATCTCATGAGAAGAGAAGACTCATTGGAAAAAACCTTGATGTTGGGAAAGTGTGAGGGCAAGAGGAGAAGGGGACGACCGAGGATGAGATGGCTGGACAGTGTCTGCGAAGCAACCAACATGAATTTGACACAACTCCAAGAGGCAGTGGAAGATAGGAGGGCCTGGTGTGCTGTGATCCATGGGGTCACGAAGAGTCGGACATGACTAAACGACGATGGCCCATTCTGTTGTTATCGGCCTGGCTGCTTTGATTAGCCAGGCCGGGCAAGGGTCAAGGGAGGAGGTGGTGGCTCGACAGCGATCAAACACCCTGGCCACAGAGTCAGGTGTTACAGGCTGAAAGGAATCAAAAATCACCGGGCAAGATGGAGCGCTGGACATCTCTGCTCGACTCACTGTATTCAAAATAGAAGAGAGCTCCCGGCGGATGACCTCCACTTTACATTTAAAGAAGGCTGCAAACTGGTCAGCTGGAAAACTAGGGGGAGGCCTATCACCTGAACCAGTTCTGGATAGGTCGCGCACTGTACAGAATAACTCCGCCAACAGGATCCAGTAGCCTTCGAGGGTGGACCATAGAAATAGATCCCTGCTCCCAGCGAGGGGGGAGTGCCACTGAGAGGTTACATTTTACTAGGTAGTGATCTGACCATGACAAGGGGACCAACACGAGGTCAGTCACCACCAGACCACACTTACTCCAGTTGGTGGAAAAAAACAGGTCCAACGTATGGCCACCCATGTGGGTGGGGCCAATGACATGTTGGGACATGTTCAAGGAAGCCATGGTTTCCAAGAATTAAAGAGCTGGCCCTGTAGTCTCTGCCCCTGCATGCACGTTGAAATCACCCAAGACGAGAAGCCTTGGGGATCCCAACAATGCCGCAGAGACAAAGTCGGCCAGCTCCGGTAGGGAAGTGGCTGGGTCGCGGGAAGCGCGGTAACCCATCAAAATCCCAATACCATCCCTAGCCCCTATCGACACGTGGAGTGCCTCTAGACCTGGCTTTACCACCGAGGAGTGCCTAGTAACCTCCAAGCTGGATTTATAAACAATGGCTACTCCCCCCCACCCCTCCAGTCTACCCTGGTGCTGGACGGTATAACCGGGCAGACAGACGAGAGATAGGGGAGGACCCCCCCTCCACCAATCCACATCTTGGTTATGCATGCCAGGTCTGCATCCTCCTCCAGGATAAGGTTGTGAATCACCTGGGTTTTATTGGATACAGACCTGGCATTCAACAATACCAGGGTTAGAGTGGAGGGCTGGCTGGGCTGGCTACCTCGATACTGAAGGTTGGTCACAGTCTCAGAACAGTGAACAGCCATCAAACATCTGTTCGTCGTTCTTCTGACATGAGCGGGGACTGTGCCAACGCCATATCTTCCTCTACCTGTGATCACCGGGATGTTAAAAGGCCCCTCGCTGGGCAGACAGGCCTTCCACTCCATATCAAACAGGAAAAAAAAGAAAAGAAAAGAAGTAAAGAAACAAAAACCCTAAATAACACAATTTAGACAAAAGTGCATTTAAAAATCCCACTACAAAACCCCATATATAAAATTAAATTAAAAAATTAAACATTTAATTAAAATTAAATTTTCTTTTATAAACTCAACAAAAGTAGATTCAAAGTTGGGGAACTGTTCGCATTGAATTTGCAGTTTATTTCACTCCCCCCACACTTCTTCTTCTTCTTGGTTTGGCTACCCTGTATCCATTGTATGACTTCAAAATGCTACTAGGGTCTGCAATGCAGTGTTTTGTATTTCGCATCTCTACAGTGGTGCCTCACACAACGATGTTAATTGGTTCCAAAAAAATCAACGTTGTGTGAAAAATCATCCTGTGAAACACAATTTTCCATAGGAATGCATTGAAAACCGGTTAATCCGTTCCAATTGGAACGGATTGCCATCGCTGAGTGAAAATCCCCATAGGAAACATCGCTGTGTGAAACAATGTTTCCTCCATTGGAATGTGTTGAAGCTGACTCAATACATTTCAATGGCTTTGCGAAGTCCTTTTTCGCTCCTGTAAAAGTGTCTTACAATGTTTGGAAGCCGTTTTAAATGGTTGCAATGGTTAGCCCACCTCCTGAAACCTATGCAAACTGATTTTGGTGTTGTTCAGACACTTCGTTAATTTATGGTAATTTTTTGTTTTTCCCCCTCATTGAAATGCATGGAGTTCTAATGGTTTCCAATGGAGAAAATTCAAAAAATTACCATAAATTAACAAATACATTCCAATGGAGGAAACATTGTTTCACACAGCGATGTTTCCTATGGGGATTTTCACTCAGCGATGGCAATCCGTTCCAATTGGAACGGATTAACCAGTTTTCAATGCATTCCTATGGAAAATGGTGTTTCACAGGATGATTTTTCACACAACGTTGATTTTTTTGGAACCAATTAACATCGTTGTGTGAGGCACCACTGTAGAGATGCGAAATACAAAACACTGCATTGCAGACCCTAGTAGCATTTTGAAGTCATACAATGGATACAGGGTAGCCAAACCAAGAAGAAGAAGAAGTGTGGGGGGAGTGAAATAAACTGCAAATTCAATGCGAACAGTTCCCCAACTTTGAATCTACTTTTGTTGAGTTTATAAAAGAAAATTTAATTTTAATTAAATGTTTAATTTTTTAATTTAATTTTATATATGGGGTTTTGTAGTGGGATTTTTAAATGCACTTTTGTCTAAATTGTGTTATTTAGGGTTTTTGTTTCTTTACTTCTTTTCTTTTCTTTTTTTTCCTGTTTGATATGGAGTGGAAGGCCTGTCTGCCCAGCGAGGGGCCTTTTAACATCCCGGTGATCACAGGTAGAGGAAGATATGGCGTTGGCACAGTCCCCGCTCATGTCAGAAGAACGACGAACAGATGTTTGATGGCTGTTCACTGTTCTGAGACTGTGACCAACCTTCAGTATCGAGGTAGCCAGCCCAGCCAGCCCTCCACTCTAACCCTGGTATTGTTGAATGCCAGGTCTGTATCCAATAAAACCCAGGTGATTCACAACCTTATCCTGGAGGAGGATGCAGACCTGGCATGCATAACCAAGATGTGGATTGGTGGAGGGGGGGTCCTCCCCTATCTCTCGTCTGTCCGCCCGGTTATACCGTCCAGCACCAGGGTAGACTGGAGGGGTGGGGGGGAGTAGCCATTGTTTATAAATCCAGCTTGGAGGTTACTAGGCACTCCTCGGTGGTAAAGCCAGGTCTAGAGGCACTCCACGTGTCGATAGGGGCTAGGGATGGTATTGGGATTTTGATGGGTTACCGCGCTTCCCGCGACCCAGCCACTTCCCTACCGGAGCTGGCCGACTTTGTCTCTGCGGCATTGTTGGGATCCCCAAGGCTTCTCGTCTTGGGTGATTTCAACGTGCATGCGGGGGCAGAGACTACAGGGCCAGCTCTTGAATTCTTGGAAACCATGGCTTCCTTGAACATGTCCCAACATGTCATTGGCCCCACCCACATGGGTGGCCATACGTTGGACCTGTTTTTTTCCACCAACTGGAGTAAGTGTGGTCTGGTGGTGACTGACCTCGTGTTGGTCCCCTTGTCATGGTCAGATCACTACCTAGTAAAATGTAACCTCTCAGTGGCACTCCCCCCTCGCTGGGAGCAGGGATCTATTTCTATGGTCCACCCTCGAAGGCTACTGGATCCTGTTGGCGGAGTTATTCTGTACAGTGCGCGACCTATCCAGAACTGGTTCAGGTGATAGGCCTCCCCCTAGTTTTCCAGCTGACCAGTTTGCAGCCTTCTTTAAATGTAAAGTGGAGGTCATCCGCCGGGAGCTCTCTTCTATTTTGAATACAGTGAGTCGAGCAGAGATGTCCAGCGCTCCATCTTGCCCGGTGATTTTTGATTCCTTTCAGCCTGTAACACCTGACTCTGTGGCCAGGGTGTTTGATCGCTGTCGAGCCACCACCTCCTCCCTTGACCCTTGCCCGGCCTGGCTAATCAAAGCAGCCAGGCCGATAACAACAGAATGGGCCATCGTCGTTTAGTCGTGTCCGACTCTTCGTGACCCCATGGATCACAGCACACCAGGCCCTCCTATCTTCCACTGCCTCCTGGAGTTGTGTCAAATTCATGTTGGTTGCTTCGCAGACACTGTCCAGCCATCTCATCCTCGGTCGTCCCCTTCTCCTCTTGCCCTCACACTTTCCCAACATCAAGGTTTTTTCCAATGAGTCTTCTCTTCTCATGAGATGGCCAAAGTATTGGAGCCTCAGCTTCAGGATCTGTCCTTCCAGTGAGCACTCAGGGTTGATTTCCTTTAGAATTGATAGATTTGTTCTCCTTGCAGTCCAGGGGATTCTCAAGAGCCTCCTCCAGCACCACAATTCAAAGGCATCAATTCTTCGGTGGTCTGCTTTCTTTATGGTCCAGCTCTCACTTCCATACATCACGACAGGAAAAACCATAGCTTTGACTATTTGGACTTTTGGTGACAAGGTGATGTCTCTGCTTTTTAAGATGCTGTCAAGATTTGTCATCGCTTTCCTCCCAAGAAGCAGGAGTCTTTTAATTTCGTGGCTGCTGTCTCCATCTGCAGTAATCATGGAGCTCAAGAAGGTAAAATCTGTCACTGCCTCCATATTTTCCCCTTCTGTTTCCCAGGAGGTGATGGGATCAGTGGCCATGATCTTAGTTTTTTTGATGTTGAGTTTCAGGCCGTTTTTTGCACTCTCTTCTTTCACCCTCATTACAAGGTTCTTTAATTCCTCAGCCACAGTAATAATAAATGGCCACAGTAATAATAAATGGCCACAGTAATAATAAATGGGTCTTTCCATCTGCCCTCAAGGAGACACTCATTAGGCCCATAAGAAAGAAACCTAGTTTGGCAGCGGACGAAATTGGCAATTTTAGGCCCGTCGCAATGTTTCTTTCATGAGCAAAGTGGTGGAGAGGGTGGTGGCAGATCAGCTTCAGGCACTCCTGGATGAAACAGATGCCCTGGATCCGTTTCAGTCGGGCTTCAGGCTGCACCATGGTACAGAGATGGCATTGGTCGCCCTGTACGATGACCTGCTGAGGGAGGCCGACAGGGGCAAAATGTCTCTGCTGGTCCTCCTCGACATCTCGGCAGCTTTTGATACTGTCGACCACGGTAACCTCCTGGGGAGGCTCTCCGAGTTGGGAATTGGTGGCTCGGCACTCACCTGGCTCCGTTCCTTCTTGGGGGACCGTCCCCAGAGAGTACATCTTGGGGAGAGTGTCTCAGCCCCATGAAGTCTCAATTGTGGGGTTCCACAGGGGTCGATCATCTCCCCAATGCTGTCTAACATCTATATGAGGCCACTGGGTGGGGTCATCAGGGGATGTGGGGCTTCATGTCATCAATATGCCGATGACATCCAGCTCTACATCACCTTTTCACCAACTGCAGGTGATGCCGTCCTGTCCCTTCAGCGCTGCCTGGGGGCCGTATTGCAATGGATGCAAGAAAACGGGCTGAGGCTGAACCCGGACAAAACGGAAGTTGTGAGGGTGGGTGCCCCCGTGGTAGACGGCTTTGGTGACTCTCTCACATTTGGGGGGTGACCCTGGCTGTGAAGAGTGGGTTCCGCAGCCTGGGCATACATTTGGACCTGGCGCTCACTATGGAATCCCAGGTGGCGTCGGTAGTCCGCACGGCCTTTTTCCATCTTTGGTGGATTGCCCAGCTGCGACCCTACCTCGACACGGGGGTGCTCACTACCTTGGTGCATGCGCTCATAATCTCAAGATTAGACCAATGTAACACGCTCTACATGGGGCTGCCTTTGAGGCTGATGCAGAAACTTCAGGTGGTGCAGAATGCGGCGGCCAGACTCCTCACTGGAGTGAGAAAATACCAACACATTTCTCCAACGCTGGCCACATTGCATTGGCTGCCCATTTGTTTCCGCGTCAACTTCAAAGTTTTAATGCTTACTTTTAAGGCCCTAAACGGTTTGGGACCTCGATATTTAGCGGAACGCCTGCTTCCACCAAGGTCTACCTGGATCACCCGTGCGAGTCAGGAGGTGAGGCTGAGGAGCCTGATACAGAGAGAGGCCCAGAAGGAGAAGACACGAAACTGGGCCTTCTCGGCAGTGGCTCCTCTCTTCTGGAATAATCTCCCTCCGGAGATTTGCGCGGCCCCTACGCTGGGCATCTTTAAAACCCAATTGAAAACATGGTTGTTCATTCAGGCCTTCCCTCCAGCCGCCCCGAGTAGACATGGTCTAGAGGGGCGGGGTAAAAATCAAATAAATAAATAAATAAATAAATAAATAAATAAATAAATAAATAAATAAATAAATAAATAAATAAACAAACAAACAAACAAACAAACAAACAAACAAACAAACAAACAAACTCTTGATTTTTTATTTTTTCTTACTTTTCCCTATCCTTTATTTCATTGTAGCTATTATTGAATTGTCATGTACTTACCTGTGTTTTATTGTCTGATTTTGTATTGGAAGCAGTCTAGAGTGGTCTGGTAGTCCAGACAGGTGGGGTATAAATCAAATAAATAAATAAGTATACAGCATGGGAAATTAATATATAATTATTACATAGGCACACCTGGCATATGTTGTGTTTTTTGCTTTCCCTAATGTTTATATCCATGGCACCATGCAGGAAGTTTGTAAGTTTTGCTTATGTAGATGTGAAAACTTCCATTTTGTATATAGTTCTCGCCCCCTTCTCCCCCCCCCCGGAACAATCCAGCCAAAACTGAGCACCACAAAATCTCATTGATTTCAGTCCTATTTAGATATGAATGCTTGTTTGTGGATGAGGTGTGCAACATCTTCATCACAGCTTTTGAAAGAGAACTATATGCATATGCAACAGTGCCTAGAGGACTAGTACCACATACTGAACAGACATTTTGAATACAGTCAAATATGCAAGATAAGATCAAAAGATTGTAGCTTAGCAGCTGTGGTCCTCTCCATGGGCGGCAGCTAGAAGAGACAACTTAAGACCTTAAAACAATTAATCAAATCCCCACTGCCTGGCTGGCTGTACTCTGAAGTATTATGGACTGTTATAAGAAGCAGTGAAGTGGAAAAATGTATATAGCCACAGTACCTAATCGATTATGTGCTAAAAGAGGAGGCCATCTATAATGTGCAATGAGAGATTATGTATGGAACATCTTTTGAGTTCTTTGTTCATTAAATACCAGTGAGTGTACCTGTCCTTCACTGCCCTCTTTGTTTAGCCCACTCTTTTTCATTTCCCTTCCCCCAAGAATTTTCGCATGCCTGTCTTTCTCTTACTGTATCTTCTATGCATTCACACTGCACCAGCTTCGCCCAGTTTAAAAAAACTTTTTATCCCATTACCACAATTGCCGCTGTTCCCCCACCCCATTTTTTCCTGTTCTTTCTTCTTCTCCATCCCCATTGTTTGTTAAGCCTGACTCAGCTTCACATAGTTTGTAAACTTTTTTCACATGGGGCCTGTCCAGAATGGCCATTTGGGGTGTGGGGTGGATCAGACTACAAACGGTCTGCTATCTATCCCTTGGAATCTGCAGCCATGGTGGCAATTGCAAGTTGAGGGTGTTGTAGGCTGCTATCTGCTGGACAGGCAGGCTAAACAATTTGCATGTAAAAAAAGAATGTATGCCCTACCACTGAACCAGAAAGATGCATAGCAGCTATTAAAGGGGAAGGCCAGCTCAGTCTAAGTAGAAACACATGCAGACATGGTCTTAAAAAACAACAACAACAAACCATGCCATCAATGTCTCATATATCATATCCATATGCCAGTGTAGATGTCCTCATAGTATGCAAAGCTCAAAGATGCCAAGAGTGGAACCTTTGGTCACATGATGCAATAAATTTACTAGGCAAAAGGAAGTCATTCATATCCATTTTGAACATGGCTCCACAGTTACTACTTGTTACGGTCAGCCATAGCATTACCTGTCTGTCACAGCTGGGAGGGAAAATCTCAGCCAATGAGAGGGCGGAGGGTGGTGCAGAGGCGGGAGGAGCTGTGATATATAAGGTGTGTGTGAGGTGTGAGTGGGTCAGATAGGAGATAGGAGATAGATGAGTGTCTGAGCTGTGAGTTAAAGTAATCTTAGTGTCAGTGTGAAAGAGTCTGGGAGAGCTAGTGCCTGAGAAACAGTAATTGATTATTTCTTTAACAGTGATTTACCATTCCTTTCTTTTTGTATTCAATAAACCATTTTTTTTTAATTTTTAAAAGTTATACTGGCCTGCTGTATGATTTATTCATTAAGGAATGGTTGGTGGCAGTAAAGAAGAGTGAAGGGTTTTAAAGGGACGTGATGACCTCCCTTTGTGAGTCGTGAGGAAGGCCGTCACACTACTGTATCTCGGGTGTGTGTGTGTGTGTGTCCGTATCTAGATTAACCAGATCAACTTGACAAGGAATTCAAAGCAGGGAAGAAAGGGAGTTTAAAAGGCAGATAGCACCCTGGACAGCTCCATGAGAAGTATATTCTGGAAACTCACCGGATCCAGGCTCAGATGTTGCCTCTGCACCAAGCAAGACCAGAAACAGATGTCAGAGATAGGCCACAGTTGGAAAAACTACATTTTTAAGAAACGAAAACATTGTGTCAAAAATTAGCTTTGTTTTTTCTCTCTGGGATTTTGCAGCTTCACTTGCTTATTTTGGTGCTATGAATTGATTTAAGCACGGGATTCCTTTGAAGTCTGATTTTACATTAAAAGACTACCTCAATCACTTCTTTGCAATTGCATATGCTTTCAGCTCTAATTGTGGAGAATCTCAAACAGCTATTTCTGCTCCAGTACCGAAGCTTAAATATTGCTGCAGCTTCAGTTGAATGGCCTGCTTAATTAGCATTTAGGAAAAGGATCTCAGACATTGCTCCCAGATGGTGGAATGTACTTCCTCAGAGATACAATCCGTTCTCACACTCACTGTTTTTAAAGCTAATGTGATATTTGCTGATCATTGTGATGTTTTTGTTGTTTTTAGCAATGTTTGCTAGCTACTGTGAGTGCTGGGTTGTTGTTGTTTTGCCTTTGTGTTTGTTTGTTTGTTTGTTTAAAATATTTTTATTGTGCCTTTCTTCTTAAAAAGAACCCAAGGTGGCTTACAATATGTACAAGCTAAAAACAGTAGGTATACAAATATTTTAAAAGAATTAAACAAATATTATGTTAAAAACAGTAATAAAATCAATACTAAAACACATTTAAAACAACAGAGCACTGCCATTCATTTAAAAAACCCTCTTAGCCCATCATTAAGGGAAAGCTTTCCTAAACAGAAAGGTCTTTGCCTGCTTATAGAAAGGCAGGACACAAATATAATAAATAAAGGCCAAGATCTCATTAGTTGCACCCACTAGTTTATCAAGATCAATGAAAATCTCAATTTAAATTAAGGAATTAAGAAATTGTGACAAGAACTTGGCATAGACATTTGCTATTGTACATCAGTCATGTGACAGCAAATATCAACTCTTACGTCTTACCTTGCAGCAATTTGCAGCTAAAATTTACACTGAGGGAGCTACATCCATGTAATATTTAATTGTATTCTAGCCATTTAATAAAAATAACTCACTCATATGTGAGATTGTTCTCATTAAATGAGTCTAGCCTATACTGATATTTGCATTGCAATATTGTTGTTACATGCCATCAAGTCTATTACAGTGATGCTATGAATTAGTGACCTTCAAAAAGTCCTTTCATTAACAGCTCTATCTTGGGTCTTGTAAATTCAAGGCTGTGTTGCAACCTAGCCCACATTTTTGCATTGTATTCTTACTTGTTGTCTACAGGTTTGCAACAAAAGCCACTTTCTTGATTATTTGACAATGCCAGCAGCATTTCCAAAATGAAATCATATGTCTTTCAAAAACCGAATCCATTCTTTTGTAACAGGTTTGTTTAGTTTTGACCTATAACTGTTGAGACTTCTAAAACTTGCAAGGACAGCTATTTAATAATTGATTTGTAATACAGGAAAATAGTTTGTTTCCCTGTTGAGTGCAATGTAAAAAAACTTACCAGGCTAGAACATTTCAGTGCCGTCAAGCACCAGTTGAAGAAAAGATCTAAAAGCAGGAATGTTCTGTACTAACCACGTTGGGCCTGCTCTGAGCTTTGTGAAAACTGCTGCAAAGGAAACTGATCTGAATGAGGGCCCCAAGTACATGATGTGGCAAACTTGCTAAAACTAGGAAGATCTGGGAGAATGGTTTTATTATTTATCATTAGTTATCCTCCAATGAGCTCAGGGGAATGTATATGGCTCTCTCATTCTCCATTTTATCCTGACAGCAACATTGTGTGGTGTGTCTAATTGCCTGAAGTTCGCTGGCCTAAAAATACCCAATGACCCTCATGGAAGAAAAAGGAAGCTAGATTTTTCCAAGCCCCAGTGCAATACTTTAACCCCTATCTCTAAAGTAATTCAGTCTGTGTGAATTGTAATATGATTTGCACTTCCAAAAGTTCAAATAAAAAAATTATCTTTCACCTCTTTGTCTTTTTCTTATTTGCCAGATAGCTTGGCTACATCCACATATTTAAAAACATACTTAGAGGAAAAAACACATTTAGAAAAGTGGTTTGGGGAGAACATATGCTTAGAAATATGTTTTCAGGGGAAATATGTTTGAAATGTTTCAATACTTTTAATCTTTCTGTTAAAAAAAATCAATGATTGATGCAGAATCTAGGTTGCACAAATTGACGAGTGATTTCCTGGTGTGTGTGTGTGTGTGTGTGTGTGTGTGTGTGTGTGTGTGTGTGTGTGTGTGTGTGTGTGTGTGTGTGTGTGTGTGTGTGTGTGTGTGTGTGTAAAATGAAATGCAGGGATTCACCTTGGTAATCTCTAATAACCAAGGTGGGGGGCAGCTCATGAATCAAATAGAAGCCTCATCCTCATCCTCAAACCTAGGCAGCTCTGGGTCAAAATGCAGGAGTTTTCATCTCTTTTGTATATAACTATGGGATCTTTAAATGCCTGTTCCAGAGTAGGCATCCCCAAAACCTTTGCACTGTGAAATAGATAAGCCATGTCAATATATATTTTTTTTTCTGGGAAAATACATTTTCCCTCCAGCTACGGCACAGAGGATTGCAGAGAGAAAACAGGAAAGTCTTAGAGTCCTGAAAGTCTGAAAGTCTATTCAGCAAGTTTGGACTCCTTGACTATCCATATCCAGGCTCTGCTACACCATTCTGTGTTAGTTCTGCGCAGTATATAATCAACAAAGGCAAATACACCCAGAAAACACTACATTGCCAGCAGTGACAAAACAGAAGCTCTGTTTGAGTTCAACTTGCTGAGTCACAAACTGCAGAGGTCTGATAAGATATATATGTGTGTACAGTACTTGTAGTGGCCACAACAAATTACCTGCAGTGTACTTTGACTCAGAGCAGCTAGCTGAAGATGGCCAAAGTACATTTGCTGGAGCATATGCGCATATGCACAGACACACATACAGTGCTGCCAGGAAGAAAGGGGGACCATATATCAGTTTGGAAAAGTTTCATGTTGGACTACAGCTCCCAGAATACCCTCTGGCCAGCACAATCATGGTCATGTTGGCTGGGGAATTCTGGGAGTTTTGGTCCTCAAAACAGAATCTTTCCAAATTCTGTATCTTAGGATACAGCCTCCCCACACTCCATTCCCTCTCAGCATCCCGTCCGACTAGGTATGGGTAGAGGAGTGTCACGGCCCATCGCCTGAGCAAGTGGCTGTCCGCCCACTGCCAACGTGAGCAGGGGCTGGAAGCATGTCTTCCAAATTTTGACAAGCATCAACTTGTCATCACCACTGCAAGTTTATTTCTGTGCAACTGCATATTCAAATTAGATTCCTGACTTGGGGTTTATAATTCTATCACAATGAAGGCGGCTCTTTTTTTTAAAGTTTTACTGTTCTTCAGATCAGCAGACTCTGCCTTTTGCTGGTGCCAAAGGAAGGCTTTATTCCAGATGCAAATTAAAACACTTGATAACTGACAGCGAAGCCTTTCCAAAAGACTGGAAGTATGAGGGCCCTGGGACTCTAATAAGGACATTTAGTAGCAGGATAACTTCTCTCACCACAGGGATCTGAAATCTTGACCAAGTAATGAATTGGACTGGACAGAGAGGGCAATCCAATAAGCATTTTAATGTGTTGCCTGGGGACATCAAGTTATGTAATGTTAAGTCACTTTTGTTCCTCTTATGTGACAAAGCTTTCTGTGAATTGGTACACGCTGGCATTTTTAGTGGGATGTTCCATTTCTGGTGGTTTTGGCAGACACTGTAGGGGCGGGGGAAAGGCAGAGCTTGCAAGCAACAAGTCACAGGTAACTTATCTATGATAAATTATTTTGAAATGAGGGCACAGTGAAGTTACTTTTCAAACAATAAGTAACACATGGGAATGAATCTACTTCTGTAATGAGTAACATTTTCAACCAACTTTAGAAGTTTACTTTTAAATGACATTTTTGAGGCCTTTTGACAGGACGTTGGTCTTCAGGTTCTGGTGAAAAACTGTGTAGAGGTTGTCCATTTTTTCACAAGGGCCTTCCAATGTGTCAAGGCACCATTTCTAATCATGGATGATAACATGTGTGAGTATTCTACATATTTAGTTTTTAATTAGTGCACAAACTCTTTCCTGTATCATACCAAAATTCTGTTGTAATGACTAGTTGGAGAAGGGCAGGAAGAGTTATTGAAATGGGATGATTAGACCACGAAAAAGAGGTGATGTGCTAGATAGATCTGATATTTTCCAATGCTAGAATGTCTAAACTGACTCCTTTTATAGTCATCTCCCTTTCAGACTCCCTTTCAGACTCTGCAGCCTAGAGACAATCAATCACTCTCACAGCACTTATCATCTGTTCCAAAGGAAATACTCATCAGGTCTTAATCTCTTTTTTTATTGAAAAATGCTCATTTAGATGATAAGCAAATGAACTGCAATGAACATTTTCACTGATAGTATGAGACTGGCATTTAAGACCTTCCTCAGTATAATCTAGCAAACCCTGCATTACAGAACATCATATTTTAAACTAGTTTTGTGGTGTCTCAAATCTCTGCACTGCTGTGTTTTACTCTATTACTCTGACCGTTTTTAGAGAACAGGTGTGAGTGCCTTATCACAGGGGAACATCATGTTCTCTGGGTGCTCCTGGGCACTACTTCCTTTGGGTTTTCTCTAAAAAAAAATAAAAACAGCTAAATACTGTTTTGGGTTGTAGGGCAGAAGAAAGTTTGTGAAGCCCTGAGTGCTGAAACTTTCAATACAAAGGGCAATTTTAGTGATTACGGATGTGTTTATTTAATGTAAACCATACCTATCAAAATTACAAGGATGCAGCAATCTCCCCATTGCTCCGAAGTAAAGACAGGCAAACTGGTGCTCTCCAGATGCTTTGAAAAATAATTTCCATAATCCTTACTTCATGTGGCCAATGATCAGAATTTGAGAATTTGTAATTCAAAACATCTCAGGGATACTAGGTTGGTTATTCTTATTTATTTTATTTTATTTATTTATTTTTATTTAACTTATATGCTGCCCACACTACCCAAAGGTCTCTGGGTGGCTTACAACAATTAAAATACAATAAAAATATAAAACAATTAAAATACAATTAAAATATATACTCTAAAAATTGCCATCAGGACCCACAGTTGATATTATTTCAATTAAAAGCCTTCTGGAACAGGAAGGTTTTGACCTGGTGCCGAAATGTCATCAGCATCGGCGTCAGACAAATTTCCCTTGGGAGGGTGTTCCATAGTCTGGGGGCAGCTTCCAAAAAGGCCCTTGTCTACAAGCCATCCCTCTTACCTCCTTGAGGGATGGCTCTTTCAAAAGGGCCCCCCGGCTAGATCTTAACTGCCAGGTAGGTTCATATGGAAGGAGGCGGTCCTTCAGGTGTCCAGAGCCCAAGCCGTTTAGGGCTTTATACGTCAAAACAAGCACTTTGATTTGGGCCCGGGCAGCAACTGGTAGCCAATGTAATTTAAACAGAAACAGCCTGATGTGTTCTCTAGCGGCCCCACCACTCACCAGCCGCGCAGCTCAATTCTGGACCAGTTGCAGTCACCGGACCATCTTCAAAGGCAGCCCCACATAGAGCGCATTGCAGTAATCTATACGAGATATTACCAGTGCGTGTGTAACTGTCATGAGACTCCGCTCATCCAGATAGAGCCGTAGCTGGTATAATTTCTGCAGCTTAAAGAAAGTGCCCCTGGCCACCGAGTTGACCTGGGCTTCCAGAATTAGACTGGGGTCCAAGAGCACCCCCAGCCTGCAGACCCATTCAGGGCAGGGAAATGGCCCTTCAGCCTATCTGGCGAAGCACCCACTAACAGCACTTCCGTCTTGTTTGGTTTGAGGTTCAATTTATTAACCCTCATCCAGTCCATTATCAGGTCCAGACACGAGTTCAGCACAGAAACCGCCTCACCTGGATTGGTGGATAACGAGAGGTAGAGCTTACTATTGTCAGCATATTGCTTACTCCGCAGCCCAAACCTCCTGATGACCTCTCCCAACAGTTTCATGTAGACATTAAACAGCATGGGGGACAGTATTGAGCCCTGAGGAACCCCATGACATAAACGCCATGGGACAGAGCAACTGTCCCCCAGCACCACCCTCTGGACATGGTCAGCCAGGAAGGAGTGGAACCACTGTAAAGCAATGCCCCCAACTCCTAACCCAACTAGCCTATCCAGAAGGACACCATGGTTGAAGGTGTCGAAAGCTGCTGAGAGGTCCAGGAGTATCAACAGGGTCACACTCCCCTGTTTCTCTCCCAGCAAAGGTCATCATACAGGGTGACCAAAGCAGTCTCTGTACCAAAACCCAGCCTGCAACCTGACTGAAATGGATCCATAAAATCTGTTTCATTCAGCAGCACCTGGAGTAGCCCGGCCACAACTTGCTCCAACACTTTGCCCAAATAAGGGAGGATTGCCACTGGTCGGTAGTTAATCACCAGCCTTGGGTCCAGGTTAGGCTTTTTTAGGAGTGACGGAATTACCACCTCTCTCAAGGTGGTAAGAAGCCCCCCTGGCATATATTCCAATTAGCCAAGATTGGCAAGGGTCGAGCAGAGTGGTGTTAGAACGGAGAGATCCAAGCACCCTGTCCACATCCTCAGGTCTGAACAATTGAAACTCATCCATTAATACCTGACTTAAGCACGGCACACTGGACACATCCTCTGATTCTGCAGTGATGGTGGAGTCCAACCCACTGTGAATATGACCGATTTTTCCCTCAAAATGAATGGCAAACTCATCACAATGAGCTGAAGAGCAGTCCGGGACCTCCACCGGATTTCCCAGTTGAAGAAGATCCTGGAACACCTAAAATAGCTCTGCTAGATGACATTCTGAGGAAGCAATACAGCTGGTGAAATATTGCCATTTCACCAGCCATCCTGTCACGAAATAGGCCCAATAATGTGCTCTAAGTCATGTTTGATCGGACTCCCCGTGGGATTTCTTCCACCTGCATTCCAGCCATCTTCCCTCTCGCTTCATCGCCTGCAGTTCAGAAATATACCAAGGAGCTGTCTGGGTTCTGCGTGCAGGGAGAGGGCACTTAGGTGCAATCGTGTCAACCGCATGAGTCCTCTCCCTATTCCATAGGGTGACCTGAGCTTCGACAGGAGTGCCGACCAGATCACACAGATAATCCCCCAGAGCATTCAGGAAACCATCTAGATCCATTAGTCTCTGAGGATGAATCATCTTAATAGATCCCCACCATTGCCGAGGGGAGAAGAAGCTAATAAACGAAACTTGACCAGGAAGCTGTCTGACAATGGGGTCACAACCAGCTTTCCACATCCAAACCACCATCTTCCAGTACCGTTGAGAAAACCAGGTCCAAGGTATGGCCTTTCTCATGCATCAGGCTGATGACATATTGAGACATGGTGACCACGAAGTCCTGAGCCGCCCCAGTCAAGGCAGCCTCAGCATTAATGTTGAGGTCCCCCAGCACCAACAGCCTGGGAGTCTTCAACACCAGGTCCGAAACTACCTCCATCAGCTCAGGCAGGGAGACTGTTGGTATGCAACAGGGTGGGTGGTACATCAACAGAATCCCTAATCTGTCTCTCAAGCCCAACACACAATACCTGCCCTCAAGACCTCCTCTCAAAGGTATAGGAAGCCTGGTCAAGGAGATGGAACGCCTATAGACTATAGCAACTCCCTCTCCCCAACCCTCCAAGTGACATTGGTGCTGGACCGAGTACCCAGGTGGACACAGCTGGGAGAGGGGAACACCATCCTCCTCTCCCACCCAGGCCTCAGTAACGCATGCCAGGTCAGCACCCTCATCCAGAATTACATGATGGATGAGGGCAGTCTTATTTTGTACTGAGCTGGCGTTCATCAGCAGCACCGTGTGGCTCAAGGGTTTGCTGATATGGTCACCTGATACCATCTGGTTGGGGGTAGAACTAGAAGAGGGGATAGATGTAAGATATCTAACCTCTCTTCTCCTACGTGGGCATGTTCTACCCCCACCATCATTCCTTCCCCTACTCAGCACCAATGGCTTCCCCCTCCAATACCCTCCCCCCTTCCTGTTCCCTCAAATTCTCTATTGGTCTCTCTTAATTGATGGCAATTAATAATCAAACTTTAAAAGAAAAAAACCTTCTAAAGCCCCTTGTGTCCCCCCCCCCAAGCCAGGTGGCTGATGTTGAGGAGTAGCAGGGCCCAGTCCTGCAAAGCAGAAAAAACTCCTTGGAAAAAAACTGGTCTCTCACACAATGACCTATAGGGGCGGAGGTCTTTGGCTCATCTGAGCGCAGGAATGCTGGTCCAGTAGGGCCCTGAGAGCAGCTCTGGCTTAAAAGCCTTCTCTCTCCCTAAGCCAGGTGGCTGATTTTGGGACGGGGGTGAGGCACCCAGGAGTAACGGGACCCAGTCCTGCAAAGCAGTGGGAGACTGAGCCAGGCTCCCTTGGCAAAAGCTGGCAGCCAGCAGCAGCCCAACCACAGTCCCACTGTCTCTCACACAGTGACCTATAGCAGGGCGAAGGTCTTCGGCTCCTCTGAGCATCAAGAATACTGGTCTTGATGTACAGAAGGAAAATGGGGCCCCTGTCTTTGGTATCCACTTCACGGATTGCTGCCTTGTCATGGCGAATGGGCTTGAGTAATTCAGAGAAGCTATGGGCTATGCCGTGCAGGGACACCCAAAACCTCCATGGACAGAAACAAAAGGCTAAAAGACATGATGCTGGAAGATGAGCCCCTCAGGTCGGAAGGTGTCCAATATGCTACTGAGGAAGAACAGAGGACAAGTACAAATAGCTCCAGAGCTAATGAAGTGGTTGGGCCAAAGCTGAAATGATGCTTAGCTGTGGACGTGCCTGGAAGTGAAAGGAAAGTCTGATGCTGCAAAGAAAAATACTGCATAGGAACCTGGAATGTAAGCTCTATGAACATTGTTAAGCTGGATGTGGTCAAACAGGAGATGGCAAGAATAAACATTGATGTAATTAAAATGGACGGGAATGGGTCGATTCAATTCAAACAGTTATTGTATCTACTAGAAAAGGAGTACCCCTCATAGTCAACAAAGGAGTGGAAAAAGCTGTACTGGGCTATAATCTCAAAAATGATAGAATTATTTCAATACGAATCCAAGGCAGACCGTTCAACATCACAGTAATCCATGTTTATGCATCAACCACCGATGCTGAAGAGGCTGAAATTGACCAATTCTATGAAGACTTACAACACCTAGAACTGACACCAAAGAAAGATGTTCTTCTCATGATACGGGACTGGAAGGCTACAGTAGGGCAAGAGATAGAAAGAACAAGAGGTAAGTTTGGACTTGGAGTTCAAAAGGAAGCAGGAAAAAGGCTAACAGAGTTTTGTCAAGAGAACAAGCTGGTCATCACAAACACTCTTTTCCAACAACACAAGAGGCGACTCTACACATGGAAATCACCAGACGGGCAATACCGAAATCAGATTGGTTATATTCTCTGCAGCCAAAGATGGAGAAGCTCTATACAGTCAGCAAAAACAAGACCTGGAGCTGATTGTGGCTCCGATCATCAGTTTCTTATAGCAAAACTTAACTGAAGAAAGCAGGAAAAACCACTGGGCTAGTCAGGTATAATCTAGACAAAACCCCACAGTGGAAGTGAAGAACAGATTTAAGGAACTAGAATTGGTGGACAGAGTGTCTGAAGAACTATGGATGGAGGCTCATAACATTGTACAGGAGACAGCAACAAAAATCATCCCAAAGAAAAGGAAATGCAAGAAAGCAAAGTGACTATCCAACGAGGCCTTACAAATAGCAGAGAAGGGAAACAAAATGCAAGGGAGATAGGGAAAGTTACAGAAAATTGAATGTAGACTTCCAAAGAATAGCAAGAATAATGAAGAGGGCCTTCTTAAATGAACCGTGCAAAGATATAGAGGAAAATAACAGAAAGGAAAAAAGGGGAAATCTGTGCAGGAAACTTGGAGATATTAAAGGAACATTTTGTGCAAAGATGGACATGATAAAGGACAAAAATGGGAGGGATCTAACAGAAGCAGAAGACATCAATAAGAGGTGGCAAGAATACACAGAAGAATTATACCACAAAGATCTGGATGTCCCAGATAACCCAGATAGTGTGGTTGCTGACCTTGCGCCAGACATCCTGGAGAGTCAAGCGGGCGTTAGAAAACATAGCTAACAATAAGGCCAGTGAAGTGATGGCATTCCAGTTGAACTATTTAGAATCTTGAAAGACCATGCTTTTAAGGTGCTACACTCAAAATGCCAGCAAGTTTGGAAAACACAACAGTGGCCAGAGGATTGGAAAAGATCAATCTACATCCTAATCCCAAAGAAGGGCAGTGGCAAAGAATGCTCTAACTACTGTACAATTGCACTCATTTCCCACGCTAGCAAGGTTATGCTCAAAATCCTCCAAGGCAGGCTTCAGCAGTATGTGGACTGAGAACTTGCAGGAGTACAAGCTGGATTTCGAAGGGGCAGAGGAACTAGAGACCAAATTGCTAACATGCGCTGGATGGGAGAGAGCCAGAGAGTTCCAGAAAAACATCTACTTCTGCTTCATTGACTACGCAAAAGCCTTTGACCGTGTGGACCACAACAATTATTATTATTTATTTGATTTATTTGATTTATACCCCGCCTATCTGGTCCGAACTATGGCAGGTTCTTAAAGTGGCTGACCACCTTCTCTATCTAATGAGAAATCTATATGTGGGACAGGAAGCAACAGCTAGAACTGGATATGGAACAACTGATTGGTTCAAAATTGGGAAAGGTGTACAACAAGGCTGTATATTGTCTCCTTGCTTATTTAACTTTATGCATAATACATCATGTGAAAGGCTGGACTGAATGAATGCCAAGTCAGAATTAAGATTGCTGGAAGAGATATCAACAACCTCTGATATGCAGATGATACCACTCTGATGGCAGAAAGTGAGGAGGAATTAAAGAACCTCTTAATGAAGGTGAAAGAGGAGGGTGCAAAAAATGGTCTGAGGCTCAACATCAAAAAAACTAAGATCATGGCCACTGGAGGCAGTGACATATTTCACTTTCTTGGGCTCCATGATCACTGCAGGTGGTGACAGCAGTCACCAAATTAAAAGATGCCTGCTTCTGGGAGGAAAGCAATGACAATCCTAGACAGCATCTTAAACAGCAGAGACATCACTTTGTCGACAAAGGTCCTACATAGTCAATGCTATAGTTTTTCTAGTAGCGATGTATGGAAATGAGAGCTGGACCATACGGGGGCTGACCACCGAAGAATTGATGCTTTTGAATTGTGGTGCTGAAGGAGACTCTTGAGAGTCCCCTGGACTGCAAGGAGAACAAACCTATCCATTCTGAAAGAAATCAACCCTGAATGCTCACTGGAAGGACAGATCCTGAAGCTGAGGCTCCAGTACTTTGGCCATCTCATGAGAAGAGAAGATTCCCTGGAAAAGACCCTGATGTTAGGAAAGTGTGAAGGCAAGAGGAGAAGGGATCGACAGAGCATGAGATGGTTGCACAGTGTCATTGAAGCTACCAACATGAATTTGACCAAACTCCGGGAGGTAGTGGAAGACAGGAGGGCCTCGCGTGCTCTGGTCCATGAGGTCACGAAGAGTCGGACATGACTTAACGACTAAACAACAACAATCTTTGGCATAGCATTGGTAGATACCTTGTGGAACTGTTGGGTGCATCTTGGATGCTTCAAGGCAAACCTCTGCATCTTTGTGTAAAACAGCCCCCTTTTGCCTTTCTGTTTGTATCCCCCCCCCAAATATTTTCCCCAATATGCAGACAAGTTCATACTTTTGCCATCTTGGATCACTTTTTTTGCAAATGTTTGTATGTTATAGGAGAGTCCTAATGAAGGGAGACATGACCATGTGCACAAACATAAATTGTTCCACTCCTTGATTAACTCCAATTTAGAGAGCAGCTTTTCAGTGGATTACTGATGCACAAAGAAGCATCTGAGTGTACTGTAATGAAACCCTAATAGATTTTTCCACTCAAAAGCTATTAGTATTCCTTTTAATAGAAAATGCAATGTTGCTCCATTAAAAGGTCTTCACTTGGCTTCTGTGCTATAAAGCAGCATCATTTATTATTTATTTATTTACCCATGTTTTTCGTTAGGGACCTCTAAACAGCTTACAAAACTGTTGTTTCAATCCTTCCTTGAGGACTGTGTCCAGAGACCCTAAGTACTGTTTAACGTCTACATAAAGCCACTGGGGGAGGTCATTAGGAGTTTTGGAGTAAGATGTCATTAGTACGCTGATGACACCCAACTCTATTTGTCCGTTGCCACCTCTGCAGTGTATGCCATCCAGATGCTTGAGCGCGGACTGGTTTCAGTAATGGAATGGACCAGGGCAAACAGGCTCAAACTGAACCTAGACAAGATTGAGATTTTGTTCTGGGGGGGGGGAGAGCCAAAAGTGGGGGGGGGATTGTCCCTGGGCTGGATGGCAACTGCCAAGTGTGTAATCTGGGCATTCTTCTGGATCCGGCTCTTTCTTGGGAGTCCAGATCAACTTTTAACCAGCTTAGGCTAATCACCCAACTCCTCTCTTACCTAGACAAGGTCTCCTTCGGGACTTTGATGCAGGCTCTGGTCATTTCCCGTGTCTGCTACTGCAGTGTCCTCTATCTGAGGCTTCCCTTGGGCCTGGTCCAGAGATTTCGATGTATCCAGAATGCGGCAGTCAGACTAGTGATGGGTGCAAGAAAATTTGACCTCATCACCCTGATTCTGACTTGTGTTTGCTAGTTGCCCATTGTGTCCCAAGTTCTGGGCAGAGTAGCTTAAGGATATTGACAAGCTTGAACGCATCTGGAGGAGGGTAATTGTGACAGTGACAGTTCTGGAAACCCAAGTTCTATGGGTGAAGGAGCTGAGTATCTTTCTCTTCTCCAGACTAAGCATACCCAACTCCTTCACACACAGGAGTGTGCTTAATTTGGAGAAGAGAAGATTGAGAAGTGGTATGATAAACATCTCCAAATATTTGAAGAACTGACATGTAGAAGATGGAGCAATACTGTGTTTTGTTAATTGTTAGTGACTCCAGATGGTAGGACCAGAAAAATAAATTCAAATTACAAGAAAGGTGATGCAGACTAAACATTGGAAAGATCTTCTCAACAATTAGAGCTGCTCATCTGTCAAATGGATTGCCTCAGAAGGTGCTGGGCTCTTCTTCATTGGATGTTTTTAAACAAAGGATATATAGCCACATGACAAGCGATACTTTAGCTGTGGATTTCTTGCTTCAGCACAGGTTGGAGTTGGTCCCTTCCAGCTCTATAGTTCCAGTGTCCTATGAAAAGTAATGCCAGATACTGGAGATCAACAAGAGATGAAACCTCCTAAATCCAGTCTCCTGGATAATGAGTTTCCAAGATTTGGTGTAGATGCACATTTGTTCTAACTCAACTGGATGGTCATGTCCTTATGATACGCTGGTAAGGAACACAGGGAGCTATCTTCTACCAAGTCAGAATGTTTGCTTTTCTAGCTTATTTATTTATTTATTTATTTATTTATTTATTTATTTATTTATTTATTTATTTATTTATTTATTTATTTATTTATTTATTTATTTATTTATTTATTTATTTATTTATTCAATTTTTACCCCGCCCCTCTAGACAACATCTACTCGTTGTAAACTCTGACTAGCAGCAAAACCACAGGCTTTCAAGCACAATTCTTTCCTAGCCCTCACTAGAGATTTCTGGCATTCCCTGGTCACCTCCCATCTAGTTATAACTATGGTTGACCAGAGTCTGCTTCTGAAATCAGATTGATTCTATTGTTTTCAAGGTGATATGGTAGCTATATTATGCTCACAAAGTGATGACATGATGGAGCCCTGCAGTGCAAATGGTCACAGGGCTGACTGAAATTCTGGTCGGTATCTGTGCAGTCCTTATGAGGTACCAACCATGGATGACATCTTCACATCCCGCTGTCTGAGGAAGTCACACAACATCCTGAGAGACTCTTCCCATCCTCCTTACAACTTTTTTGAACTGTTGCCATCTGGGAGAAGATATAGAAAAATTAAGACTCGGACCACACGTTTTCTGAATAGTTTTTATCCCAGAGCTATAATTGCACTTAATAATGAGCTTAAAGACTACCAGTAGTGAATAGTTAGTTGGACAGTGTTACTTAGCCCGCGGTGTAGATGTTTATATTCTTAATGGGGGATTTTTTGTGGGTGGGGAGTGTTTGGGGAATTTTTATGTGTGTGCATGTGGGTGTAGTCTCTGGGTGCCTGTGTGAATTTCGTTGTATGGGTATACCATGTATATACTTACAATGATAATAAATTATTATAATATTATATATTATTATAGCTGCACACACAATCATTAAGTGTGTGATGGATGGAAGACACTGCACACAAGCTGTTGGCTGCTCAGAAAAGAGTATTCTTTTGTGCCCAAAGCTATCAATGTTTGTTTTGCTATATAAACACAGGTGTAGAAAGGCAATGCAAAGTATCTGCTAAGGGATTATACACTCCTGCATGGTTCTCCGAGATATTGATTGGCCTGTCCATGGTCTGTTTTGGTATCCATGACAACCGCAGCAACAACAATTGGAAAGCTCTACAGAGTGACAGAATGAGAAATAATGCTGCTGAAACTGGACATGTGAATCAATGGTAAAGCAATCAGCTGTTTTGCAAGCATAAGGGGTTGGTGTTCATAGTGGATTATCTGATATTACAGTCGGCTGAAATCACTAAGACATACACAAAGTTTAAGAATAGGGAGTCAACAAACCTTTTGTGGAAGACCTATATAATCACTCAACTAGCTGTTTTCCATTCATTCCAAATTTATTCCATGTCCATAACACATAACTGTACAGAGGTGCTTATTATAATGCCCCTGTGTTCATATCAAGGACCATTTTGCAAGTCTCATTGAAGAACTGTATATTACAAAAGCTCTTCACCACCTGGTTATCTACTGTGCCCATACTTTATCCCCACAGTCAGTCATCCACTGTGTTTTTGACATCATACCAAGAGAATAATAGTATATGATAACAGGATAACAGCAAGGTGTGCCAGAAAAATGTAAGCCTAGTCAGACACTCTCTTCCATACTATTAGCATTACACACAAGGAAAAAAGCATAGATTACTACTACGAATTCCAGAATTCCCAGCCAGCATGGCCACTGATGATTTCTCTGAGGTTGGTCACTTTTCCAAGCTTCTAAACTCAGAAATGTTGCCCTGCTGACTGCTCCTACAAACTATGCAGTGCTTGGATAAACTCCTTTTCTTAGATTACAAGTCCCAGAATCTGTGGGGGATTTGGGGAGCTGCTGTCCAAATCAGTAAATTTCCCAAGCTCTAGTGGAGAACAGTGTAAAATGGCAAGGTTGCTCAACATGCCTAGACATCCCTAGTGAGTATGAGTTCTAACCATCTACTGTAAGAGTCTATATCATGAAGATAGCCTATGCATGCAGAACAAGCATGGATACGTGCCCCAATATATAGTTGTCAGAGGGTGGAATTCCTAGAGTGTGAGCAGGCCATGTCCCCACTGTCTTCCTCCACAGAATGTTACAGTGGTGCCTCGCTTAACGATTACCTCGTTAAATGACGAATCCACTTGACAATGGGGTGGGGGTCAGCGTTAGTGGGTCTTTTACTTGGTGAGTGATCAGTTTAATTAAACCTCATCTCTCGTTGCCTGCCCTCCCACGGCTCTCTGTAAAATCAGCAGGAATCAACAGGAGGAGGGGAGGAAAAGAGAAAAATTGAAAGAGAGAGTTCAAATTTTGCATTTTCCCCGCCTCCCACACGTTTTTCCATTTGTAACTTGAAGGAAAGTTCGCAAGTTGAGACAATATTTTCCTGCCAGAGTGGTTCGTAACTAGGGCTGTTCGTAAGTCAAGGGTTGACTTCACTTCTAAGCATAATATTAGCACACACAAAATAAATGCTCACTCAGCCAAATGAGTTAAAGTCTATGGACAAAAATCCATGTTGATTGTTATTGTCAGCATCTGGAAATGCAGTCTGTTGTTGTGCTGCTACATGATTGTTGTTCTTTAATGTCTGGTGCCCAATGATAGACAATCATTCAGCTACCCATTACACCATTACAAACTTCAGTATACTTCAGTTCACTTCCACACTAAACTGGCAGACATGAATGAGATTCTTCAAAGCCATGTTATTATATAATTGACCTTGTTCATTTTTAAGTCCTTAAAAACTCAAAATATTGAATGCTGACAATGCAACTGCTATAAATGCTACAGGGGATACTGAACACTGACATACGACAACTTTTACAAGTCTCAGGTACGTTTTAAACAAGCATGTCCTTCATCAGAGAGAAGTCTCAGGTTAACTGGGATACTTGACACATATTATTCTAGTCCAATAACATTACCAAACTGTGTGCTAAGTCCAAAGATGCATAAAATAATGTTTTGACAACAGCTCCCATAATTCCAAAGCCAACATTGCCAGTAACCAAGCTGACTGTGGAATTATTGGAATTGTGGTCCAAAAACAACTCATCTCTGCTACATTCCCCAAACTGGCCTTGTCTCCTTCCAGTTAGTATCTCTGGGGCTGGGCAACTGTGCCCTATACGCTCCATGACTTTGACAGGAACAGACAACTTTTCCAAACATTAAGGCACAACAGAACGGCCGCCTCCCAGATGCTGCTACCTGTTGCATATAAACATGACACACTGTCATGATCTGTACCCAGTAGGTGCCTTCTTTTCATAAGAGACTTGTACTGAGAAGTCATTTAAAAAAGGCAAGCAAACATTTATCTTCCAGCATAACCATACACAAATCTATTCCAAAATACAGTAAGGGTTAGTGATTCAATGAGACACGCTCTCAGAAAAAATGAGTATGAGATTACAGGTTGATGCTTTATAATAATCAACTTTGGTAGTGAGGATGGAACAGAAGTGCAATGTGCCTTCCCTTTCAATTCAGACCTGAAAAGATCAATGCATGGTTAGGCTTAATTTTTTTCCCTATCAGAAGTTAAGAACTCCTATCACTGATCAAATTCCAAGCAGGTACTGCATCAGTATTCATGCCATTGAGAGGCATTTTTCCAAGTCATTTTCAATGATCTTAGGACAGACAGTCTCTACCATTTTTCTTCCTGTCCAAATGGAACTCCTCTACAAATCCAAATCCATGAATTATTCAGGTTGAGCAACTGTTTCCAGGTTAACAAGACTTATCTCAGAATTCTCGTCTCGGGATAAAATAGTAGCACAAGCATCTTGTGGTGCAGATGTAGTACTTGCATGCTGCCACATGAGGGTATACATGTCAGACTATTAATAAATGCATCTGGAAGACCACTCTGTAAATGCTGGCAGTCTATATAAGTCTTCTCCAAAATTTCATCCAGTTGGATTCTTGGAGGAGCAAACACTCATGACAAGCCACACAGCAATTGCCAATTTTATACAAAATTAAATTATTTAATTCTAACAGCCCAATGAATGAATGAATGAATGAATGAATCTGTCACCTTTCCTGTCCCAGCTAATTCTTCCCAGCAATTGCCTCCTCTCAGTGTTTCTGAGGGTTTTGGAGTTTAGTTGAGAGTAAACAATATACTGTGATCAGGTTGAAGACTGATGGGGCAAAGTCAGTAGGAACAAGAAGGCTTTGGTTCTTTCCCCCCACAAAGATCTTAATGCTCTGCATTAGGGTTATATGACAAAAAAGTGGTTGTGAATCCTATGTGCCCCTTGTACTGTGAAATTAAGAAACATTATGCATGCTTGCTTGGGAATAGTTCCACAAAAAAGAGGGGGGTTTCCATGGAAACACAATTAACATTGGCCTCTCATGTTTCATGTATCAAGCAAAAGTCTAGTTTGGCCGTGGGAGCATGTGTAGCTCATGGACAGAGGGCACTTCACCCCAAAATTTCAGAGGGAGATGCTGGTCACAAGTCACCCTTGCCTCAAAATCAATCTAGAACAGCAACCTTAAAGCAGTCATGAAAGCAAGGCCATTCTTTAGTGACTATAACTACAAAAATCAGTGTGGCGGAATGCCCACATCATAGCTGAAGCTCAAGTGCAGGAGCCTATGAGAAGACAGGAGGGGCGGAGTCAATTAGACAGACAGAGGGAGAGAGTTAGAGAGGAGAATTGGAGAGTGAAGGAAAGAGAATTGGAAAATTGGATAGTTCGAGAGAATGAGAATGAGATAAATGGAATAGTAAAGCTAAATAGATAGTCAGAGAATGTTAATGAGTTGGTTAATGTGAATAAGTAAATACAACACCTGAATAAGGAAACGTGAAATCAAATATAAGAAATTTAATGAGTGATCCTACACAATAAGAAAAGAACATCTGTGATCTATAAACCAAAAGATAAATAAACAAGTTACATTGGCAGCACGTGACTGATGCATATATGGTACAGTGTGGATGAGAGATCCACTGGTGGTAGCGGAAGAAAGAGTAAATGTATCCAGAGAGGGAACCTGTGTTTGGGGGAAACAAACAAGGAACACTGGGTGGAACATTACAATCAGCAATATTATCTCAAGCCCGTTGGCATTAATCTATCCCTCCTACGCCTCTCCTGCCACATCTACTGGCTTCCTCATCCAACAAATACAGATTAGTAGTAAGCAGGCTCTTCATTCCAAATGTATGAAGAAATCAGTGGTTATTCAGAGATGAGGGGATGGCTCTCGGCATATACCCAGGGACACACCTCCATCAACTTCAAAGGGCTCAGCTGCCTTCACTTTTCTCCCATGAAGTGAAATGTTGTCATTCATTGCAGTGGGAACACCACTGTCCTGGGAACAATGAAGGATTACACGATCCTAATGAACAGAATTATGGTTGCAAGGAGGAGAGCATGAAGTGCTGGAGGAGGAAGGAGGCAACCTGCCACACCAGCTTCTGTATTAGTCCACCCTCGGGCTCTTCTCCACAATACTCCTCTCACAGTAACAGTGCTATGGATATCAGCTTGAGTTTCTCCCATGTTCAGTTTTTGTAAATCTCTGCTGAATATGGTCTGGTGAATGAATTTTAGTAGGTTCATATCGCAAATAAACTGAACAAAATTGTCCAGAATAGAGAAGGTCATGTTGTACCTGCCTGCAACATAGTGTTAAGGACAAAAAGCCTCGGGAGTGGGGGAGAGGTGTCAACTCTAATATGGCACCACAAACACTGAAGCATAACAACAATAAAATCCCGGATTTCTCAAACTACTCAAAGCCTCTTTTCCTGGATATAAAAATGTAATGTTAATAACCTTAGAACTCCAGAACTGGAAGAGACCCTATGGATTATTAAGGCCAGCCCGTGTTAAGGAGACACAGTGGGGAATCGAACTCCCAATTACAGATGGGATATTTGTATTCATCTCCCTGGGGAGACAAATACAAATATCACCACCACAGGTGGCCACTCCCTTTCGATGCTCCCCCTAGAACCCAGCACTTACCAGGCTTCCCGTGGCACACACAGGCATTGTTGGAAACATCGCACCAATCACGGAAATAGCCCATCCAGCATTTCCCCACCTCCCTGTGCAGCTGACCACTCAGCAGCTGAGCAGGTCAGCTTGTTATCCCACCTCCTCACCAGAGTGGACAGCAGCACAGGGAGGCGGGGAAGCCCCAACCATGCTACTTCTATAATTGGTGCGATGCTTCCAATGATGGCAATACGTGCCACGCAAAGCCCAGTAAGTGGACCAGGCTGGTTCTGGAGGGAGAGTCCAAGGGCCTGGCCACATGGGTTGGCAATGTTTGTATTCGTTATACCCAGGAGACAAATACAAATATCCCATCTCTACTCCCAACCTCTGGCTCCGAAACCAATGAGCAATCCAGCAGTTCTCACTGCTGAGTCACTGAATCTGTTTTGCTTTCTCCACCATTTCTTTCTTTCTTAAATCTCAAATTTCTGCTGTTGAGTATTTGTGGGGCAGGGAGATCAAATATTTTTAGTTCTTATTGAAAATTTCTTCATCCTTCCTCATCTGAGAGCATGATTGAAAACCAGCATATACTCTAAACAAACACATTCTATGTTGTAACACCACTGTGAACCTATATAATCTCCAAGAATGTACAGGAGAGAACACAGCTCATTATTGAAAATATTATCTCCTGGAAGATCTTTCCTTTTTCTGCATTACTTTAACTGGATATTTCACCTGAGAACCACACTGCAGATATTAAATCTTCGTTCAGTGTCGGAAAACTGGTCTCCATGAATATAATTTGTAATGAAGCTATTTACTCTTTGTGCCATAATAGATGAGAATATTTTTTTATCTTGATTCTGTAAAGTTATTGGCCTATATGCAGATGGAGATGTAGTGTCTATCTTGTTTTGGGATAGCTATTATTCTCACTTCTTTCCAGGAGTCAAGAACTTTTTCCCCATTCATTATTGAATTATATACTTCTAATAAATGTTCAGATAGTTATTTTATATGCTAATATACTTTTTTTCCTAGAATCACCAATGGAAAGTATAGAAACATTGAAAAAAATATTGAAAGAATTCAAATGTTATACAGGATTAAAAATTAATTATGATAAATCTAAATTCTTATCCCTAAATATTCCTATCCTAGAACAAAAAGAAATCAGGAAAAGAACAGGTTTAGACCTGTGTTATTTAAGTTTCAAATGTTTGGGGATTTGGATAACAAAGGCAACTAGTCTATAAAAACTATTGTTCTATAAAGGAAAAAGATTAAAAAATGGAAAAGATTAAATCTAACATTATTGGGAAGAATTGCAAGAGTAAAAGCTCATATCCTACCAAAATGTCTATTTCTATTTCAAAACATCCCTCTACAATTGGAAATGAAAAAGATAAAACAATGGCAAAGCATTTGGGAAAAATTATTGCAGGGAAAAGTAAATCCCTGAGATTTATAAACACAGTTAAGTATGGCCCAAGTAGAAATGGAGGGCTAGCAATACCATATTTACTAAAATATTATGAAGCTTTTCAAATGGCTCAAGTAATCAAACTTATTACAAGACTGCGAGACTCCTGAATGGGCAAGAATGGAGAGAGAAAAACAAGGAAAGTTATTGGATGTATATTTATATAAAGAAAGAATGAGAAACAAATACGGAATCATTTTACTAAAGAATTTTACTAAAGAATTACTCCAGATATGGAGGAAATATATGGATAATCTTTGCTCCCCCTGTATCTACATTATGTCTTATATTGGAACATCCTAAATTTAAATTTCAAGATAAATGCGCACAATTTAAACAATGGAAAGAGAGAGGAATGTATAGAATAAGAGACTTGTTTGTACAAGGAAAACCTATTACAATTGGACAGCTCCAGGAGAAAACTAGGTATATAGCAACCAATTGGAATCAGCTAACCCAAATCAGAAATTTGGCAACTCAACTACATAAAACACCAGGCTCAAATAAACCATTAACAGAAATAAATATTGTATAGAGATATGGAATAAAGAAAACAAGGTTAATTTCAGCAATTTATAAAAGTATTATAGATAAACAATTTGGAGACAATATAGGATCCACGATAGTTTGGGAGACAAACTTAAAAATTGAAATATTAGAAAACACATAGAAAAAATATGGACCTCTCAACTTTACAAATCAGTTTTAACTCAAAATAAAGAGTGTTAAAAGTAGTGCACAGATGGCACTTATACCCTGTAAAATTAAATAGAATAAATAAGGAATATCAGACATGTGTTAGAGGAAGTGCAGGAATAAAGGAACTTTGGAACATATGTGGTTAACATGCCCAAGAGTGGAAATTTTCTGGTCTGAGTTAATTAAGTGGTTGGAAATATAACAAAAGAAAAAATAATCTCAAATGAAACTGCTACTTTTTTTTGTTATTTACGGGAGGGAACAAAAACACTGTGAATAAAGAACTAATTGCGATTATATTAGAGGAGCCCGTAATGAAATTGCCCAACTCTGGAAGGACGCTCAGGACTTGTCCTTGCAAAGATTTCAAAATAGAATATGGAGACTGGCTCAGATGGAAAAACTGACCTATTCAGTGTGGGAAAATAACAAGCCAACAAACTCACTTGACACTTGGCTATGCTCCAAGAATTAAAAGTTTGTTCCAGAAAGAGGAAAACAAGGCCTACTAAAGCAAATGCATCTCACAATTTCTAATAAGCTTTAAAATAATTAGTTTGGAATCAAATCAATCATCTGTTTAACAAGGCACTGATTAAAATTTATTAAAAGATGTAACTGACTGGGGACTTTGTGGTTAATTTGTCCCTGGCTGGATTGGGCAGGGTTGGGCTAAATAGGGTCACTTTGAGATGCAGTATGCTACTTCGCACAATCCTTGCATCCACTTGCAAGGAACAGGTGGCTTTGGGGCTGGAAATGGCACCACTCTCCTCCCTTTAAAAGGAAATAAATTAATAATAAAAAAGATCTCCTTCCTGTACCTTCCTGTCTCCCCCTCCTCGGAGGAGTAGGGTAAAACTGCATTTTTATTTTAATGTTGTCTGTAGCTTGCAAAGTGCTGAATTGGCTTGCCAATCAACCAATTCAGTGCTGATCTGTAAGGACTTTTTAAAAAATGATGTACACTATCTTTTTCTGTCTCTTCCTCCAAGGGGGAAATGGGAGGAAGTTTTCAAATTATTCATAAGTGGTTTGATCCTGCAGTTGCTTAAGTGAAGCAAGTAAACAATCTGCTTTAGTTGAGTCCCAAAAATTACACATGCTGAAACCAAATCAAAATAAATTGATTCTACTCACACTAAAAAAAAAAGTGGCCCCTGACAGGGACCCAAAATAGTTCAGGTAGGCAAAGATCAGGGACAGGCTGGTTCCCAATGGCCTATATGTCGGGTGGTCACCAGAAAAAGGAGCAAACCAGTCTGTCCCCAAGGGGAGAGTGAATTTCAAATGAATGTCTTAAAAAAATCTAGCTCTACTTTTTGAGCATATAAGGCATGCTGAGAAACACACAGTCCTCCAGATATCACTGGACTGCGACTCTTATCCTTAGACAGCATAGCCAAAGGTGAATGATGATAGGACAAGGAATCCAACAGCATCCACTGAACCACAATCCCCTTCCCCAGCTTTTTTACATGAGCATGATAATCCACATTGCTTCCCTACTCTTTTTTTTCTGTTCATTGCTTTCCCCATGGCCAAACTGCATACACTTTGAACATACTTAATTCAGCAAGCTCTTTTCACAAAGCAGGAAACAACTTTCTTCTTATGATTGCTCATAATAAGGCAGCCTTTCTGTAGGAATATCTATAAATAATTCATGCTAATTAATGAGCAGATGGAAATGGTGAGTCTAACTTTGGTGTCACACCCTGGCAACTTACAGGCTCCAGTATGTTCTCCACGAAAGAAAAGATCATCAGCAAGCCAACAGAATCAATAAAATTATTCCCAGTTTTGTTTCACTGTTAAGAATCAATCTGCGAGGTGAAGGGAACACAGTGCATTCTTTTTGTTTATCTTTAACTTTGCAATATGAGACAACAGTCAGTAAGCAATACATCCAGTACTGCTCAAGTGATAAAATAACTGAAGTATAAGAATAAGAAAGGAAAACTTCCTACCCTCTTCATACCTTGCCCTGCTTCCTTCTTAAACATAGATCAGGGGTCAGGGAACTTTTTTACCTTTTACCCCCCCAAAAAAATTTTTATATAAGCCAACATTACCCCCTTGATTTGAAAGGAAGGAAATGATACAGTATTTGATGAAGCCACCCTTTTTCTCGCCTTAATTCAAGCCATGCCTGTTCTTTTCATAGTTTTGAGTCAGTCTCTCTCTCTCTGACACACATACACACAGCCACCCACCCACCCTCCCTTCCTCCACCCCTTTTCCTGCCTTAATTCAAGCCTTGCTTGTTCCTTTTTTCATAGTTTTGAGTCAGTCTCTCTCTCTCTCTGACACACATACACACATCCACCCACCCTCCCTCCCTCCCTCCACCCTTTTTCCCACCTTAATTTAAGCCTTGCCTGTCCCTTTTTTTCATAGTTTTGAGTGAGTCTCTCTCTCACACACACACACATACACGTCCACCCACCCACCCTCCATCCATCTATTTTCTCCATCCATTTTCTCCACCCATTTTCTCCATACATTTAAATAAGCTTGATGAAGCCCTCCTTCTGTCACACCTTCCTTCCCCTCATTAACTTGATCCTTTCCCGCCTCCTGCTTGCTTGCATTAATTTCTGAAGGAAGCAGTCATTCAAAGCCCCGGATTGATTGACTGCTCGGAGCTATTCCACAGCTGTAGCCAATTAAGCAAGCATATCTCCGATCTCTGAAAGAATGGAGGATTTAGAAGTGCCCTGCTGCAACCAGGACGTAACAGGGAGAGGTGGCTTACAGTTTGAGGTTTGGCTGCAGAGGGTGGGGGTGGGAGGAAGGGTTGGGGGTAGCGCTCTGCTCATTAGCCCCAGGATTTTAACTTTTACCCCATTTGGGGTAATTTACCCCTGTTACCTGACTACTGACATAGATAATGTTTCTTTTCACTAAGCCCACAGTGTAGTGGCAAGGGAATGGGAGAGGGCAGCTTTGGAATGTTCTTGTCAAGTAGAAGCAATGATAGTCTCCCCTGGCTGTTGTATATCATCCAAAACAATTAGATAATGTTTCCAATTTTGCTATTGTCTGTGACAAATAAGCCATCAGGGGATTTTAAAAAAAATCAAACAGAGGTTAGCTATATATTTATTTTCCTCTGACTGGGTCCCAGTTTCATTTAAATACTTTAAATACTGACAAATTCTGAATCTTTATAAAATTTTGCATTTTTGTTAAAAGTGAAAAGTTGCATTCCTAGTGAATGCAGATCATTTGTTGAGCTTTCTGTATTTTAAAAGTCGAGCCAATACAGTCAGCACTAAGCATTGCTGAGTTCAATGGTCTTTTCTCAAAAGTAATTATGTACAATATCTTCAATTTAGAACAGAGAATTGTGGTTACAGATGTATCCAAAAAGGTTAAGAAATTCAGACCAAATATTCTTCTCCACTTAAAAATAGAGGCACATTGATGCACCTTTCTTCTAAGTTAACCTCTACTTCCAGTAAATGTAACGGGTGAGCTCCACTCCTTGATAAGAGAGAGAGAGAAAACTGAGCCTATTAAACAAAGGGTGTAATCAGATGGGTGTATATTCCACTGTTTGGTCCACTGTGAGAAAAGGCTGGTTCAGTTCCATACATCACTACTGAAAAAAAACATAGCTTTGACTCTGCAGACCTTTGTTGGCAAGGTGATGTCTCTGATTTTTAAGATGCTGTCAAGGTTTGTCATCACTTTTCTCCCAAGAAGCAGGCACCTTTTAATTTTGGGGCTGCTGTCTCCATCTGCAGTGATCATGGAGCCCAAGAAAGTAAAATCTGTCACTGCCTCCATATCTTCCCCTTCTATTTGCCAGGAGGTGATGGAACCAGTGGCCATGATCTTAGTTTTTTTGATGTTGAGCTTCAGACCGTTTTTTGCGCTCTCCTCTTTCACCCTCATTGAGAGGTTCTTTAATTCCTCCTCACTTTCTGCCACCAGAGTGGTATCATCTGCATATCTGAGGTTGTTGATATTTATTCCGGCAGTCTTAATTCTGGCTTGGGATTCATCCAGTTCAGCCTTTCGCATGACGTATTCTGCATATAAGTTAAATAACCAAGGAGACAATATACAGCCTTGTCGTACTCTTTTCCCAATTTTGAACCAATCAGTTGTTCCATATCCAGTTCTACCTATTGCTTCCTGTCCCACATATAGATTTCTCAGGAGATAGATAAGGTGGTCAGGCACTCCCATTTCTTTAAGCACTTGCCATAGTTTGTTGTGGTCCAAACAGTCAAAGGCTTTTGCGTAGTCAATGAAGCAGAAGTAGATGTTTTTCTGGAACTCTCTGGCTTTCTCCATAATCCCTCATATGTTAGCAATTTGGTCTCTAACTATACCACTTATCCCAATTTAATAATCTATAATCATAGTAATTTTAGAAAAGAGGCCCTATGGATCATTAAGTTCATCCCCTGTCAAGGAGGAAATTGAACTCCCAACCTCTGGCTCTGCAGCTGGATACCTAAATCAGCAGTTCTTAAAACCAACCCTATTTAGCTCTATTCAGCCACCTTCAGTTAAACCTGTGTAGATAATCCCACAGTAAGAGTCTTGCCCCAAATATAAAGAGACGCGGCTAAATTGTGCATCTGCAGGTAGGATTTTGCTGTAAATCTGTAGCCTGTAACTACTAACATTATCAAAACATGTGTTTCATTCCAGCTTTTATGCACTCACTACCTAGGAAGCAGAATAGATGATAAGGTTATTCTGTAGTATTCACTTGGGTTAAGAGTTAAGTTATATGATGGCTGCATCACTATGTCTGTGTTCTGAGTGAGGAAGTAGGTGATCTCTGCTTTGTAGGGTTGTGGCTTCATCCATAACTTTTTACTTCAATCTGAAAGTTGGTTTTATTTTGTTTTGCCTTCTTGCAGTTACTCTTCTTTTAAAATGTCAAATCACATAGACTTTACTGATGAGAAAAGCAAGTCTATCTTTAACTAAAATTTTGTGTTCATTTTAAGCTTTGGAAAATGACCATCAATAATAATAGGGGCCTAACGCCAAGGGAGGCCTGATGAGTAAGAACAAGAAAGCGGAACTACTCAGCAGTGGCCCCTCACCTCTGGAACAATCTCCCCCCAGAAATTTGTCTGGCTCCCTCGCTGGGTGTTTTTAACAGCCAACTCAAGACCTGGCTCTTTAGGCAGGCCTTCCCTCCTGTCAATACTTAATTTATTTGCCATCTTCAGTTGTATTAATGTTGTTGTTTTATTTTATTTTATTATTCTTGAGTGTTGTTAGCCACCCAGAGTAGACTTCAGTCTAGATGAAGAAAGAATACCACACTTTTCACCCCATAAGTGCCAGTCTTATGGGGTGAAAATGCACAAGTGGAGACCTCAAGATCTCAGAAGACAATAGGATTAAGAAGTACAGTGGTGCCTCGCTTAACAATTGCCCCGCATTATGACAAAATTGCTGTACAACAATCTTTTTGTGATCACAATTGCGATCGCAAAACGATGGTCTAAATAGGGTTTTTTTCGCTTTGTGATGATCGCTTCCCTGCTTCGGGAACCGATTCTTCGCAAAACGATGTTTTTTTAACAGCTGATCGGAAGTTTCAAAATGGCCACCAGGTGCTTAAAATGGCTCCCCGCTGTGTTTAGGGACGGATTCCTCGCTATACAGGCAGCGAAAATGGCCGCTGTATGGAGGATCTTTGCTGGACGGTGAGTTTTTACCCCATTGGAACGCATTGAACAGGTTTCAATGCGTTTCAATGGGGTTTTTAATTTCATTTTACGATGTTTTCGCTTAACAGCGATTTTCCTGGAACGGATTATCGTCGTTAAGTGAGGCACCACTGTAGAGCTTATTTCTGAATAATAGTCAAAATAAAAATATTAAACCTTCCACCCCGCAAAAAAACAGTCACCACTCGTAATTTCTGTGGGGAGATATAGGTGCACTCCCATATAGGTGAATTTAATCTGATATATGTCCTAGATATTAATTCATTCCTAAATTCATAAACCATAAAATGACGTCACACCTCAAGCATTCACTCCTCCATGCTTATCGTCACAGCATTAGAGCCAATCTGCATACTTTGTGTTTCTTACTTTTTGAGTAGGATATTGTGAAATGTATTGCAGTGCAGAGGCCTCATGTTTTTTTTCTCAGTAAATGCCACAGAGAGTGTCACAGCTCTATAGTACTCCTGAAATATATTTATGAAGTATGTGTTTTCTGTTCTGTGCCTGAAATAAAAGCAAGTTTTATTGTTGTTTTCTCTCCTCCCTTGCCTGTGAATCTTTTGGGAAACATCTGCAGAGGCTCAGACAACAGAAAAGGGTGAGGGAGAGAAGAGCAACTCCTGGGTCCCAAGATGACACTGGCTGTCAGATGACACTCAAACAGTTCTCACAGAATGACATTATTTTCAACAAAACAAGTGCTTTTTTCAGTGCGTAATAGCAGTGTTTTCAGAATCTCCCTCCCAGATCCAAGGCAGTAAAAAAAACCACAGCATTTTTTTTCAAGAGAAAGAAACACCATCCAAAGTTAATGGGCCGGAATATATTTTCCCCCCTTCTGCAGTGAACTGCAGAAGGTTGGATTCCCTCCTGCACCAGCCTGGAGCGGCTTTAATTTTAAATCAAGCTAAGCACAAACTAGAATCATCCATCTGAGCAGTAGAGGGAATGTGTGCCTGCTAAAACACTCTTCCCCTCCCTTTGCAGCCTTGAATTCTCAAAAGTGTGAGATTTTCCACCTATGAAAGATAAATTATTCATAATTACAGGATGCTGAAAAAATTGATCAACCAAAGCCTCCAGAAACCAAAGCCACATTTGAAGAACTCATATAAATACGTACTAGAAGAATATTAAGATCATGCCACATTTGTTAAGTTTTAGATCTCGTGGTTCTGGGTAGCCTTGTGATTTTTCAGAGTTGGGTTGAGGGTGGAGGGATGTGATTACCATGTTTTACACACTGAGGTCATTATGCTTTTTTTTTTTACAGAATGTCCATCTTATGAGGAGATAGTAAAAGTAAAGGTTCCCCTTGACATTTTCAGTCCAGTCGTGTCCAACTCGAGGTGGCAGTGCTCATTCCGTTTTCAAGCCGTAGAGCCAGCGTTTGTCCGAAGACAGTTTCCATTGTCACGTGGCCAGCATGACTAGGAAGCGCCGTTTTACCTTCCCACCGAGGTGGTACCTATTTATCTACTTGCATTTGCATGCTTTCAAACTGCTAGGTTGGCGAGGAGCTGGGACAAAGCGATGGGAGCTCACTCTGTCGCGTGGATTCGATCTTACGACTGCTGGTCTTCTGACCCTGCAGCACAGCCTTCTGCGGTTTAGCCCACAGCACTACCACATCCCTATGAGGAGATAGAGCTGTATATAATTCATGCAAGTCTGGCCCTACCATTTAGGACATACCACTTCAGGCAGCAGGTTTGGGGGGAATCAGAAAAGGGCAGCAAATTGTCAGTTATTTGATTTGTTATCATTGTATGTCTATTGCCAAGGTCTTTCATTGTTTATGTCAAAAGCACGACTGTGCAATTAATAAATGCAGCAGACAATTTTTATCTAATAATGGGCAACGTAAGAGCATTGGGAGCAAGTAATATCAAGTCTTCCATGGTACTTGTTGATGGGCTTAGAATACACTGCCATAGGTGTGAAGTTGCTAGTTAGTTTCCACATCCACAAAAGACGTTATTAGTGCAAAACACCTGACACCCATTTTCTCAGATTCATTATGGTTCTGGCAACTCCACACCATAGCCTATGAAATGACTTCCAAGCAACCCTGTTCTCTGTATGACAAGGAACTAGACATTCCTGAGGTTCCATGCATTTGAAGAGATTGGTATTTCTTTCCTTCTACATTCACTGCTGTTCTTTCAGGATTCTACCAGGGATGAAGACAGGTGTTAGAGAGGTTTTCTGTCTCAAGGTTAAAGACATGGGGATTTCCCCCACAGTTTGGTTCACTCCGAGGACAGGCTGGTCTGTTGCTTTTTCCTGATACCCATGTGATTTATGGACTATTACAAACTAGTCCATTCTTGATCTTTACCTACATGGACCTTTTGGGGCTCCTGTCAAGCAGGGCCAATTCAAAGCTCTGGTGGGCCCTGTGCAAAAAAAAAAAAAAAAAGTAATAGTAGGGGGGGCTTCCTCCTCCAACATGAACAATGTAATATAACATGAATAAGACTGACTAGCTAATCTTAGTAAATAAGCGAACAATCCTTAGGTAAATAAACAGCATAACAATGAAAAGGAAGTCTAGTTTATGAGGAAGGGGCTAGGCAAGGGAAGCCTAAAGCCGAGGCACTCTGCACATGCCCAGAGAAGAGGAAAAATTGAGCACATTGTGTACAAAACATGCCTAGGCTGCAATTCAGAGCAGGCCCCACGTGGAAGGGAGAGATGGAGGCTGCCTGTTGTGTGAGGTCACAGGATGCCGGGCTCAGGCATGAGAAGAAGCAGAGGGCCACAGGCGCTTTGAAGGAACAGATGCCGCCCCCCCCAACTGAAGGTGCTGGCAGGAAGAGTGTTTCTGAGTCTAAGCAGAGTGCATCATGTATCCTGGCTGGCCTTATTCCCCCCCTTCCTCACCTGATCACTGTCGGGAGCGGCAGGACTTGCTGAGGCACTTGAGCTCCAGAACACCATTGGGGCAGCCAGGGGTGAAGATGGCCGTGGGGACCTCCAGGGGTGCAACGCCCTTGGAGCCCCGAAAGATGTCCTGGAGCAGCTCCTCGAGGAAAAACAGAGCACCTTTTTAATTGTCAGATGGCCCAGCATCACCTCCTGCAGGCATGCCTCCCGTTCATGCAGTGACAATGAAGATCAACTGCCCCAACAATGCCCACGGCAGACACAGACTGGCCTCCAGGGGAGCAGAGGGGAGATGGAGGAGGGTGGTGGTGTGTCCACCAGAGCATCCTATAACAATTCCCCGGGCGCAATAGTGGCAGTGGGGCAATAGCAAGGTGTCGGGGGCAGGACATGATGTGTAAAGGAGCTGAGCATCATCTGCCCACTATCCAGCCCCCATGGCTTGCCAGGCAGGAGCACCACCTGTGTACACTGCACCACCACTCTGGGACAGCCTCGCCCTCGTAGCCCCAACAGCTGCTGCTGTTCTGGCCTCTCCATCCCCCTCTTCACATGGGGCCCCTACAGGCAGTGGGCCCTGGACAAATGCCCACTTTGTCCTCTGAATAAAGCAGCCCTGCTGTGAGGTGCTATTGGTTTTTCAATGTGGGTAGGTGTCATGCACCCATTCCCCTGTATGTTTCTCCACACAACCCAGGTTCACTTTCGGGTGTGACATTTATTTATTTTTTATCCTTTTCCACTGCCACCAGAGGAGATATTCCTCGCTATATCAAATAGGACTCTTCAATCAGTGTTATTCAATTAAACAATGTTTATTAAAGTGTTCACAAGTAAATCACGTAAAGTAAATCATGGATGGTCTTATTTTATCCATGCAATCAACTGTACTTTTATAACATTTATATTTGCTTAGTAGTGATAGATATTACCCTCGCCCTCACATTGGTCCCGGGCTGGGAAAATAAAATGTTTGCAGACTCCCATTATGCTTTTAGGGTGTTGCCTGTTTTTTGGGGAACTTTGGTGAAATAGGGACTTCAGGACAGTAGAAGGAAAGAGGAAAAGAGGAAAGAGACCATTTAAAGGAGGTCAGGACTCTGTTGGAAGCTGCCAGCTATGTTGGCGGTGCTGCCTGTACAGAGAAAAGGAACGGAGGGGATTTTAAGATAGGAGAAAGGAATAGGTTAGTGAATACGAGATAGCAAGCACCCCCCCCTCCTTGCTTCTCCAAATGCACAAAGTAGGGAGACACGGGGGAGTTGGTATCACACCTGGAATAACCTGCTTGTATTGCCAGGCTTGTTCGCTAGGCACTTTCTGTGGGAATTCCTTAGACATGCATGTGAAGGTTACTGCATTACTTGAAACTTTGTGTCCTTGGGCATCTGGACAATTGAGGCTGTGCCACCTGCCTGTAAATTTGTTGGAAAGAAATAATTTGGGGCAGATTGACTGACTCAGACGCTGAAATGTTTATGATATAGGAAAATGTAGGAAAATGCTGCCAGGCAAGTTTCCTAAGAATATTGGATTTTTCAAAAGGAAACATGATTCTTCTTGTTTTAACTGCTTTCACGACTGACATACAGAGATTTCCAACAAGGGGTTGGGAGGATTAGCATAACTATTTGCTTGGAGTTTTCCCTTCTACAGAAACAAGAAAAAAAGTTGAAGGGATCGCAGCCCCCCACCCCCACCCCCCAGTGGTTGGAGAAAACAGACAGAGGCTGGAAGATCTTCGCCTTTGGACCATAGAGCAAAGAGATTTAGTGAAATTAATAAAAATGATAGGATTTCTTTTCCTTGCATATGCCTCATCTTGATGGGAATTGTACTTTTGTTTTAAAGTTTCCTTGCTTGTATTATTTGCTCTATTAATTGGTATCCTTGCAAAATGTGTTACTCTGTCTTTACTTGTTGCTACTGCAAATCGTTGGTGAGAGTTTAAATTCCGCCATCTTATTGTTGTCAGAATTTAAAAAGGGGGGAGTGATAGATAGGGGGTTCTGATATAACATATACGAAGTACTGGATTTACAATTTAAGATAACACATGTTATTTGATTCACATGTACTTACACAAGTAATCATACCTTGTACCTGTAACTGAAATATGATTTCACGATTTCCTTACTATAATGATACTCTATATGCGTTTTTGTATAGTCAATGCATTTTTGTATCCTCATTTCATCTCAAAGTAACTGTCTCTTCCCGCTTGGCGCTCACAGAAACATTCCCAAGGCCAACTCAGAATAACATTCACAGCGCTTCAGGCGGTGACTGTAACATGTTTCAAAATACACAATGGTTCACACATTCACAAACTTGGCAGCCACTAACCCTGGGATGCAATTTGGATATTTTTCCCACATCTACCACGGCCAATAAGATGACCCAACAGGCACACATAGGATTCAAGAGACCAATAAGGGGATGCTGTGCTTTATTGTCCTTTGTAAGAAACTTATAAAATGCTTTATCAATGTATGATGAGGACTCCTGATCTGCCTTTTAAGACGGGAGTCCAGCTATATATTTAATAAAAATAACAATTGACTCACATATAGTCTGATTGATCTATCTGTTATTCCCTGCCGGAGAACTGAAACCAACTGAAACCTAAAATTGGGTGCTAACAATAGAATCAGGTTAATCCACGTATTTATTCATTTCATATCTTATTCTCTCTCTCTCTCTTCTTCTCTAACACCAGACTGGTCCCAACTGCCAAAACTGCATCTCTCTAACTGACCTCATCCCTAACTCTCCAACTGAAATCCTCTCTAACTCCAAAACTGCTCTTTAACTGTCATCCCTTCTCTTATATATCCCTAGTCCCGCCTTTTCTTTACAGCCATTGGCTCCTGAATCAGGGTTCCATTGTGATGGACAGGAGTGGTTACTGACCTGTCTGTCACAGTAGGATCATTCCATTTTGGTTCAGTCCCACCATGTTTGATCACTGAGATAAAATATCAAAGTGTCTAGCTAGCTGCCCCTTTGCTGAAGCTACTTTACAATATTGGAGAATGGAAAGCTTTTTCCCAATCTCCAAGGGGGGGGAGAGAGAGAGAGAGAGAGGAAGCAAAGTCTTGTAGGAGGAGGGTTAAGCCCTAAGGTTGCACTGGTGTAATATGCTACGTGGGGGGTGGGGGGGAGGAACGAAACTTCCTCTCTCCTCCTCCATGGGGAGCAGGAAGAAGCTTTCTATTTTCCACAGCCATGAAGTGGCTTAAGCAAAGCATGGAGGAAGAGACACGAGGTGACAAAGAGGGAAGCTTTTTAAAATTCTTTTTCCTTTCCTTTTGTCCTTTTCCTTTGAAGAGAAAGAAGGGCCAACCAGGATCACTTGAGGGGTGGTGTGTGGCTGATTCTTGCATGTGATGCAAGGATCACCCCAAATGACATACCGTACCTCAAAGTGAACCTGTTTAGCACAATCCAGGCTGGGATAATTTGGTGCCTACTCACACCATCATGTGCTAGAAAATCTTAGCTCTCATTGGATACTATGCATTTTTACAGGTGAGGCATTCTCTGCTTCGCTTCAGGCAGAAACATTTCTTAGGCTGGCCTAGGGCCATAGTGTTAAGCTCTCCAGTTCTTATGTGTCTCCTTCTCTCCTTGAAAATAAGCCCTTCCTGTCTCTAAATCCTACGTGTAGTTTTGCCTCATATATAATCTTCTCCATGCTTTCTCCCTTCGTTTCAGCATGGCCTCCTCTCCATTGCCCATCATTTTCTCGGGTTTTTCCTCTTTAAGCCACTGCCTGCATTGTTCTACTTCCTCAGTGCTCCAATATTTTGATCAAGCCCCATCACATTGTTACCCCCTTTCCTCCCATAGGAGCATGCAGTCTCCCCTGATCTTAAATGCTGTGAAGTTTCTAGAAAGCCATTGTCTAATTAAACCTTTCTTGCTGCAGTTCATTGCTGTCTTTATCTTTTTCCTCAGCTGTCATTCTCCACTATCCTTCCTGCTTATTCCATTCTCTTGCCAACACACTTTACATATGATTGCACTCTAAAGGACCAAGTATCACATCAACCAAGCTCTTCTTTGAGAAACACAGCTAGAGAAGGTTTTAATACAGGGAAAAAAACTTATTTTGATCTACATTGTTAGGCCCAGATAGCATATTTCCCTTCCAGGGACACAAGTCTTTAAACTCCATGCCAGTGCTGCAAAAAAAGTCCATGCTTGCCTCTCAGTGACCAGTTACAAAACAATGACAAGCTAATTTGCATTGTGCAGAGTAGACAAAAGCTCATGATACGATAGATTTTATTTTGTCTGTCAGAAAAACTGCAGTAACTGCTGATCAGGAGGTGAAGCAGAATGTAATACATACTAGAGAAAGAGATCTTGAGGCATCACCACTTCTGTTGAAATGAAGGAAACATGGACGGAAGTATAGAGAAATCAGCCATGTTATTATTTTTGTATACAAACTTGATTCTGTTTCCAGTTGCAAGGTTGTTGTTTGTCAATTTCCATTTACAATTTCACTTTTCCTAAAGCTGAAGACACAATTAGACCAAGGTTAATCAATCCACATTAAATCTCATTACTGCAGATATATTACAGAATCTATAAAGACAAATCAATGCAGCTTTTATATAAACTCCTTGCTTTTCCAGATATATGAAATCAGTTCCAGATTTTCACACTATGTTTTCCTTTCCATCAGAGACAGAGGACACACTCCAAAGCATACCACACAACTCATTATGCAACAAGCAAAATGTTCATGCTTCCTTATTTCTTTAAATTGGAAATGTAAGGCTTTGGTTTTAATGTAAGTTTCAAGATAATGAATAAAATCTGGAAAAGAACTAGTCTTCCTTACTGAATAGCCTGGCCAAATAAATTCAGGATTTAAAGGAAGAACTAATTGTAGGAACTGCCATTCTGGGAAGCAGACCAAGTTCAGCCAGTTAAAAGAGCACAACAAAGTATTTCATGAAGAAAGCCACTGTGTTATTTCTTATTTTATCAACCTCTTGGGGTTTGGACCAAATTATTCTCATATGATCATGTATTCAGGTCAGTTTCTTCCCTATTTTTTTGTGTGGCGTCTTCAGCTGATTTTATTCCAGACTGTTTTAAATTGAGAAGATTTGTGCATTTTTCTAATGGCCCTGTTTTTGGTATCTTCTGGTACAAAGGTTGGCTGAAATAAAATTGTATTTCATTTGGCTTATTATTGGTTGTTGAATACTTCTGAGATTGAAAACGAGTGTTAGTTTATCAGATACTGTAATATATGCTGTCTTGAAAAATGTTGCATTTTAAAAGGCAGCTTCTGAATTATTCTAAATAATGGAGGAACTAATGGATGCTTCAAAAGAAAATATTGTAAACTTGCATGATCATCTACCATCTTTATTCAAATTACTTTATGCTTGAATCAGTATCAGTGTAGCCTTTCCTCTCCCTTTCCATCTCCACCCCTTCCAAAAACTCCTCTCCTCCTGCTTTCCATCTCCACCCCATCTAAACTCCTTTCCACCCCACTTTCCTTTTCCACCCCTTTTATACTCCTTTCTGTGCACAAAAAGCACAATAATCTATGCATCCGGGTAGGTGGGTCTCATTACCCTTGGAAGGAAGCCCACTTAGGAGAAGGAAAAGTCCAGTTCAAACCTCCACTGCCTTGTGGCTATATCCTCAAGGTTCAGGAGTTAACCTCGAGGCAAAATCCAGAGCCAGAGTCCCAGAGGCAGTTTGTGACTGTGTACAGTCACGATCTGACAACTCTTGCGACATCACTGGAACCAGTTGTATTGGCTCTTGCCTTTCCATTGGACTACTTCAGGGACATGGAGGGGGGAATTTTCTGCTTGCGTAACAGTCTATCCTCCATATTATTTTACCCAAGCTTCATGCTCTGGAGAGGACACTCCAGCTTCGCATACAGTGTCAAAATAACACGGGAAATAGCAGTTGCCAGTCATAAATCTTTGCTCAATTGGACCAGAGCATGACGCTAGGGGTTACTTCCAATGGTGGGACAGGAAATTGCATGTCACTAAGTAGAGTTTTGTCAAGAGAACAAGCTGGTCATCACAAACACTCTTTTCCAGCAACACAAGAGGCGACTATATACATGGAAATCAACAGATGGGCAATACCGAAATCAGATTGATTATATTCTCTGCAGCCAAAGATGGAGAAGCTCTATACAGTCAGCAAAAACATGACCTGGAGCTGATTGTGGCTCTGATCATCAACTTCTCATAGCAAAATTCAAGCTTAAACTGAAGAGAGTAGGAAAAACCACTGGGCTAGTCAGGTATAATCTAAACCACATCCCTTATGAATACACAGTGGAAGTGAAGAACAGATTTAAGGAACTAGATTTGGTGGACAGAGTGCCTGAAGAACTATGGATAGAGGCTTGTAACATTGTCCAGGAGGCAGCAACAAAAACCATCCCAAAGAAAAGGAAATGCAAGAAAGCAAAGTGGCTGTCCAACGAGGCCTTAGAAATAGCAGAGAGGAGAAGGGAAACAAAATGCAAGGGAGATAGGGAAAGTTACAGTAAACTGAATGCAGACTTCCAAAGAATAGCAAGGAGAGACAAGAGGGCCCTCTTAAATGAACAATGCAAAGAAATAGAGGAAAATAATAGAAAAGGAAAAACCAGAGATCTGTTCAGGAAAATTGGAGATATTAGAGGAACATTTTGTGCAAAGATGGACATGATAAATGGGAGGGACCTAACTTAAGCAGAAGACATCAAGAAGAGGTGGCAAGAATACACAGAGGAATTGTACCAGAAAGATTTGGATATCCCGGACAACCCAGATAACGTGGTTGCTGACCTTGAGCCAGACATCCTGGAGAGTGAAGTCAAGTGGGCCTTAGAAAGCTTGGCTAACAACAAGGTCAGTGGAGGTGATGGCATTCCAGTTGAACTATTTAAAATCTTAAACAGTGGCCAGAGGATTGGAAAAGATCATTCTATATTCCAGTCGCAAAGAAGGGTGTGGCAACCCCAGACCTACTGGAGTATCCCACCCTGTAGTTATGCTGCCACCAACCATTCCCTATAAGGAGTCACACAGACTAGGAATGGATTTTAATAAACAAAAGAACAAGGTTTATTGAAATAACAAACAGGGTAAATAAAAGGATCAGGTAAATAGGATACTGGAACGTGGCATAGTCCCAATCATACACCCACAACAGATTGGTTCCCCCGGAACACTTTAAGGTAACGCACAGACCCTGAACCTATCAGTTCTGGCTACCTAGATAGAAACCTGAACCTATCAGGTATGTACTAACTGACAAACAGTTGTACCCAGTCTGACACACAGACTCCAACTCTCCTTCTCCACACCAGCTCCAAATATATATACAGTACAGCTCCTCCTCCCTGATGTCCCGCCTTCCACTCCCTATAGGATGGAACTTTCCCTCCAAACCCATGACAGACAGGTACCATCAGTGCTGTATGTGACAAAGGGCAATGCCAAAAAATGCTCCAACTACTGTACAATTGCACTCATTTCATACGCTAGCAAGGTTATGCTCAAAATCCTCCAAGGTAGGCTTCAGCAGTATGTGGACCGAGAACTCCCAGAAGTCCAAGCTGGATTCCGAAGGGGCAGAGGAACCAGAGACCAAATTGTTAACATGCGCTGGATTATAGAGAAAGCCAAAGAGTTCCAGAAAAACATCTGCTTCATTGACTATGCAAAAGCCTTTGACTGTGTGGACCACAGCAAACTATGGCAAATCCTTAAAGAAATGGGAGTGCCTGACCATCTTATCTATCTCCTGAGAAACCTATACGTGGGACAGGAAGCAACAGTTAGAACTGGATATGGAACAACTGATTGGTTCAAAATTGGGAAAGGAGTACGACAGGGCTGTATATTGTCTCCCTGCTTATTTAACTTATATGCAGAATATATCATGCGAAAGGCTGAACTGGATGAATCCCAAGCTGGAATTAAGATTGCCGGAAGAAATATCAACAACCTCCGATACACAGATGATACCATTCTGATGGCAGAAAGTGAGGAGGAATTAAAGAACCTTGTAATGAGGGTGAAAGAGGAGAGTGCAAAAAAACGGTCTGAAGCTCAACATCAAAAAAACTACAATCATGGCTACTGGTCCCATCACCTCCTGGCAAATAGAAGGGGAAGATATGGAGGAAGTGACAGATTTTACTTTCTTGTGCTCCATGATCACTGCAGATGGAGACAGCAACCCCAAAATTAAAAGATGACTGCTTCTTGGGAGGAACGCAATGACAAACCTTGACAGCATCTTAAAAATCAGAGACAGCACCTTGCCAACAAAAGTCCGCATAGTCAAAGCTATGGTTTTTCCTGTAGTGACGTATGGAAGTGAGAGCTGGACCATAAAGAAAGCTGACCGCAGAAGAATTGATGCTTTTGAACTGTGGTACTGGAGGAGGATCTTGAGAGTCCCCTGGACTGCAAGGAGAACAAACCTATCAATTCTAAAGGAAATCAACCCTGAGTGCTCACTGGAAGAACAGATCCTGAAGCTGAGGCTCCAATACTTTGGCCATCTCATGAGAAGAATCCTTGGAAAAGACCTTGATGTTAGGAAAGTGTGAAGGCAAGAGGAGAAGGGGACAACAGAGGATGAGATGGATGGACAGTGTCATCAAAGCAACTAATATGAATTTGACACAACTCCGGGAGACAGTGGAAGACAGGAGGGCCTGGCGTGCTCTGGTCCATGGGGTCACGAAGAGTCAGACATGACTGAACGACTAAACAAACGAGCGAAGTAGCTACCAGCTGCCTTAAGCTAGGAAGCCCCCAGCTAGTAGGTTGCTGCCTTGCCACGGTCTGTTAACCTCAAGGGCTGCGTGAGGTTTAGGGTGAAAGCTGACAAGCAGATTGATAACCCTGCACAATGCAACAATCATAAGGAAACTTCTGCCCTAAAGTTGGGCACCTGGAATGTTTGGACAATGACCCCTGGCTTTTCTGACGACCTGCAGGAAATAGACGATGTGCACAAGACAGCTGTCATCAACATGGAACTGAGTAGGCTGCAGATGGACATTGTTGCCTTGCAAGAGATGAGATTGCCAGACTCGGGCTCTGTCAAAGAAAAAAAATTCTCATTCTTTTGGCAGGGAAAACGATTGAATGAGACCAGGGAATATGGTGTTGGCTTTGCAGTTAGAAATACTCTGCTGAGATCCATTGTTCCACCTACCGTGGGGAGTGAAAAAAATCCTGTCTCTGCAGTTCCACTCATCAGCAGGACTGGTCACCCTCAGTAGTGCATGTACACCAACACTGTCATCTACAACAGAAGTTAAAGATAAATTCTATGACAATCTGGCAGCTACTATCAAAAAATTCCTGAGAGAGAACCACTGTTCATTCTCGGAGACTTTAATGCTAGAGTTTGTGCTGATCACAATTCTTGGCCCACTTGTCTAGGCCGTTTTGGCATTGGGAAGATGAATGAAAATGGCCAATGCTTGCTGGAGTTTTGCTGTTAATATGGTCTTTGTGACAGCAACACGTTCTTTAATATGAAGCTTTGACACAGAGTTTCCTGGAGACATCCAAGATCAAAGCATTGGCATCAGCTCAATGTGATTGTCACTAGACGCTCTAGCCTTCCTAATATTATGATCACACACAGTTACAAGCGTGCTGATTGAGATACTGACCATTCCTTGGTGTGTAGCAGAGTAAAACTGCGAATAAAGAGATTGTATCACAGGAAAAAGGAAGGAAGACCATGTATTGACAACAGCAAGACCTGCAATCACAGAAAAGTGGAGGAATTTGCTAAAGCACTTGAGAAAACTCTTCCAGGCAAATGCACCTAAACAATGGGAATTTTTCAAGAATGCTGTTTATAACTCCGCCTTGTCCACATTTGGCAAGAAGACTAAAAAGATGGAAGACTGGCTTGAAGCCCATTTAGAGGCGTTGATGCCAGCCATTGAGGAAAAGAGGAGAGCTCTAGCAGCATACAAAGCCTGTCCTAGTGAGCACAACTTGCAGATTCTTTGAGTTGCTTGTAACAAAGTCCAACAGACTGCCAGGAGATGTTCTAATGATTATTGGCTTCATTTGTGCTCTCACAGATAGCAGTGGACACAGGTAACATCAAGGGAATGTATCAAGCAGGCTTTAGGTCCAATACAGAAGAAATCTGCTCCTTTGAAGACTGCTACAGGTGTGATCATCCAGGACCAATCACAGTGGATGTAACACTGGGTGCAGCACTACTCTGAGGTATATTCCAGAAAGAATGTAGTAACTGAAGAATTAAATAACATCGAGTGCCTTCCTGTCTTGGAAGAGTTGGACAGTGAACCAACTTTAACAGAAATAAAAGCGGCCTTGGTTTCCCTCGCCTCAGGCAAGGCACCTGGGAAGGATAACATCCCCATTGAAGTGATGAAGAGCTGTAAAGAGATCATCACCACCGAACTGTATAAAGTCCTTTGTCTCTGCTGGAGGGAAGGTGGAGTATCACAGGACATGAAGGATGCAAACATTGTCACATTGTACAAGAACAAAGGAGACAAGGGCGACTGCAATAACTACCGTGGCATCTCTCTTCTTAGCATTGTAGGGAAGCTGCTTGCCCGTGTTGTGCTGAAGAGGCTCCAGGTGCTTGCAGACAGAGTCTATCCAGAATCACAGTGTGGATTTCAAGCTAATAGATCCACCACTGACATGGTATTCTCCCTCCGACAGCTGCAGGAGAAATGCAGGGAACAACAACAGCCACTCTTAGTGGCCTTCATAGACCTTACAAAAGCATTTGATCTGGTTAGCAGGGATGGCCTTTTTAAAATACTGCCCAAGATTGGATGCCCACCTCGTCTCCTTAACATCATCAGATCCTTCCATGAGGGAATGAAAGGCACTGTAGTTTTTGACGGCTCAGCATCAGACCCCTTTGACATCTGAAGCGGAGTGAAACAGGATGTGTCCTCGCAACCAACACTTTTTGGGATCTTTTTTGCTGTCATGCTATTCAGAGCACTTTACCATGGTCTCTCGAGACTGAAGGATGCCTACACAAATTTCTTGTTTTCCTCCTTGATGTATATGTAGAAAAATGTTGTGTGCATTCTAGAAACTGCCTGTAAGATGCTGGAGAGATCAAACCAAGAATTCCAGCAATAGTTCCCAGTGCCTTACTCCTTGGTAGGCAGCTTGTAAAAAAAGGGAATGGCTGACTGGAGCTTTGCTGCAGTGCAGCATCTTAAATGCAGAGGGCCAAAAGATGAGGTTGCAGCTTTCAGCCCAGTAGGGAACAGTTGACAGAAGAAACCAAGAGAGTTCTATCTGGCTCCAGAAAGTTGTTTGTGATGGTGTTCCTTTTCAGTCTAGCAACTGATTGCTTGAATGCAGACTGAAGAGCTCATAGACGGACTCGCTGATCAACTTTCATTGACATTCCCTTTGCTCAACCCATCAGCATAGCAGCCACAAACTTTGCTGCTGATTGACTTAAAGCCTTGGGTCACTCACTTACATATAATGCAATCTGAATAGTAAAAGCAAAGCAACAGCTCAGAATCCAGTATTCTGTTCCTATAGTGGCCAACCAAATGCTATTGAGAAACTCGAGGCAAGACAGGAAAACACTAGCACTTTCATGCTCATGTTTCCCAGCAGCTGGTATTGCTCTGATACTGGAAGTAGCATTATGAATTTTACCATTTTGAATTTTAGCATTTTGAAACTGTTTCCACTTGTTAAGCAACCAGACATACTCGAAAAACCTAATTGGATTAATCACATTAACAAATGTTAAACAATTAATGCTAAGAAATGGAGATAAAGCTATAGCTGAAACCTTTGTCCACCAGAGGTCAGTAAGGACTCTCATTACTGAAGCCTTCAGAACTCTTGTAGAAGACCCAACACAAAGGAAAATAACCAGGTTTCCATCAGCCAGCTGAATCTCCTCTTGTGCCTTTCTAATCGTCCATCTGTGTGTATACAGAAGATATTCTGACACTGTTTGGTGATGCTGGAACAGAAAGCAACAGATCAGGACTCTGTCAAAAACCTTCCAATTCAGAGCTGAATGACAAGTCATCAGGTCTAGTTTGAGAATCCAGGTCTTGTTAGACAACACCCGTTCTCTCTGAGAGCTCTCCAAGGTTCTGCAGCTCTGACCTTCTGTTACTGTTCACTAGATCTAGTCCATCATGACAGGTTTCATCCAGCATCTCAGTAGACCTCATTTCATTTTGAATGAGAACAATCATGCACATACTATCATACTTACAACATTAGCCTAACAAAGCTTGGCAAGGAGGTCAGAATTGGCTTCTGTTTACTAGCAGTTCATTCTAAAGCTTGGGAACATTGCTTTTTTGGACAAGAACTCCCAGAATTCCCCAGCCAACTGTGAATTTAGAAAGCTATAGTCTACAACAGTAGCTTATCTATCTCTATTTCATCCTTTTTCTCCCAACAGTTTTCATCATAAACTATCAGCACAAGGTTCATCACCTCTTCAGTTTTGTCTTCCTGAGACAATGCTGAAAAAAAGAAAGAGTAAAAATGAAGGCGTAAATTCAATTATTAGTTTCAGATAAAATAAACAATGTAATTAACTTCTAAATTGTGAGTTAACCATTATGTAAATCCCCTTCATTTAGTAGATTTACTCTAATTGGAAATAACTACTAAATTCAGGCCTATTACTGCCTATAGAGTGGAAGTGTCAGCTGATTCAAGGACTAAATTCTATCTGGGAGTAAAGAAAATTGTATTTTTTGCTTTTCTCTAAAGAACTAGTTCTGGTTTGGGCCATATGCTGTATCTATGGCCTCCTAAAACATATATTTTATCTGATCTGTTGATCATAGTAAATATCTATCTCAAAATATCTCTTTTGACAAGTGGTACACTGATTAAGGATCCATTAAATCTCACAGACTAAAGAGCGACAACGAAAATCTCCCATCATTTGTTCCCATCATTGACTATTGCTTTTCTTCTGTCTATATCTGTTCCCATCTCCTCTCAGTTCCCTCTTCCTCTCACAAGAAGGACTTCCATTATCTTATACTCATTTCTACCACAGCCTCCACCAACTTGGTGCCCTTCAGATGTGTCACCCATGCTGAGCTGAGGTTGATGTGAGTTGTAGTGGACCACCCAGGTTGTGGAAAGTTGCTCTAATGCATTACCGTTTTGTTTTGTTTTTCATTCAAACCTGGCTTGTAGATTGTGGCAGGAGGCACAGTTAACTTGGAATTTATTCTTCCTTATCTTTATGCCTGTTACATCCTGGATAGACAGAGGCAATGTTTCCCAATGTTCTTCCTTTGCAGCACTTTCTGAGAATTATAGCTCAGAATGTGATAAAGAGATATATTGGAACCAGCCACACAACAATATTTCTACTCAATGTAGAAGTAACCTAACCATTATCACAGTTAAATGATTATTACAATTGATTAGAATTAGTTATATGTCATTTTAATACTCATGACTCATTTCTGTGGCTCCAAAACATAAATGTACAATGTATTAAATGGTGAAATTACAATATTGTGACAAAGTGAATTGTTAGCATTGAAAGCCTAATCTTGCATTGTACAGTGGAACTTTATTAGATTAGCTAAAAGCTAATATTAGAAATCATTCTATGAATAAAAGTATGCCTTACAGTAAACAGAGAATTTCATAACGTAAAATAAAAAGACAGCTTATAGAAATTACCCATAATGCCATGTCAGGAAACAGCTACAGTGGGGTCTTGACTTAAGAACGGCTTGAGTTAAGAACATTTTGACTTAAGAACCGCTCTCATAGGAAAATATTGACTTGACTTACGTAAGTACTTAGATTTGAGTTAAGAACTAAAAAAAACCACGTGGGAGGCAGGGAAAGTGCAAAATTTGAACTTTCAGTTAACTGTTGGCCAGTGAAAAGGGTGCCTGTCTGCTTCCTCACTCCTCCCAGCGTTTAGAGAGTGGATTGGGAGACAGTCTTCGGACTGCCTGGTTCTGCCTGGACTGTATTTTCCCTGCCTTCCCTGAACCTTTCTTGACCTAAGAAAAAAAGAAACAAAATATCCCCCTCTAGTGGTCGAAGGCAGAATAGCAGCTTCCCATTAGTTTCTATGGCCGGAAAAGAGCAGATACGGATCAAATGGTTTTCAATGCATTCCTATGGGAAATGCAGATTTGACCTGCGAACTTTTTGACTTGAGAACTGCCTTCCAATACGGATTAAGTTCTCAAGTCAACACCCCACTGCAAAAGTAACTTAGGAAAGCGTATGGTGTCTGCCTTCCAAAAAATCAGCTCCTGATCTCCAAGTACAAAGTACTCATGCTACACCATTATTTATCTAGCACAGTTGTGTTCTGTCCTTCTCCTAACTAACTTGAGGAAATATGCACTAAGAATAACTATGTGCCATCAAGTCAATTCTAGGAACAAAGTGATCAGAAGCAGATGATCACTCTCTCCTTCCTGGCAACACTAATTCATCATGAACATAGTTGAACAATGAACCTTCATTGGTGGATTTCTCTCCTAGCATGTGATGCTTAATTTACTAATCTGAGAAGAGAGAACACTGTTTGTCTTGTTGACAGAACACAACTGCTTTACCTGTAGCCAGACACAACTTTGGCATGAATCATTCTGGACAACAGGTAAGCTGAAATATATCCAGAGTTATTTCTCTCTGTGTGTGAAATTTCCAAGATCTTTTGCTCATTCCTGAAATTTAGAAAAAGAGGACCACTTTGCATATTCTTCAATATTTTTTGGTAGGACTGCCATTTTTTACCTAAGTGTTCCAAAATGACAGTAGGTCCTGAGCCTTGCAGATGATGTGAAATTGCACCTGGGTTGCTGCAAAGTTTCTGCTTATGATTATTTGCAACAACCAATTCCCCTTAAAAGGGGGGTTGAGTGGGAAGAAGTTGTGTTACTACCATCACTGACAGTGAGTCTCACATGGAAGAAATGGTTTGATCATTCTTCGAACTCTGAGGAAATTCAGTGTGATAGTTCCCCTGAGTTTCTCTGTCCATAAATAGGGTGAAGAATTCTAAGAGGTGGGTTGTGAACAGCTCACTTAGCTTCATACCATATTTTTAACATGTGAGGGTATTTGCTACTTACATACATTAGAAATGATTAAGACTGTTGTTTTAACTTCTTTCTTATAAGACTTTACCACAAAGTGCGGTAAATGTGTGGATGTCTTCATAATTAGGTTGGAAAAGAACTTGCAGTTTACAACATTGGATAAACAAGATAGCAGAACTGAAAGAAGTTCCCTTCTTTAACTCATATATTAAAATGGAACCAATGTCAGGCCAGATCTGCTGTGCCTTTCAGAGCTAAAGAGTGGTGATATGTTGATTCTTCACTGTTGCAATACTGTGAAGGAGAATGCTTTGCTTAATCAACTTGTGGATTTAGAAGGTACTTTTAAAATATATCTCCATGCCAGACAGAGTAGCAGAACTGGAAAAGTTACTTTGTCCCCTCAAAATGCTTCCCATAGCAAGAAGGAAAAGTAGTAGATAGGTGTTACTCATTATACAGACACACATATACTCATACAGTGGAACACCATTATCAATCATTCTGTTACTTTTAAAATATAACTTTTTAATGCCCTTGTTGCCCCTTGTTGTCTTACTTCCAAGCTTTGTATGGTGGCTCTCCATACCACATAGCTCATGTAGAAAGGTTTGACAGAGAAAACATTGCGACATTGGTAGTAAAGACAGCTATAATTAGTCACATTGGCAGCATCATACTTCTTTGACTCATAAACTGTTAATAGCATTCATGTATCTTAAGTTAGACAAACTCACACATTGATATGTTTCATGTTCTTTGCTAAAACATTCTGACTTGGTTGGAAATGTTTTCTAGTACAAAACATAGTCTGCTTCTTGTGCCTGTCAGGATACCAATTTTCATATGAAAATCTGTTAACAAAAGAGCTGAAGATAAGGGATAAACAAGAGCTTGAAAAAATGGGTATAGCGGTTGACTGGTGGTCAATGGTAAAATTAGAATCAAGATACAAAAAAGACAGGACTGTGGGTTTTTTCAATGGCAAAGTCCAGGTGGACAGACTGTGGTTATATACGGACGAAGCAATAATTAAGAAAATGTATACATATCTATTAGAATATGAGATAGAGGATGAGAGGGTGAAAGAGACAATGATAAAATGGGCAAAAAAAATGGGTATAATGTGGACCTTGATGATTGGACTAAGATGTGGAAAAAAGCTATAAGATGTTTAAGCCAGTAAATCTAAGAGAAAACATACTCGAAATGTTTTACAGATGGCACTATACACCTGTAAGATTAGCAAAAATGTCAGAGGGCAACAGCAATATATGTTGGAAGTGTAAAAAAAATGCAGGAACTTATTATCATATGTGGCGGACATGTGAAAAGGTCAAAATTTATTGGACACAGGTATGGGATTTAGCAAAAGAAATTACTCTGCAGAAGTTAGATATAAAACCTGAAATGACATTACTGAATGTCATTTCAGGAGTAAATGATAACAAATTGAAGCACTGTCTGATGTATATACTCACAGCAGCTAGATTACTCTGGGCCCAGAAATGGAAAACAGAAGAGGTTCCGACGATAGAAGAGCTGTTAAAGAAGCTATGGGACATAGCAGAACTGGACACTCTATCAGAAGCACTACGGGAACAGCCAAGAGACTATGTAAAGCAAAGCTGGGGACTAATATATTCATGGGCCCAGAAGAAGACAGGAGTCTAGGGTAAAATTTATGATATATGTATGAACCATTTAGTATATATTGCAAATCGATATAGGGAGAGTAGAGGGGCTAATGAGGCTGGAATCTTTGACTCCAAAGGGGGGAGGGGGTATTTTAAATAGAGGGATTAGCCAGTGTTTTTTTTCCTTTGTATAAGTGGTCTGATTTCTTCTTCTGTTTCTGCTTTTTTTTCTCTCCTCTTTTTCCTTTTTTGGGTGTTTTTATGGTTTTTTGTATGTTAGAAATTATAATAATAAATAATAAAAAAAAGGATACCAATTTTCACCTTGAATCCTATTGTTGTTCTGGTAAGGCTTACATATTGAATGGCAACTAATTTCTGCTAATTAATGTGGTCTTGGTCATGTCTCTGGTCATACACCCCATTGCACAACCAAGATCTGTCCAGGCACCTCATCATTTAGCTGCAATTAGCACAGTAATTTACACAGGCTCTGATAGCAATAGCATTCTTGGCCCTGTATTTAAATCCCAGCTTTTATATTGTGTTGATGTGAATGACACGGTTGGCCCAAGGCATTTTATTGCCAGAGGCAGAGAGAGATATATATCCATAATAACAGAAATACATTTCTTAGACTTTTAGCACATTTGGACACACACATGAATAAATACTAAGTTTTCTACATGTTCACTCAACCATCTGCCAGTACAAATCAATGGAGGAAAATCCAATTATTTCTCTGTGTTGCCTCTGTGCTGCTGTCTCCAGCTGCTACTGTCTTTTTTCTCCCCTAGCTTTTTTTATCTGCTTGGCATGGCTCCATCATTGCTCATTTGGCTTAGCTGACTCTGCTTTGGCTAGCTGGCAGTTTGCTTATATTACTGCAGCCCTTTTATAAATATAAATGTTTATATAGCCCTATCTTCTAGTTATATTTTCCTTCTAACCCAGTAGATTCCAACACTAGAAAGCTGATGTAAAATCTCATAGACTATGCTAACCAATACATTTCTGCTGATAAGAGAAAGCAAAAGCATTCTCTCTTATCTTCATTTTGTCCTATGCTAGCAGATCAGTGTATTTTCTCATAGAGTACTTAAATAGTGAACTCTATGCATTCTCTATGGGAGTTCATACAGGCAGGTTATATGGGACTAGATAGGATTCCATCAAACGCTCTGCAATGACTTTCAATGGACATTCAGTAGATTGCTACTTAAAACAGACTTTTAAAACTTTTTTCTGTTTTCAAGCTTACATCTCTTTGTCCTTTCATCTCTTTGTCCTCTACCAGACAATTCATTGTTGTTCAGACTTCCATATTATAATAACATTTTACATTTCCAGGGTTACATTTCTTGCACCTTTACTAATTTAATACTTTATTTATACAAAAATCAAACTGTGATAGTCCACCGCCCGCCCACCCCAATCAAATGGCTATGGAAAAAGCTTGCTTGTAGGTTTGATCTGTTGCTCAATAGTCCAATTTAGCAGTCTTGACACCAACCAAACCAAACCCAAGCATATAAGAATATTGAAACAGTATGTGTGGTGATGCGGGACTAGATGGTCAATGCCCTGCCAGTGCTAGAGACTGGATTGGAGTGCCACATTGCCATCTTCTTCTTTTCAGGTTTTTAAATTCCAGTCATTCAATATAGCATAATACAAAGAAGAGGATCACAATGAAAGAACAATTTTACCACGTGGATTCCATTTTCTTTGATTACACTCACTGGCCTGTCTAGCCCAGACTATCCCTTTGATAAGTTCATAAAAGCACAGTGTTCTCACATTATATGTCACTATTCATGTAGTTACTAGACTTCCTCTCCCTCCTGGAACAATGTGAGATGAGCTATGGGGGAGTGCCCTTCACCTAAGAAAAGGTTAAAAGCCCTCTCTGCCTCAAGTCAGTCTCTCTCAAAAACAACTATCATAAATGTTGTTGTGTGCTAGTAGGTCATTTCTAATTTATGGTTACCTGTTAGGAAATTTGAGGTATTTGAGATGTTCAAGAAGTAGTTTACCATTGTCACTTCCAGTGAGTTTCCATAGCCGAGCATGGATTTGAACCCAGGTCCCCTGAGTCCTAGTTTGATACTCTATTCACCACATTGCTTTGACTCTGTAACCTAAGTATCTCAAGTTAAACTCCTGCATAAAAAGCATAATCTCAGAGACATGAGCAATGGCCTATATTTTCCTCTGCAGTAGAGAAAGGTTATATGACACTTCATTATTACAAGACGATAAGTTTTACTAGAGTTTCATAATGAAGTTCAGATACATTAGAATGTACTGAAGTGTGAAGAAGTACTGTTTTGTTGCCATAGCAGCACAACAAGAAAGTAGGATAGTTATCAAGGTCACTCCTTTCTTCCTTTTGTTATTTTGGTTGCTAAGTACCCAGAAGGGGAAAGAATAATTTTTTATAGCCCTAGGAGGGAAGAAAATTCCCCAAACACCTATCAGGTTTTCACACTGGAGGACTCCCATTTAGGCAGTTCAGTCTGTTGATTCAGTTTTAGCGCCTGCTACATATATCTGGGGACGTGGTGGCACTGCAGGTTAAACCTCAGAAGCCTCTGTGCTGCAAGGTCAGAAGACCAACAGTCATAAGATCGAATCCACACCACAGAGTGAGCTCCCGTCGCTTGTCCCAGCTCCTGCCAACCTAGCAGTTCAAAAGCATGTAAAAATGTGAGTAGATAAATAGGTACCACCACGGTGGGAAGGTAATGGCGTTCCGCACTGGCCACGTGACCATGGAAACTGTCTACGGACAAACGCTGGCTCTACCTACGGCTTGGAGACAGGGATGAGCACCACCCCCTAGAGTCAGATACGACTGGACTAAATGTCAAGGGGAACCTTTACCTTTACCTACATATATCTGCAGAAGGAGGTGCATATTCATTAGAGTTATTTAGATGGTGATTTCAGGTCATAATAATGCTCTCCTAATGGAGGTTGGGTTGGGCTTAGAATAATGTTGCTAAATTCCATCAAGTTGCTTCTGACTTACAGTGATCCTATGAACAAGTGATCTCCAAAACATCCTCTCCTCAACAGGACATTTTGTAAACCTAAGGCTGTAATTTCATTTATAGAGTCAATCCATCTCGTATTTGGTCTTCCTCTTCTCCTGCTACCTTCAATTTTTCCAAAGATTATTGCCTTTTCCAGAAAACTTTGCCTTCTCGTGATGTACCCAACATAGGACAGTCTCCATTTCATCATTTTTGCCTCCAGAGATATTTCAGACTTGATTTGCTATTTTCTCTTTCCTGCAGTCCAGGGTATCTAGAAAGCTCTTCTCCAGCACCACATTTCAAATGAATAGTTTTTTTTTCCCTTTCAGCTTTCTTCACTGTCCAATGTTCAAATAGTAATCAGGAATACAGTAGGGTGGATGATCTTGGCTTTTGTCTCCAGTGACACATCCTTACACTTGATGATCTTTCTAAATTCCTTCACTACTGCCTTTTTGAGTCTCAGTCTTCTTCTGATTTCTTGGCTGCAGTCTTCCTTTGGATTGATGATTGAACCAAAGTATACAAAATCTTTAACGATTTCAGTTTCTTCGTTGTCAGCATTAAAATTGTGTGGTTCTTCTGGAGTCATGCTTTTTCTTCTTCTTAATGTTTTATTATAATCTTACTTTGGCACTTTCTTCTTTCACTTTCACCAAAATTCATTTCAACCAATAGTTGCTTTCTGACAATAAGATGGTGTCATCTGCATAACCTGAACCACTGATGCTTCTTCCACCAGTTTTCATTCCTCTTTCATTTGAATCTAGACCAGCTTTTTGTATAATATCTTCTGTGTACAGATTGAACAGATAAGGAGATAAGATGCACGCTTATCTGACACCTATTAGAAACCATTCTATTTCTTTACATTCTGTTCTAACAACAGCTTCTTGTCCATAATGTATGTTATCAGGACAATCAAGGGCTGAGACACTCCTATTTCTTTCAGAACCTACAGCTTCTCAAAATAATTTAGTTGAGCAATAAAGATTTGTTATGTTCATTTGAATTTTTTCTACATATATAGTAACACAGATTGTACCTTAAAGTTAATTTAAATGTAATGAAATGGGAACAGGACAAGCACATTACCTCTGCTTCACATTCTCCATAAATTTCAAACTCACTTTGTACATTCCTTCAAATCAGTGGAATTTATACTGAACCAACTAGAAAATCAGGAGGATCATGAGAGACCAACAAATTGTGCTTCTTGTTTCCTTGCTGTGAAAAAGGGGGAATGTGAAATCCACTCTCTGAACTCTTCTGTGGGTCTGTGAGGGTATGATAATTTAATCTCTTAACCATAAATCAATTTGTAAACATGCAGTTCACACCTTCCTCTTCCCTCTTGTAACCATGAAAATGAAGAGGAGTAGACATGTCCATGCTTATCTTCTATCAAGAGGACTCTTAACACCTGAGCTGTAACCCTTGTCCTGAGGGGAGTCAGACCACTTGCTTTTTCAGACATATATGCAGATCTGACAGGTCAGGAAAGCTGTGTTGTTGTTGTTGTTGTTTTCTTGTAGATGGTTCAAAGAGGATTAAGAGAAATTACTTGATGGCAGGCCACAGGTTCTAATTGGCCCATTCATTTGTATGAAAATGGGAACTGGAAAATTGACCTTCTGGGCCCAACAGACCATATTTTGCTTCCTGGCTGCAGTGTGACTCACAATGAGACTTTTGTGTGCCATTTAAGAAGCTATGCCAGGGAAACTTCTGAGTGTGTCCATCTTTCTCCTTAGGTATGAGTCAGATAGGGTAGATTAGACTGTATTATTTTCTGGAGAGTTTCTGCTTGAGTACTGTGATCACGTAATCACATTTGCTCCAGATTTTTTTTAGTAACCTTTCCTTGTAACTGTGTAGAGCTTGTATTCTTTTAAATTTTTCTCCCCCTCCCCTTTCTCCTTTTAATCAAATACAAAAATCCTTTCAAGCTACTGTCCGGATTTTTGGCTGAGAGGGAATGTGGTACTAAAGCCAGCCCTAGCCTTGGACAAGCTACTGAGTTTTTCATATAGCTTAATGTACCAACCTTGGGGATCTTCATTTTATATTAAGCTCCTGGTAAAGCAACTGATCAACCAAACTGGAGGGTGTGTTGGGGAGTAAAATATTCTCAGTCATGACTCATAGGATCTCCCTATGTCTGTTCACCCTACATCCTCCCATCTCATTATCAGCAGGAGGCTGTAGCTGAGTTACTATAGAGAGGGTTCTTGACGAGGGAACTGTGACACATATTGCCAAATCCATTTGAAATAGTCCAAAGTTATGTGAAGTCCTCATTATGTATCTTGAGGTGCCTGACTTTGTGTGCTTTCTTTTTCTCTCCTAATTCCTTTTATATTGGGCCCTTTAGATTGGAATCCTCTAAGAGCCAGCTGTTATGCTTTACTGACCTTAGATATGCCACTCTGGAAGGCTTTTTGTCCAAAGAGAAGGATCAAAAGTGCCGCCTAGAGTAGTCTTAACCGATTAGATAGGCGGGATATAAATAAAATAAATAAATAAATAAATAAATAAATAAATAATTTAAATAATTTCTTACAATATTAGGTGCAGCGGCTTCACATTCAGATCCAGCTTGATAGAAGGAGTTTAACAACAACAACAAATACTATCAAAGCTACAAACACATGGGCAGTTCCAGTGATTAGATACCCAGCTGGAATAATAGATCGCACTCAAAACAAATTAGAAGAATTGGATCAAAAAAGATAGAAATTAATGAACATGCATCACACACTACATCTAAAAAATGATATAGACAGATTATATTTACCATGAAAAATCAGAGGCTCTACTGCCTGCTGCAAATACAGCAAGCAGTAGAGGAGGAAAAAAGAAGTCTAAATGATTATATCAGTACAAGCAGAGAAAATTACTTAAGGCAGTGAAAATGGAGAATAACAGAAACAAAGGCTTAATATAAGAAACAACCATTTGAAAATAAATTAAACAGTTGGAAAAACAAACCACTACATGGGCAACACCTGAGAAATATTGATGGAAAGCATGATCATAATTCAACATGGGCATGGCTAAAACTGGGACTGTCATGGTGAAATTCTGCCTGGTTGACTACTGTATGTTTAAGTTTCTGTGAGCACTATGTAAGTTTGTATAGCACGTAAATATATTTCTCTGCACACATTCCTGCTGTCTGTGTGTGACTTACTGCACTGGAGATTGTGGTCTCAAGACTTTGTAAGGAGAAAGCTTCTGCTGACTTTTCAAAGCTAACACTTAGGCCACTTCCTTGGGTGGCAGGGTCAGACCATGCCCTTGGCAAGAGGGAGTAGTTGCAGTGTCCCAGTATGTTTTGGTAATTTCCCTTTAGGGCAGGAGGCGCCCCAAGGCTCAGGGCTAAATGGGGCCCTAAATGAGGTCCTAATCCAGCACTCTAGGGTTTCTCAAATGGCAATGCCTCTCTCCCATATTTGACTGTCTTCCCATCTTTTGCAAGTTTTTCTTCCTCTCCCCTGTTCTAAAATATTATAGTTTAACTACTGGCAGTAAGATCCTGAAGCTAAAAGATGCTAATATTTTCATTCTTATCTTTTTGCCTTTGGTCCCACTCACCAATGGCATGTAGCCCCCAAGAAATGATCTGGAAATGAATTAAGCTTCCAAGCTGAGATAAATTTCCCAGGCTGGCTTTAATCCTTGGAACCAACTCTTATTCTTTATTCCTTGTTCATCCTAATCTGTGTCTCCATCCATAACAGACCTCTAAATCACCTTTAGGTTTCATTTTCTTTCAGTGATGTTTTTAGTCAATAGATACTTTTGTTGCCTCTTTTATCTTTTCTGTCTCTTTATGGCAAACACAGTGAGGCCAAGAAAAATATGTTTACAAATGGAGCCCCAGAGGCTGATCTTACATCACCAGACCATGACCGGCATGAAATCAATGTGATGGTTCTGAGTGTTGATTTTTATGCTGAATGAAGTGCAAAGGCACTACCCTAGGTAGGTGGTAGAGTGGAAATGCATTAGTAAAATATGATCTGTTGCAAGATCAAAAACTGAGATTTTCATGATGGGTGGGGGAGATCCTTCTTTAAAGAAATTACCCTGGGATTCTGTTTTCTGTTTATTTTCATTTGAGCAAAAATAAAACCAGCTATCCTAAAAGTGTAATTATCATGGACAGAACTCATCATTTTACATCTGGCAGCATGTAGAACACAGTATTAGACAGGACTCTGGTCATATCTAGCAGGTTTCTTATGTTCTTACTTGGCTTCATATTTCCTGGTGGTGCTAGCCATTGAGAAAGTCCTGTCAATGGTTTTAATTTTGAAACAGCCAAGGTAGGAAACCCTGAAAAATTAGGACACCGAAACCCTATTGGAAGATTTATGCAGCAATTCAGTTGGCTTTTGAGATCCTGTCAAGCATCCTTCTTTGAAACATTTTCATAACGATAAACCCAGATCAGCAGCATTCCAGTTTTTGACATTTAGGATCTAAAACTTGAGATCAGTGAAAGATCCTTTTGATATCACAAAGTTGGGAATGATGACGTCACAGAAAGGGTTGAATCCTTGGAATGTCACAGAGCCAGGACACAGAAAAGTTGAGAACAGAGCGCAGCATGGTTTCTGGACCAGCGGATTGTGGAAATGGGCAGGTGGATATCTGAGTAAATGGGCTAGGAATTAATACAGAATCTAGGCTTTAAAATTACCTCTCACATAAAAATCAGTTTTCCCCTCTTTCTGTGCTACCTACCCTGAGAATTGTCTTCCTAAATGGAGATCTAAGAAACAATTCCCCAAATTTTCATTTGTTGTCCTTGGGCCTATCAATTCTAAATAAGGCACAAGACTTGATGTATATGAAATGAAAGCCAGGTTTTCCCAAAAATGGGATTCTGCATTCAATACAGCATTAATACTACGAGTACTATTAGATAGGTGTCTTTGATTGAGACAGACACCTGGACCATCAAGCACAACATTATCAACACTGATTGGCATTGACTTTTCAGGGCTTTGGGGTGCCCCCCCAATTCATTCAGTGAGTCTTATTTAGTTGGTCTAACAACTAGAGATAGGACATGGTATTCCAAGAGAATTGCCATATACCAGCGATGGCGAACCTATGGCACACATGCCTCTCTGTGGGCATGTAAGCCATAAGTCCCTGGATCACTACCACTGACAGCCAAACCTGAGGAGGAGGCAGCAGTCACAGTGCTAGCGCCCTGACAGGCAACAGGCCAGTATCCGGAACAGCTGGTGCTGGTCGTGGCAGACCAGCTGAGCTATAGGTAATGGTGGGATTGGGCATGACTGGAGGTGGATCTGGAGCAGGGTCTGGGGGCACCTCCCAGGATTCCCACTTCCATTGCCACTTCTGCTTCCTCCACCTCCACTTCAGCAACTGCTGCCACCGCTACCCATTACCTGCTTTCTTTTTTTTTTTGGCAGCTTGGGCACTCAGGCTCAAAAGGGTTTGCCATCACTGCCATATACTCTGTGCTTTTATCACAAATTAAATTCTTTTTAAAAACCCTCTGTTTTTAAAATATGGAATACTGTGCTTTTGTATCCATGATTCAAAATGCCAGGAAATTGCCCAATACTGCTGCACAATATTGTGGCAATATTGACAGTAGAAAAAGGATGCCAAACTTCACATATCAAAAGGCAACCTGAATGCTGGCAATGCTAATGTCAGAAGTCATGATAATCTACAGGATACCCTCTTGTGTTCACTCACAAAGTGATACCAAGCAAAGGAAAATCCCAGAAGCTATGTTTTTTCAACAGTTAACCATGTCTATACAAACACAAAGCAATTGTCAGGGCTGTTTTTCAACAAATGTATATGAGGAAGAAAAGATATAACAGACCAAGAGCTCTACAAATATGTTGTGTGCACGTTTTCCAAAACATATCCCCTTAAAAAGAGAGAGAGAGGTTAGAGTTAGCAAAGATTGTCACTGGAAACCAAGGTCAAAATCATCCATACTATGTGAAAGAAATACACTGAAGAGAGACAGGACCAAACGTTAACTCATTTGAAATGTGGTGTTGGAGGAGAGCCATTCAGACACCAAAGACTGCCAGAAAAGTGGGTGCTGAATCAAGTCAAGCCTGAACTGTCACTAGAGCAAAACTGAGTAACCTGGGCCTATCCTATCATACAGTTATGATGGAAATACAGAAATGACCAGAAGAGACTATATTGATGAGAGAAGTGGGATGGAGCAGTAGTAAAAGAGATGGGTTGATTCAATAGAAGAAGGCACAGTTATTAATTTACAAGATCTGAGCAGAACATCATGGAAAATACAATATTGCTAGGAAGGGGGGCAATTGGAAGAGAGAACAACCTTACATGAGATGTTGTTGGTTTGCAAGATCTGAACAGAGCTGTTAATGATAGGACATTTTGGATGTCATTAACACACATCAGAAATGATTTGGTGGTACAAAACATCTTTTAAGTTTTTTTGTTAATTACAAAACAATTTTATAGTAACAGGACGGTAGAACAATTGAGACTAGGATGGGGTATAGGCATTAAAGCTCTGCTAACATTGAGTAAGACAATTCTCAGCCACAAAGCAAGAATAATAATCTCACAGTTTAAGTGAGTGAGCTTCTGAATATTTGTTTTCTATGCTTTTAAAATTATCTTCTAAAATATGTTTAAAATCAGAAACATAATCCCTTTGTAAACATGAAACCCTGATAGGCCAGGAAGGAGTTAAAAAGTTCTTCTCAGGGTCAGCTAACTGGATCCTTACTGAAAGGGTCAAAGGTTCACATTGCCCCAGATTCAGAGCTGATTTCTTCTTATAAGACTTATGTCAGGAGTCTGCTTTCAGAAATCCTGAGAGAATATTGACTGAAAGCATTCAGGACTGGGACAAACTCAGAAAATACTTTGACTATGCCTTACAAAATTGTACGCTAAATGTGTGCTAAGAAATACATGGTGAAATGTCCCTTTCTGGAGGACTGGAGGACTGTCACTCCATTACTTTATTTAAAGCAAGCCTCGGGTTTGTTTGTTTGTTTGTTTGTTTACTATTTAAAGAAAACCAGTCTTTTGACTCTGTTCCTCATTGCCCTACAGCCTTCCCTGCCCGTGATGCTGCAACAATGTATTTACTTTGTAGTGCTCTTGCTGGCAAGCCTGTTCAGTTTACAAAGTTACTGTTTATCCCTTTTGAAAGACCTTTTTTAGAGGATCAGTATTTCAGCCCTTGCAGCCTGAGTTCTTTCTAGATAAAAATGGGGTGGGGGCAACCATTCTCTTTCAAGATAAGCAAGATCTACCCGAATCACCCGACATAGCCAGCAGGGGCGGCTGAGGGGTCTGACGCCGAGAGAGGCCCGGAAGGAAAAAACAAGAAACCGGGCCTTCTCGGCGGTGGCTCCTCGGCTGTGGAACGCCCTTCCAACAGAAATTCGGCTGGCACCCTCGCTGGGTGTTTTTAAAAGCCAGTTAAAAACTTGGCTATTCAAGCAGGCCTTCCCTCCAGTCAATTAAGTATTTCTCTTTTTCTTTTTCTTTGCTATTCCATCTTGGTAATCCTCTCTTTAAATTAATTGTTTTAAATTGAAACTGTAGTTGTAATTTTTATGATTTTATATATTTTTATACTGTTTTGTTTTATTTTGTAAGCCGCCCCGAGTAGACATGGTCTAGAGGGGCGGGGTAAAAATCAAATAAATAAATAAATAAATAAATAAGATTGGTGTTTTCAATTTATATGAGCTAGTTTAAATCTGGGGAGGTTTGGCTCACCTATTTCTGAGCAGGGGGGTTATTTTTTAAAAAATCATAACTCAAAAATTCTCCCCCAAATTTGGCACAGAGCAAAAGCAATTTATCTGCTACACCTGTGCCAAATTTGGTGCTGATCTGAAGTCAAATTTTAAAGTTATAATTTTATGTTTTGGCTGCCCCAAATTTTATAACTGCCTTGTAGAATGTTGATTTGCTCTGCTACACAATAACATCACTGCATTCTTGTGCAGCAGTAATAACTCATGGCTTTCTCTTTATTTAGCCCTCTGACCAGTTCCTTTTTCTTTAACCCTTGCCTGATTTGCTGCAGACCTTGCCACCTTCACAGAAATTTTGTTTCTAAGATGACCCATATAAGTGGGTTTAGACACAATGATTGAAATTCCGTATGGGCCTATTCTAATGCAATTTGCTATGCTGAACAACAGGATTTCAGCTAATGTTTGGTCTACAAATAAAATTATAATCTTTGATACCACAAACTTTCCTTATTTAATTTTAAGGTGGCCATGTTGTTGCTTTTATATTATGAAATACAATGACTTTTTAAAAAGTCGAAGGTTCATTGCAGAAAATAATAGTATACTGAATCGCTTTATTAGGAACTTGGTACCTTATGATCTTTACCTAACTTGCAATCTTTCAGTCTTATGTGAAACAAAAGAAATCATATTTCAAAATGTAGTTATTTATTTTGATAGCAGTGCCTTGAAAATTCTCATACTGTGTCTCCTCACCCAACATACACACACAAAGGGGAGGGAGGAAAATTCTCAGTTTGGCAACAAATGGGCATGTCTCCAAAAGAGATACATTTGTAGCAAAGACAAATGCCATCTGGCCAGAACTGCAGTGCAGTGCTAGTGGAGAACAGTTTTACAGGAAGAGAGGCAATGTAAGCCAAACTATGAGGAAGGAGAATATGTGGAGAGAAAGAGAGAGGGAGAGTGAGTGGGAGAGGGAGAGGAGTGAAATTGAGGCACCGCCAAAAGACGGATCATCTTGCTAACTCAGATGATCTTGCTTACTCACAAACGTCTGCATCTCCTCTTTCCCCACCCGCTCTTCAAGATTGAAAACATAAAAATAATACAAGCTATTCTAGCTCACAAGCTGTTTTGTTGATCAGATACATATTCTCCCAGAAGCATTCTAGATTCAAACAGATGACAATGAGCTACTGAAAATAAATAAATAAATAATGCATTAACTAACACAAAAGATAATTAATAATGTTACCTGCAGAGCAGTGCCTTTTCATAATCATTATCCTATGCTGTATAATAATTGTGTGTCATTAAGTCAACTCTGACCTGTGGCAACTCTTTTCAGGTTTTCTAGTTAAAGAGTGCTCAGAAGTGGTTTCTATTATCATCTTCTGGAGGCATCCCAGGACTATGCCCATACTGTATAGCGGGAGAGAAACATTACATCCAGCCCCCAGAAAATTTTTGACTTGTTCCCAGTGATGGGGTGTTCTATCATTCCACTGACCAATTGATATGGGGTAGTCTTCTAAATGCCATTTTGCTGCCCCATAGCCACACTCTCTTGTCCAGGGAGGGACAATGAATGGCCCATTAACTGCACACAACCCTCCAAAGCCCCAAGAATGTACTCCAGACCCTCAAATCTTTCAAAATTGTATTGCCCCTGTGCAAAATTTGTCCCAAGGAGACTCTGGGAGCAAGATTTGCCATTTGAGGGCCAAAGCATATACCTTTTTTTTTTTTTTTTTTATTATTTTTACATATCCATACATAACCATTTCTCTTATCTTTACATAGTCATCATTTCTCCTATTTATTTCTACCCCCTTATCCCACCCCCCCAAAGGAAAAAAAAAAAAGACCATTTAATTTTAAATCTGCAACCATGAGCACACCTTTTGGAGTTTAACCAATATAACATTATTGGCCCCCCCTTCTCTTACCCATCTTACATATCCCGACCATTTCTTTCTTATCTCTAATGTTTTTTCTTCCCATACCTTATCCTGTGTCAAAATCGACAGTATGTCTGATTGAATCCATTCATATAAATACCAATTCCATCTTTCCAAAGTCCATTTTGATGCATCCTTCCACCCATAAGCTATTACTGCATGTGCTGCTATAATCATAGCTTTAAATAAATTCTGTTTAGGTTTTTTTACTTTATTATTCCCCAGAACTCCCATAAACAAGATTTTCCCAGTCAGCTGCAAGTTAATATTACATACGGCGTTCACCTTTTCTAAAATCAGCTGCCAAAATTCAATAACCTTAGGGCATTCGCACCAAAGATGTGCATAATATCCCTTACTCCTCTTACAATGCCAGCAACTTGAATTCAAACCTTTTATCATATAAGACAACTGAGGGGGTGTCCTATACCATTTCAATATTAATTTCATCTCCAATTCTCTAAATTTATCCATTTTGATTTCCAATATGCCGTCCATTAACCCATCTATTTCGTATGCTGACAATGTCATTTCTCTTTCCCACTTCGTTTGTATTGTCCCAATCATATAATCTTTATCTGTATTTATCAAGTTATACAACTTCCTTGCAATACCCTTCTTATTATCCTCTTTATTATTATATAGTTTTTCTAGCGGGGTATCCTCTTTATTTAGTATTCCAGAATACCTTCTCTGTTTCAAAATATTGTATAAAGCCATAATCTGTAACCAGTATTGTCTTCCAACTTGTCCTACTACATTTTGTGCCGGAATCTGTATCCCCTGAGGGTTGTATAAATCCTTCACTCTATAATAGCCGGTTTCTTTTAGTTTCTTCCAAAAAGTTTTCTCAATTTTCAAATCCTCACCTAGAGATTCTAGTGGGGTCCATTTGGAAAGACTTGGCATCCAATTAAGTTGCCTTTCCCCCCATATTATTAATGCTGTGTGTCTTGGACCTATTGTATTTTTAATGTCTTTTTTAACCTTCTGTGTAAATATTCCAAATTTACCTACTTCTTTATTTATTGTATCCTCCCATCTTACCCATTTCTCCACACTTTTCCCATCTAATTCCAATAGCATTTTAATTTGAAAAGCTTCGTAATAGCTTTCCAAATGTGGGAGACCCCACCCTAAATCTTCCTGTGGTGAATATATTACCCTCTTTACTATTCTAGCTTTCTTCTTCCCAAAAACCCAATTTTTTAATTCTTGGTCCCATACAGCTAATTGTTTTTTAGGGATGTACTCCGGGAGTACCTGAAATAGATATAACATCTTTGGTATTATAAACATTTTTATTGCCCTTATTTTCCCTAAAATACTTATATATCTATTATCCCATTCGTTTAGTTTTTCCTGTATCCTTCTCCAAGTTATTTTATAATTAGTTCCCATCAAATTTTTAATACTTTTTGTTATTGTTATACCTAAATACTTTAATCTCCTAATTCCTAATTTCATACCTGTCAGCTTTGCTATTTCTTTTTGTTCCTTTAAATCTATCCTTTTAAACATTATTTCTGATTTCGAAATATTTACTCCTAAACCTGAATATTCTTTAAACTCTTCTAAAATTATCAGTAGTTCTCTTATTGCATCAAGAGGATTTTGTAACACCAATATTATATCATCCGCATACAGATTTAATTTAATTACCTCTTTCCCTACTGTATATCCTCTTATTTTACTACTACTTCTAATTTTTTCGGCTAAGGGTTCCATAGATAACACAAACAGCATTGGGGATAAGGGACATCCCTGCTTCACTCCTCTCTGGAGCAAAATTTCTTTTGTATAATTATCATTAACTTTAATCATTGCCTTCCCTTCTCTATAAATTTCTTTTAATGCTATCAAAAAGGGACCGTCAAATCCAAATTTACTTAGTACTTGAAATAAATACCCATGACTTAGAGTGTCAAATGCCTTATATACATCTAATTTTAAAAGGGCAAATCTTCCTTCACTGTTTCCGTGATGTAGAGTATTAATCACATTCCTTATAGGGTGTCCAATATATCTCCCTTTAACAAAACCATATTGATCCTCTCCTATTAATCTTGGGAGTGTTTTCTCTAATCTATTTGCTAAAATTTTTGCAAAAATTTTATAATCCTGGTTTGTTAAACTAATAGGCCTATAAGAGTTGGGGTCCGTCGGGTCTCTCGATTGTTTCAAGATTATCATGATTTCTGTTTTCCTCCATGATTCAGGGGCTCTCCCTCCCTTCATTATCTTGTTAAACAAACTCTGCATTTCTGGAACTATTAAAGGCCCCACCATTTTATAAAATTCTGATGTAAAACCATCTAAGCCTGGTGATTTCCTACTTTTTAAATTTTTAATAACTGTCAAGATTTCTTGTTGTGTGATTTCTTCATTTAAAATTGCTAAATCTTGTTTCTTAATTTTGTTCACAATAGCTTCTTCAAATTGTTTCTCTTCATTTACTTTAAATAACTTACTATAAAAATCTTCAAAGATCTCCCTTATTTGTTTGTCTTTAAACACCTTACTTCCCGTTTCATTTTTCATGCACCCTATCTTTTGTTTTTCCTTTCTTTTCTTCAAATAGTTTGCCAATCTTTTCATCGAGTTTATATTTATTCTCTGATACTCATTCCTCACCAATAAATCTTTTTTCCACAAAAACAAATTATCTAACTCTTGCAACTCATCTTTCACCCTATTCAACTGTTCTTGTATTTGTCTTTCAAACTTCACCTGTAATCTTCTTTGTAATTCAACTATCTCCTTTAGTTTTTGTTCCCTTTTAAAATTCACCTGTCTTCTAAAATGAATTTCTTTAGAAATACATATTCCCCTGATTACTGCCTTTGCAGCATCCCAAATTATATCTTCCTCCGCAGATCCTTTATTTTCTTTAAAATATTTTTGTATCCCTCTTATTAAATCCTCTCTATCCTTTTGTTGCAAAAATATCCTAGAGTTAAACCTCCACCTTCTAACTTTCTGTTCCTCCTCCAAACCAATCTCAACAAGTAATGGTGCGTGATCTGAAATCCATATAGCTCCTGTTTCCACTCTATTAACTTCCATATCGTTAGTTTCTTTCACTAAGATATGATCAATACAGGAAAACTTTTTATACCTTTTTGAGAAAAAGGTAGGATGCTTTTCATCCTGCAGGAGACTAAATACCTCTTTAAGTTTCCATTTTTTTAAGTTTACTTTCTTATTTTCCCTAATATCATTATTCAAATCCCCTGCAATTAACAAGTCTCCTTCATAAAATGACTGCAATCTTTGAAAGGTTCGGTTCAAAAATAGGGTTTGTCCTTTGTTAGGTGCATAAATACATGCCAAAGTATACTTCTTTCCATTCATCCTGAATTTCACAAAAATAAATCTTCCATCTCTATCTTTACATTGTTCCAAAACATCTATATTCATTCTAGAGTGCAAGAGAATGGCCACACCCCTTGCTTTGTTTGTTCCCCTTGACTCTATCTGCAAACTCCAGTCAGTAGACTTCATCAAAGGTCTTACGTCTCTCTTACTCTTATGCGTTTCCTGCAGACACAGAATATCAACCCCTTGATCCTTTATCATCTTATTTAATCTATAACGTTTCAGATCTGAGGCCAAACCATTCACATTTAAGGAGAGTACTTTAATTATCCTCCCCATTTTTTGTCTATCTCAACTCCCCCTGGTGTGCCCCTATTATTTACTATTTTTTGATGGTCTTTCCCTTCCCCATAGCCCAAAAATAACCCCTTCCCAAGGAGTTGGGTAAGGATTCTATATCCCCCCATTTTCGTCTCTATACGTGGAGATCTGTCTACCCACATACTCCCCCCCAAAAAAAATTTCATTCTTTTCAACCAACACTAACCAAAACAAAAAGAAAAAAAACTATTTTCACGTGGTATAAATTTTACATTCCTGAAGGAAGCTTATTCATATTTACAGTCACATATAAATTCCCTCAATCTTCTTCTTCTTCTTCTTCTCCTCCCTCCTTCTCTTCTTCGGCCTCCTGAGTAGTACGTTGTATGTTAAGTCTGTATAGTAACTTCTCCGCCTCTGCTGGGTTGCTAGCTTTCAAGAGTTTTCCATCTTTAAAAATTAAAATATTGGCTGGATAACCCCAGGAAAATAAAACACCATTCTCATGCAACTTCTGTGCAAAGGGTTTCATAAGTCTTCTTTCATTCATGGTTTCTGGTGATAAGTCAGGGCGAGGAAATATCTTCTGTCCCTGAAGTTGTAAGTCTTTAATTTTCCTGAGTTTGTTCCAAACATAATTCTGCGTTTTCTCTCTTGAAAAAGCTATTATAATGTCTCTAGGCCTGGCTCCAGGCTTTGGTTTCGGTTTCAGAGATCGGTGAGTGCGTTCAAGGTCCTCATCTGTTATATTTATGCCATGTTCCTGAAAAAAAAGCAATTACAGTCTTCCCAAGGTCTCCTGCAGCAATGTCTTCTGTTACTCCTGAAAGTCTTAAGTTCCTTCGCCTTTGGCGGTCTAATAATATAGCCAGCCTTTTTTTTAATTGCTGTATTTCTTTCTCGTTGTTTTCACTTTTTTTCACAGCATTATCTGCAGCTGACCTTGCTGTTTTAACCTCTTCCACTAATTGCCCAAACTTAGATTGAAGCGCTTTTAGGTCTTGTCTAATATTTTTCTCCATATTAGTTATCAACTCCGACAGTTCTTTAACTTCACGTTTTGTCGCCATTATGCTTGTTATGTTGTTTTGTTGTTTTCACGGAGAGTATCTGCGCATGCGTCGACGAACCTAGACGCCTTTACATCGCCCTCCAGGAAACTTACAGATAAAACTATAATACAACCAAACAATTGAAAGATAAGCCTGAAGGAACTTTTGAGGAGGTTCCGGAAACTCAGCTACAAACTTTCCCTTGACTTGGTGAGTTTTTCCTTGCTAATTACAGGCCAAAGCATATACCTATGTCAAAAGGGGTTGCCCTCCATGGTACAGGGGGAAGGCCAAAATGAAGCATCCCACCTAGTTCTTTGATGGGTACCCAACTATCTCTTCCTGAGGTACTAGGTGCTGAAAATTTGAGGAGGGAGGTCTAACAGCCTGAGATCTGATTTCACTTTCAGAAAAGCTTTGGGGGGATTCATTGCATAAGTGGGTATGGCCAAAGGCAAAAGAATGGGACCAAAACTATCAACATATTTCACTTAAATGTTCTTACTATCAGACCACCCAGAAATTGGCAAGTCATGAATATAGTAACAAACAGGTCTACATACAGTAACTGGGTTAGAGTAAGGGAGCGAGGTGCTACAAGCACACAAGTGTAAATGTCACAGTCATTGAACAAAACCAATGTGCACACTATCAGTATTAAAAAAGAACAAATACAATCACAGGTTTCATTAATAATAATTGGACAAGTGCAAACTGTATCTAAAGAACACATTGTATGTTCTATCAACAGTGTATAACACAGTACCAGCATGTGAGAAGGATCAAGCAACAGCTCTCAAGGAAAAGGGTGAGCTGTCCCTTCAATTGTCCACTACAGCAGGCTATGAGGATATTATACCTTACTGCCAGCAATGGCTCATCTAGGATTACAGGAGAAAGGGGGGGGGCACTGGGAAACAATGGACAAGACAAATCTCTCAATAGCAGAGGTATAGTTAGTAACAGAGATAGAAGAGGCAATAAAAGGAGAGGTGGATGTGGAGGCAGAGGTAGAACAGGAGGAGGAGGAGAAAAAGGAGAGAAAGTGGAGGACATTCCAATAGGATGGGGATGGCTGGAGATGGAAGATCCCTGGACTCAAGAGAAAATCAAGATTACAGGTTTTGTTAACAATAATTGGACAAGTGCCCCTTGAGGAGATAGAGAGGCAATAGCAATACCCCCCGGTGAACCTTCTTCCGGGGGGATACTGGGACTGTGCAGCTTGCCCAAAGCCACATAGGCTGGGTCTTCTGGATAAACAGTGGGGAACTGAACCCACAACTTCTGGCTCTGCAGCCAGACATCTAACTCACCAAGCTCTCCAGCTAGCTCAGTTGAATACTTGTTATCAATTATTTAATGAAGCTTGTGGGCATGTTAGTTTGATCCATACATCTGGAAGCCATCCAGATTACATTTCTGGTATTAACACAAATAACAGCTATTCATTACAAAGGCGGAGGAAAGAGAGAAAGAAATAGTGCTCATTAAAATAGTGAGAATGAAAATAGGAAAATACTCAACAGATAAACAGAGATCTGCCTCAAGCTTATTTCTCCTTAATTAAGAGCAGACAAGACAATTTCCTGAAGTTTCAGGAGGCAGCAATTGTAAGATTAATGTCAGGCTCTTGGAAATGTATACCAAAAGGCTAAAACGGAATGAAAAGTTGGGGGGGGGGACTCCACTGCTTTATCCCTTCTGAATTATTAAACTTTATTGTCATCACAAAGCCACACTGCCACTATATGAGACTTCATCTGTGATCTTGGTGATTAAAACACATGATAAAATCATAAAAATGCAAATAAATCCATGACTTCTGTGTGCAAAGCAAGATAGATGCACCTTATCTTTATGTGTGCTCCTCTGCTGATGGGAAAGCTGACGGGTCAGAACTCGGGAACTAGCAGCTTCAAGGGATCAAGAGAAATACATGTTGTCCCAGTAGACAGCAAGGGCACATTGAGTATTAGATTAGGCATCCTTCAGTCTCAAGAGACTATGGTAACATGCTCTGTATGGAGGACTTAGAAGAGCGTCTAGTGTGTCTGAGAAAGCCAGATTTCTGGAGGTGGAGGGACTTGCACAGAGAAGTCTCACTATGAGGCCTTCCCCTCCCACTGCCCTCTGATTTTCTCTCTGATGGCAAGAAGAGGCTGTGAGATTCACATGCCTAAACTACTAAGAGGTGTCGCTTAAGGATGTGGATCTTGACCAGTTTTGTAGTAATTCACCTCATCACCTCTGATAATTTGGTAATTAAGGAGACTTTAGGGCAAAGGATTCTCAGTGAATTCGTGAAGGCTTTCATGGCCGGGATCTAATGGTTGTTGTGGGTTTTTCGGGCTCTTTGGCTGTGTTCTGAAGGTTGTTCTTCCTAACATTTTGCCAGTCTCTGTGGCCAGCATCTTCAGAGGACAGCACTCTGTGCCGGCCACAGTGACTGGCGAAACGTCTGGAAGAACAACCTTTAGAACACGGCCAAAGAGCCCGAAAAACCCACAACAACCGATTCTCAGTGAGTTGTCTTAACCTCGGAAAATGGGATCTGCCAACCAAGGCATTTATCACATTGCATCTGACCTTCCTAGGTATTCAGTGTGTGGTAAGAAGAGGCGTGCTGTGAGATTACTAGGCTGAAAACCTGGAGATAGAGTATAAATAAATAACTACTTTTTATAGTTCCTTTCCCAATAACTGGGGTATAGTTAAGTTACATTAAAACTTATAGGGGCTAATATCATTCATTTGCAGTGTTAAAGCCCTCTGGTTTAGGAATTTAGGAAAAGCTGATGCTAAGAGGCAATCGCAGTAGTCATGAGTGCTAGCAGACCTTGTGGGAGGAATACAGGAAATAACTTCCAGTGCTGATCAGAGGTGAGTAGAAGCAACAGGGGCTTGTGTTACCTTCCCAGAGCCCAAGAACAGAACCCAGAAGTAATGTGTTTCTCTAGGAATGTGCTACTTTTTGGAGTAGCTAGACAGAACACAGTTACTTTGGGACCTGTAACAACTATGGCTGTAATTCCCTACTTTTTCAGTGTAACAAAAATATCTCTCTCTTGCTCATTCTCTGTTACTCATTACTATGATCATTTACTGGTCAGCCAAGAGTAAAACATATAATATTCCATACAACTAATTCAGTTAGAAATAGCCTCTTTGTCTAGAAATGCATTATTAGCATGCTTAGAATCTGTGGCTTAAACAGGCACTGCGCTGAGTGTCTAATTCACATGTAGGCAAGGTAACCTAATTTACCTGGGCTACCAGAGAGCCAGTGCCACCTGTTAAGTCCAACTTTGTTTTCTCATGCAAAAGACTGTGATGGAAATAGTTGCTTGGGATATAATTGCTGGGATATGTGGAATTAGCAAAGCCCATATAGCATAATCCATAAAAATCCCTAGAGTCTATGAATGTCAGGCACTGGTTTAGTTAAACATCAGAAAGATCCATAAGCAAGGTCCTCCCACACTGGGTGTTTAAATTATCTGGTATTCACATGTATCCTGCCTCTGAACATGGAAGCTTCATTCTTCTACCCATCCTGTCACCTAACTAGGCATGAATGTCCATAACGTGCCCAACTAGATTGTGAGCAGGAGAAGCTTTAGTTCAAGCCACCTGGGAAGAAATTGGCAGGGAAAGTTTTGCTTTTTAATATTTTGTTATTGTATTTACAGTATTTTGTACGGTAAACAGAGCTGGCTACTTGACAGAACCAGTAAATATTTTCATCTATTTATCAATGGCTGTCCTCTTAACACGGGTCAGTAATGCATTAGTAACAAGATACGGGCTTATGTTACTTTTGCCCATGGGGCAACGGTAACTGTAATGAGCTCTCAATGGCCCAAAGCCGTGAATAATGGAATCAGCTACAAAACACAGTTGTGAATTGCAATCCAGCCAAACAAACTAGCAGAAATATTTAATTTTAAATTTATTTTTCTTCCAATGATCTTATAAGCCATATATAGGTTCCTACTCTGCTGTATCTGCACATCAACCCTGTGAGTTAAGTTAGGAAGAGGGAGAATGAGAGAAAAAGAGAATAAGAAGTCTAAAGCTGGCCCATTGGGATAATTGTTGACCAATGACATGGTTCCATACTGGCTCTTGCCTCATGTTTAAAGCCTGGGATTGTCAAAAAAGAAGGTTTGTTCTGTGAAACTGAACTAGGAAAGCTGGATAAACTTTGCGCTCCATAAGTTAGACCAGTTGGTAGCCATATGTCTGCAGAATGTTACTGCAGCTATCAAGCCTCATAGACCAATTATTTCAGGTGCACAGCACCCATTTATTTTAGTCAGCAGAAGGTCTGAGGGTGGAGAGATTGTAAGACAGAATGGTGTAAAGAAAATAGATAGTGTGTGGTGGATAAAGGAAAATCTCTCTAGACGAAATAAAGCATTTCTTCACACAAAAGCTAATAAATGAATCGAATTTGCTACCAAACAATGTTTGGTACTCCACTGTGCATAATGGCTTCAAGGCCAGCACAAAATATTTATGGACTCACATGAGATAACCTGGATGCCTTCCTGCCCAGAATAAAATGTACACATAATTAACCTTCAAAGTTTTATTCAGAAAAAAAAGTTGATAATGACTGTTAAAATGCCATTGTTTGGATTGGCTGCAGCAAAATAGTATTGGCATAGCATAAGGAGCAGATTCCTTCATTGGATGACCTGCCTGCCATCCAGTGCCTCTCATCCCAGTGTGTTGCTGGGTAACCATGGGAGTTTGTGACCAAAGTGGAACCCACTAGGCTTTTCAGTCTGAAGCAGGGACAAATGGATCTCCACCAAACAATATACAAAAGCACACTGGACTGACAGTTCAATTCTGCTGTATAGCCAGTGTCCTCCATCTCCCCTATTGAAAGGTTTAATGGCTGGCACACATAGTAGTCTGCCCTCCAACAGAGGGCTTTTCTATAGAACATGCAAATTCCTGATCTAGAAGAAGTGTACGTATCTGGAAGTGAACTCTCTGTTTATCCTAACACAAGCCTGTGTCAATCTGCATTTGACTAGTCTGTTTGCTTTTGAGTTGTAATTGATCATATGGGAGCCAGCAGTTTTGTTTGCACATCTGATGTCTCGGGGATGTAGCACTGAAAATTCTGCATGCCTGAGGGATAATATTACAAAAATTGGAAATACACATTTGAATTAGGTGTGATCTGACTGAGAGCATATTATTATTATTATTATTATTAAATAATAATAATAATAATAATAATAATAATAATAATAATAATAATAATAATAATAATAATAATAATAATAATAATAATAATAATAATAATAATAATAATAATAATAATAATAATAATAATAATAATAATAATAATAATAATAATAATGCAGCTGAGGAGATCTTAAAAGTGAACCTCAAGAAATTTCCTCAATTTAGAAAGGGTGATAACCCTGAAGCATTTTTAATTCTGTTTGAGAGAGCCTGCTGGGATTATGGTGTGGGAGAATCAGAAAAAAATTGTCATTTTAAGAACACAAATAAGTGGAGAACTTGCTGAAATATATTCCCAAATGCCCCAAGACCAAGCAAGAGAATATGAGGCTTTTAGAAAGCTGGTTTTTGCGAGGTTTGGAATCAATGTTGAACACCTCAGAGGAAAGTTCGGGGCATTGACAAAGAGACCTGAGGAATCATATTCCCAGTTAGGAGCCAATATGGTCAGATACCTGGAAAAATGGTTAGAACAAGCTAATGTTGAATCTTTAGAGGATATGAAAAATATTATAGGGCTAGAACAATTTTATTCAGTTTGCTTGGAGAACTAAGGTATTTAGTCAGGGACTTACAGCCCAAAACAGTGCTACAAGCAAGCGAGACAGCAGATTATATTTCAGAAATCAAAAATCAAAAATTTTCTGAGGTACAATTTGGTAGTAGAAGCTGGGAGGACAGAATGAAAGAAACCAGGGATTATCCCAGAAACAAATAGGCAACTGGAAGCCATTTTAGGGACAAACCCACCAGAGCAAAATCAACAGAAGGATAAAAGCAGTGATGGCAAGGGAGACAAGCCCCCTTTCTCTGAACAAAGGGCCCCAAAAATGTGTTATGGCTATGGAAAACAGGGGCACTTCATTTCTCAATGTCAAACATCAAAGAATAAAGACTTTAGTCTACAGAAGGAAGGAGGAATCATGCCAAAAAAAGGTTTACTATGTCCAACAGCAGAAAGAGAACTCAGGCACTTCAAAATGGCACTTTAACTGACAAAACAGAGTGTCAGGAAAAACTGCCACCTATAGCAGAGATTGTTCACTGCTACTATATTAAAAGCAACATGGATTTGATCCGTTGTTCTGGAGAAAATATTTATATTAATAACACCAAATATTTGGCATTGAGAGACTCTTGTTCTCAAATAACTTTATGTCATACAGAGATTATCCCACAGGGGGATATCATTCAAAATGAGAAAATTACAGTAAAAGGAATTGGAACAAAATTGATTAATCTATCTGTGGCTAAAGTACATATAAATTATAAAGAGTGAACTGGTATGTGGAAAGTAGCTATTACAGTCCAGATTCCTACACCTTGTTTAATTGGACTAGATTTAACTGAGCATGTTAAGAATGTTTTAGTAACTACTCTCTCCCAGAAAGAAAAAAAGGAAGCATCTGAGGAAAAAGATGAACTCCGTAATGAAATAATAAGAGAGGATGAAGCAGATGAGATAGGTGATTTAGTGACAATAAGGAATCCTCATGATAATACTTTTTAAAAGGAACAAAAAGAAGATTCAACCCTAGAATAATACTTTAAAATGGTTAAAGAAGGACCAATAACCCCTGAGAATGCTGAAAGGTATGTTGTGGAGAAAGGCCTATTATATACAGAGGTCTTAGTAAATCCTCAGAGGGGAGGGGAAAACATTCACAAACAAATGATAATCCTTACTAAGTACAGAGAAAGAATTATAGAAAAAGGACATACAGACACTTTTGCTGCTCATTTAGGGATCACATGAACAAAGCAGAGAATAGCTCAAAATTTTTACTGGCCTGGAATGGGGAAGCAGATAAAGTTATATTGTCAACACTGTGACACATGTCAAAGGTAGGGTACTGGTAACAATAAAACTAAAGATAAATTGTGCCCCACAGGGGTCTCCTCAGAGGCATCAGAGAGGGGCATCTGTTCTTGGTCGGAGTCAGTAAGTGGAAAGCAATTTTCTTGATCTGAAGGTGAAGGCGGAGGCTGTGGTCTCTGAGCCTTGTGTCTAGTTGCAGTCTGCTTAGAAGGATGTTGTACTTGAGCAGATTTATATGAAGTGGTAGGAGCCCTTGTATCAGAAGCTGAAGCCATTGAGAGAGCAGTGTCCTTAACAAGAGACCAATGTTTTCCATGCCCAGACAGGTACATTTTGGCTTCATGGACTTGTCAATGTTGATGTTGGGGCAGTGATAAAGACGAGGAAGTTGATGTCGAAGCATATACATATTGAAGCTGTTTCCTCCCTCGGGTGTCCTCGATATCTGAAGAGTTGATGTCAGATTGAATGTCTCGACATTGACGGTGAGCTCATCTACGATCAACTTCTATATAAATGGGTTCCTCGTATCTTTCTTTCGCTCAGTGTTGAGCACAGCGAGGGAGAACAATAATCTCTCAACAAGAGTGATGGCGATCCGGAGAAAGATGCTTCCTCTTAGCCGCCCTCTTTCGAGGTGGAGAATCCCACCCCGATGAGAATGAAGATGAGAGTGGTATCAGTGATGCCTGCCTGGCAGACACAGGGCTATGATGGGCAATGACCAGGCTAGGCAAAGCGATATCCTCTAGCTGTCAGGGCTAAGCAATCTATTTTATTTGATTTATTTGATTTATTTGATTTATTTGATTTATACCCTGCCCATCTGGTCTAAAAGACCACTCTAGCCTGCCTAGAAGGCATAGTGTGTGCTTGTTGAGGTGGAAGCAGCACAGCAGTATCTGAGGGAGATTCTCTGTCTCAGGAGGAATCCTTGAGAATGGGTGAAGGAAGGGAAGCAGGAACAGGCAGAATGTCTTTTTGGCGATCCTTTTGAGAGACCAGCTTACCCTTTTTCTCCTTGATCATAGATTTTTTTCTTTTTCAGATTATCCCGGGAAGGGTCCGTTGATGTAGAGTTAAGTGGTTTAGTTGAGCCCGAAGTTTTTTTCTACAGCTTGTCACCAGGTTTGGAGGGTGGTACAAGAGGCGGAGAGTCAGCCAAGCTTTCTAGGGTGGCAGAAGGAGGGGAGCTACCTCCAAATCAGTGGGTCTTGATGCTGAGAGGGTCTTATCCCACAAGAACAGCTTAAGCCTCTGCTGCCTAGCTTTGAGGGCAGTTCCGATAAATTTCTTGCAATGTCTGCAAGACTGAGGCTTATGAGTCTCCCCTAAACAAAATAAACATCGTTTGTGACCATCAGAAAAGGGGAGTTTTCGGGTACACAACAAGCAGTGACTGAAGGGGCCCAAAGGGGACATAAAGCGTAGAAAGTAAAATAAGAAAAATTCAAACTCACAAGCACAAGGCGGGAAGAGAAAACAGTCTGAGTTCGTAAAACCGAGGGCAAGCGCGAACACAAGAAAAGTCTAAAAGGAGAATCCAAACAGAGATCACAAAAATTTTTCCAAATCCGAAAAGGGCTAGGCGAAGCAGAGGCAGTCCAGAGAAATGGAGCAGAGTCGGTCTTTAGAAAAGGTGGGAAAACGAAAACCAGTCCGGGTCATACCACAGGAATCCAGCGAAGAGGGAGATCGAAATCGTAAATCAGAAGTAAATAGCCGAGGGGCAACAATACGTGAGGCAAATATTGTAGTCAATCAGTCTTTTCTTTAAGATTCACTGGTTTAATCATTTTATGATTCTCTTTCCACATCTTTGTCCATTCGTCAATATCAATATTGTACCCAAGATTTTGCACCCATTTTACCATTGCCTCCTTCACCCTCTCATTCTCAAAGTCGTATTCCAATAAGTATGTATACATTTTTAAAATTGTTTTCTCATTAGTGTAAATCCATAATTTATCCACCTGGACTTTCCCCTCAAAAAAGCCCATGGTTTTGTCCTTTTTATATCTCGATTCTAATTTCAACATTGACCACCAATTTGTAGTTAGACCCAGTTTCTCTAGATCTTGTATATTCTGATCTTTTATATTCTGGGAGGGTTGAGAGATTTATTCCAAAGGTAGGACCTCAATCTTTGGAGGTGAAGTTTGAGGGCCAGTTTTGTTAGTCTCTTGCACGTGGCACAAGAATGGGTGGGATGTTGTTCTCTCAGGCAAAACAAGCAGCGGTCATGCCCATCGGATAGCGGTATCTTGTTAGAACAAACAACATACTGCTTGAAAGAGCTGGGTGAGGCCATAAAGAGCAGGAAAATAGAGGCAAAGGCAGCTTGAGAAGGGGGGAGGGGGAAGGGAAGCAAAAACGCGGATGGATAAAAACTAAAACGAACTCACAGGGGAACATCAATTGAAGGAATGATTGGAAATAATGAAATCAAAATGGAATGTGTTTGATTCGAAAGCTCTAACTGACAGTGCTCTATTCTTTCGAAACAGGTCTGAACGACATGGCGGGAAAAAGGAACCGAGGGGAACAAAGATGGGTGGAGCATGCACTCCACGGGGGAACATCCTAGTAATCATGTATCTTTAAACTCTAGAAACTTTGTGCTCAGGCACAGAACAACCCAATTGTGTGCATTCAGAGGCCACGAAGAAGAAGATATGGTTCTTTGTTTAGTTGTTAAGTTATTTAGTTCTCTCTCTGTATATAGTCCTCCGGGGCTAAGGTTCAATTCAATTACTCACTTTCCTCCCTTGAGATAATGATGTTTCCTTCAAGGGTGTAATCTCCTGATCCAGCCGTGTTGCACAGCTAAACCACCAGAACATGACGCCGAGCTGGATCTTCCATCTGGGGGAGAGGAATCCTCCAGAGAGTGGGTTACAGCTCACTTCTCTTGAGATCTCTCAACTCCCTGACACAGGGGGTGTTCTCCCACACCTCCCTGCTTCAAAATTCTTTGAGGGAGTCTTGATCCACTGTATACAGCCATTTCTTGATGCACTGTATACAGCCAATCTTCCCCGGAACACCAAGGAGACCTGCAGCTTCACTGCCCGCCCCGCCCCCTTCCTCCAAAAGTCAGCATTATCTATACTGATCCAGGCCGGGATAATTGGGCCATCTAGTTACTCTGTCCAGTTGTTGGATCATATCTGAATGCTTTTTAAAAATAAGGTTTTTTTAAAAAAAAAACCCAATGGCAATGGCAGCAAAGTCACCACTTTTTCATATTAACAAGATATGCAAGGACATCATGCCTTCTTTCTAAGAGGAATTACATTCCTCAAAGCCTTTAGGAAGTATGATTCTCTTTAAAAGCATAACAGTGTACTGACACAAACTTTGTTTACATGGAAAACAGTTATAATGTTTGACACTGCCACTAAATTTTCTGCAGCAAATTGCCCTTTTTATGTGTAAACAAGGAATGCCAAGGCCACCGTCTTTCTAAGGACAACTAGGCTTCCTGAAAGGTTTCAGGAGCATAATTTTCCTCAAACCATGGTGTGTAACCCCACATGCCTTTTTCACCAGTAGGACGGCAGTAATATTGCTGCTGCCAGAAGCAAATTCTGCAGTGGAAATAGCCAGGGTCTGGGTGGGCATAGTATAATTCTCAGACGACCTGTTGCAGCTTTGTGGGTGTTTAATTTTACGAATTGCAATCCTAAATGGGTTGTAGTATTATAACTTGTTAATGAAGTTGCTTTTAAGTACTGTACTGGTATCAGCCTGTGTAGCCTTGGGCAAGCTGCACAGTCCCAAGGCACCCATAAAAGAAGGAAATGGTAAACCACTACTAAGTGCTCTTTACCTAGAAAACCCTGGAAAGGGTTTCCATAAGTTGGAATTGACTTGACGGCAAACAGTTGTCATTATTATTATTAATCATATATTGATACATGAAAGTATCCCGAGAATATCTATCACTCAGCTTCTTTGAGAACACTACATTTTCATTTTAAGAGCTATGCAGAATAAGTTAAATACTGGGGGAGTGAGACATTAATTAATCAAGGGCAACTTCCCCAAATCTCATAGTGATCTGAAGAGTATAGATGCTTTATAAATGGTCTCGATCATGCTAAACAGAGCAATTTTAATGATCTGTAGCATATAAAGTGAAATTACTGCCTAGAGGCAACAAGCAATCAGCATTTTATTTATGAAAAAGTGCACCCATTGCCTAGCCATCTGTTCATATTCTTAGCAATAAAACAATATAAATCCAAAACCAGGCTGCCAGTGCAGCTACATTGAACAGCAACTTCCAGATTTCATTGCTGTTCCATTATGTTCATGTTGTATATGCAACTTGTACCCATTGTGATGTAATAGATAGAGTGATGGACTAGGACTCCAGAGACCAGGGTTCAAATACCCACTTGGCCATGGAAATTCACTGGGGGGAGTGGAACTCGTAAAATTACTTCTTCAGCATCTCACTTACTTTGAAAGCCCTGTTAGAGTCACTGTAAGTCATTTCCAACTTGACAGCAAATAACTAATTGAAATATCTAACACAGACATATAATACAAAAGACAATACAATAGCCTTTGTGAAAGACACCTTCCTCCACCTGCCCCAGCCTTTCATCAGCCAGTCTGAAGCAGCAACTTCAATGCACAGTGGTTCTTTGCATTAATATATAGAAGCTTTACAGTTGACCTCAAAGCTTACAGATGTGAAGTAAATGTTGTCCACCTCCATTCAGTGATCCAAATACACACCATTTTATGTACAAAACTCTACTGTATCTGTAACTGCAACCAATCTTAAGAAGAAGGAAGAAAAAAATCCCAACATATTAGGTTTATACTATGTGCTTTCAGGCAGGTAATCAAAGGTTTCATTGATCTTCAGTGTTTCATTAAAGGAGTTGTTAGGCTAAATGCTGACATCTCTATCAACACAGGATCCAAATCAAATTTAACACAAAATGGAAATATTATTTTGGTTTTGTGACATAAAACTCACAGGGGACAAAGACTTATTTACTACAGTTTTATTCTCATATTTTCCAAATAAATGATGACTACATTTGGGGGCTTATCCTTACAACCCTGTAAGATAGCTTGAACGAAAGACAATGGCTTTCACAGGCCAGACAATAAGCTGCATCAGAACGGAGGGATGCATACAGCCAGTATACAGTTACTTTTTTGGGAGGGAGGGACTTTGCTAACCTAACCACTTGAGTAGAGTGAGAGTCAAATTAATCTATATGCTTATTCATGTAATATTTAGAAGCAATACTGACGCATTAACTATTACTGCCTTTCAACTAATGAAAAACACAGTAATAGTCAATGCATCAGTATTGCTTCTAAATATTACATGTCAGAGAAGCTGCTTTCCCTCGTCTTGCATTTGGCCAAACCTTGTTTTGTGATGGACTGCATCTCCCTTTATGAGCCTACCTGAGTGTTAAGGTCATCAGAAGCAGCTTTACTCTTGGTCCCACACAGGTGTATTTGGGGACACAGGAGAGAGCCTATTCTGTTTCTGCTCCCTGATTCTGGAACTCCTTCCCTCAGGAATCCAGACTGGCCCCATCTTTACTTTCCTCCCACAATAAAGCAAAAAAAAAAACAAACAAATCAGCTTTCCTTGAGTGAATGACTGCTGGGTGGGTTTTTTAAAATGGATTGTTAAACCCTACTGCATTGAATGCATTTTGGTGTTGCTTACGTTTTTTTTTTTTTTTTGTATTACATTCATTGATCCTTTTAGTATTGTATAAGCATTGTTACTAACTTAAATACTGTCTTTTAATTGTTGTGAGTCTCCTTGTGTCCTTTTAAAGGAGCAGGGTGGGTTTAAAATATTATAAGCAAGCAAACAAATGGAAAGCAAAAGTTTACTCTGTGTGCTCAGTCTGGTTGCTCGGGCTTCCATCTCTGCAAAAATCCTGTCCCTGGATAGAAAACATATTGAGCATTCTTCTGGGTGTCTCATCTCGCCCTCAGGCAGTTGGCTGAAGCAACTCTTGTAGATATCATGAAAAAAACAGTAATAATTAATGAATGAATTCTTACTATATTTTACTGCCATAATGGAGAGGAGTATTTACAAAATTTTCTGCCTCAGATGTCAAAACGGGGTTGCAAACTGAATGCTTGCAATGTTCTCCCCTTCCCCCTCTGTAGATAGGAAGCTGCTCAAGTTAGTTGAAGCATCTTGGTGCACCAGATTAAACATTCCATACAGATGACAAAGACTATCACAACAATCTAAATGTTAGTGGGTCTTGTAATGTCCGTTGGAAGAGTTTCGGTATTATAGTATAGAAGTAGAAAGAAAGAAGGCCCCTCAGAGAACCTTTTCCCATGACCTGGTCATCCAAGCTTAGGGATGAATCCAGGTGTACACCCAGGCTGCGGATCTGAGTTTTCACAGGGAGTGTAACCCCATCCAGCACAGGCAGTATCCCTGTTCCCTCATCCTGCCTTCTGACTGACCGGGAGCACTTCTATCTTGTTTTTTAAGTTTGTTTGCCCTCATCCAGCCTATTACTGATGCCAAGCACTGGTTTAGAATTGAGACAGCTTCCCTGGAATTAGGTGGAAATGAGAGATAGAGTTGGGTGTCATCCACATACTGGTGACACCAAACCCCAAAACTCCAGACAGCTTCTCCCAGCGTTTTCATGTAGGTGTTAAAAAGCATGGGTGAAAAAGCAGAACCCTGAGGAATGTCGTAGCCAGGCCTGAAACCAGATTGAAATGGGTCTAGATAATCCACTTCCTCCAGGAATCCCTGGAGTTGAGATACTATTTTTTAAATTACCATCTCTTCTACTCTAATACTCAGAAATGAAATCAGGAAATAGTAAAAAACCCAATAAAGCCCAGCTAGCCATCTAACAGTCGTAAATCACCGCTGTCCATCAGCACATGCTCTGTCCAACATGTTACACTCTTTTATATGCCACCAGATATGTACATCTATGGACTTATTCTGGGGAAGCTGTCTGACAAACCCAGAGCTAATCTTACCACTTCCTAGAAAGCCGGTGTGGTATAACAATAGAGTGTTGGACTAGGACTCAGGAGACCTGGCATCAAATCTCCGCTCAGCAACATAAGCTCTGTAAAGAGTGGCAATGATAAAACACTCCTTGAACGTTTCACATACCTATTGTGAGAAACCCTATTTCTACAGCCCTAGGATTGTTATTCTGTGACATTGGCCTAGAGTGCCAAGACTGTTATCCATTCTGAACCCACAGGGTTATTATTCTAGTCTACTCTAGCTTAATTTTTACTGTTCTATTCTAACCTAACTCCAGGTTTATCATCATACTTAATCTATTTAATCCCAAGGCTACTTTTGAAAACTTCCTGTTTCTTATAAAGATCAGTGTTACCTCTTATAGCATACAGATAAAATCATCTGAAGTAGAATTTAATGGGATTGGAGTCAGGGCCATATTAACCCATGGCCGGGCGCTAGGCTTTCAGGTATTTCAGGGCCCTCCATCACTTCAATCTTTCACCCCACTACAGCTGACAGCCCCAGAGCAACTCAGCAAAAATAAAATTGACAAGCCCCTAGTCTATGCGGGGCCCCTAGGCTTTAGCCTGGTCAGCCTAATGAATAATACAGCCTTTGGGGGGGGGTAGTTGCATTAGGATTAACGGGCTCCAAAAGGTATGCTGGGTCCAAGGCCATTAAAATATTCTGTTTCCTTTCCATTTGTTTCTTTCTAATTGTTTGCCTAGACCCCTAATCATGTTTGTGTAATCTGCTATGGCTAATTGAAGAGATTTGTTGTTTAGTCGTTTAATCATGTCCGACTCTTCGTGACCCCATGGACTAGAGCATGCCAGGCCCTCCTGTCTTCCACTGCCTCCTGGAGTTGGGTTAAATTCATGTTGGTCGCTTTGATGTCACTGTCCAACCATCTCATCCTCTGTCGTCCCCTTCTCCTCTTGCCTTCACATTTTCCCAATATCAGGGTCTTTTCCAAGGAGTCTTCTCTTCTCATGAAATGGCCAAAGTACTGGAGCCTTCAGGATCTGTCCTTCCAGTGAGCACTCTGAGTTGATTTCCTTCAAAATGGATACAGTAGGTTTGTTCTCCTTGCAGTCCAGGGGACGCTCAAGAGCCTCCTCCAGCACCACAATTCAAAAGGATCAATTCTTCGGTGGTCAGCTTTCTTTATGGTCCAGCTCTCGCTTCCATTCATCACTACTGGAAAAATCATAGCTTTGACTATGTGGACTTTTGTTGGCAAGGTGATGTCTCTGCTTTTTAAGATGCTATCGAGGTTTGTCATCGCTTTCCTCCCAAGAAGCAGGCATCTTTTAATTTTGGGGCTCCTGTCACCATCTGCAGTGATCATGGAGCCCAAGAAAGTGAAATCTGTCACTGCCTCCATATCTTCCCCTTCTATTTGCCAGGACGTGATGGGACCAGTGGCCATGATCTTAGTTTTTTGGAGTTTCAGACGGTTTCGTGCACTCTCCTCTTTCACCCTCATTACAATTTTCCTTAATTCCTCCTCACTTTCTGCCATCAAAGTGGTATCATCTGCATATCGGAGGTTGTTGATATTTCTTCCAGCAATCTTAATTCCAGTTTGGGATTCCTCCAGTCCGGCCTTTCACATGATGTATTCTGCATATAAGTTAAATAAGCAGGGGGACAGTGTAGAATATACAATTGAGGAGATACTGGGGCATATCTTGCTTGTGCAGTCAGGAGCATGACCTGGCATACACAACCTGGTATGTCCCTGCCATCTTGTCAATTAGGCAACTTCCACAAATGATATGTAAACACTGGTAGGATTCTGACCATTATGTAATTACCACTGCTATGTATTCTATGAAAGATATGGATCAAACAGATCAGTGATGGAAAACATTTGGTCCTCCAGATATTGCTGGATTGCCACTCTCATCATCCTCAACTACCATACAGAATGATAAAGGAAGATGAAAGTAACAGTATGGCAACACCTGGAGAACCACAGGTTGATTTTTCATGCAATAGATCGTGAAGTTACCATTCTCTAAGACTGGATAAAGTTCAATAGCAAGTGATCTAAGTTAGGGCAACATTTCTTTTTTCCTCCCCTCCACGCATATTTTTTCAAAGGTGGTTGTTAAATTTCTGTTTTTGCAGTTTGTTTGCAAAATAATCAGAATTTTCTTGGCCATTACATCTAGTTATGCAAGATCTGTGAATGTATTTACCTGTCTGTATATCCATCCATCCATCCATCCATCCATCCATCCATCCATCCATCCATCCATCCATCCATCCATCCATCCATCCATCCATCCATCCATCCATCCATCCATCCATCCATCCCAGTATTCTATCTCCATCACCAAAAGAACACATCATTTTTGTGTGTGTGTTTGGGGCAAAAATGGGTTTATAATTGTTTAAATGATTAATTCATAACTGATCAGTGAGGTTTAGATTTGTAGAATTTACATGGGTTGATTTTTTAAAGGTAAATCAAACTAAATATTTACACAAATTGGTGGGGATCTGTGAGTGGAAACTGGTATCTCTGTGCCAATACTGTCTACTTGTACTCTATCAATTTTTAAGAGACTACATAAAAAAAAAGATCAGCAGTAATAATTTTGAAGGAGTTTGTTTTCAACCTGAATGAAGAAATTTATTTTCTTTCACAGGAAATGCACTCCCCTCAAAGGGCATCTATTCAAGATCCTCTTTCTCTGATTCACAGCGCTTAGAGACAATATGCTTTTTGAAGACTGGCTTTATGCTAATGCAAATTGAGATCTTCCATTAAAAACCACTCTGCACAGTGCCTATGTATGTTGTGGTGTTCTATTTAGTTCCAGACCACTGAGCCCTTTCAGTTATAAACATTCTGCAAAATGTATTTTGTATCTTACTCGAGTACAAATGGATTGCTGTTTCCTGGTATTGCTGGTGGCAGTTTAATAAATCAGAGATAGCACAATGATCTTGGCCACAATTGTCAATTTTAATTACACTTTTTCCATGTACAGAAAGGGAGATTTCTCAGTTGGGCATCAGATGGAAAAAGGAAGAGATGATGTACAAAAACACCAGTTCTGGAACTACATTGACAATATGTACATAGGTATTAGAATCGATATGTATGTGTATGTCAAATATGCAGTACAGTCGTGCCCCGCCTTACGATTGCCCCGTTTAACAATGAATCCGCTTGACAACGATGTTTTTGCGATCGCTTTTGCGATCGCAAAACAATGGTTTGAATGAGGTTTTTCCGCTTTGCGATGATCAGTTCCCTGCTTCAGGAACCTATTTTCGTTTAAAAATGATCAAAAACAGCTGATTGTCGGGTTTCAAAATGGCCGCTGGGTGTAAAAATGGCTCCCCGCTGTGTTTAGGAGCCATTTTTCACTTTACAGGCACCCGAAAATGGCTGCCCCTATGGAGAATCTTCACTGGACGGTGAGTTTTCATCCCATTGGAACGCATTGAATGGTTTTTAATGTATTTCAATGGGCTTTTTTATTTCGCCTTACATTTTCGCTCTACAGCGATTTCGCTGGAACGAATTAACGTCATTAAGCGAGGCACCACTGTATCCTTAAAAACAGCAACACATTGTTCTAAACTAAATAAAAATACATACTCAGAGGCTTTGTTACACAGAGATAATTTAGACATAAAATAAAAGAACAGAGACAACAAACTGTTTCCCATTTCACATTCTGGAAATGTTTAATGTATTTATGTTTAAAATTAGCACCACACAATTTGGGATTAAAACAAGATGTAGAGTATTCAGGATACACAAAGAGGAGCCAACAAAGCCTTGATAAGCTTGACTTCCTAGGGCTCCTTCCGTATTGCCATGCCCTCTAAAATCATACTACATGAGTATAATTTGCATTTAGATTAGTGGTCACAAGTGGTTCAGAATTATTGATCAACTGGACTGCATCAATTGCAGCCTAGAACACCTGATGATGTGGACAAGGCACTTGCATGTTGTAAAGCCACCACCTCTCAGTTGGACCCTTGCCCCAGATGGCTTTCGAAATCTTCCAAGGAAGAACCAGTTGAAACGGGCCACTCAGATCATAAACTCATCTCTACAAGAGACAATTGTTTAGCCCATTATTAAGAAATCCAACTCAGCAATAGATGATTTTTTATAAAAAATATTTTTCTTGTGTTTTTTTCCCTACTTCTCCACATGTTGTTGCAATCAGAGACTTATTACAGTATATACACTTTGTTTCATCTCATCCTATTCTAATTAACATAATACTAATCTAATCTATTCTCTTTAGGTTGATGTAGATTCAATCCACATGTAAAGCAGTTCTTATTTGTTTTTCTCCAGTCTTGTCATTCTGTCATTTAGTGTGTCTGTCAAGATGTCCATTTCTGCCAGTTCTAGAATCTTCTCAAGAAATTCCTCCTTTGTCGGTAACTTTGTCTTCCAATTGCTAGTGTACAAAATTCTTGCTGCCCTTATCAGATGTAAAATCAAATAAACCTTGTTTTTTCCCCAATTGTGGGTGGTATCATGTTCAGTAGAAAAACTTCTGGTATTAAAGCAATTTTAATCTGTAAATTTTTCTCTACAATTTCATGTATCATTTTCCAGAAGTCCTTAGCCCTACTGCACGTTCACCATATATACTCCCTACTTTCTCGTCACATTTCCAGCACTCATTGGATACATTTTTAGATTTTTTGGTTAGTTTCTCTGGTGTTATGTACCATCTGTAAAACATTTTATAAGCATTTCCTTTTAAACTTATAGATTTACCGTATTTTTTGCACCATAAGACGCACTTTTCCCCCTCCAAAATGTGGGTGGGGAAGTCAGTGCGTCTAATGGTGTGAATGCAGCAATTTCGTCGCTGCTGGCCCCGTGGGGGGGAGTGTCGCAAGGGTCCGGGTGAGCCTTTCAGGACCCTTGCGAGGCTCCCCCAACCCCCCCACGGGGCCAGCACCGGTGAAATCGCCAGCTTCCAGGTGGGGGGAACATCACAAGGGTCCTGGAAGCTCACTCAGATCCTTGCGACGCTCCTCCCACCCACGCACGGGCCAGCACTGGCAAAATCGCCAGGTTCTGGGAGTGTTTGGAAGCTTGATCAGCCTCCAAACACTCTCAGAACCTGGCAATTTTACCCCCCCGGCTCCATGGGGGGTGGGGGGAGGATGGCAAGGGTCCAAGGGAGCCTCCCTTGGGAGGCCTCAGAAGAGCCCCAGAAGGTGGCGATTTTGCCCCCTCTGGCCCCAGAGGGAGGCAGGGTGAGTCTCCAAAGGGTCCTGGAACACACCCTAGGACCCTAGGGTGTGTTCCATAAGATGGACCTCTCCATAAGGCTCACCAAATTTTAGGAGAAGAAAGCAGATAATTTTTTTCCTGTTTTCTTCTCCTAAAAATTTGGTGCGTCTTATGGAAAGGTGCGTCTTATGGAGCGAAAAATACGGTAGTCATTTTGATGTTTCACTCCCATATTTGTCACCAGGAACTTAGTTCAATGTTATGACCAATGTTTTGAGCCCATTTTATCATACAATCCTTCACAATTTCATCTTCCATTTTTGTTCCATCAAAATATTCAATATTTGATCAGTTTTTCCTCTGAATCTAACAGTCCCTTATCCAAAACTGTTTTCTCTTTATAAAACCCTATAATTTTATCTTTTGCATGCCGTGATTTTAGCTGATTTACCAACCACCAATCTAGAACAATACCCTGTTCTGCCAGTCCATCTTTACTCTTTAGATTAGATTCACTATCTAACAATTCGGCACATATCACACTTGGAGTTTGTATTATTCTTACCGGGTCAGAAAACGCTTCTTGTGGGGCCACCCATACAGGAATCTTTCTATAGTATTGTACGTTGAAAGTTTTCCAAACCCACAACAGGGCTGTCCTGATCGAATGTTGATTAACCACTTTATATTGTCCCGAAGGCAGTTCGTGTCATTCTGCCAACTCCTGCGACATTGCTGGAACCAGTTGTATTGGCTCTTGCCTTTCCATTGGACCATATCAGCAACATGGAGAGGGGGGATCTGCTGCTTGGGTAACAGCCTATCCTCCATATTACTTTACCCAGGCTTCATGCTCTAGAGAGGACACTCCTCGATTCAGAGCATGTTACCATAGTCTCTCGAGACTGAAGGATGCCTATGGAATTGTTCATCATCTTGATACCACAGGAAAGTGCGCCAGCCAAGCTTTAAGTCATGACCCTCAATTTTTAAAAGTCTTCTGTTTTGCAAAGTGATCTAATCCTTCACCCAGGTCAAAGCTGCTGCTCTATAATAGTTCATCCAGTCTGGTAGACCAAAATCTGCTCTTTGTTTATTGTCCTGGGGAGCTTTGAGTTTTATTTTTGGCTTTTTTCCATCCCAGACAAATTTAGTGGTAATCTTGTTCAATTCTTTTTTTAAAAAAAAAGTCTTGTTTCAGTAATACTAGGACCATCTGAAAAAGGAAAACCAACTTTGGTAAGATATTAATTCTAATTCTACCCATTAAAGACAATTGAAGTTTAGACCATTTCTGTAAATCTACTTTGACTCCTTTCATTACTTCCATATAGTTATCCTTTATCAGTGTACAGTACTTGTTTTCCTGGTCATGTTCATTCCTTACTTAACCTTGGATACTTCTTGGCATCCTGAGTATTTCTGCAACTCTTCTTTTTCTTCTTTTGTCATGTTTTTGATCAAAATCTTTTTGTTTGTTTGTTTATTTTGAGACCTGACATAAGTCCATAGTCTATTAATGTATCTATTAATATCTCTATTGATTCCAGAGGATCTTCTAGGTTTATTACTAAATCGTAGACATAGGCTTGGATTTTGAATTCTTCTCCTTTGACCTTTAAGCCTTTAATCCTCTTATCCTCTCTAATTTGTTGATTAAGGACTTCTAACATCAAAATAAACAGTAGAGGAGATAATGGACATCCTTGCCTTGTACCCTTCTTGATTTGAATTATTTCAGTCAGCCCTCCATTTACTTTGATTATTGCTTCTTGTTTGGAATATATTGCTTTGATTTCGCCGATGAACTTTCCCCCAGCTTCCATTAATTGCAGCTGTGTCAATAGAAAATTCCAATTCATATTGTCGAAGACCTTCTCCACATCAAAAAATATAAATGCCATCTGTTTTTCTGGGTGGACTTCGTAATACTCCAAAATGTTCAGTACTATCCTAATGTTATTCTTCATTTGTCTTTTAGATAGAAACCCTGATTGATCACGATGCACCAAAACTTTTTTTCAGTCTAGTTGCTAGTATTGATGCAAAATTTTTATAATCTACAGTCGATAGTGAGATTGGTCTATAATTCTTAATTTCTGATTTATCTCTTCCTTCTTTATGTATTATTGAAATAATTGCTTCCTTCCAAGAAGACATAATCTCTTTTTTTGTTTCTATTTCTTCTATTAATTCTTTAAAAGGTAAAACTAGAACTTCTTCAAAATTTTTGTAGTATTCAGCCGGAATTCCATCGCTTCCTGGGGATTTCAGATTCTTTTGTTTTTTTAATAGCTTCCACAGTTTCACACATCATTATTGAAGAGTTCAAAGTGTCTTTGGATAGTTTCTTTAGTTGGAACTTCTGTAGATATTCTTTTTGATCTGTTAAAAATCCCCCTGGTTCTCTATATAACACTTGATAGAAGTCCTTGACAATTTTTAAAATTTCCTTCTGCTCCCATTTGCTCTTTCCTTCTGGGTCTTTAAGATTTGTGGTTTGATTTCTTGTTTGTTCTTTTCTCTATCTATAGGAGAGCCACCTGCCTGGTTTATTTGCCTTTTTTTAAAAAAAAATTGTTTTGCTTGTTTTATCTTCATTACCATTTCCAACATCATGTATGTTTTATTTATTTATTTATTTATTTATTTATTTATTTATTTATTTATTTATTTATTTATTTATTTATTTATTTATTTATTTAATGTTGTACTAATTTCATGTTATCTAGCAATGTTATAGTTGAGATTTTTTTCGCTTTGATTGTTTAGCTGGGAAAGCTTTTTTCTCTAATTCTTTATACTTTTGTACCTTTTCTCTCTTTTGCCTTGCAGCAGGTTTAATAGCTATCCTTCTTACCATTGCTTTTTCAGCATCCCAGATTACTGTCATTGGTAATTCAGGGATTTTGTTCTCCTTGAAAAAACATGACATTTCTTGCGTTACTTCTTTCTTGAAATCTTCATTTTGCAAAAGACTAATATTCATCCTCTATATTGGTATTTTATTTTGTATGTTCAACTGAAGCAAAATGGGACTATGATCAGCAAAAGTTCTTGGCCAAATATCTATAGTCTTCATCTCTTTTATCCAACTCATTGGTACCCAGCAGGCATCTATTCTAGACAATGTCTTGTGAGCATTTGAGTAGAATGTATAATCTCTTTCTCTTAAGTGTGTTACTCTCTGTGCGTCTACTAGGTGAAACTCTTCTACTATGGATAGAAAAATTTAGGTTAATATTGTCCTTTCTTCTTTTTTGCGATGGATGATTTAAACAACCATAGATCTATCACTAATATTCTGTTCTGATGTAAACTGATGGGAGTGGGGTGGACCAGCTACAGGCATTCTTGGAGGACACCCATAGTTTTGATCCATTTCAATCAGGTTTAGCCCATGTCATGAGACTTAGTTTGGTTGCACTGCTCAATGACCTGCTAAGAGAAGCCAATGAGGGGATGTACACCTGTTCATTCTCCTGAATCTCTCAGCAGCCTTTGATACCATCGCCCACTGTATCTTTCTGAGCAGACTATCTAGTCTGGGAATTGGAATCTTAGCTCTGTGCTAACTCTGGTCCTTTCTTGAGGGCCATGTACAGATAATGTAGATTGGGAATGTTGTTTCGACTCTGTGGGTTCCACAATGTGAGGTTCCACAGGGACCAATCATCTCCCCAATTTTTATGAGGCCATTCAGACAGGTCCTTTAGAGATTTGGACTTTGCTGTTATCAATATGCTAATGACACACAGCTCCATCTCTCCTTTATATCTTTGGCAGTGGAAGCTATATGGAGAGTTGCTTAGCCTTGCTTATGGGCTGGATGAGAGCTAACAGGCTGAAAATGAATACTGACAAGATGAGGATCTTGTTTTTGGGAGGTGCTCCAGACTAGTTAGGTGGCACCTTGACTGGACTGGACAGGTTATACTACATGAAGGACCAGGTCTGCAATTTGTGTGTGTTTCTGGACCCAGCCCTTACTATGAAGAAACTAATTTCTACTGTGGTATTAATGCTGACATATAAGGACCTTAACATTTGGATGTCATTATCTGTTGGAGCATCTCTCCCTAAGGTTTTATTTATTTATTTATTTATTTATTTATTTATTTATTTATTTATTTATTTATTTATTTATTTATGTATGTATGTATGTATGTATGTATGTATGTATGTATGTATGTATGTATGTATGTATTTATTTATTTATTTATTTATTTATTTATTTATTTGCCTTTGCAACCTGTTCTCCCCAGGTTCTGATACTGAGGGTTGCCGCCCCAGGAGAGGCCCAGAAAACTGTGACTAGGTACCAGGCCTTCTTGGTGGTGGCCAAAACATTGTGGAACGCCTTGTCTGTGGAGGTATGCCAGGCCCCTTCCCTTCTAGCCTTCCAAAAGCTGATAAAAACAGAGTTCTTTAGAAAGGCTTTTCAGAACATCCGCCCCCATAGCAGATTCTTATGTTCTTTTGTTGTTGTTTTTGCTGCTATTGCCACCAGGGATTCTTACTTAGACTGTTTCTCTTGTTGGTTAGTGTGGGGAGGTCGGATGCTTTTATGTGCTGTAAACTGCCCAGCATAGTGGCTTGCCTCTAAATGGGGGGCGGGGTACATAAATGCAACAAACAAATAAGCTACTGTGATTATGTCAGTAGCCTCTTCCTGCTCTCTTCCTACAATGGAAATTGTGAGCCTCACAGTGTGTATACAGTGGGAGTTGTTTGTATTTTCAAAACAGTGTCCAAAGTTTATGCCTTTTTATTGCTTCTCGTGTTCCTAGTAAGCCTAGGGGCCATTTACCATGAAATCCAATGTTGGATGAGCTCTGTTTGTATCTGCAAAGTCTTACCACTATGACATCTCAAGAGACATGTAGGCAACCTGGCATTACTAACCTAACCCTTAAGGCATCCTCCACTATTTTTCTCTGGCTTGCTACATCTTTGCCCGACGAGACCCAGAGATCTAGAATGCTTGTACAGATATTTTTGTGCTCCTCTGGTTGGAATAATAAAAGTGTTGACCCAATAAGGATTTTGGCATTTTTTCCACCTAATGGCCAACACGACTGTATACCTGCATTCAAAATAGGTTAGTAAAGGGAAACTGCTAAAAGGGAAACTGCTAAAAGTGCTACAATAGACTAAACGAGGTAAGGAATCCCACTTTTTCTCCTACACAGCGTCTGCCCTTCAACAGATAGTGTACTAGAAATACCTACATAATACAGTATCTTGAAATTTCATTTGTATCAACATCTCTTACCGAAGTGTTCTGTGCTTAAGATAAGCATTCTTTTATTAGGAGAGATTTATGACTAGGGCAAGGGTTCCTTCAAGCTGAAATGTTGGAGCAAGGCACTATGGATCCTGGTCTGTGAGCTGCTCCTTCTTTATACTCTAATTAGTTTAACCCCTTCTCCATCTTATATTTCTGTGCCCTTGTTGTTTTCTTCTTCTAAAGTAGAATGCAGAACTAGTCCAATACATTTTGCTGTCTGAGAGAAAGGACAGCATGGCATTCCTTCTGCTCCTAAATTGACTGGATTGGCTCTTGAACTTTACAGTGAGAGAGCATCCTCCAACTTAGCAGGGCCATAGGATAGAAGTGCAGGTCAGACTGTGTGTCACTATCTTGCTCTGAGAGAGGAAACGCAAGGAGCTTAGGAGAAACAGCAAGTGGGGGAAACTGCCACAGATGGCACCCAGCATTTGTTTCCTGAGGCATCACTAATGGTAGGACTAGCCCTGGTGCAGCACTAATGGAGAGATAATATATTATCCTAATTCACTATATATGCCATATAACACTTGCCTTTTATTGAAGAATTCTTTGGAGGAGAATATTTGTGTCAACTATTTTTCAAAAATTACGCAGTTGAGATTCTGCAACTGTAAGCTGAAGGGTCACCCCTCTGGAAAAGAAAAAGCAATGGTGTGACCAGATTCATGGACTGAAATTAATGTAGGCCCTTTTATTTATTTTATGAGCTGGTTAGTTCAGTGTATCTGGCTGCAGAGTCAGAGGTTGGGAGTTTGATTCCCCACTGTGCTTTGTAGGACAACATTGAACTTGTGTAGCCCTGGGCAAACTGCAGGGTCCCAGAGTAACCCAAGAAGAAGAGAATGGTAAACCATTTCTGAGTATTCTCTACCTAGAAAACCCTGAAAAGGGTTGTCATAACTGAGAATGTACCTGACAGATCATGGTTATTGTTATTTATTTTATAAAGAAATAGCTCACTAGTCCTCTCGCTCACAATTTATCTCTCTGTTCAGACATCTGGGTACAGCTCTGTTCAGAGCTTTCCCCATTCCTACTCCATCACCCTTAGCTGTCTGAAGATCTCTGTGAGAGGGAAGACAAGGAGAAGACTCTCCCTGTTGGAGTGCTGTCCCCTCCTTCCCTGGATTCAGAAGAGGCAAACAAAACACCAGTTAACCGAGACAGTGTCATCATTAATTACCACATCAGGACTAGAAAGCCTGGGAAAATCAAAGGACAAAGGGAAAAAGCCCAGGAAATCTAGAGAAAAATGAGGAGGGACCTGGGATAAAGGGATAAAAAAAGAGAGAGAGATGGGAAGGGAAGAGGCAGTTAGGAGAAGGTATAAGGAAGAGGCAAGTAGCTGCTTGGCCACAACAGAGATACAAGAGGAAAGTAAAAAGGACAAATTCATTTGGATAAACAAGATCCATGGACTGGAGAGTGCATCCATTTCAAGATACTGAGACAGCAGGCGAAGACTCCCCAGAAAGCCTTCTTACACGGGGGAGAAGGAGTGGAGAGAAGAGCTGAGGTGAGAACAGTTGAAGGGGGAAAGAACTGAAAAGGGGAACAGAGGGTTGAAAGAGAAACAAACCTGGGACAAAGAAGAGGCGATATAGGCACAAGATGGAGTGGGGACCTTGGAGCACCCCAGTTCCAACAGGTTTATCCCCTTTTGACTTACCTGCCCGGGGGAGGAAGGTCTGGGGAGCTGAAGAGTGGCGTACCCATCCATGATAGACTCATTTGTAAGGAAGTTCTGTTCAGACCCTCCATAAAGGGAACAGACGGTGTTGGGGATGTTATGTCATCAGTTGATAAAGAGTCCCCAGTTAATGCTGGTTCAGTTATAAAAGAGGAATAGAAAGGCAAAGTATACTCAAGCTTAGAAGAGGTTGTTATGGACAGGTTATCCTTTCATGTTAAAAGAAGAAGTGAGTAGCTCTCTTCCTTCTGGGGCATCACAGGAGAAGAGGGAGCGGCACAAGAGAACCACAAACTCAATTTACTGTATAAGAAACTCTCTCTTGCACCCCTTTATTTTCAGAGGTGCTTCACTTACCGCCTCTGTCATACTGCCTCTCTTTCTTCAATACTTTTTTCAGAAGTGATTTTTTCCAGGAAGCCTTTGGCACGAATTCCCAACACCTTAAGTTACATAAGCTGAAGTTCATGGAACTGAATTGATTTCATATGTGAAAACTAAAGATTGTGCAAGCAAGTCCTCTGTTCACACAGCAGGACTTAGCCCTCTTCTCCTCCACTTGGAAGATGCCTTTCCAGCTCAGCAGAACTTGGAAAAAAAGTTTTTGGGGGATAACCCAGAATTTCTTGGCCATTACATCCAGTGACCATGCTGATATGAGTTTCAGGGATTTTTATTCCTAAACAAACAAGCAAATAAAATTTCCAAGCTCAGGATCCTCCAATCTTCTCTAGATAATGTTTTCAGGCCATTCAGGTGCCTGAGAGAAGATGGGGAGCTGCCTCCATTTCTGTTTCACTGACAAAAGCCATTGCAACAGCAGGAGAGATGGATTTGGCATTACCCATTTTTTCATTTGTTTATCTTACTCTCATTGCTCTTTATACTCTGTGTAGATTTTAAGTCCCTGGACATGGAAATCTTTCTTTTGTGCTCCATAAAATAATACTAATCAATGGTCTGATAAACAATTAAAGCAAAACAAAGGAAATAATAGTATCCATTTATCACAATAATCTCTATAATTATTAGTTTCCTATCTTTAGCCTCAGTAAATCAGTAGGAACAGTTGCTTTATGTCCTAATCCTAAATATGTTCACTGAGAAGTGCATCTTATTTAAATTCATGTAGCATTCTTCCAAGCATGCAGGTATCAGTGGCTTTAAAAAAAACTGCTTCATTGTGCAACCTTATATATCTAACCAAAAGTAAGTCCCATTGAGTTCAACAGGACTGATTTGGCCATAGAGTCAAGCCAGTATAGTCCAGTTGTGCACTCTTTTTTTCATTTCATTTTAATGTGTCTGTTTACTAGCAGTCCATTGTTTCTCTGCTCCCTTGTACAAATTTAATTTCAGCTTCACATTCACACTGATTAAGCAACAAATTAGAACAAGCTACAATAGAGACAGACACAGCAGAGATGGCCATCATAGGTTTTAAAACATTCCACAGATCTCCTTCCCATCCACCCCACCACCACCTTCTGTGCAGCAGCAGCTGCTGCAGTCTTTGTAATGTCATTAGTCTATGACGCAGAGAATTTTTGCATTAGCAGATTCTGGCACATAGTGCAGGCCCAGTGATTTCCACATTGGGGAGAATCACTGATTCTAAAGAAAGGAGGTAAATGTGAATCTGCCAGACAGAAAACAAACTGTCATACACACTGCACAAACCATTTTTCAAGATGTGACATCTTCAGGCCTGCATATGCACATTGAAGGATGAGTGGATTTTATTGTATCCGCACACACTGCTCATGGATGTAGTTTAAAAGATTGTAAATGGAACTGGTCTGAAAATTTTAGGACTTTTTTGTCTCTAAAGCTCATTTTCCTCATGGGAATCAAAGCAGGAATGCTTATCATGTAGGTTTGTTTGCAAAATTATGGCTGCAGTATTATTACACACTAAAATTATTTATTATTATAAGTCAGGAATCAGCTACGTTGAACTAATGATGATTACTTGAGTAGACAGGCATAGGATTGTATTTTAATAATCACCCAAAGTCTACATTCAAAATGAGGGAATTGGAACTCAGTAGGAAACAGGCGAGAGGGTCCTGTGTCCAGGATAATCATTTCAAGACTTTTTGCACTGTTGTCAATGAGCTTCTGATTGTAACAGATTGTCTGAGACTTACAAAATCATAAATATGTCAGTAAAGACCTCTTCATATAATATTTTTTTCTCTTCTTAATACAAGCAGTACTGTAATTCTTTCCTGTCTGGATTTGTTTGGATGTCTTCTACATTAGAAAGGTCAGCTCTGGAGATAAGGCAAGCTTTTACAATTAGAAACAGGCCAGATGTTGATAGAGTCTCGGACATGGGTACTTAAGTTAAATTTTTGGTTTAAAATGTTCTTCACCCCTGTGGGGTTGGCTCCCCTAGTGCTAACTGGTAAGTTTCAGTCCAGATGGGAAAGATCTATGGATGAGAAATTAAATAATTTGAGCCTTTCGAGAAGTGCTATTTTTTTAAAAAGGGCTAAGTAAAGGTAAAGGTTGCCCTTGACATTTAGTCCAGTAGTGTCTGACTCTAGGGCACGATGCTCATCTCTGTTTCCAAGCCATAGGGTGAGTGTTTTTTGTCCAAAGACAGTTTCCGTGGTCACGTGGCCAGCATGACACAGAGCTCACTCTGTAGCGTGGATTAGATCTTACGACTGCTTGGTCTTCTGACCTTGCAGCACAGAGGCTTCTGCGATTTAACCAGAAGCAAAACAAGCACTACGCCAGCGCATCACAGATAAGGAGCTGCAACACCATGTAAGCATAGCTACAGTCCATCTTTAGAGATTATGGTCAGGCGTTTTTACCTGCAAGCTATCTGAATACTCTGACCCTTCCAATATATAGAAAAGCTTTTACATTAGCAAAGTTTAATGTACTTCCTTCAGTCCTGCTAGAAGGCAGATACAAGAACATTTCTTATGAATAGCGCTTATGTCCTTGTGAGGCTGGTGTGGTGGAGACAGTTGGCCATGTTCTGTTGTATTGCTCCTTCTACACTGGTTTCCATGACACTTTCATTCATATAATTTTGCAAAGTATCCCTGGAAGAGATGATGAGTACTATACATGTTATCTGCTGGCCAGCTTCTCTGCAGCAGCACTAGTCTGCAGGTGAGAAATGGTGCCTTAATCCTCTAGATATATACTATCACGGTGGGAAGGTAATGGCATTCCGTGTCTAGTCGTGCTGGCCATGTGACCACCGAAGATTGTCTTCGGACAAATGCTAGCTCTATGGGTTGGAAATGGAGATGAGCACCGCCCCCTAGAGTCAGACATGACTGGACTAAATGTCAAGGGGAACCTTTACCTTTACCTTATGCATATATGAATATGTATGCATTGGGGGTGGGGTTATACTTCTAACAATTATTTATGGAATTTGTCTCCCTAAGAGTCTGTCGCACATAATGTATATTATAGTTGTATTGATTTGGTTTATTCTTATGCAGTTGTTCTGTGTTATTCACATCTGATCTGTTGATCGTAAATAAATATTATTATTCATATTGCTTTGGTGGTTGAGAAAAAGGGATGACAGAGCTCTTGCCTTACCATCCAGCCATGTCAATCATCACTTCACTTTTAGCACTTGCTTTATGAACAAGCATGTGTCAAACAAAGCTATATATTATATTGGATTATGAAACAGAGAAAGTTTGTTATTTGATAGGCTGAATCATCACTGTATCCACCCTGTGCAGCCAAAGAAATAAGGCTAAGGAATAAATGAAAGTGGGAGTCAGGAGACCTTCAGTTCTCCTTTCTCCACTCAGGCTCTGTCTGCTGCCATCTCTTTTTCACTTCTTTATTTCCACTGTTCAAATCACACCATAATCATCAGAAATAATCCTTTTTGATTAATTGGCGCTTGTTGCTATTTAAGTATACATATAATTACCAGCTTAGGATCAGGTCACATCTTAAGGCAAATGTATATTTCCTCATTTTACAATATTATCCAAAGACACAAATCTTTGAGTCCTATCTTTCAGACATGCAAGCAAGGTGGTGTTATCTCCCAGTAGCACAACAAAAGCAAGTTGCCATAATTTGTCAAATGCAGAATGGCACAAGTACAAGTTAGAATAAACTTTGCATCTTAAGGTATCTTAACATGGAATCAGTGTCTCTTCAAAGACACTAATAATTGTACTCTATATTTTGTGAAATGTTATAACTATAGTCAGGATACCGGGGGGGGTTGGGGTTCTGCCTTGATAAATTAAGAGTGACCTGAATTGTGCATCCAGCAGATATTGGGCAAACTGTTCAGTTCCCAGTGCAAGAGCAGTATATTGGTTAGGGTGTCAGATTAAGAACAGGAGTATCCAAGCTCAAATATTTTCCTAGTACTATAATGAAACAAACTGTATGATTCTGAGACATTAACTATTGTATGGTGCATCCTGTCTTCTTACACACTTTTTTGTAAAAATAAAAAAGGTATGAAGGAACCATAAGCTTTGCAGAGAGATGGTAGAATGTAAACCTGATAAATTATCTGCAGTATTTGAAAATGCAGTGGTTATTCATCCATTATTTTTTCCTCCTTGTACACATCACTGTGAGGGCTGGGATGTTTATCTTTGCCTATGTCAGTGATGGCGAACCTATGGCACTCGTGCCAAAAGTGGCATGCAGAGACGTCTCTCTTGGCACGGAAGCAGAGCACTAACTCCCCACTACCCACACACACCCCACCACCCCACAGCCAAACCTCAAACTGCACCATTGTCAGCCACCTCTTCCTGCTATTTTCCTTGGTTCCGGCACTCCTTCTTTAAGAGATCGGAAATAAGCCTGCTTGATTGGTTACAGCTGGCCCCCGGCAGTCAAGCCTGGACTTGTAAATGACTGCTTCCACCCGGAGGTGACTGCAAGCAGGAGGGAAAGGCTCCAGGTTAAGGAGGGAAGGAACGTGTGACTACATCAAGCGTGTTTAAATGTATGTGCAAAATGAAGAGAGAGCGAGGCGTGTGTGTGTGTGTGTGTGTGTGTGTGTGTGTGTGTGTGTGTGTGAGAGAGAGAGAGAGAGAGAGAGAGAGAGAGAGAGAGAGAGAGAGACTCAAAAGTGGAAAAAAAGGGAACTGATTCAAGGAGGGAAAGCTCCAGTTGAGGGAAGGAACACACAACTTCATCAAGCTTGTTTACATGTATGTACAAAATGGAGAGAGTGGGGATGTGTTTGTGTGTGAGAGAGAGAGGGCGGAGGGAGAGAGACTGACTCAAAACTGTTAATCTCCACTGCATTTAGCTCTGCAGTTTATGCTGAGAACAGCAGAAGTATGAACTGTGTAGCAATCGTGTTTATTTATCATCCCCAAAGCAGGCAAAAGTATCACATTTTATTCCCAAAATCTGAATCCCAATCTTTCTGTTCCTGGTCCTAGCCGCCTAGAGTGGTCCTGACCTGACCAGATAGGCGGGATATAAATAAAATAAATAAATAAATAAATAATAAATTAATTAATTCCGTCTTGGGATTCCTCCAGTCCAGCCTTTTGCACGATGTATTCTGCATCTAAGTTAAATATGCACGGGGACAATATGTAGCCTTGTCATATTCCTTTCCCAATTTTGAACCAAGCAGTTGTTCCATATCCAGTTCTAACTGTTGCTTCATGTCCCACATACAGTGGTGCCTTGCATTACGATGTTAATTCATTCCAGCAAAATCGCTGTAGAACGAAAACATCGTAATGCAAAAATAAAAAGCCCATTGAAATGCACTGAAACCCCTTCAATGCGTTCCAAGGGCTGGAAACTCACCATCCAGCGAAGATCCTCCATAGGGCGGCCATTTTCGGTGGCTGTCTTGCCAAGAATCCATCCCAGAAAACAGCGGGGATCCATTTTATTAACCCGGTGGCCATTTTGAAACCACCGAACAGCTGTCCGAAAATTGCCATTTTGCGAAGAATCGGTTCCCGAAGCAGGGAACCGATCATTGCAAAGCAAAAAAACCCTATTCAGACCATCGTTTTGCGATCGCAAAAATATCGACGTAATGCGGTTTCGTCGTAATGTGGGACAATCGTAAAGTGAGGCACCACTGTATAGATTTCTTAGGAGATAGATAAGGTGATCAGACACTCCCATTTCTTTAAAAACTTGCCATAGTTTGTTGTGGTCCATAGTCAATGAAGCAGAAGTAGATGTTTTTCTGGAACTTTCTGGCTTTCTCCATAATCCAGTGCATGTTGGCAATTTGGTCTCTAGTTCCTCTGCCCCTTCGAAATCCAGCTTGTACTCTGGGAGTTCTCAGTCCACATACTGCTGAAGCTTACCTTGGAGGTTTTTGAGCATAACCTTGCTAGCATGTGAAATGAGTTCAATTGTATGGTCGTTGAAGCATTCCTTGGCATTGCCCTTCTTTGGAATTGGGATGTAGACTGATCTTTTTGCAATCTCCTGGCCACTGCTGGGTTTTCCAAACTAGCTGGTATATTGAGTGTAGCACCTTAACAACGTCATCTTTTAAGATTTTAAATAATTCAACTGGAATGCCATCACCTCCACTGGCCTTGTTGTTAGCCATGCCTTCTAAGGCCCACTTGACTTCACTCTCCAGGGTGTCTGGCTCAAGGTCAGCAACCACACTATCTGGGTTGTCTGGGTGCTGTATGTGTTGCTCTCAAAATAACAACATATGGGCCAAGGTTTGAGAAATTATCAGCATGCATACATCAAAAATCACATTGTGCAAAAGCATGCCAAGTTGAGTATCCCTTATCAAAAATACATGCATATAATTATTTTAAAAGTTTGTATAAATTCCCTGGCTTGTATGACTTTAATATTTGTTTCCATTTACTAGAGTTAATGGCTATTTTTCAATTAAAAAGTGTTTGTATCATTGAAAGTTCTGTTATGTTTTGAAGACAAAAGGTGATGATTGATTCAGACAACTGTATGAGTTGTTTTTTTCTAAACTAAAACATCAGTATTCAGATTTAATTGCAGTGTTAGCACTTCGAAAGAAATAATTTGGTTTCGTATCACCGTTTGGTCACTCAAGCTCAAAAAGGTTAGCCATCACTGGCCTATGTGTTTTTAGCATTTGTATATTTTTGAGAGTGACCAGTGGGAGAGAGCAGGAAATTAGAGAAATACACGGTGGCTCTCTTCCCTTTTGAAAAGGATGTAGAAAATATACGTCAGCTCAGCTAGAAGAAATAATAGAGTTGCTGTCAATTTTGAGGAGGAATAGTTACAATCTTATTCACACTTAAGCAGGAGCAATTTTAATTTAATTGACTTGGGCTTATATCTGAGTAGAAACAGACCAAAGCGCACTGTAAAACACAGCCAAAGGAAGGATGAGTCATACCTCATGCAATTAGTGTCTCCCAAGCATTTTGCCACTGTAGCATTTTAGTTCCAGTTGTTCCCTCCCTTTAAAGCTAATTTTATTTTACCCATGTCTCCTTTAATTTTTCATACCTCATCCTGTGACAGATGGTGAGGTGGGAGGATTACACTAGTAAGCAATGGTTAGCAAACAAAAACCAATGAGGATGCATCACATGGCAGGTATCACACAGCTTGGGATGCCAACATTAACGAACAGGGAGGCTAAATAGCAGAACTCACATGAGAGCAGACAGCAAAAATGGCTGACACTATACAGCAAAACCCAAAAATGTTACTACAACTCCTAGAATTCCACACTAAGCATGGTGAGCATTCCTGCTGACTGAAGAATGTGGAGAGCTGAAGTCTCAAAAAATAAATTTTTCCGTGCAGTTGCTCATTGGACAACCATGATCACCAAGATGACATCACTGTCTCTAAAACATTCAGTGATGGCAATGAAAGGATTGGATTCTCTCAAAAGAACATTACATAAAAAAACAGAATGGCAGCGGCTTGATTGGGGTGAGACTCTGTCTCTAGATCACTAAGATCTTTGTTCTCTTAATTTGCTTGTCTGGACTCTGACAGATACATATTATGACTGCACATTAATCTACTATCCTAGTAAAAAAGTCCTCATAATTACAGCTGGACTTTGTTTTGAGAAACAGAGACCTTCTTCATGAATTATTGTTTGTCAAAGCAATCTAGCCAGGAGGAGTAATAGGAAAGAGAGAGAAAGAACAGAGTGAGCCATCCCCTCGAATAGAAATGTTGGATAAAGAGGGAGAGAGAAGGGAGAAAGAAGTAATAGAAAGGGAAGAATTGATTGTGGAAGAAAGAGAAGGAAAGGAATTAAAAGAGAAAGTGGAAAAGGTCGAAATCTGTTTGGTAGAGGAAGGAAAGGGAAAAGAGGAGGAGGAGTTAATTCAACTGGTGTGGGAGGAGGATATAAAAGATCAAGAGAGAAGGAGAGTTTTCAGTGCACTGAGAAGGGACACAATGAAGGAGGGAGAAAGAGAGAGAGGAATGAAAAACAATGAGCTCAGATACGGGAAATCACACGGGCTATTAGAGGACTTTCCTAACTTAAAAGTATGAGCATTATTGCCAGACCCGAATGTGGCGTTCAACCTTATTATGTTAAATAGCCATGCATTATTCATGTTGTAGGCTAATGTTGTTGAGACGCAGGGCCGAGAGAAAGATAACAAGGCAGAGCCTGAGAGTGAAGGGTCAGTCAGAGTCAGAGTGGGAGAGAGTGTGGAGTCAGGAAAGATAGATTTGGGAGATCTGGGGTGTGATTAGTCAGAAGAATGTATAGTAACTGTAAGATCAAATAGATTGTTATTGTTGATTTAGAAACCTGAAGAAGATACATATCTGTAATCAATAAATCTGTTTTATTTAAAAGACAGTGATGAATGGACCTTCATCTTTCTTTAGAAAAGTATGTTGATTTAGTAATCAACTGGTGGCAGCTTATGAAGAGGAGTTTGGTTTGCCTTCAAGTGCTCTGTGGTAGGAACATAACCAGGGGTAACTAGGGGCAAACACCACACCGATGTTAAAAGAGGAGAAAGTATCAGTAATGGACATGCAAGAATGGACAGTGGTGGTCCTGAGGACAAGGTCACTGGAGGAAGGTAATCAGACCGGATCCGACCTTCAATCAACCACCATGAGAGGGAGACTAGGCCAGACACCCTTGTTGCGGCATGATATGTGCAGTGCAGAGTGCTCCACTGAAGAAGCCGATGGACTGAGAACGGTTTGGACCAGCCCCTCAATAAATTTTCCTAATTTACATTCGGGATTTTCATCATCGCATTATGAACAATTACCTGAACTTAGTTGTTTTGATCCTGTGGAAGTTGTGGTGGGATCACCAAATGTTGAAACAAATAAACCTATTAACCTTTCAAAAGAATCTCAGTGGTTATTTCCCGCCAAAAAAGAGGAACTGCTCCAGCTTTCTAATGAACACAATCTCAGACTTCCTTCATGAATTATTGTTTGTCAAAGGAATCCAGCCATGACTATACAATAATTCAGCACTGAGCTGCTGCTAAAGAACCCTAAGGAAAAAGAGTGTGTTTTTGTCTGTCTGTAAAATACAAAGAGCTGAATTGCTGATACAAAAATCAAGAAGATCCATTATTTCTAAAATCAACTCCGGCATTATATGGTTCTTTTGCAGTGTACATTCATTAATGCAGTGGTCCCCAAACATGGGCCTCCAGAGGTTCTTCAACTTCAGCTCCCAGAAATCCTGGCCAGCAGAGGTGGCAAAGGCTTCTGGGAGTTGTAGTCCAAGAACATCTGGAGGCCCAAGTTTGGGGACCACTGCATTAATGTATTACAACAGACACAAGACTAAAAGAGTAGTACTTATTATTAGTCCAGTTTCTGCAGAAAATATGCTCAATTGTTATTTTTAAAATTCACATGTAGGAAAGCTATTGCAGGCTGAAAGAGAATGCCATTATCATTGCACAACAACTGGTAGAACTCATGACCTTACAGGGTCAACAAATGCTCTGGCATGGCAAGAGAAAAGCTAACAGTTTTATGGATTTTCATGAAATAATATGCCTGTGCTGGCAGCGAAGGCAAAAGGATAACCAAGAGACAATGACCTTTGGCTGAAACTTATTTTCTGTTCAGATGTTGAAAGGACAGAATTGGCTTTATGTTGCACCCTCATGTTCAGTTGCAGTGAAGAATGCAGAGGAAACGTGAAGTGGAAACAAGATGGGCAAAGGGGAATATTAGACCTAGATGACCTGGAGTTGCAGGAAATGGATAATTAAAATTGTTGCAACCAACTTGTTCCATGCAATAAAGAGGCTGCTACTTGTCTTGCAGAAAGTGACAATGATATGTACAGAGGTCTCTTGCATCTTATGAACCATACAAGAAACACATTTTAATCACAAGAAGTACACATTTTGCATGATGTTATTATTCAGTCTTAGTAACAAATGGAGAAGAACAAGGCTGCTCAAAGAAAGAGATATGAAGCTTCAGAGAAAAGAGATGTTAAATAAAAGCAAACCAATGCTATCAGATCCAGTTGCATAGATTCAACACAAGATAATACTCAGGCTCCCACAAAGATTGCTTCCCCTTTCCACAAGCTTGTTCCCTTGGTTAAGTTTTGCTCTGGGTCATCCAGAGAATCAGTTCTTCTTGAAGAATTGGAGGACTGTCCATCCTTGTTGCTAAAGATATACATTACTAGGCTGCCAAAAGGTGTTGTTCTGAGGTAGCTATTCCCACTTATAGGACTTGATAACCTTGTGAGTGAATAAATTCCAACTATATTAAATAGATATTGTGATGCACTACATTATCTCTCCTTTGTGATCTGGAATTGTGTGCCTATTTGTTTGTTTGTTTATCAATCATTTGTAGGCTGCCTTTCTTCTGATGAGAGGATTACACATTCTGGTTACAGTAACTCTGATACTAACCTGGGTCATTGCTTACAGAACCAAGATTGAGAAAATGGTGGGATAACTCATTCTGAAATAATGCAGTAATTTTTCTGCCCAAATAAAAGTAGCAGCAGTCAATGGCCAAAATCCCATTGCTTTGTGTAGTAAATTATACTAGAGTAGCCCCATTGAATCAATTCCTCTGTAATATCCATGGATTCAAATGGGCTGACTGACTGTGACCTTTTTTGAAGTACAGTAAATTGAAGTTAAAGTATTCCAAAAGTGAAAGACTTACATAATGTTTAGAAGGCCTTTTGGGGTTCTACAACAGTCTTTTTTTCCTTTCTCCTGTCACCTAGCTTAGTTCACTACATTTTACTGAAATATCCGTCCCCAGAAAGATCAGGACCACACAGCAGAAAGACCACCGTTAATGACTGTAAGTGACCCATGACAATGGGTGGAGAAGGATTGCAGAGGTGGGATTTTCACTCAGCCCAGTCCTTTATCCATCTAGTGAGCCCATGCAGACCAGGGGGAAGGGAAAACAACATAGAGGATATATCAAGGGTCTCCTACGAACTCTCCTCAGACTGAAGAAGTTACTTGGATGAGTAGCAAAACATTTCAACCTAGTAAGAAAGAAGTCCAGTTGCTGTGGCTCAAGTTCCAGATAACCTCACCTGGATGACTGAGAATCTTTACAGATTGATTGAAATATATTATCAAGATTGAGCATGGAGTGACTAATATATGGGCTTTAATCAGATAAGCCACACAATTAAGGTATTAGAGCCTGTCTTTCCTTCCCCACAGCTCTTTTCTCTTTTGCATTGTTTAACACAGTGGTACAAATACTAAGTTCAGGTGTTTGGTTGCAGAACCAGAGGCTAGGAGTTTGATTCCCCACTGTGCCTCAACAGGGGTGGGACTCAATGATCCATAGGGTCCCTTCCAGCTCTGCAGTTTTAAGATTCGTTTTTAGGAAGAGACTATGGAAAGGACTGGGGCAATGATTTAAATACAAAAGTCTATTTTCTAGTTAATTCCATTTGTATGACATACCATTTTTACTTTTTGGTCCTCTGTTCCTTTCCTAAACTAATGTAGAGAAAGCTAATCAAATGTTCTTGGTTCATTAAACTTCACACTGTTCTGTATATGTAAATATACAATACAAATGGAAGCAACCAACACTATGGAGATTTCATAGATCATATAGTTGTGGACTTTTAAACAAATATTGTATATCCAATAACTGACTTATCTGTTTTGTGATTAAAAATGAAAATAAAAATTTAATATGGCATATAAATGACTGATAGTAATCAATCCAATTGAAATAAAATATCCCAAGACGTTGATAAAACACCATGCTTACTATGCAATGCAGCCAAATTAACTGTTTCCATTCTTGTAGTAAGGATTGCCACTAAATAGTTCAAATAAATTTTCTCAGCAGGAAAAGTACCTACTTTAGCTCATTTGGGGAATTTGCCAGTTCAGTAGTTTCTCTAAATTGCCAGCTGCTACTGGCAAGGTTTTTAATTTAGAAATGAAAGATGTTCTCCTTTGAATGTTGCCCAACTGTCACATAGAAACATAGTTTGGCCTTGTAATGGGGTTTCCTGGAATTATGAATCAAGTTGCTGAAAGACACAAATGGCCATCTAATCCAACCCTTGGTACAGGACAGTATATAATCACAACTATATTCCCCAAATCTATCATATTATCTGACCATGTAGAAGATACTGTTAAAATTTTCAAAGCAGAATGTTAAAAGGATATGTGATACATTTATCCTGCTCTTCACCAATATTGAATGCGCAAAATAGGATTCACTGATCTTATTTGTGATGAGATTAATGGAATCTTCTTGGATATTACAGTAAAAGTAATATCCAAGGGGATAAGCATTAATTGATTGCATTTCACTATGATGTCCAAACTAGTTCAAAATATAGTCACAACTTGTGTCCATAAAATCAGTAGGTGATGTAGATAATACTTCTAACCCACTACAGACAATATAAACTATCTTCCTTCCTTCCTTCCTTCCTTCCTTCACTGAAACTCCCAGTACAGTCCATATCCAAATATGGTAGGCCTATGCTGTCCTGTACATTTGGAGAAACTCCAACCTGGTCGTTATCCATGTCTGTGCCCGTATTCCTGTTTCCAAATCTCTGCCAAAAACAAACAAACAAGCAAGCAAAAAACAAAAAAAAACCACAACCGAACAGAACACTCATTAGTGCAAATGGAGAAATGCATATGGTTGTGATTTGTCTCGCCATGTGATTTGCCTGTCTTGAGCCCAGAGAACACAGGAAAAACAGAAGTATGAGATAGTTATTATGAACCGTGACAATACCATTAAACTAATAATAAAAAAGTTACTAAAGTGGGAGGGAAAGGGGAAACAGACCTCAATGTCCTAAAGTGAAGTTCTAGCCTAGCATAAGAATATAGACATCCATTTACACACACACACACACACACTCTCACACAGACATGCTGCCTGGGACAGGTCAGGAGTGGAAAAGTGCTCCCAACTTTTTCTTCTTTGATTAAAATTCTATTCATTCGTCCCACGTGAGATCATTTTCTGCACATCTCTCCTTAATCTTTCATAAACTGCAGCCAGTTATCCTGTCTTGGATACTGCAAGCCACTCTCTCCTAAAGGAGCTTAGAACCACCACCACATACAACCACCAAATATTTCTATACCCAAGTCCACCCAGCCACCCTCACTTTTTCTCAAAGCAAAACAGAGAAAAACAAAGAACCCCACTGTCCACAGCCCCCATGAAGCCTCAAGGAACACCTTCTAGTGTTTTTGCCATAAGCAATACTGAATTAGGCTATAGGCTTTTAAAGTTATATGTGTATATTAGGTACAGTAGCAGGGGTGGCTGGAAGAAACCATTAGTGTATAATTTATTTATTATTCTGTTTTTTAATTACATTTCTGCCTCATCTTTTCACTATGGAGTAGCAAGGAGGTTTATACACATCATTAAAATATATTACAAACAAGCTTAAAACAAATGAGATAAGACCAAACGGAACAGTAAGGCAACTGATATATCATAATAATGTCCATTAATATCAATATAACAGGGAAAAGTAGGTCAACGTATGTTCCTATAACAGCACAACAATATTCACCTTTTTAATATCACATTACTAAAAAGTTTGAAATTGGGAGAGAGTGGCTGCAGCATCCAAGACAGGATCCTACTTCAAAATACAGAAGTACTAGATAACACCAGCAATCATTATGTTGGACTACACAGGGAAGCCATTGAAATCCACAAACACCAGCATAGTTTCATGCATTTTTCTAGAACTCCTATTCCCAATTACCATATTCACACATTACCACTATAGGAACCAAACATTATGTCATATCGCCCTCACCAACCAATCCCAATGAGTACTAAGTGTCCTCAGACACAGAATCTTGGATATTTTTTGGGAAAATGTTGGGGTAGAGGAGTAAATCCTGCTTGTGCTTTTTACTGACTTACAATATCTTGTAAGACATCTGGCTATTTGGCAGGAACCCTGAAGAGATACCCTAACCCTGTCAGTATATTTCATTTGTTTCTGGTTCCACTTGGCCTTTTATATGGCAAAGAAATACATGGTCACATTAAATTTACTTTTATTCCCAGACGCTTTTCTCCTGTTTCTGTTCAACCAGTTGAAGAGGCAATCATAGAGTTAAACTCTGTGGTCTGGTTAGAAATAGAACACTAAATATTATAGACTTAAAAATGAAGAGTCCAGGCAAGACAGAGGTCTTTCGGGTGAGAGTCCCAAACATCAGTGGTCTGGGAAACTCCCTTTCCTTTGGGGGGGGGGGATGACTCTTACCACCAAGAGTGAGGTTCGCGTTTGGGTGTACATCTGGACCCGGCACTCACCATGGAGACCCAGGTATCATCAGTGGTCCATCCCGCACATTTCCACCTTTGGCAGATTGCCCAGATGCATCCCTATCTTGATGTGGGGGCGCTCACCACTTTGGTCCATGCGCTCGTAGTCTCGAGGTTAGACTACTGTAATGCGCTTTACATGGGGCTGCCTTTGAGACTGATGCAGAAATTTCAGATGGCACAAAGTGTGGCAGCCAGACTTCTTCTTTTTTGGGGGGGGGGGGAAATGTCTCATTTGTATGTTGTATTTTTTTTTCCTTGTTTGATTATTTTTATTTTCGAACTACTAGGAATGGGATAGGGAATACAAAAGGTAAAAGGGAGTACAGGGGATGGAAAAGAAGGTTTGAGGATAGGAGAACACAGAGTATATAATCATCTATTCTATTCATATTAAGTATGTATGCCTCTGATCCATTCATTTTCCAGTACAAAAAAAAATTCTATTTGATTATCCTCCATATAGTATCCGCTTATATTCATGTTTTAATTTAAGTCTAAGTTATTCCAACTCTATCATAAAATCGAGGCCAATTATAGAACACATCCCCTCTTTGATTTTACTTCTGCCATGGACCTATCAGCCTATCTGGAAAGCTATCCATTTCTGGCACTTCCCATATTTCCTCAGTGCATTTTTCCCATTTCTGTGCCTCTATTTTCTTCCAATCTTGGGGAGATAAAGTTAAATCCAAAACAGTAGTCTGATTTTTAACATCGCCTTTTCTGACTATTGTAACTGGGTAACCCACGTGGAAACCTCCAATCCCCTCTATGTTACCAACCATGTTACCTGGCATCTCTCTCAATAAAAACTGTTCTGGAGTTTCAATTTCATTCAATTGCTGTTTAGTCTCTAGTGGTTTCCCCTTCATCAGGTCTTCTATCTGTCCAAGTTTCTGATATATCTGCTGAAATCCTATTATTGCCATTCGCATGGTAACCATCCATTCTTTGTCTGACAACATTCCCACTAAGTATGTCCTCCCCCTCCTTGCCCAGAAATTATCACAGTATACTCAGAATCTACACAGTCCAGCCAAGAGAGGGTCCAAAGTAAATGTCAAACAGGAAATCAGTCTCTTCTAAAAAGAAAAAAAAGCGTCGTTGCAGGGGTGAAAAGGTACCAATATATTTCCCCTACGCTGGCCGCTTTGCATTGGCTGCCCATTCGTTTCTGCGTTTTCAAAGTTCTTACGATGACATATAAAGCCCTAAATGGTTTAGGACCTCAATATTTAACAGAGCGCCTTCTCCCACCCAGCTCTGCCAGAGTCGCTTGTTCCAGCCAGGCCAGGCGGCTGAGGGGCCTAACGGAGTTCCAGAAGGAGGGGACCTTGGCTGAGTGGCTGAGGGAGGTCTAGAGGGAAAGGACGAGGAATAGGGCCTTCTCGGAAGTGGCCCCTTGCCTTTGGAACAACTTGTCAGTGGAGATCCGCCTGGCTCCCTCTCTGGGTGTCTCAGGAATAAACTTAAAACCTGGCTATTTGGGCAGTCTTTCCCTCCTGCCATATCTTAATTTCTTATACTTCGCCATCTTGGGCCTATATGTTTTTGGTTTGAAATATTGTTTTTAAATTTGTCAACCACCCAGAGTAGACCTTTGGTCTAGATGGGTGGGACAGAAATCCAATAAATAAATAAATAAATGAATGAATGAATGAATGAATGAATGAATGAATGAATGAATGAATGAATGAATGAATAAATAAATAAATAAATAAATAAATAAATAAATAAATAAATAAAATAAGAGTCTTCAAGGTATAGGCTGCCAGCATATTATTTGGCTCAAAGCCTGAGTGAAATTCATTTTTATTTCTAAGCCAGAAGCCTATATTTCACACTGTGTGATACAAAAGTTTTCCTTTCTTAGTATAAGGATACTTTTTAGAACAAATTCTGAGCTTCCAGAACCATCTTGAGTGTAATGTTCCCATTACAGAGCATGTTAACTTATTTTTTAAAAACCAGTTGTTAGAGAAGAATATAATTATACAAAGTATATTGAAAAGTATTGACTTTACCAGCTAACAGAATATACAAGGATATCTCTTTAACATCTGGCACTGTAGTTAAGTTTCTGTCATGAAGTACAGCCGGACCATCTTCAAAGGCAGCCCAACACAGAGCGCATTGCAATAATCTATACGAGATGTTACCAGTGTGTGTGTAACTGTCATGAGACTCCGCTCATCCAGGTAGGGCCGTAGCTGGTATAATTTCCGCACCTGAAGGAAGGCGCCCCTGGCCACCGAGTCCACCTGGCTTCCAGAGTTCGACTGGAGTCCAGGAGCACCCCCAGGCTGCGGACCCTGTCTCTTAGGGGGAGTGTAACCCCATTCAGGGCAGGGAAATGGCCCTCCACCCTGTCCAGCAAAGCACCCACTAACAGCACTTCCGTCTTGTCTGGAGTGAGTTTCAATTTATTAACCCTCATCCAGTCCATTATCAGGTCCAGACACGAGTTCAGCACAGAAACCGCCTCACCTGGTTTGGTGGAAAACGAGAGGTAGAGCTGGGTGTCATCAGCATATTGCTGACTCCTCAGCCCAAACCTCCTGATGACCTCTCCCAGCGGTTCCATGCAGATGTTAAACAGCACAGGGGACAGTATCGAGCCCTGAGGAACCCCATGACATAAATGTCATGGGACAGAGCAACTGTCCCCCAACACCACCCTCTGGACACGGTCAGCCAGGAAAGAGCGGACCACCATAAAACAGTGCCCCCAACTCCCAACCCAGCCAGCCTATCCAGAAGGACACCATGGTTGATGGTGTTGAAAGCTGCTGAGAGGTCCAGGAGTATCAACAGGATCACACTCCCCCTTTCTCTCTCCCGGCAAAGGTCATCGTACAGGGCGACCAAGGCAGTTTCCGTACCAAAACCCGGCCTGAAACCCGGAGTTGCCCGGCCACAACCCGCTCCAACACTTTGCCCAAATAAGGGAGGTTCGCCACTGGTCGGTAGTTAACCACCAGCCTTGGGTCCAGGTTAGGCTTTTTAAGGAGTGGTCGAATTACCTCCTCTTTCAAGGCGGTAGGGACCACTCCCTCTCTCAAAGAGGTGTTCACAGCCTCCTGGATCCAAGTGCGAACCCCCCTGGCAGATCTTCCAATTAGCCAAGATGGGCAAGGGTCGAGCGGAGTGGTGGTAGAATGGAGAGATCCAAGCACCCTGTCCACATCCTCAGGTCTCAACAATTGAAACTCATCCATTAATATTTGACCTAAGCACCGCACACTGGACACATCTTCCGATTTTGCAGTAACAGTGGAGTCCAGCCCACTGCGAATCTGAGCGAATTTATGCAACAATAGTTGTTTTATCTTTTTTATTTATTCAATTAGAGTTACACAGTCAATAATTATAGTTACACAGTCAATATAGCCTATGCTTCACTAGTATAGGTGGCAAACTATACATAGTAGCTTAAAGTAGTACTGCAGTACAAGGATCAGGCTTTTAAAAATAACTTAGTCCTCCAAGTTTCATATACTGTAGAAGCATTTTATTTTATATCTCAAATATTGTGAATCTGCTTTTAACCCTTTTCCAAATTGTGGCATTAAGGTCAAAATAAGTCAGAAAATAAAGTGCTACTGCTGCTGATTTTCCTGGAGCAAACTGTAAATCTAACTTCCTTTTTCAACAAACCATATGGCAGGCAGGTGGTCAGTTTACATTAATGGAGGTTTGACAATTATTGTTTTTGTTTTTAAATGCAATGTGTTTGAACATTCTGAATAACACAAACATCTGGAACAGACTTTTCTTCCATTTTCTCCTTTTGAAGTCTTTTCAAATGTATATATCTTGGCTCTCTCGTGTCTGTTTCTGCCTAAAATATATCCATGGCATTCCCTTGCTCTTTTCCAGTGGCTATTCCCTTTCACTCAATCTCCTTACCTTGGGCAGAAGGCAAGCTCCTTTATATTCTTGTCTGTGGCACAGTATTTGTACTGCCATGAGGATTGTTACAGAGATTCATCGCCAAAATGTCAAAAGTCTATTAGATAACCATTGTGGCACCATTATCTATCAGTCCCTTCTCATATGCTACCTCTAGTAGTGAGCATCAAAATATGTCAAAATACTATTACTTGTATGTTTCTCTTCTGGAATCTAATTCCTTTTAAAAATACATTGATCAACATGCTTTTAAAAAGCATTGTCTTGATCAGTAAAAAAGCTAGGATTCTGTAGAGTCAAATCATTTGTATATAATGATCATAATACAAGCAGTAAGTATTTCTATTGGTGAAAAAGGAAAAACCAAATGCCATACAGTATTAAATAAAATGTAGGTAAGTAAAATTTGGCCCACAACTTAACCAATAATCTTCACAACAAAATCTAAAATCAAAGTGGCAAATGAATATTAAATATTATGAAAAGAAGAAAGGATAATAAAGAAAATTAATTTTCCGAATAGAGACAAGACGTGCATTATTAATTCATGGAGTAAACCTTCAGGTTTGGTATACTATCACAGAAAAAAAGTAATAAGTGGGAGAAAATGCTAGAATATTTACTGAACATGCATTTATCCTATTGTAGAATTTAATGAATTATGTGATGTGCATTATTTATAATGAAATATATACGTAAGGGAAAGACTGTACATTCAAACAATAGCTCAATTTAAAATGTATACCTCTATGTAAACATAGTTTATATTATGTTTGTCCTTTTCAAGTGATTAAGCTATTTTTGGTGGGAAAATTCTGTGTACATAACATTGCTGATGTTTCTTTGCATGGAGTCCATCATTGAATGGGAATGACTGCAAGTGTGTATTAACCAATATTCCCACTAACACTGAAGGGAAGTTACTGCATACTACAGTGGTGCCTCGCATTACGATTGCCCCGTTTTACGACGAAACCGCATTATGACGACGTTTTTGCGATCGCTTAACGATGGTCTAAATGGGCTTGTTTCGCGTTGCAATGATCAGTTCGGGAACCGAATTCTTCACAAAGCGACGATTTTTCTACAGCTGATTGGCGGTTTCAAAATGGCTGTCGGGTAAATAAAATGGCTCCCCACTGTTTTCTGGGACGGATTCCTCGTAAGACAGCCCCAGAAAATGGCCACCCTAGGGAGGATCTTCGCTGGATGGTGAGTTTCCAGCCCATTGGAATGTATTGAAGGGCTTTCAATGGGCTTTTTATTTTCGCATTATGATGTTTTCGTTCTACAGCGATTTCGCTGGAACGAATTAACATCGTAATGCAAGGCACCACTCGATAAAAAATGGAGCTAAAGGGGAACACTGAGCAACAAGGCACAAGTATCAGCATGGACAGGTACAGCAGAACAAGAGAAACAGAGGACTAGAGAGGGAAAAGTGAATTGGCCTTCCCAAATCCCTTACAGCTTATGGTAAACTGGGATGAATAGAATAGAATTTATTTATTACAGTCAGGTGACCAGCCCACGAAACATATCCATGGCTAAAACATACAAAATACAGTTTAAAAATATACAAACAATTCACAAAACATACCATGTGGCCAAATAAACTGGGATGGGGCATAGTTGGTTAGTACCCTGAGCTGGAAGCCTGTTGTTGGAGGTAAGGAAGTTTCTTCAAAAAGCTTTTCTCCAAGAAGAAATTATTGTGCTGAGAAGGAAGGATGAGAAGAAAAAACTGAAGAAATGATTGGGGGGGGGGGAATCATTAGAAGGGCTCAGGGGGAGGGGTACCCAATGTAGTGTAGGGGATAGAGGACATATTAGGACCTTTGAGACCATGATTCAAATCGTGATTCAGTCATGGAAACTCATTGGAGGACTGGAATTGATAAAAAAACACTCCTTAACACAGCTACACTAGGACTCTTTAATACAGTTATGCTATGACATTTACATATTGTAAATTTAAGACCAACAAAGAGAAAGTTTTTCCACTCTATATACAACCAGTATATACGGTGTTTTAACCCTAAGGCTGTTGCAAGAGCTAATAATAGTACAGTGGAACCTCGATTACGAACTTCCCTACCTATGAACATTTTGACTTACGAACCGCTCCGTTCACAAAATTTTGCTTTGACTTACGAACGGAAAAAAACATGTCCTGCCTTTTTTTAAGCTAAAGGGTACTTGGTTTTGTTTAAAAGGTGCTTGGGTTAAAAGGTTTTGTGTTTAAAAGGTGTTACCTCCCTCCATCCTTTCCTGCCCTTTTTTTGACCTAAGTTCATCTTAGGTCAAAAGAAGAAAAAAGAAAAATATTTTCTCTTCCTATTGGTAGAGTATGGATTAACCGGCTTTGCATTAGTTCCTATCTACTTGCAAATGGCGCCTCTACATAAGAACCAAAACCAGCAAGAATGGATTAAATGGTTTTCAATGCATTCCTATCAGGAATTTTGCTTCAACTTACGAACGTTTCGACATACAAACACTGTTCCAATATGGATTAAGTTCTTAAATCGAGGTTCCACTGTATATTTAGGATTTAAGATTAGCTTGATAGATAATGAGTAGTTTTTTAAAAAGAGAGAGAAAAGTCAGTTATACGGAAAGGAGCCCAAGCAGCTGTGAGTTCCTGAACAACAAAAAGCAGAATTACAAACAGTTCAAAAAAGGAAGAAAAATGGGAAACATCTAAATAACTCAATGAAGCTACACAAAAGGCATAGCAAAGAGTGGAAAAAGAAAAAGAAAAGAAAGGATAGGATAATAAAAGTTACAAGAAGGATCAGGGAACCAAGACTGAATACTGATAAGTAGCCCAGATTTTTTTCTAGTGGTGTCAGGAAAGCTAAAGTGCATAACAAGGCTGACAAAGGATGGTAAGATCAATAACAATAGCAAAAAAGCTGAGAATGTTTGACACAAGAGGAAGAGGAAGGGAACTGTTGACACAGTACTAAGTAAAGACGAGGAAATACTCACATGTGAAAAAGAAAAGGAAGGCTATTTCAACATTTGTCAGTTAATGAAAGAGAGGGAGATTACCTGGGAACTAGTAACTATTATGCTCTGTTAATCCTTGCATTTCTGCTGCACATCTGAGGAAAGTTAACCACCAAATTTCAAAACTCTGCAAAAGTAAGAATTTTCTTCTGTTAGGCAGAAATTGCTTCTACTGAAATTCTTTAGATGTTTCATATAAATGTTCTTTGAATAAGTCTTTGAAGAAATTTGTTGAGAACTGCAATCCACTTAGCTAGCCATATGCAGTTGGTCCTATTCCTCAGCCAACAGGAAGTACAATATTGTCACAGTTCTCAATCGTGTCATTTACCCACTGCAAAGAGGGGTGCAATCCTCACTCTACTAGAACTATGTGGAGTACCAGTGCAGAACCGATTAACAATGGCAGTCTAACCAGTGGCAAACAATAACTTTTCCACAGGTGTACTATAATTGATCTATCCATAATCCATTTAACCTGAGAAATAGCTAAATGAAGTGATATATTAATGTAGGCTTTTGGTCACAATAATGATGATGATGTGCTGTCAAGTTGTTTCTGACATATGATGAAAATGTTTGGTTTTCAGTGTTTTCTAGGTTTGAGGATGATTCACTATTTCCTTCTTCTGTGGGTGTCCTGGAACTGTGTGGCTTGCCCAAGACTACACAGGCTGGTTCTTTTCCAGGGAGGCATAGTGGAAATCAAAATCCCAACTTATCTAACTCACTAAGCTATTCAGACAGACCCTGAGCCATAGGAATATAGAATAAAAGTATGTATGTATAAACATGGGACTAACATCAACAGGATTTAAATGAATCTCTAATAAATGTTTCAGCCTTTACTTTCCTTAGTAAGGCATATACCAGGAACCAAGGTAAAAGTTCTAAAAATGCTGAAACTGATTTAGGAAAACAACTATAAGAGCTACACCTGCTTCACAATTCTTTTATCAGTGGCAAAAGTTCAAAGAACTTATTACAGGCTACTTTGATTCCAATGGCAACAGCCACACAGGCTTGAAATATTTTTCACTTGAAAAGCTATCAATTCCTTGAACATCAGATGCAAAATAAAAAAGAGGCTCATGGTGCAGTAGTTAAACTGCTGTACTGAAGCCAAAACTGTCCTCATGACCAGGGGTTAAATCCCAGGTAGCCCACTCAAAGTTGACTCAGCCTTCTATCCTTCCGAGGTCAGTAAAATGAGTACCAAGCTCGCTGTGTAGCCTGCATAATTGACTTGTAAACCACCCAGAGGATGCTTTTTAAGGCAATATGGGGCAGTATATAAGCAGCAGCTGGTTTTGTTTGCTTGCTTCCTTGTTTTTGCTTTGGATGGATTTACAGACTAAAGACTGCACCATCTTGGAAATAATATTTAAACTTTTCCCTATGCTTTCAAATCTTCAATTAATCTTTTTCAGTAAAGCAGAACGTCTACAATAGATGCTGTTTTCCTGAGAACCCTTGCCATCCTCTGTATTCTTAGACCTACCAGGTTTACATTCAGTGGCTGGTACAAAAACTTTCCCATTTTCTGTTACTTTCCTTAATCAAAATCTGGAGAGTAAGCTCCTCAGAGCACAGCAGGCAATGCTTTGGACTCGTCTGAATATGTCACCCAGTTCCACTGAGGCAGCCTGCAAAGGCGGATTGGGCGGCTGTGAATGCACAAGAAGCGAGAAAAGTAGCCTCTGCAGACTAGGAATCCATGCAATTCCGCATCAGCACGCACCTTCCAGCTTCTACTGTCATCATCCACCCTCAAAGATTTATGGCAAGTTCTTTTTCCCTCCTTCTATTGTCAGGCAAAGGGCCGCCCAGGACGTCGGCATGTTCCATTATTTCCCAACGAAGAAACCAGGCATGCAACAGTTACGTGAACAGAGAGCCCATTTTTTTTCCTCATGACTGAACTCTTCGTGAAGGAAAAGAGAGAGAGAGAGAGAGAGAGAGAATTAGAGACCGGATCTGAGGACTGCGAAGACTGGGTGCCTGAGGAGGCCTGCGACGTTTGGCACACATTCGTTGGTACGTTCCAGAGTGGCTGCGGAACCATTGGCTGTCGCTGGGAGGGGTGGGGGTGGGAGGAAGAGCGCGCGACTCAGCCGGGCTCGTGCGCCAGCTGTCAGTCGGCCCGAGCGGCAGCAGCAGCGAGTGGCGCGCGCGGGGCTGGCACTGCCGGCGTTGCTGGAGATCTCACGACTGTAGCAGGAGCAGCAGCGGCAACAGCAGCGTCGCTGTACTTTGACCGAAACCAACCGTTCCCACCCCACCCCCACCCCGCCTCCTCTTATCCGTGTGCTGGGTTTCCGTCCGTTTCACCTGGTTGGCGCGGCTTCAGCGACTGGAAAAGAAACGCCGGGCCGGGCCGGCTCGGAGAGAGACCAGCCGCCAATCTCGGCGGCAGGAGCGGAAGACAGAGTAGCGCCGGGCTCCGTGGCGGGGAGGCAGTTATGCCCGCCGTGCAGAAAACCGTATCGGACCTGCGGTTCCGGGCCGAGGGTGAGTAGCGAGCGTGCCGCTGCTTGGGGCCGAAAGGGACCGAAGAGCGGCGGCACCTGCCCGCCCGTGGTTGCTTTCCTATGAGGCGAGAGGGGGAAAGGGGGAGATGCGTCGCCGTCCGTCACCTCGGCTCTTCTTCTTGCGAATGGCAGGAGATTTCTGGCCGCTGTCGCTTGTCCGCCCTCACGCCCCCCCCTCCTTTCCCTCCCTCCCTCCCTTCCTTCCTTGGATCATTTATTTTCTGTCACTCCAGACGCCTCACTGGTATTTCCCTCCTTTCGGTGTCTTGCCCGCCGGTCAAACGCTCCCTCTTGGGGGACCTTCCCTCCCTTCCGGCGGGCGAGTTGGAGGGAGGAGTGAAGGGGCCTCTCCCCCCTCAGACCTCCCTTGGACTCTAGCCAGCCTTCTCACCAGCTCCAGCAGCACACAAACACACCCCCCCTTGTTTATTTCCACTCCCCTTTATTTCCACGCTCTCAGGGCCTCACCCTTCAAATGTCTCTCTCTTCTTTTGAATTCTTAAGTGGTTTAGGTATCTAGAGATGGGGAGTTCGATTCCCCACTGTGCCCCCTTGACAGGGGCTGGACTCCCGGATCCCTAGGGTCCCTCCCAGCTCTGTATTATTATTATTATTATTATTATTATTATTATTATTATTATTATTATTATTATCATCATCATCATCATCATCATCATCATCATCATCATCATCATCATCATCATCATCATCATCATCTTTCCTAGTGAACTCCCTGTGCATCGACGCAGCAAAAGTAGCATGCCTGACACAGTGACAGATATTGTCTGGATTCTTGAAAATCCTGCTTTATCTCTCTAGCTTTTGTTGCTTGCTACAGTTGTTGTGGTATCAGGAAAGGAAGAATTACGTCTATTTCTAGAAACTTAATTAGGAAGAAAACATTAATTAATACATTTGCAAAGGGGAAAGGAAAAAAGAAACCCAAGTACTCCAGAGAGAGTTAATTGTGCTTATTGATCCTCAAGAGATATGTGATGTTGACAGGACAGCAGTTGAACTGTCAGCAGTGGGAGGTTGAACTGCTCAACCTCTGAACCAATGACAATGTACTGGAGGGAAGTTTAGGTGAGAGGGTGTATACTTCAGAAACCATACCCTTCAACTCTAATCTGGTCCTTCCCTAACCTTTGGAAATTAAAGGAGTCCAAGAAGAAGTGTGCATAAGGACCAGAAAGTAAAATACTCAAGGATTCTCCAAGCTGTGAAAGGGGAAGAGTCTAAAAATGTTGGGTAGCTTGGAATAGAAGGTGAAATAGGGTCAGGAATTTACATCGAGGCTTCATCTCTTAACACTAATACCCTTGTTCAAATGTTCCTTTTAGCATAGAGGGGAAGAAGGGAAGATATCCCTTTAGTTGAGACTGAGAAGAGTAATTTTCAGCTCATGTAGCAGACCTCTGCAGCCAGAGCTGTAGGGCAATTGTAGTAGAACTCCAGAGTGCTGAAGCTTATGGCTGGGTGAGTAGAAAGACTATCACCTAGCTGGTATGCTCAGTAGTCTCATATTGTTGCACTGTGGAGAGGAATTTGCAGTCTCTGATTTGATTCTTGTGTGCCCTCAGCTTGTACATATTATATGATTGAAAATCGATCTGCTTATAACAGTAGGCTCCAGAACAGTAACAGTTAGAATTATGTTTGAAACAGAATTAAAAACCATAGCAAGTTTCAAGAAACACAGATCATATCCCCTCCCACATTTAAAATGCAGTTGATTTTGATTATTATTATGTTTTAAATGGGTTTGTAAAAGTACAGTTAGTGCAGATAGATAGTCTGAATATTAGCAAAAGTATTGGACTAAAACTTGTGTCATGTTCTGCTTACAGGCATTAGCATATTCACTTAAGTTTACCTCTATGGATAGTTTTATACTGTACATTCGTTTATGACAAGGGTATCTGTGGCAATAAATCGTTAACATTTTACGACCTAAAATATACATGATCTATTTGATTCCATAAATAAATAATGGATCCATTTTGAGATAATTGGAAAATAAAGGAATGTAGATTTACTGGATTATATTTAATTGTTAACATGTAATTTGCTAGTTTATCAATACAAGATTTCCGTAGTCTTGATAACAGCTTTATATCAATAAAGATAGTTACTTCTTGTATTTGCACAGGGTTAGGATGGGCAAATGGCTATCCCTGAGTGAATGACTCTCCAATTTCTCTTTTACTTTTGTCTGCCAGGTTTCCTTTTCAGTTATGTGAGCATCTTTGGATTATATATTTAGAAACAGTCATACATGATTCTGTGCTGATCTTCTGTTGGCTATTGAATATATTCTCTGTTAAACAGAACACAGACATTAACTGTTTAGTTCAGAAAGTCTGTCAATCCTGTTTTGAGAGACAAAAAGAGATCTGGTGTCCTAATAATGACTTATTTTTATTTTGAACAATAAAAATGGTGTAGCTTGTTTGTGCCTCCACTTATCAATCATGTGAACTTGCTAGGCTTATTGGAAGGAGAAATAAATAAAGTATGCCATTAAATTTTGCTTTCCAAATCAAGGTAGATTACAGAAGTCATAACAATTAATTAGATGTTCTTTTTGCCAGAATATCAAGATAGAGAATGATTCATCTGGTTGTTCTGGGAGTGATAATTGTATCAGAAACAGAAATTCTCAGGATTTTTTTTTTCCTAGTTTACCTCCCTACCCTAAATGAAGCCGCAGCTACCTTTTTTGGAAAGGGCAGCCAGTTTCCCTTTTTACATGCCATGGCTGTGGAGGCCTGATGGAGACCTCTGCAGCGGCGGCAGTAATGGGGGGCAGCTAAGGTAGGGAGAGGAAGTGGGTACGCTGTGGAGGTGGGTGGCTGCCTATCAGTAGGCAGAATTGTTTTTATTTATTATTATTATTATTATTATTATTATTATTATTATTATTATTATTATTACTACTACTACTACTACTGCTACTACTACTACTACTACTACTACTACTACTACTACAACAAAGGGATGAATCAAACGGGGAAATATTCATCTCTTTGTGTTCATGGGGGTCTCTGGAACCCATGAATATGAAGGGATGAATATTTAATTGATCAGCGATTTTCCACGAATATCGTGATCCATTTTTTAATTCATTTCCATGTCTAGTAGGCACCCATGACATGAAATGCCCAAATAAAGGACATCTGATGAGTGAATGGATTAGGGCAAAGGTGAATGTTCTAAAGGTGTTTAGGTAAGTGAAACTTATGATGCATGTAAAGACAAGACACTAAGGACATGATTTTGTAATATCTTATATTCATTTCACCCAGACTGCTTCTGCTTCATATAATAGTGGTACCATGGTTTTGTCTAAACACAGGATTTTAAGATGGAGAAAATGATGTTTCTGTGAGACATATTGGCTAAATGATGTCCTTGACTTTTAAAGGTTTTTAAAAGTTTATATAATTGATTGGCAGTTTATAAATGCGCCCAAAATGCACAAATTCCGTTTTAGAACAATTAAGAATCTGATGCTTCTGAACAGTATACCTAAAATATTTTTAATCTTTCTTTATTAGCATCAGAGCATTGCACAATTTAAAGATGTGGACATATAGGAAGTATACTTCTCCCTTGAATTGCACATACTTAAGCAACATGGTTTTAGCAATCGATCAATTGATGCTGTGCTGCTATTCATTTCCAGGAAGTGACATGAGAAATGTGGGTCTCAGACTTTCCAAGGCTCCTGTTGTAGGCAGTGAGGGAGCCCCCAGTCTGATGGTGGTGGCCTGGCTAATCCCCTCTTCTGGCATGGTGGCTCCACATAGGAGCTGGGGAAGGTGCTGGGGCATGTTGTACAGTTAATACAGTAAACTCATATGCTCTCTCTCTCTCTCTCTTTTTCTCTCGTGTGTGTGTGTGTGTGTGTGTGTGTGTGTGTGTGTGTGTGTGTGTGAGTGAGTGTGAATCAAGTGTTTCTGCTTTGTAATTTTGTTTTGGGGGACATAAGAGTTAAACACTGATATTGAAGTGCATGGGGATCTGGTGCCCCTAACCCTAGCATTTCGGAAGGGACAAGTGTATAGGTAAAATTAAAAGTAAATGACAAGTTTAAGATAATTATACTGTTTTTGACCAGAAGTGGGCTACTTCAATAGCATTTTCTTAACTGTTTGCTAGATCTCCTTTTGTACACATGGTGGGGCATAAGTTGCATGCACATAAATGCAGCATTGATTGAATTTCTCCATAGTCACAGAAAATTTGTCCTATATCCAAGTAGCCTCATTTTATCTGATTATTCTTTGAACTTCCCATTTTGCTTTGAAGTCTGTTAAGTGACTTCCAGGTAGAGTCTTGCCCTGGTGGAAGACACTCTTCATCATTCATCCATTTGGAGAGGTGTGTTGTTTTTGTTCCCATAGGTTCAACATAGCCGCCTCTGGTTTAATATTTAATATTATTTTGATTTTAGCTATAATCTTGGGCAGTGGTTCCCAACCTTGCAATTCCCAAAAGGCTTAATCACCAGCTCTGCTGCCCAGGGTTTCCAGGGTGGTGTCCATGAAGTGAATGGGTTTGGTGCTGTACTGTATTACCGTAATTGTATAATTTAAAAAAAAAAATTAAATCAAATTTAAATCACAATTTGAATTCTAAATTTTAAAAAATCAGATTTAAATAAAAATATTTTACATTTAAATCATGATTTAAATCAAATTGATTTTTTAAAAATCATTGATTAAATCTCTGTTTCCTTTCCTGAAACCTCAACTTTTATTTACATTCATTACATTTCATTGTATATGGTTTGCTTTATATAGATAGGAATGAGATTTAGGAGTATATTCATATATTAATACCTCTATTGAAAAGGTCTGTTATTTGGCTGGTGCTACCCCTCCAGAAGTATGTCAAGAGGTGCTAACAAATAATGAATGAAATACAAAATCAACAGAAATACAATATTATGTTTAGCCCCCTGTGATTGAGTTTATTAGAAGTTTGAAGCAGTTCCTTTTTTTAGAACCACTGAGTCTCTTTCGAAAGATCAACAGGTTTATCTGCTTTAACATTTGGTGATTCCACAATAACTTCTATAGGATCAAAACAACTAAGATCAGGTAATTGCCCATAATATGATGATGAAAATCCCGATTGTAAACTGGGAAAGTTTATTGAGGGGCTGGTCCAAACCGCTCCCGGTCTGTAGGCTTCCTCAATGGAGCACTCCACACTGCACATATCGTCCCACAACAAGGATGTCTGGCCCAGTCTCCCTCTTGCGGTGGTTGACTGAAGGTTGGATCCAGTCTGATTACCTTCCTCCAGTGACCTTGTCCTCAGGGAAAGATCACCAGTGTCCATTCTTGTGTCTCTGTTACCGATCCTTTCTCCTTCTTTAACTCCAGGTCTGGCAGTAATCCTCCCACTTTTAAGTTAGGAAAATCATCCAATAACCCATGCGTTTTCCTGTATCTGAGCTCATTGTCTTTAGTTTGTCTCTCCCTTTCTTCTTCCTTTGTCATCTCCTTTCTTGGTATACTGAAAACTCTCCCTCTCCTTTGGTCTTTTATATCCTCTTCCTACACTGTCAGAATTAACTCCTCCTTTTCCCCTTTTTCTTCCTCTACCAAACAGATTTCAACCTCTTTCCCTTTTGATTCTTTTCCTTCTCTTTCTTCTACAATCAATTCCCTTTCTATTATCTTTCTCCCTCTTATCTCTCCCTCTTTCTCTGATGTCTTTATTCGAGGGGATGGCTCACTCTGTTTTTTCTCTCTTTTTCCTTCATACACCCCTTTTTGGGATATATCAGATTTTGTTTCATATAGACAGATGGAAATGATTTTCATTGGAAGGGTTTGTGTTCTGCTGAAGTAGAAGCAGATACTGTTCTTTGGGTAGAGTGTACAGGAAGTATGAAACATGGATGTGTAGAAATAGGAATAGGCACTTCAGGAAATCTGCAGGTATGTTGCCTCCACCCACGGCAGCAGCTCCTACTGAGAGGATTAGGAGTATTCTGAGTCCTCCAAACAAAATCTGTCACTTAACTGCCTTGATTAGTGCTAGCACTATGAAAGAGCAGCAGGCAGCAGTACAGGGTATGTTTGTGTCTTCACAAGAAGAGGTGACAAGAAGCCTCTGATTCATGGTGGGACGGTGAACTTCAGACATATTCCAGTGACTTCTTACTGCAGTCCAGCCAGAGCATCTAGGGCAGGAGGCCAAAGTGTTAGTGAAGAAGATACAGTGGTGCCTCGCTTAACAGGTGCCCCGTTTAACGATGAATCCACATAGTGATGAAGGGGGGGCTCTTTGGCGGGCCTGCCCCTACCAACCCCACTCCCCCACCCACCCCCTGGCAAAGCGCCGCTTTCAGAAGCCTCCTGGGGCTTTTTCAGCAGTGACAATGCACCTCTGAAAGTCCCGGGGTGCAGGGGGGTGGCAGGCCCTGGAAGCATTAGGCCTAGGGGCAACACAGAAGGGCAGGATACAGATAGGTCCTGTTGAATGTGGCTGTGATGGAGGGCAGCAACACAGCTCACAATGTTTAAAAGGTTCTGAGGAACATGCTGCAGCAGTGAACTTGAGCTACAGAAAGGCAAGATCTGAATCTAATCCACAGACAGTGAGGAAAACATGGTGGCAGCATTGCAGACTGGGAAGATGAAAGGGATGTGGTGTACCATCCACACACTCAATCTAATAATTCAGGGTGCTTTGCAGTATGGAAGACACATGCATACCTCATATAAATAAGTGGACTAGAAAGACGGCAAGCCACTTTCACCATCGTTTCTGTTTCAGCAAAGGCAAAAGAATTTTTGAGATTACCACTGCATCACCTACTCCAAGATATGGCAACTCAATGAAACTTAGCTTTCTGCTTGCTCGAAAGACTGCTGGAGCAGCAAAGAGCACTCCATGATTGAGCATTGGAGGTTTCCATTGGTATGACTGCTCCTCTGGGTAGAGAAGGTTGGGACATTATGGCCCAAGTAGTCTATGCCTTCTGAAGCCTTAAGAGTGCAACCCAGGTCATAAGTGGAGAGACAGCCATCCTTAGCCAAGAAATCCCAATGTTCCAGGTCTTGGTTGATATGATGGAGGGCATAATGAGGGGACAATCTAGGTGAATGGGGGATTCCATAGAGGGATAACTTTTTTTCTGGACTGAAATGGAGGCTCTAGCCAGCATGCGAAGCACCTGTTCCACTTCAGGTTTTCCTCCGTGGGGAATAAATGCATTCTAGTAAACCTCCAAATTACACAGTGGGCAATGGATATGAAGCAGCAACAAGGTGTGGGTGCAATGCCAGCCAATTTTCCATCATATGCAGAAGCAGTTAGTGGAAAATGTCTGGCTAGCGCTGAGGGGTCATACAGAGCAGAAACTAGCAATTTGCATAGGACCCCAAACACCATTAGCAGCAGTTGTATTACAGAATCAAAGTCCCTCACCCTTGTAACAATATGGCAATTTTTCTGGGACACTATCTTGACAAACATGGTAGGAGCCTGTCCTCCAGAGACACCACCTAGAGGAAGGAAATGGCAGATACAGAGCTACATGCAGGTCCCCTGAAAGTAGAAAGAGACCAGTTCATTGTTGTACTGGACTGAGAAGATGCATGTTTTGGGAGGCCTGGCCAAGATGTCAGTGGGACTACTGTCTTGCCCAGCAACTGATGTACCTATTGGAAGAGTGTTCTCTCAGGCAGGGGACATTTTCAGTCCATACTGCTCACACCTGGAACCTGGATCAGTAGAAAAGCTACTTCTAATATTTTTCCGAATTGTGAATCTGATAGAGCACATTCCTAGTTATCATCAACATTGTTTTCTTGCAGCTTATTCTATAACAATTGTTTCCTATCTATAATATTGAAATCTGCTTTGGGAGCTATGTAAAACCTCTTGCTTGTTTAGAATCGTTTTACCTGATTTTTCTTTCAGTAATAGTGTAGGTGTCTTACAAATTGTCTTACAAATTGAATAAGAGAATTAAAGATGGTTAATGGTGGTGATCTGGCCATGACTTTTGACTGTTAAATACTCCACCCCAATCCAAGGCATCCCCAGGGCCAAAAGGGAGCCCTGAGGAGCCTCAGAATCTGAAGCGGGGGATGTTTAAGAAGGTTTAAATTAGTTTTAATCAAATATTTCCAGTGCCATATCCAATTTACATCAGCATAACTCCGCACATCAGAATTCACCCAGTATAGAATGGCTTCAGCTTCTTATCACATCCATCTGTCATAAAAATAATATTTCAAAGGAATGGACGATGCTATCTGATATTTAGTGGTATAATCAACGTCCCCTCTAAGCTGTGCAGGTGCGTGGGAGCATGCCGCTGTATCAGACACACGCAGCTGAGTGAGTGTATCCCCCCCCCCAATTGCTTCAACTTGTGGCGGGAGCTCTACCTGCAGGGGGCGAAGCCTCCACACAGAGCTCCAGAAAATTAGAGGGAACGTTGATTCTGGCTATCCTGTATTTGTTTCATTTTTTTTGTAAAAGTCGCTTTTTGGTTAAAACCCACAACTGTCTCCTGGGATGTGGGTAGAATCTTTTTTGCACTGATGACTTGTGGGTATAAACTTTGGCTTGAACATATAGGAAACATATGGTATAATCTCAAAAGCTGGAGGAAGTCTGAATATGTTAAAGTAATAAAACTTCAGTAGCTTCTGTGGTTCTTTCTCTATTCTAAATAGGATTGCTAGGCTTCAGGGCACTGGCTGAAGTCTCAAGGAATTGCTGTGCTTCTCTGGCTTTTCATGTGGAGAAATGAATCTCAGGGTGAACAATACTGGAGAGAGAATAAGTTAATTTTTTTCTCTGTAAGAGCTTTAAACCCTGGTTGTTTATCTTCTTTGTATATCTACATGTGACCACATCCATAAGGAAGAAACTCTTCGGACACAAGGAAGAAAATGTGAGGGATTGTAGCTTAGACCAGAGGTCCCCAACCCCCGGTCTGCGGCCTGGTGCCAGTCTGTGGGCTTGCCGGAACCAGGCCACAGAGACAGATCTCTGCCCCGCATGCACACATGGTGAGCATGTTGCGCCCACGCAGGGGCATGTCACGCTTGTGCACATGGGTGCCCTGCCCTCCCGTGTATGAAGCCTGCCCCCCCCAACTGGTCCATGTTCCCAAAAAGATTGGGGACTGCTGGCTTAGACAATAAAATCATCATTAGAGTATTATATTCTTTATATACTTTATTGTGATATAATTTTAAATAGTAACTTGAATTTTATGATAGTTAACCTAAGTAGGATGAAGGCAAGTGTTCTGAATATAAAATAATAGTTTTAATGCCTTTTCCTACATGCCTGATTCTGTGATATGCTACAGTTTTTGTTTGTTTGGCAGAAATAATAACAACAAATTCAAGTATTGAAATGATGAATTCTTGATAAGTTTGTTTATCTTATAATCATCGTCATCTATTTTTAGAATTCTGTGTATACTTTACATGGAATGTTTATTCCTGTAATTATGTACCAAAGTTCTTCCCTTGTGAAGAATTGGCATATATTCTTGCTTTGCATAGTTTCTTCCTCATCCGTGATTGAGATTTTCAAGGAACAATGGGTGAAATCCAATAGTAAACTGCAACTAGAGTAGGCCCATTTAATCAATTGAACTTATAGATGAATTGGCTCAACAGATCTCCACTGATTCAGTGAGCGTACTCTAATTGCAGTTTACTACAGTGGTACCTCGGTTTACGAAGACCTAACGTAATTTTCTGTTTATGAATGAAAATCCATTGAAAATAATGCCTTGGTATACGATTTTTCCCCGCAATACGAAGCAAGTCTTGTGCTTGGGAGGTTTATGGTGGTGCCTCTGTGCATGCATTCCTGTGGGAAGCTGCGTTACGGTTTGAATTTTTTGCATTACGAAAGGTCCCAGAGAATGCATTAAATTCGTAAAACGAGGTACCACTGTAGTTGGATTTTAGCCATAATGTTATTCACAACTCTTTTTTTTATTTTTATTGCAAGAACAAGTAGAATCATTTTTCTTTAGCAAATAGTGTCCTTGGCTAAATAACTTTTTGATTTTGACATATAGGTTCTGTGTCTTTTATAGAGATTCCTATATGCCTTTCAGGAACTAAGACTACAGTGGTGCCTCAACTTACGAACTTAATTGGTTCCAGAAGATGGTCGTAACTCGAAATGGTCATAAGTCGAAGCACCATTCCCCATAGGAATGCATTGAAATGCAGTTAATCCGTTCTGGCCGAAGGGGGAAAAATCACCAAAAAAACCCCCCACAAAACACTGCAAGAATCATCGGAAATGCAATTAATCCATTCTGGCCAAAGAGGGGAAAAACAGAAAGGTAGACAAACCCTGCAAGACCCATTGGAAATGCGATTGGTCTGTCCAGCCGAAGGGAGAAAAAAAATCACCAAAAAGCAAACAGAGACTGCAAGACCCATCAGAAATGCAAAAAAACAAAAAAGCAAACAGAGACTGCAAGACACATCGGAAATGCAAAAAGAAAAACCCCCAAAGCAAGCAGAGATTGCAAGACCCATTGGAAATGCAAAAAAATCACCAAAAAGCAAACAGACTGCAAGACCCATCAGAAATGCATTTTTTTTAAAAAAAATCACCAAAAAGCAAACAAAACCTTCAAGACCCACAGGAAATGGGAAAACAAGAAACCAAAAGACAAACAAACCATACAAGACCCATCACAGCATAGAAACATAACCCCACCATCCAGCCCAAACCCAGACTGCAAAACCCATCTAGAACAGCCAGTTTTTAAAAAGTAGAAAGCATCACCTTACCAGGCAGGCTGATGCCTCCTCTGAATGCACACACTCTAACCACTGGGACGAAAGAGCTACAAAGAAGCAGCCTCTTTGCCACCAATGGTTAGCAGTTTGAATTCCCCGCCTTTTTCCCTGCTTTTTTTCTGGTTGTAACTCGAAGCTCCGGTTGCAAGCCGAAGCAAAATTTTGCATCCGGAGCTGGTCGTATCTCAAAATGGTTGTAAGTTGGGATGGTTGTAAGTCGAGGCACCATTGTATAAACTTTTGGCTTTAAATCTGATTTGTGTGAACTAAGCCAGATTATAACATTTTGACCTCATCCATACGTATATGAATTACACACCCATCCCTGCATATGTAAACTATGTAAAACATATAACACACTGTGTGTGTGTGTGTGTGTGTGTGTGTGTGTGTGTGTGTGTGTGTGTGTGTGTGTGTGAGAGAGAGAGAGAGAGAGAGAGAGAGAGAGATATCATACATATGCATCTAAATCTTGATATAGACACACCAATGATAATGAATGATGTACATTGGTCTCTCTATCTAAAATTTGCAGTCTTTTACTTGAACATGTTACCTGGCTGAGCAGACCTTTGAAGCCTGAGCCACCTAGATCTCTTTCTAAACTTTGTTCATACCATTTCCAATAATAAAGCTACTAACTTAAAGGGATTCTGACATCCTATACACTTCTAAGCAAGATGTTTTCCTCTAATGGTTGAGTTTCACTTTATTCTTGCTCAGCATCTTATGAGAAGCTGGAAGACCTAACCTGCTGGCTATGTTTTCTGTTATGTTGTAGAGGAACAAGATCAAACCATAGCATAGGGATGATACTCTTGAGGTCTTCTTACACTTGAATCTAGGATAAAGGTGTGTTCTTCTTTGTGGTCTCTGTGAATGCACACTAATGGGTTTATCTGCGCTTGCACAGAGGTTTCCGGAATCCTCTAGAACTTAACATTTGTTCGCTAGGACCACCCCCCTAGTACCTGTGGTCTGCCCATCCAGGCATGTTCCTCAGTTCCTTTTTGCCGCCACTGAGGTTTCTTCTCTCCAACGAACTCTGTTCGCTTCTGCGTTTAGAAGGAACTTTAGTGAGAGACTTTCTAGTTATTTCCTTCTCTGGTCACCCCTTTCCTTTCCCCCCTTTTTCTATATCCCCCCCTTCCATTTTTGTTTAGTTTATGGCCTCCTCTGGGCCGTTTAAATGGTGCACTTCATGCCCCAGTAAAATTCCTTTGACCGATGGCCACAACTCTTGTCTTTACTGCCTTGGTGAGACCCACCAGCCAGCTTCTTGCCCTTTTAGCAAGAAATTTACAAAACAGGCTATTAAATTGAGACAATAATGTCTCCATTCTTATTTGTGGGAGCACCTGCACAGCCTCCCTCAGCTCATTCAGCATCACCGGGTGCTTCCGTGGCCTCATCGGTGAAATCGAACTCTAAAGCGAAATTGACTTGTAAGACTAAGGTTGATGGCTCTACATCAAAATCCATACTGGTACCAAAGTCTCCTTCAGTACCGGAGCAACAGCTGAAACCAAAGAAATCAAGAGTCATCTTCTGAGACACAATAATCTAAACATCAGAAGGATAGAGAGCCTTCCTTGATCCCACTTCAAGAGCAACAGACTATTTGTCTAGACTCTGTTTCGGTTGAGGACAACAATTATCTCCCTCCACCATCAGGACAACCACTATCACTCTTACTGGCACAGTCCCCTTCTTGGGCTAATACCTTGGCTGAGGTTACAGTGCTTCCATGCTATGACCACTGGAGCCCTTCAGGTTGCTCCATCTCCATGTGTCAGTCGGATTCAGCGTCCATCATGGCTGATCCACAACCACTGTGTAAGCGGTCCAAGAAGACATATCATACACTGGAGACTGGTCTTTCTGATGCCAATGCCCCACATCCTATGTGATCAACAGACTTACTTACATCATAGGCTACTACTACTTATACTGGCACTTCACCTACACCTCACAAGATTGCCCAGACTCATCACTTTAAACGTTCAAAGACTCATGAATCCACTCAGCACAATCCACCTTCCAAACAAGGTGCAATCAAATCAAAGACTATACAATCTGGGGCACTGGATGATATACCCTCTCCATCCTAACCTTCCTCATCAGTATTATCTGATATGGACACTTCTGATTCTCTTGTGCCTCCAGAATCACCACCGAATCTAACTCCGGACTCAGATGTCACGGATACCAACCCTCCTTCTCCATCAGAGGACTTCACATCATACTCACAGCTGGTGTTACACATTGTTAAAGCAATGGAGCTGGATGTACAACAACTAATACAGTCTGAATCAGATAAAGTTTATGAAGATATTAATGACCAGACTCCTCCACTCCGCATGGGGTTTATTCTGGCCCTACTTAAATTGATTAAGCAATCGTGGGCTAAACCATCTTCTGTCCCACAAATTTTGAGAAGAGTCAAAAACTTATATAAAACTCATGGTGACAATACAGCCTTCCTTTTCAAACATCCACTCCCAAATTCGGTCATAGTGGATGCTACTCAAAACAGAGTGTGAAATCGATCTAGCACAACACCAAATAATAAAGAAGGTAGAAAAGTTGATATCATTGGACATAAAATCTTTGGCTTCCTTTACTCTCTGTGCTGCAAACTACCTAGCAGCCATGGGAGCCTATCACAGGTTCTTATGAAACAAGGCACTCCCTTCACTTATATTCAGCACAAGGTGAATATAAATCCAGAGGCCTTGCCTTTCATCAAGAAGCCATGGCTCTAGCTCGTCAAGAGCATATCACTGCAAGGCATGTAATAGAGGCTGCTTCAAAACACATGGCCACAGATGTTGCCCTTAGAAGACATGGATAGCTCTGTTTGGCCCATATCTCTGATGATTCCCACATGAGGATTGAAGACTGACCCTTTGATGGTGTGGGTCTCTTCGATACTAAGACAGATGAGATTCTTGACAATCTCCAAAAAATGAAGAAAACCGCAAAATCTTATAATACTCAAACTTATTACAGACCTCAATGCTATCAATGGTGTAGAGACCATACTCTTTCCAATAATACACCATTTGTTGACAAGCAGAGATACTTACCACAGACCACCTCTTCATTCCAACCTCGCCAAAATAATCAGTGCCAACGTTCACGCTAGTCCTTTTGCTTACCTGACAAAAAACCAAAACAGAATCTTTGACTTTCCATTAGCTCAGCTTTCTCCTCTTCACTCCTGACAGTTTCATCTGACGCATCTCGCAGTCCACTTTTCATCTTGGGTAACCATCACCACAGACACCTGGGTTCTCACTATCATTGTCGTTGGTAATTCAATATGCACGCCTGAAAAAGTGTTCCCTACAGGCGTGGTACCTGTCCCTCTTTGATCCGATGTTAGACCCACCTACAACATAACTGTCACATCTGAACTCGCAGCACAGCTCCATTAGTGGAACACACCATCTAATCTATTCATAGGCAGACCCTTTGCACCCCCTCAACACCATGCAAATAACTATGGACACAAGTCCAACCAGCTGGGGAGCTCATTGCAACGGCCTGCATATTCATGCCCTTTGGTCTGCCTCAGAAAAATACCTTCATATAAACAACCTAGAACTTTTGGCCATCTTCAAGACCCTTTGTGCCTTCGAACCACTTGTCACTGGTACTGCTGTTCAGATAACAACAGACAACACCACAGCTCTTTTTAATCTCAACAAACAAGGCAGCACCCATTCACTGCCCCTACTCTACCTGACTGTGCAAATCTGGGAATGGTGCCTCGAACACCATATATTCCCAAGAACAATTCATATCTCCACTCACCACAACCAGCTAGCAGATTCTCTGAGCCGACATAGCACCGAGACGCATGAGTGGTCCCTCGACGATACCATCTTTTATCAACTTGCCAGTCTGTGGGGACAGCCACACATAGACATCTTTGCAATGGCAGAAAATGCAAAATGTCATCTCTGTTGTTCCAGAACAGGAATCGGTCCCTGCTCCCAGGGAGGTGTTCTCATGACCTTGTGGACATTACACCTGATTTACCTCTTCCCTCCCATTCCCCTCCTCAGGACTATTGTCAAACTACATCGGAAATAGACCAACGTGATTCTCATTGCCCCATGGTGGCCCAGGCAACCCTGGTTCACCATGCTCTACTCAATGTCCATGGACTTAATCCATCTTCCCTCCATATCTCACCTACTTACTCAAAACCAAGGCCAAACCTTTCACTCCAATCTTCTTGCGCTCTACCTTACAGCATGGAGGATTCGACCGCTGTAGCTGCTATCCTAGCACATGCCAGAAAACCGACTACCACACAACTAGACACCTATAAGTGGGCTGCTTTTGTTAAATTTGTGGCTCAGCACCACCTTCCTACTAAGCCTACAACTCTTCATGCAGTACTACAATTTCTTACTCACCTCTTCAACAGACAGCTTTCTCTGTCTACTCTCAAGGTCTACCTATTGGCAATAGTAGCCAACCAACCACGTGACTCTAATGCTGCTACGCTCTTTCGTCATCCCACTATAAAGCAATTTCTCAAAGGAGTATCCAACATACAACCTGCTCAACCACACCCTCTTCCGCAGTGGTCCTTGCATACCATCCTTCGATGTCTTACACTACCTTCATTTTAACCTCTTGCAACATTTGACTGTCCTCTTGCATTCAAGACCCTTTTCCTTGATGCCATCACTTCTGCTCGCAGAGCCTCAGAGATTGCTGCTCTTTGAGTTGATCCTCCATTCCTCCAATTTCATCCAGATAAACTCACCCTTTATCCTGATGTCCCTTTCCTCCCTAAGGTTAATTCTCACTTTCATCTTAAGCAACCCACCATCTTACCTACCTTCTTTCCATCACCAACCACTGATCTGGAACGCTCTCTTCACCTCCTAGACATTAGAAGAGCACTGGCGTTCTATGTTTCAAGGACTGCTCCTTTCTGTAAATCCAAACGACTTTTTGTTTCCCCACACTTACCAAATAAGGGATCCCTCATTTCTTCACAAATCATCTCTAAATGGTTTGTGGCAACTATACGCCTTGTGTATCATTTAGCCAAGAAGCCTCTTCCTGTTGCAATTAAGGCTCATTCTACAAGAGCAGGGGCTGCCTCAACTGTTTTCCTTGCATTTCCATCCCTGATATCTGCAGGGCTGCCACGTGGTCCATGCCGTCCACCTTTGCCTCTCATTACCATTTGGACCTCCAGGCAAAGTCGGACGCAGCATTTGGACAAGCGGTTCCGTTAGCTGTTCTTCCATGACGTCCCTCCTCCAGACAGGTAAGGTTGTTAATTACCATTAGTGTGCATTCACAGAGACCACAAAGAAGAAAGAGAGGTTAATTACTCTGGTTCTTCAAGTGGTCATCTGTGAATTCACACTTCCCAGCCATCCTCCCCTCTGTCCGTCATGTCTGAAAATTGTTATGCAGCGGCGGTCTTTGTGGGAACTGAGGCACTTGCCTGGATGGACGGACCATGTGTACTAGGGGGGTGGTCCTAGTGAACAAATGTTAAGCTCTAGAAGATTCCAGAAACCTCTGCACAAGCGCAGATAAACCCATTAGTGTGAATTCACAGATGACCACTCAAAGAACCAGAGTTACGGAAGTAACCTCTCTTTTTTTACTCCTCTTAGCTTTCTTTGTAGATTTCCTCAAAATCTTGAGTTAGAATATTTAATCATTTTAGGACTAATTCGCAATTTATGATTTGAAGCAGCTTTTGAAAGAGTCAGTTAGCAGTATTATTGAAATTTTTCATTAATGGATTGACATGTGTCCTCCAGGTGGTCACTGCAGGAGCCTATTTAACACACAGTTTGTCCCATATTTCTCAGTGATCACTTCTTATTTTTTTTCCCAATGATCAGAGAACATTATTGCTACTCTCCGATTGATCCAGTCTTTTTGCTTGAGTATCTAGTACATTTTGTTCAGCCTCTAATACTTTTTTGTTCTTGTTACTATTGTTGTACCTGTGTTTCCTCTTTTTTAAGGCTTGGAATTATGTGAACAAGTTTTGGGAACATACATAGATCAGGGTGTATACAGCAAGGCATTCTGTAGGAGTGAACATTAGGGATGAAACTAACATACCCTCTAACTTTCAGCTCCGCTCTCATGTGCGTGATTTTGACCCTGTGTGCGCGTGTGACTCCACTTACCCCACGCACAGGGTTCCATCGCAACCAGAACCTAACACAATTGCTGCGTGGAGAAAGAAGACAGCTGTGTGCAGGGTGGCAGAGGCGCGTACGTGTGCGCACTAACACACCCAGCGTAGAGGAAACCTTGGGTGGAACTTCTATGTTAACACAAATGAAAAAAAAGTACACAAAAGAGGCACTTATTTTCGTTTTCATGTTCTTTCATTCATTCCCCAAAGTGAGTCTCTAAAACACGATGATTCATATTTCTGAAAGAGGGGAACATGAAACGTTCTTTAGTATAAATTTTCTTTCCCCCTTTGTATGTCACATACCCTTTAACCTTTGTATGTCAATTATCACCTGATAATTTCCATTCAGTCATGTGTCAATAACTATTGCAAAGATATGGTGTTGTGACCAGTAAGGGATGTCTGCAACCAGTAAGAATGTACCAGAGGGGAGAGGGAATGTTGAGTCTATAGATGGTACTGGAACTCTATGAAAGGGGCATTTGTTCTTGGTTTCGTTTCTTTTCTTTTTCTGCTTCTCTGGCTTTAGCTGCCTTTTTTCTTGATGGGAATGAGATAAATCTCCCTGTATTCTAGTAGAATTGGTTTGGAGGCAGCTTTGATTGTATTTATTGCCTTTATTTGCTTTCTATCTTCTCATTTTTGGAGAGGTATATGTATGTGTATTTTATTTTGTTATTGCCCCCTACAGTATTGGGGAGGGGTGATGATTATCCTGTTAGATTAATTTTTTAAATGGGGGGTTTAAATAGAAGAACACTTGGCTTATTTTATGTAGATTAATTTTTCCAAGCAAGGGCATTTTGGTGAGAGGTTTTTTGATGATTTTTCTTTCTTTCTATGTGTTGTTGCCTGCTTTTGTTGTGAATTGATTTCCTGTTGCCTACCTTGCCCCTGTTTTTTTTTTCCGGGGGGGGGAGTAGTTTTTAAGCATAGCTTAAAGTTTTGGGCGGTATGCCAAATGCAGCATGAAATATGAGGGAAGATGAAATGAAAGAACACGAAAGCATCATTCCCTTTCATGTTTAACAAAAGGACTGGAACATGAGTGATATGAAAAGAGGCATCTCCATCCTAGAAGGTCCCAAATCAAACACAATTCTCTTGATATGTACATCTCTAGTGAGCACTTTTGCTTTTTTCCTTGGACTGTCAGTAAGATAACTTTCTCTTATAGGGTTTTTTATGTTTGAATTATGTAACAGGATTTTGCTCAGTGCTATAGTAATGTACACTAGAAAACCCAAAGCAAAATGAAGCCATTAACAGGAAAAACAAAACCAAGCCCTCTAGCATTTCTGAAGATTTAAATGTTGCAATTAAATTAGAATCATAAATGTTGAAAATTCTGGAAAACAACAAATATTGTTTAGATATTGGAAAGCAAAGCATAAAGATCTACCTGAAAAACAAGCATTGTGGGAACATAAAGGGTACATCTGAAAGAGCCCTTGGTCATACTTGGACCATATCTACCATAACAATAGGATTTTTCTTAATCATGTTTAATTAAACAAAGGAATTTCAGTACAGAGAGATGTTGCCTTGGCAAGTTTCTTTGTTCAATGACTGCCATTAAGCATGGAGAAGAAGTGCATGGGTGGAGTCTTTTAAGCTGCATGGGAATTGCAAAACAATAGAGGCTGGTAGTTTTTAAAGAGGCTCCTCTTAAAAAGCCTAATGAGCAGAGAGACTACCAGTCCCCAAGTGATTTGCAGTTCCTTGCAGTCACTACCTGTCTTCCAATGACTAAGGTCAGCCTTATTCAGTACACTAGGCACTCAGTACCTTTTTTCGTGGTATGAGTTGTGTATTATAGGTCATATTTAATGAGAGAGCTGTGGCAGTTAATAGGCAAGCTTTAATGGGTTGCAAAAATGTAACTCAATTTTTACCTGAACAAATGACTTTGTCAGACTGAAAAGCCAGGTTACAGCCAGCAATTTTCCTCTCCACACCTCTGAATAAAATAATCTTGTAAATAAGTCCATAGAAACTTAGAATAGCATGCCTTCAAGAAAATTCTGTCATATGGCAAACCTTTTCAGGATTTTCTAGGTAGAGAAGTGATTTACCATTCCTTTCTTTTGGGGACATCCTTAGACTGTGCAACTTGCCTATGGCTACACAGGCTAGCTCTTCCCTAAGAGGCACAGTGAGGAATCAAACTGCCAACCTCAGGTTCCACAGCCTGATACCTAAACTACTGAGCTATCCAGCCCTATAGCAACTGGTAGTCAATAAAAGAATATTCAGAAGCTAGTAATAATACATGGAACACATGCAGGGCATTTTATTGACACTCCCCAATGTTTAGTGCAGCTGGTTTTTGTCACATTAGCTATTTGAACAGCACATAGGTAATGTGACATGTTTGTTGTGAACAGAACCAAGTCAGACAAACAAGCTGAATTAGATCTTGGTCAATTTAAGGCAGAGAAGAAATTTGGAAATCATTCTGATTCAAATTTTCAGAAAATCTCCATCACTCCATATTGTACATACAAAAATATGTTATTTGGTATATATAATAGTTTGCATTGAAAATACTGTTTTATGTATTTCAAGTAAAATTCCAGAGTATGTAATCTATTGGACTATTTGATTAAAAACTGCTTGAAGTGTCAGTGACATAAAGTATCATTTAAATTTTTCTCATTGATTTATATTTTAAACCACATTTTTGTCATATGTTTTTTATTCACTCACACCAGAGGGTCTGCACGTTTGAATTCTTTCTGAATCCTTCAGACTAAGAGTTTTTGACCATTGCTCCCCTGCCACCTTTCCTACAGCACATATTTCTATGTGCTTTTCCTTCATTTTTATTTTGTCTGCCATAGTGGCCACACTTGAAATACAGATGTATTTGTATTTCAATGTAGATCTCTTTTGACAACCTTATTTTCAAATCAATCCCCAGAAACTGTTGTTACTGTTTTTCAAATTTTTATTGTTGTAGTAGTTCATGGATATAGTAGAGTTGACGCATCTCAGGTAATTAATAAAAGGCAGCTTTGAATAATATGGTTTTTACTAATTTCTTGAAAACAGAGAGGGAACATGCCTGAGGAACCTCTATTGGAAGTTTATCCCAAAGAGAAGGGGCCATGACTGAAAAAGTGTGGTTCCTTGTGTTGACTCTTTTGGTATCATCATTTTTTACATCATGGGCTGAGGAGCAGGTGGAATGGGTAGCTGCTTTTTGGGAAAGACATTCAAACAGATATCAGTGTCCTAAACAATTCAGGACTTTATAGGTCATGACCAGCACCTTGAACTGGTTTCAAAACTAATGACTTGTCTTCATCCTTTAGTACGAATGTACAGAGATCATGATGAATTTAAAACAGGTTGTTTTTCTAACATTTGTTCTTCAAATGGACTTGTCTGCATCCACAGGACCCACCCTCCTCCCCTTTTTGTCACCTAAGGTTTACTGAGTTTTGCTGCTGTTTCATCTGAGATTTATAAACTGAGGAAGATACACCTTGGAACAAGCACTGTGGGAGTGGGGGTGGGGGGAGAGGACCAAAAGTCAAAACCCATTGTCTGGAATAATCAGATTTGGCTCTGCAAGGTGCAGACTCATTAAAGTGAACTCATAGAAGACCACTTGAAGAACAAATATTATGAAAACAAGCTATTATTTGAAAATAAATGTGGAATCAATGTAAATTACAGCATTGTATATTAATTGACTAATATTTTACAGGGTATGAGAAAACAGATGATGTTTCAGAGAAGACATCACTAGCTGATCAGGAAGAAGTGAGAACTATTTTTGTCAATCAACCACAATTCTCTAAATTTTGTAACAACCATGTCAGGTATTTATAACTAATTTTACAACCTATTTATCTTACTAATGTTAATAGTTACATTTTAATACAAATGTACATTTGTAGATGGATTGGGTTCAATTTGAATTTCAAGTAAAGTATAGTCAGAATTGTTACATGTTCAGAAAAATATTTAATTCACTCTGAATAGAGAGATATAATGGCTAAAATCCTATTGCTTAGTGTAGTAAATTAAGCTGGACTAAGTCCATTGAATCAAACAGAATGTGGCAAGTCAACTCCCCCATAAGTTCTATTAATTCAAATGGCCCTAGTCTAACTGTGACTTATTATGCTAAAGTAAACTGTGCTTAGAGTAGCCCCATTTGAACTGATGAAACTTACAGAATAGTTGACTCACCAAATCCTTATTGATGCGGTTAGCCTACTTTATTTCTGTTTACAAAGCTAAGCAACAGGATCTTGCCCATGAAACATGACGTTATTCAGTAATAGTAAGCATTACTAAAGCCTGAAATAGACTTTCTTCTCTTTGCAAAATACAACAAAGATATCGATTGATTGTTCTGGGTTTTTCGGGCTCTTTGGCCGTGTTCTGAAGGTTGTTCTTCCTAACGTTTCGCCAGTCTCTGTGGCCGGCATCTTCAGAGGACAGGTTGCTGTCCTCTGAAGATGCCAGCCACAGAGACTGGCGAAACGTCAGGAAGAACAACCTTCAGAACACGGCCAAAGAGCCCGAAAAACCCACAACAACCATTAGATCCCGGCCGTGAAAGCCTTCGCGAATATAAAGAAATAGATTGTCAGAAGCTGCTGTTATTCCTCCTCTTCAAAAGTGTAGTCTGCCAGTCAGCAAGCTGACAAGTTAAAACTGTGAACACCTGCTCAAAGGAATAATATTCCAAGTAATTTGAAAAGACTGAAAGGAGAGAATTCTAAAATATTGAGACACCAGTATTTATGAAGACGCTAACTCAATTAAGGAAAATTGAATTGCCATGATTTAGTAGAATTGTAGCATGTAATATAAAGGTACTATTATTGCTATTATTATTTATTGGATTTATACCCCACACCATCTGGCACCCAGGCCACTCTGTTACTTAAGATTGATGTTTTTATTTGTGATACTACCAATAAAGATCAATGAAGAAGAGTTAAAGGATTAGCAAAGTGTTATTAATAAATTTTGTAATGAAAATAAGAAATCAAGGATCCATGTTAATAAGGATAAAAGAAATTTTTTTATAAGTTTTACATAGAAACTTCAGTGAAACTTAATCAAATAGATGACAATTGTTCTAAGATGTGCTGAAAAGGAGCCAGAAAATAGGCTCTTATTTCCACATTAGTAAGTATATGTATACATTTTGGCAATTGGTTTTTAAAGAAAGAAGTTAAATAAGCAATTTAAATTTAGCTTTATATCCTAAAATAGCACTTCTTTGAAAAGGAGATAGATAAGTGGATGATGAGACAACTAGTTTCTGATTTGTTAACAGTGGCAAGATTGACTATTGCTAAGAACTAGAAAATAACTCACCATGTACCATTAAGTGATTGGCATAGAGAAGTTTGGTATATAGCAGTTAACTTACATGTAACATAAAATTTAAGAAGGGGATAATCAGTAAAATGAGTTTGCAAATACTGTACAGTGGTGCCTCGCAAGACGATTTTAATTTGTTCCGCGAAAATTGTCATCTTGTGAAAAAATCGTCTTGCGAGGTTCCCTATGCATCAGTCTAAAAAAAAAAGTCTTGCAAAGCATTGGTCTAAAAAAATGTCTTGCGAAGCATCGGTCTCAAAAAAAAGTCTTGCGGAGCACAGTCATAGAAAAAAAGTCTTGCGAGGCACCATAATGATTGCAAAAACCAATCATCTTGTGGGTTTTTCGTCCTGCGAGGTGATCGTCTAGTGAGGCACCACTGTATATGGGAAGAATTTATTGATTTTGTATTGAGAACAAGGAAGGAATGAAGTTTAACAAATGAGTCTATATAATTTTGGAAGGGGAAGCGTATATGAAATAAGCAATTACTCCCAAATGGTCTTAGTAGTGGACAACACTGTATATATAGTTTTTTTCTGAAGAAAAGTGCCACAGGCTCCCTCAGATATGTCCTGAATGCAAGCAAATGTCAGGCCTGAGCTGGAAAGTATGACTTTCCTTTTTTTTTCTGGTAGTTTGCAGGGAGCAGCAAGTCATGGGTATGGCTTGTTATTACAGAGAAAAGAATAAATATTGTGCTATCATTGTTCCTGTCTTTGTACGGATTTTTGTATTATTTACAACCAGAACTTGAAGCTAGCACGTAAAAAGTATTTTTGTGTTTCTTTTGTGAATAATGATATTGATGTTATTTTTAACAGTGTTGGAATGATCCACATTGAGATTCTTTCCTTTTACTTTACTTTTCTAATACTTTAGATTGTAGCCATTATGATAATATCTTCATTGTATGTAATTTCAAAACCCAGAGTTTAATCATGTGCTATGCCATGACTGACAATTGCCTCTTCTAATTGCAACCTCCTATGCACAGTATAAATCTGCTAGGAGGGCCTGGGAAGCCCTCTGGAAGAAGTGGTTGTTTGTTTTGGCATCATACAGCCATGCAGGGCTGAGTGAGAGGAAAGGGGGAAGGAAGTCCCTATGCCTCTTAGTCTTGGATCCACCATTGGTTCTTGGCCTAAATCCTAAATAATGAACAAATTAAAATGCAAAATACTAATCAAAAATATCTATTTAGCTGAATTTATGCTATTTGTGTCAATATAAATCTGTGATTAAAGGAAAGAACAGCATAATTACAGGACAGAAGTTATTCTGGTATTAAAGATAAAGAATTCTATGTAGTTTATTTTGGGAATTGATTCCGTATTTTATAATTGAGGAATTGATATATTTGAAACATATTTTTATTGTGCAAACATTCACAATGGTTCCATATTTTGATATAGATTTTTAAAAGAGGTACCCAATATTTACAGAAAAACATAGACATTTCTTAGGTAATAGCAGAGGTCCCATCCTATGTCTAGTTTTGGCTATTCTGGACTAGAAGCTGAACCTCCACATCTCTTGAAACCTATTGTGTGGACATAGATTCAAAAAACTTGAAATAATATGTAGACTTGTCAAATTGTATATGCAGTAGTAAATTTTAGCTGCAGGCTACAGTAGTGCCTCGCTTAGCGATTGCCTCATTTAACGATTTATTCGTTTAGCGATGAGGTTTTTGGAGCGATTTTGTGCTCCGTTTAGCGATGTTCCCTATGGGGAAATTTCGCATAGCGATGTTCGGGACCTTGCCTAGCGATGGCAGTTTAGGTCCCTCTGTTTCGCTTAGCGATGTCTGTTTTCGCTATTTTAAGTGTGTCTTAAAATGTTCAAAAACTGTTTTAAATGCTTGGAATCGTTTTTGAACATTTTAGACACACTTAAAATAGCGAAAATGGACCTGTCAAAACCATTGGAATGCATTGAAGCCTATTCAATGCATTTCAATGGTTTTGACAGGTCAGTTTTCGCTATTATTAAAGTGTCTTAAAATGTTCAAAAACTGTTTTGAATGTGTGGGATCATTAGTGCACCTTTTAAAACCTTTGCAAACTTAATTTGGCTTTGTTCTGAGTCTTCATTAATTTTTGGTGAATTTCCCCCCCCCATTGGAATGCGTTCAATGCAGTTTTTGAACATTTTAAGACACTTTAAAAATAGCGAAAACGGACCTGTCAGAACCATTGAAATGCATTGAATAGGCTTCAATGCATTCCTATGGGGGAAACATTGTTTCGCTTAGCGATGTTTCCTATGGCGATTTTCGCTTAAGGACGGTAATCCGTTCCCATTGGAACAGATTATCCGGTTTTCAATGCATTCCTGTGGGAAATGGTGTTTCACTTAGCGATGTTTTCCTGTAGCAATGTTCTTTTGGGAACCAATTAACATCGTTAAGCGAGGCACCACTGTATATGATTTTCATATCTATTACTTAATTATATGCAATTTTACTCTCTGTCTCTTAGCACTGCAAAATACAACTTTATCACATTCCTGCCGAGGTTCCTCTATTCCCAGTTCAGAAGAGCTGCAAATGCCTTTTTTCTTTTCATTGCATTGCTTCAGGTAAGAAAATGAGGTAAACATATACATGTTTGATTTGAACATGCTTTGCTACAATGTTCTTATCCATGAATTGTGTAATACAAATTCAGAAAATACAGGAATGGAATTTCTTGTTTAACATCAGTAGTACACATTGCTCTAATGAAATAACAACTAAACTCATTTTATCAGTTTCATTTAGATAAATAAAAGAATATCTGACAGAAAAAAAAAATCACTGTTTCTGACATTTTAGCTGTCTACAGGGGTGGTTATTGTCTAGAGGTCCAGGAGCCATACATCTTCATCCCTGGACTTTGGATGGCCACACCATTTCCTATTACCACCACCATCCAATTCTTTCACACAAAAACAAGCAATTTCATTAGAGGTGGTTGGCGTCTTGGAGGCCTTGTTCGATCCTCTGGAGAAGTTCATTTAGCTGTAGGCCACATGTTGTCCACCCCAATCATTCATCTGTTTTCAAGAGATTGTTCTCTCTTACACTTAAAGGGCTTAATACTGCTTTCATATTACTGTTTTGTTTATTATAGTTATAAAATATGAGTAATTGTTAAAATCTAAATATTCTTTCTCTTTTTCTTTAGCAAATTCCAGATGTTTCTCCAACAGGACGTTATACAACCTTGGTTCCTCTCTTATTTATTTTAGTTGTAGCAGCAGTTAAAGAAATAATAGAAGATGTTGTAAGTACTATTCCTTCCTTCAATTTTTATATTCTGTCATCCAGTGTCCTTGCCACTACTCTTGAGTTTTCCGGCAGTGGGATAAACCTAAAATGTTTTCCGAATAAAATTAGATCTTAATCCTTATGTTTAAGTAGCATGGATATTTAAATATAAATTATCAAATTGAATTCAATTCAATTCAGAAGTGCTTCCAATGTATAGAAGATAACTTTATATAGGTAGTATGTGGAATGTCTTGAATTTCTAGAACAGTAGCAGATCTTAATTTTTTTTCTGTGTAGCAAGAAGAAAATATTGGGCTGTGTAACAGATATCCATTATCATACATATGAAATACATGATGGTCAATATCCTATTCACACAGAGATGCAATGTGTTGGGTGTTATGCCCAACAACAATGAATTATGTTTTGCAATTGCACAATAGACTGTGTATTCCCAGCATGACCGATTGTGCAGTGAGCCAGAACAAGTGTTTAGGGATAGCATTTCCATCTTGGTGCTAATACAGCTACCATACATGCAGCCTTGGGTTGCAGACATGTAGTTGTGCAACTGGATTTTTGTCAATATGTTCTAACAATAGGAAGTCCAGGAGTAGAACTGAAACAACTAACTATCCTTGCTGTTCATTTTATAATTATCAAACTTTTGTGTTCTTTTGATATTTAATATGGATTAGTGCCACAGTAGTTTATATAAGAAAAATTTTATGCTAGGTTTTTCCCCTCTTCCTGTTTGGACCTGTTTTTGAAACAGGAAATTTTTACAACAAACATTTCCTGACACCAGGAATGAATTCTAAAACTGAAGGGTGTTTTTTTCTTTTTTTGTTTCACTGAGGAACAATTTTCACATGCATATGCATTTCTTTGTATCTTATTAAATTATTTAAAACATGTGTATTAATTAGGCATTAAGTATAACAACAAATGGATGCTTATAGATTAACAGTTACCACAAGAAATTCCATCCATTTGGTGTCACAGCTATATTCTTCAAGGCAGCTAGTTTACAGGTATGGCTAAGATCAGATGATAAAAATTGGCTTCTGGACTGATTTATGCTGAATTATAGGCTGAATGAGTTGACTTGCCAAATTTCCAATAATTCAGTGGCCTACTGTAGTTGCAACCTGATATAACAAGGAACAGGATTTCATCTATATGAATCATAAATATATGTTGCAAGAATTTCAGCAGCAAATTGCAGAAGTTAAAAAGTCTGCATTGGCATCTGCTATTGCACACCAGTTGCATTACGCGTTGCACAACAGCAGAGGTCTACACTAACTTCTTAATTCATGGAAGCTTGCTAGTGAAATTTATGCTGAAAGAATTACATTTGTAATATTCAGATCACTGAGAGACAAATATGTGCATGTAGAAAGGACATGAAATACAACTGTCCTCTGACACTAAAACTGTATTTGATTATTAATAGTTGCTTTTTTGTTTATTTAAATATTTATGCCATTTTTATTGTGCCAGACATGCTGTCTCCAAGAGCCTTTAAATCAGAAGTTATATATACCTTTCCACACATACAGTTTTTCAGTGCATTGTCTGCAAATATGATAGGCTCCTAAGAAGGGTGATGGATTGAAACTCTTGAGACAGAGCCCTCAATGAATGACTCTTACTTACAGCTCCCCTTCTAAACTGTATAATGGATGAAGTCTTGTTGTGTGACATGTGCCTGTGGAAAGGTGCTGATGTTACTGGCAGTATGTGAGTTTTGGTAATGAAAACATTCTTCCTTCTGTTCTGTGGCTTTTCTGACTATTTGTGATCCCTTCCATCATGTGATAGCTGGCAGCTGCAGAACAGAAGGAGGAAATCTTTAATTACCAAACATGATGGTGTTAATGCCTCCCATCATGAGGCTTTGCCAGCTTCTACATGATAAGAGGGATTAACACAAAAATCTGAAAAGGCACAGTATAGAAATAGGAAGATTTTAATTATCAAAAGTCATCCCCTGCCAGTGATACCATAACTTTTATACAGGCATAAATTATGCCACCGGATTTCAGCATGGGTGTTTACACTTAATTACAATAATCTGACATATAATTTTATTTCAGAAAAGACATAAAGCTGATAATGCTGTAAACAAGAAGCAAATACAAGGTAGGAAGTGGGTAATGTGCAATATAGAAAAATTGAATAATAAAGTCATGAAGTTGGGGGGCTTCTTTTGTTTTATTGTGATTCATTTTGAAATAGTGCAGTAGGTAGGACCTCCTTATCCATGGGATGAGTGTCACTGATTCACTTATCTATGGCTTGAAAATATTAAAAATATTAAAAGAAAAAAATCCAGAAAGAACTGTTTTCACATGTATTACCAGAACTGGTCACTAGAGGCAGCCAGAGATTGTGCCATGAATACTTGCTAGTGAAAACTGCATAGCATGGTCTCTGGTGGCCAGTTCTGGTAATGCATTTGAAAATATTTTTTCTGCTTTTTTCCTTTGAGAACCACTGATCTAGATAATCATGTTCCCCTAGGCTGAAATACTGTTACCTAAATTATACTGTATGAGGCTGATGACATCAGCAATGGCACTAATTTTTTCAGAAATTAAACTTTTCTGATTGCTTTCCTAAGGGTCTTGAGACTCCCAAGTAAATACTTTCATCCTTAAGAAGAAATTAGAGGCCTGGGAACAATTTCAACTGAGGTGGTCAGAATTTCACAACAAGATTTCAGCTCTGGAAATGTTAAATGTTAACTTAAAAATGTGGCTGATGTTCATCATCTATTCTCTCTGAGATATGTGCTATTTCCTCACTTCTTATGGCCAAAACATGATAGATCTCACAGTAACAAACTCTAACACCATGTTTTTGTGTTCAGTAAACATGCTTTTAGCTGTAGTGCGTATGTTTCAGCATATGTTTTTATAAGTAGTATAATTTTTGCCCCTGCATAGATGAAAATGTTACTTATTTCATTTTATATGGTTATTATCTTTTTTAATTTATAAACATTTTTACTAAAACCATAAATAAGGATTTTGTTTATTTTACATGAAATAATCAACTTCTGTGTTCATATTGTTTGTTCTTCCTATTTGTAGTATTGAGAAATGGAGCTTGGGAAATTGTTCACTGGGAGAAGGTAGGTGATCTGTTTAATGTTCAGAATAAAATGAAAACATTGGTTTGAATCAGAAGTACTGTAAACATATAAAATAGCTATTAGAGCAGTTCTTAAGATTCTTGTGCAGTCACTACTGAAGATTTTGGGTAGCATGTGTAGTGTTCTGTCAGTTTATGCTTTGCAAAAGCTTACACAAGCTTCCATGCAAAAAAAGGATTTTGCTTCTCCTTGAACAATGATCTAGTGTGAGATATACAGTATTTTTCGCTGTATAAGACTATACTTTTGTCTAAAATCTTTAGACTAAAAATTGAGGGTCATTTTATACACGGAAGTAAGCTGAGGAGAAAAAACAAGTGGAGGGGAAAGCAGGAGTCAAAGTGATCCTGCAGGGCTTTGATCCCTGCTTTCCCCTCCACTTGCTAAGCCTTAGCAAAAGGAAAACAGCGATCAAAGTGCTGCAGGATCGCTTTGATCCCTGCTTTCCCATCTGCTTGCTAAGTCCCATGGGGCTTAGCAAAAGGAGGGGGAAAGGATCAAAGCAATCCTGTGGCTGTATAAGGGGGAAAGGAATCAAAATGATTATGCAGTTGTGGAATTGCTTTGATCCCTTTCCTCCTCCCTTTTCCTAAGCCACGCAGGACTTAGCACAAAGGCAGAAAGCAGGGATCAAAGCCATCCTGCAGCACTTTGATCCTTTTTACCCTACTTTTGCTAAACCTCACCTAGTTTTCTTAATTTTGGGATAGAAAAGTGGGGGTCGTCTTATACACAGAAAAATACGGTAAACTCTTCTGTAAACAGAAGACATGTTCTGTATGTTTATTTTTAATGTGCAGCAACATTTTATTTTCTTTTTCTTTTTTTCTTTCCTTTGCCAACATGCCAGATAATTTGGTTCCCCTTTATAATTAGCTATATAAGTGAACTGTACAGTTGTAGAGCTGTAAGAAAGCTGTAAATATCTGAAATGGAAAATTCGGTTTATATATTTCTAATTTCACTAGATATAATTTAATCAATCTTAGTTAGAGCCTAAAAGAAACATGCATTTCTCATTCAGCCAGCTGATTAGATAAATTTTGTTACCTCTAGTATGAGTTTCATTTTTGAGAGCCAGGAAGTTTCAGTTTTGTTGTATGGTTTTCCTGCAGTGGAGGAGGATAGTCTAGTGTGGGCAAACTCCTCCTACTTACTCCAGAGGCAGGACCAAGCTGTTAATCAAATTACATTGCATTCTCCTGACTGAGAGAGAACTCTCTCAGTTTCTGTCCTGTTGAGCTCTAGTCCATACACAGGATCTTTGATAGAGCTCTCCTCCTCTTAATCTTTGTGGCTGCATTCCCTTTTCTTGACTTCCCCTGAGAGAATTTGGTATGTCCAGGGCAGATAATCTGGAACTGTTCCTGGATACTTTTGCAAACTATTCAGACCTTGACAGCAGGCAAGGAGGGGCTGCTGAGGCTAAGTGCATTGTTCCCATCCTTTCTGGTGTAGAGAAAACCAAGCAGTCACAATCTGACTCTCATATAAAGGCGACAGTTTGCCTGGCCATGAGTAAAAACTGCTGCCTTGCTCCTGTCACTTTTTCTGAAAGGAAATACAGTGGTGCCTCGACTTATGATTGTCCTGACTTGCGACCAAATTGAGTTATGACCAGCTCCGGTCGCAAAATTTTGCTTTGACTTGCAACCAGAGCTTTGAGATACGATCAGAAAAAAGGTGTGGAATTCAAACTGCTAACCGTTGGTCGGCGAAGAGGCTGTTTCTTCGTAGCTCCTTCGCTCCAGCGGTTAGAGAGAGTGCGTTCTTAGAGATGCTTCGGACTGCCTGGTACTGCTTTTATTTTTGCTTTTTGACTTTCTTTTTTAAAACGGAGAGACTGCTTGTTCTGGGTGAGTACTGGGGTTCTGCAGCATGGGTTTGGGCTGGGTGGGGGTTTGCTGGAATTGGTTTTTTTTAATTCTGTGGCTGTTTGGGTTCAGGTTCATGTTTCTGTGCTTCGATGGGTCTTGCAGTGTGTCGTTTTAGCATTTTTTAATTCTGTAGCTGCTCAGGTTTGGGCTGGGCAGGGGGGTTATGTTTTTGTGCTTCACTGGGTCTTGCAATGTGTTTTAGAATTTTTTTATTCTGTGGCTGCTCAGGTTTGGTGTGTGCGGGGGGTTATGTTTCTGTGCTTCAATGGGTCTTGCAGTGTGTCATTTTAGCATTTTTTTAATTCTGTGGCTGCTGAGTTTTTTTAGTGTGTTCTTTAGTGGGGGGTTCAGCTGGAACATCTTAATCGTGTTTCTGATGGATCTTGCAGTGTGTGTTTTAGTCCCTGCTGGAATTGGTTTGTTTGATTCGGGGAGGGAGGTTATGTTTCTGTGATTTGATGGGTCTTGCAGTGGTTTTTTTTTGGGGGGGGTGTTGTTGGCCGGAATGGATTAATCATGTTTCAGTGTATTCCTATGGGAAATGGTGCTTTGAGTTACAACCAACTTGAGTTACGACCATCATTCCAGAATGGATTAGGTTCGCAACTCAAGGCACCAATGTAAAAGGTAGAGATTAACCATAATCTGGCTTCTAGATATCTCCTTATGGACATAAAAGAGATTGTGTTCGCAAACGTACCTGTTCTGGCCTTCAGTCCTTTGATTATTCTTCCACTTCTTAAATTCACACCCTTTAGAGGGCACAGTCAGGTGAAGAGGCATAATTTACAAGTTACAATTAGAAATGGGGGAATTTGTATACAAATACGAATATCCCCGCACAGGTGGAAATAATGAGGGTCATGATATGCCGCTGATGCGAGCTCGTCGCACCTTCCTATCGTGCCGTTGTCTGCTATCAATTACCCAGTCCTGGCAGGAAGTGGGATGACAAGCCTCTCTGCCAGGTCGCAGAGTGCTAATCCATTGTGGAGAATAGCGTGATAGGAAGCCTCAGCAGAGCTGGCAGCAGTGGCGAAATTCTCGTTATTTCCACCTGTACGGGGATATTCATATACTAATATGAATACCTCATCTCTGGTTACAATGATAGATGTGGTGTGTGTGATTTTGAGCCATCTGGTTCACTAGCTGGCACAATCATGCTTCCCTCCCCTCAAATTTGTTTATCCAAATGCAGCTCTTTGTACTGTCTGTAAAATATCAGAAGGTGATTGATGCAGAGTCTGGTACAATGGCTCCCTTTCCAGGCTTGTTTATGGATGTTATTTCCCATGAATAGACTTTCCCTGGTGCATTAAACTTAATGTTTTACAGGCTAAGCATTTTTATTCTTTCTCTATTACTGTTAGTGATAAGTTTAAGATTCCTTTGATGGATGCCCTAGTAGCAGCTGTAGTATCTGGATTTCTGTGTCCTAAGTATGGGGAGGAGACTCGATATCCCAAGGATGAGAAGTTAAATATTTGCCTATAATTGTCTATGTAGCCCATGAAACTTTGGCTTTAACTGCCAGAGTTTCTACAGTGGATACAGTCTTTGCTCTCAGCTCTGTGTAATAGGCAAGGAAATTTTGGTGTAAGTTCCTGGTGATAATGTCTGAGACAGGGAATCAATAAATTGATCAAAGCAGCCACCTTTATGGCTAATACTAGTTTGGATGTAGTTCTCAGCTCATTCTGTGGCTGCTGATGAGGTTGCCAGATGCCATCTCTGGTTAAGAAATTAGAATGCAGACTCCCAAGTCTAAGATCAATTTGTATTCCACTCGTTTTGCAGAGAAAAGGCTCTTTGGTGATACCCTAGAGCAGTGATGGCGAACATTTTTGGGCCTGAGTGGCCAAAATGGCGGAGGGAGAGAACAGTGGACAGCGGGCGGTGGCAGAAGCGGCAGCAGAATGGGGAATCCCGGGCACATAGGTGCCTCCGGATCTGCCTCCAGTCGCCAGCACCAGCTGCTCCAGATCCTGGCCCACTGCCTGTCGGGGTGCTAGCACCGCGGCTGCAGCTGCCTCCTCAGGTTCAGCTGTGGGGGGAAGCGATCCAGCGACTTATGACTCGTGTGCCTGCAGAGAGCGCTCTGCGTGCCAGCTGTGGCACATGTGCCATAGGTTCTCCATTGCTGCCCTACAGTCTTAGACAATGTGTTGGAGACTAAGACAAAAGAAAAGTAGTGCCTTCAGATAAAAAGGGGGCAAGCATACAGTACCTTTAAATCTTCTAAGACACTTTTTCATCTCTTTGATCAGACATTTAAGGGGCGGGAGTGTTGGACACCTTGATAGCTATGGAAGGGAGAGAGAGATCAACCTAGGCAGATATAGACCAAGTCTTTCCAGTAAGGGACCACAGATACAGTAGTGCCTCACTTAGCGATGTTAATTCATTCGGAAAAAATCGCTGCTAAGCGATTTCATCGCTAAGCGAAACGCGGTTTCCCATTGAAATGCATTGAAAACCGGATAATCCATTCCAATAGGAACGAATTGTCGTCCTTAAGCGAAAATCGCCATAGGAAACATTGCTAAGTGAAATGCAGTTCCCCAATTGAAATGCATTGAAACCTATTCAGTGCATCTCAATGGGGGAAAAATACAACAACAAATTAAAAAAGAGTCAGAACAAAGTCAAATTTGGTTAACAAAGGGTTTATTAAGTGCATTTTATGATTTCAAACATTTTTAACAGTAAACTTTAACTTTATAAATAACAGAAAAAACATTTAAAAAGCAGCAAACATAAGGCTGTTTAAACCATCGTTAAGTGAAACAGGGGACCCAAAATTTAATCGCTATGCGAAGCATGGTCCCAACCATTGCTAAGCGAAAATTGCCCATAGGGACTATCGCTAAATGAAGCACAAAAACGTTCCGAAAAAGTCATCGCTAAGCTATTTCATCGCTAAACGGAGCGCCTGTTAAGCGAGGCACTACTGTATCTCCGATGCAGCAACAATGACTGTGATGATCTACTGGTGGTACGCAGGTTACTGTTGTTTGCTAAGTGGTAACAAATAACCTAGATACCTGGGTTCTCCAGATGATTTCATCGGTGCAGTGGTTACTCTGTTGTCTTTCTGGTGCCAAAGAATAATAATAATTGGAGAGCTATCCTAGATTTAAAGAGAGTGGATCAGTATGAGGGTTTTTTTTTTTTTTTAAGATTTTATACAGAAACCCTTGGGACTATTCTAGGGTACCCATACCAGAATATTTTTGGGTCTCACTCACTCTAATGGAGGCTTACCTCCACATAATAATTCACCCCCTGCACCAGAGATTTCAAAGGTTTGAGTATCTGGGCCTTTATTACCTATACACGTGTCTTCCATTCTTCCTGTTATCTTCACCCTGGGGAAGAGTGTTCCTTTGATTTCTCCAGTGACTGTGCCTCCCTTGAAATTCAACAAAGAATCTTTGGTTTTGAAGTAAAAGGGCAACCATTTCTGTTAGTCCATGATATTTAGTAAGGAGACAGAGCTTTTTGAGCAGGATTTGATGGTGGACATTATTTTATAGGTTTCAAAATAATCTCCTATATGCTGGGTTGCATTTAAGATTTGGGCTGTACGGCTCTTGCCAGGTCTAAAGCCTGCCTTTCCTGAAATTAGAAGAGACTCACTTTTAGGGGCTAGATGGTTTCATTTATTCAAACACATACAAAGTGGCATAATAGGGAAATGATTGACCTATAGATTTGGGGGTCTTGTGAAATTTTTAGACTTGATGGTATCATGCCTGGAAGTGTAAGTCATAGTCATGTTTTCACCTGCCATATCCACAATGGCTGCTGCTTTCCTGACACAAGCAAACCACTGCAACAACTCATGCTCTAGCAAGAGTTTTAATGCAGGTAAAATAGTCCCTTCAATTATGGCTGTTTCCTGCACTGCCAGCTGTTGAGAGACCCCAGCAGGATTCATCTCACAATAGATCACAGAGCTGGCTGCCTTTTCTGTTAAAGGTAATCTATGATTGAGGAGGATTTGGTGATTCTTAGAGGAGATCCTACCTTTTAGGACTAAGATAGACTCCCTGCTCTACTGCAGTCATGAGATGATTGTTCCATTGTTTTATCCTCATCCCAGGTATGAAAGGGAAAGTAAGTGGCATTCTTTGAGTGTGTGTAGGTCTATTCTGATTTACCCCTCTCACACTAATTTCTCTAGAACAGCCATTCTCAATCTTTTTCTGGCTACACCCCCTAGGAAGTTTTCTCATGTTTCAGAGCCCCCTGTCAAACAAGGATATAACATGAAGAGATAAACATAAAATAATTTATTATTGAACCTCAGGAAAGCATGTACATTCTGACATACTTGACGAAACTTTTAAAAAGACTGTATGAAACTAAATATCTGTTAGGTTTAATGCAGTTCTTGAGCTTGATGTTTTTCTGCAAGTTTCATGATATCAGGCTCCAAAGTAGACAATGAAATTCGCAGGTCACCTCTTGTCACAATATCAATTCTGTTCTTAGATTTTGTCAAGAAAACCGCCTTGCTGAATCCACACTCAACCAAATACGTGTTGTTGTTTTTAATTGGAATTGGGTAAAGGGTATAAGGGATGAAAAGGATTAAAAAGAGGGAGAAAGAGAACGTAAAATAAATTGTCATCAAATCTTATTTTTCACGTTACAATGTCTAATCATCTTTCTTCATTTCTACAGTTTAATTACCCCTCTAGATTTCCACTTGCAGTTACTTCTTAGTTTAATAATTTATCAAGCTCTATATATTGACTCAAACCATTTGTATAATAAATCCCATCTTTCAGTTGCCTTTTGTATTGGACAGTCTTTCAGCACATCCAATAAAATGTCAGTCTCTGCTACTTTCCAAATCTTCTCCAAGAGCTCCTCTTGTTTTGGTATCTCTGGTTTCTTCCAATTCTTAGCGTAGAGAATTCTAGCTGCTGTGACTATATGTATAACTCAGTAACTCTTTGTCTTATCTTTATTGTCAGTAGAAACAGTTCTGGATTTAATGGAATACTACAGGGCAATATTTTTGTAACAGGGTATGCATTGCTGTCGAGCACTGCTTCGCTTTTCTACAAGTCCACCACATGTGGTAAAAGCCTTCCTCTTGTGACTTACGCTTCCAGCATATGTTTGATACCTCTGTAATTTCCTAGGGATTTCCTCGCTGAGATATTATGCAGTTCCAAACTTTGAATGAGGCTCTCTCTATGGTATTATAAAATCTGGCAGAGTATTTTTGTATTCTCTCAGTCTAGCTTTTCTTTTCTGATAGTAACTTTAAGTCCAGCCCATGATTTCTATTATTTCTCTCCAAGAATATTTCAAAGATCTACTTTTCTCTCAGTTACTCAAGCTTCCGCCAACTTGCAAGATAAGACTTAGGTTTCACTTTCTGAAAATCTGGAATACTCAGATTTAACATGTTATTAAATCTTTCTTCCATATCCTTGTGTTTCTGCTTGAAACGTTTTGCATAAACAGTAACCTTTTGGTGCCTGTACAGTCATCTATAGGTTTGGAAATTGTAAAAATTCCTGATGTCATATATTGTGCCAATAGACTTTGAATTTCTTAAGGAAAGAAACAATGGCTTCCTTACTACCTAAAGGTTATTTTTTTACCCTGTAAGCTCTTGTTTAACAAATTAAGTTTCTGAAAAATGTCTGCCAGATAAAATAAATCTGCGTTAGCATCAACAAGTTTTTCTCCATGCTCTTTATCTGACATGAAGGAAACTATGGTGTCCAAGAGTGTAAAAAATGTTGAAGGCAAAGCCACGTAACCTTGGGAAGCCACGTAACCTTGGTGTGCATCACCAGCAGCTGGAAATCTTAGTTATTTTCTTCACATAGCTTCCAGAAAAGCTGATCCTGAAGGGCATGGGATTTGATGAAGTTTATGGCCTTTATGACAACTGAAAGCAAAATATTGAGGCATCCTCCCAAGTTCTTAGATACTAGGTGCTGCCTGTGAATGATCCACTGAATAGCAAAGACAGAAGGGCAATGAATCCTTTGAATGGACCAACCGTAGAAGCAGCACCATCAGTTGCACAAGACATTATGTTCTCAATTGGAATATTGTTCTTGATTAAGTAACTTTTGACATCTTCAAAAATAGATAGTCCCTTAGTATCCGTTTTAATCCTCCTGGCGAACAGTATTTCTTCCCTGTTCCAGAATCTCACATAGCCACGAGAAGGCCGTCGTTATCTTGTAAAATAGTTTCATCTAATTGTAAAGAGAATTTCTTGGATTGCACTGAACTAACCAAGCAAAGTGGCTGTCCATCGAGGCCTTAGAAATAGCAGAGAGGAGAAGGGAAGCAAAATGCAAGGGAGATAAGGAAAGTTACAGAAACTTGAATGCAGACTTCCAAAGAATAGCAAGGAGAGACAAGAGGGCCTTCTTAAATGAACAATGCAAAGAAATAGAGGAAGATAACAGAAAAGGAAAGACCAGAGATCTGTTCAGGAAAATTGGACATATTAGAGGAACATTTTGCGCAAAGATGAACATGATAAAAGACAAAAATGGGAGGGACCTAACAGAAGCAGAAGACGTCAAGAAGAGGTGGCAAGAATACACAGAGGAATTATATCAGAAAGATGTGGATATCCCGGACAACCCAGACAATGTAGTTGCTGACCTTGAGCCAGACATCCTGGAGAGCGAAGTCAAGTGGGCCTTAGAAAGCCTGGCTAACAACAAGGCCAGTGGAGGTGATGGCATTCCAGTTGAACTATTTAAAATCTTGAAAGATGATGCTGTTAAGGTTCTACATTCAATATGCCAGCAAGTTTGGAAAACTCAACAGTGGCCAGAGGATTGGAAAAGATCAGTCTACATCCCAATCCCAAAGAAAGGCAGTGCCAAAGAATGCTCCAACTACCGTACAATTGCACTCATTTCGCACGCTAGCAAGGTTATGCTCAAAATCCTACAAGGTAGGCTTCAGCAGTATGTGGACCGAGAACTCCCAGAAGTACAAGCTGGATTCCGAAGAGGCAGAGGAACTCGAGACCAAATTGCTAACTTGCGCTGGATTATGGAGAAAGCCAGAGAGTTCCAGAAAAATATCTACTTCTGCTTCATTGACTATGCGAAAGCCTTTGACTGTGTGGACCACAGCAAACTATGGCAAGTTCTTAAAGAAATGGGAGTGCCTGACCACTTTATCTGTCTCCTGAGAAACCTATATGTGGGACAGGAAGCAACAGTCAGAACTGGTCATGGAACAACTGAGTGGGTCAAAATTGGGAAAGGAGTACGGCAAGGCTGTATATTGTCCCCCAGCTTATTTAATGTATATGCAGAATACATCATGCGGAAGGCTGGACTGGAAGAAACCCAAGCCGGAATTAAGATTGCCGGAAGAAATATCAACAACCTCCGATATGCAGATGATACCACTCTGATGGCAGAAAGTGAGGAGGAATTAAAGAACCTTGTAATGAGAGTGAAAGAGGAAAGTGCAAAAAACGGTCTGAAACTCAACATCAAAAAAACTAAGATCATGGCCACTGGTCCCATCACCTCCTGGGAAATAGAAGGGGAAGATATGGAGGCAGTGTCAAATTTTATCTTCCTAGGCTCCATGATCACTGCAGATGGAGACAGCAGCCCTGAAATTAAAAGACGCCTTCTTCTTGGGAGGAAAGCGATGACAAATCTTGACAGCGTCTTGAAAAGCAGAGACATCACCTTGCCAACAAAAGTCCGAATAGTCAAAGCTATGGTTTTTCCTGTCGTGATGTATGGAAGTGAGAGCTGGACCATAAAGAAAGCAGACCGCCGAAGAATTGATGCCTTTGAATTGTGGTGCTGGAGGAGGCTCTTGAGAATCCCCTGGACTTCAAGGAGAACAAACCTATCAGTTCTAAAGGAAATCAATCCTGAATGCTCACTTGAAGGACAGATCCTGAAGCTGAGGCTCCAGTACTTTGGCCATCTCATGAGAAGAAAAGAGTCCTTGGAAAAAACCTTGATGTTAGGAAGGTGTGATGGCAAGAGGAGAAGGGGACGACCGAGGATGAGATGGCTGGACAGTGTCTGCGAAGCAACCAACATGAACCTGACACAACTCCGGGAGGCAGAAGAAGACAGGAGGGCCTGGCGTGCTCTGGTCCATGGGGTCACGAAGAGTCGGACACGACTAAACGACTAAACACACACACAACCAAGCCCTCTTCAGTGTCAATTGCCATCTCATCAGCTCTTATGGCAACAGTGGAGTTCTCAAAGGAATTAGCAGGTTTGTTTCATTGGTTCATTGGTTTCATTATTATGACACTGAAAGCAGGATAAATAACCAATATTGTGAGCATTGCCAGTTTTAGCAATCTGTTTACTAACTTCGTATGATGCAACAAGACTAGAGATGGGGGTATTGGTATGTGAATATCCCCCCAAAGGTACAGATAACAAAAGTCCGACCCACTGGGGCCAGACTGACCACTCACTATTTCACCACTGCTGCAGGCTCTGTGAAGAAACCTTCCTATCACTCCAGAGCTCGCAGTGGATTAGCCACTCCTGGCAGAAGGCGGGATGACGAGCCTCTCTCGCAGGTCGAAGAGTGGCTAATCCATTGCGAGCTCTAAAGTGATAGGAAGGGAGTGCGGAGCCCGCAGCAACGGCGGAATGGTGAGTGGTTTGTCTGTCCCCTCATCTGCTGGACCCTCATCTGCACCTGTGGGGGGGATAGTCGTATACCAATACCCCCATCTCTAAAAAAAAAACTCTTCTAATCTCTGTGACGTTTGGGTAGGAATTTGTGTCGGTTTTGGCCTTCTCAAAGGTTTTTGAAGAAATCCTAGAGTTTATCTTTCTTTTCTGGATGCAAGGTATCAAAATGTTTTTTTTTTCAATTTGCTTGGCCTCGTGCTTTAATTTGAAAATGTAATCATACAGTTCAAGCACATAAACAAAGATGAGTTTTGCAGAGATGCAGTGAAACCATATGATAAGTGTTCCACAGAATAATGCCAACTTTTTTTTCTCCAAGTAACTCATGAGAAAAATTATTTCTGAAATTAATTTTAAAAAATAGGAAATTAAAGAAAAGAAAAGAATTAACAAATACTATATAGTGAATGCTTGTGAATAGGTCAAGAAATGTAGGTCTTCCAATCAAAAACAGGCAGGTCAACTTGCTTCCAATGAAAAAGACAGGGTGCCTGTATCAGGAATCACTGGGGAGGTAGCAGGCAGAATTGCCTGTGTTCTGTTCTAAGAAAACCATGAAAACAGTGGGGAGCCTGCTCAAAGGGCCAGGCTCCTGCTGCTTGGGTATTTCATTGATTTAGTTACCTGTGCCCCCAAACCCTTGGAGCTCCCCTTCTCACATATTTCAGTATGTGCTCCCTTCAGATGTGCACACCCTGTTGAAAATGGCTGCTCTACAGTGTTGGATTTTCTATTTATTTTCATTTGGTAGGTAAAGATTCCCCTTGACATTTAGTCCAGTCGCGTCTGACTGTGCAGTGCTCATCCCTGTTTCCAAGCTGTAGAGCCAGCATTTGTCAGAAGACAGTTTCCGTGGTCACATGGCCAGCCCAACTAGACACGGAACGCCATTACCTTCCCACCGAGGTGGTGCCTGTTTATCTACTTGCATTTTACATGCTTTCGAACTGCTAGGTTGGCAGGAGCTGGGACAAGCAATGGGAGCTCACTCTGTCGCGTGGATTCAATCTTATGACGGCTGGTCTTCTGACCTTGCAGCACAGAAGCTTCTGCAATTTAAGCCGCAGTGCCACCACTTCCATTTGGTGGGGGACACTTAAAGTGAAAGATTTCTGTTTCTACCTTGGCAAGATGGTTAAAGGATTGCATTTCATTCTGTTATCAACCATCTGCTTTGCAGGTATCTCATGGGATTTTGGCTCACTCCATTATGAGTGCAGATCTTTTGAAGAATCAGCATAATTGGTAGAGATATATAGAGCTGCTGCTTGGGTGCCTTTTTGCAACTTTGTTAAGTACTACGAGACTTTTTTGCCTCTTAAAGTCAGCCTTTGGACAATAAGTGCTGCAGAGCATAGAGTCCTAGGGAGCACTGAGCTATTCTGTTCCCACTTAGGTTGAGTGCTTGGATATGCCCCCCACTAGACTATCCTCCTCCACTGCAGGAAAAAGGAAGTTGGACTTACTGTGAAGTATCCTTTTTTGCAGTGATGGGAGGATAGTCTAGGGTCGCCTGGTGGTTTCTTCTATAAGATATGATCTAATTGTTGATAATCTTGATGACTGTTGGATATCATAGACAGGTTTTTGTTTTAGTATGAGATTTTTGTACCGTTATGGAAGTTAACTTTTTGTTGCATGAAGCTTCATCATAGAACTGTGAGGGTCCATTCTCAGTCAGGAAAAGATAATGCAGTTTGATTGACAGATTGGTCCTGCCTCTGGAGCAACTAATAGCTTAACCTACTCTAAACTAACCTCTTATCACTGCAGAAAAGAATACTTCATGGTAAGTCCAAATTTCCTGTCATATGTTGAACACAGTACCTTGTTAAGTTGCAGAATTCATGCTTCATATGTAGAAGGTTGGAAAGACCATCCAATTATAAGATTCTGGCATTCAATTCTGGGAGAGATTTCTGTTTCCTGCTTATGAGAGCTTCTCCAAGGCATTGTAGACAGTAGTTGTCTTTTTTTAAAAAAAATCAGGAATTTGTCATAAAACTGCTCCATAGAATCGTCACCATACCTTTCTAGGGTACATTAGTGACAATGTAAAAAATATTGTTTCATTTTCATTCAAAAAATCAAGCAAGACATCAAATTAGTGTGTTAACTATCGGGAGAATTTAAGCAGGTGATTCTTCATCTGATTTTAGCGTAATTTGCGTATATTTTGAACTTTCCAAATTCTGACCTAAATGGTTCTCTACTTTTATTAGACAATGCATATATAAATAGAATAATCAGCTCTATTATTAACTAATTCCTAGTTTTCTTTCAGGTAGATGTTGGAGATATAGTTTTAATAAAGGGCAAAGAATATATACCTGCAGACATTGTACTTCTCTCATCAAGGTAGAGATGCTCATCAATGCTTCCAGAGTAGAGACTGCCTTCTCTATCCTGCCTTGACATTTCTCCAAGGAAATAAAGAGTAAACTGAAGTACTTCCCCCTCCCAAACCTTAACTTCATGTAAAACACTGAAATACTATTTTATTCAAAGAGTACTATAGACCAGGAACAAAACTAGCTACTGTGAACCTATCAAGGCCTTTTGTGGTTGAAGTTTCCAATTTGTTTAATGATATAAAGTCATAAAAACCTCTGATTTCTTTATCACATCAAAATGCAAAATATTATGCTTAATACTGAAAGTGTTAAATCTATATTTCCTTGGGCAGCTTTATTTACAGGTCCACACTGAATATGTGGAAGCATTTTTTCCCCAAAATCTATTTGATTGGGCCATCAGTTACACTGTGTAACAGGTTAAATTGGCAATTTTAATAATCTTAAAATAATAGTTTCAAAAATGGTAGGTAATTGATGTATAGATTCCATTGCTTTATTAAAATGAAGCATCTATTATTTAAGATTGTATATGTACAGGAGTTGGAATTAATTTCTTGAAATGTTAGTGGGTTATAAGCATGATATATACAATATGCACAATGTTTTATCACTTAATTGGTATACTTCTCTCATTAATAGTGAGAATATTTCATTGCAAGCAATAACTAATAGCAATTCCAAAGGAAAAAAATGAATTCCCAGACAACACAAAACATGACACAACAAAACTACACTGCCATAATTTCCTTCCAGATTTTAAAATTCGGCTTCTTTTGCATCAGTGTACAAAATAGAGTTGTTCATTTTCTTCTGTGGAAGCTTCAGTTTCAGTTTACAACCTCCTTAGGGTGGCCACAAGAAAAAGACAATAGACTTCCTGTACATTTAGTTGTTGTGTAGAGCAGAAAATTCCATTATATGTAGCTTGTAAGCTCCACATAAGCAGATCTTATGTATAGATCCTATTTATGTAAGTCCTTGACTGTGATTCCATGTGTGTGTGTGTGTGTGTGTGTTTTTACTTCTTTGGTGGGAATTGCTAGGTCAGAGAAAATGGCTGTGCTGCTTTCTGACTGCTTTGACCTATGTTTTTCTATTTAAATAGCAATATGGAAGAATTTATGCTGCAGTCATTTGCACAATATCTGGGAGTAAGTCACATTGAACATTATAAAACTTACATTTAGTTGTATTGTAAGCTATGAGGCGATAAGTAATACTAAGAATGATGGGTTTTGCTGATAGAGAAGAATAGAGTTAGCAGGATTGAAATTGTTTCATGGTGAAACATAGTGTTGATTTGATTTTCTGCACAGCCACTTTGCTAAGACTGAACTCTTGCTTCAAATGACAGATTGGGAGTGATGGTAGATCACATTTTCCATGCATACCTTTGTAATCCTAACTTTCCAATAGGTTTCAGCTTTATCACAATAACCTAATGGTCTTTCTGAACTGTAGCAAATGGTGAACCACTTCATAGTATTCTGTACCTAGAAGATTCTGGAAAGGTTGACCATAAGTTAGAATTGACTTCTCAGCACATAATTATTTTCATTGTTATGGTTATGTAAGAGTCTTGATCTGGAGGGCCAGAAATGCAGTACAGTGACCTTTCTCGTACTGTATAATATTCCTCCTAGAAATCTAGTATATAATTGATCCTACAATATCTGACAATGCTTATCAGCCACAGGTGGAGGAAGTCAAATGGAAATAAACAGATTGTGCCAGCTTGTGCCACATAGCTAACAAGCTATAAGCCTCATTAGTGCTAGCAGCATTCATTAGCTGATACCTAGTATTTATGTGTAATTATTTTACCACCCCCACTGTAAGATATTACAATGGTAATAGGTGGTGTCTGTTTATTTCTAGATTAGAGTGTAGTTTTCTCTTGAAATATTGGAAAATGTGTGGATTTACTCATCATACTATTATAGCAAGACCTATAATTAGTATTCACATCATATGCTCTATTTGTGTGTAGACATTAGAAGGGGCAAAGCATGGGTGATGAGAAGATGGGAAAGGGTTACTTGATGTACTTCTGATTCCACACACACTGCACAACTGAGGAGTTTGACTTCTTAAAGTGGCATGTGACATTAATTTCCTTAATTTTGTAACTCAAGTGCATGTATTACTTTACAGTTAATTTTTCTTCCAATTGGACTATAGCAGAATAGATATTTACAGCACAATCATATGCATATTGTCAGAGGAAAATCCCTGTTGAATTCAGTGAAAGTTACTCCCATGTATGAGTCTCTAGGACTGCAGCCTGTCCATCAAAGAAAAATGCTATAGAGGAGACTGCTGATTGCAGGGGCCATTTCAAGTTGTGCAATTAAATCAAATAATAGGCAGATCAATTTTAAAATGCCACTTAAACTTACTAAGTTAATTTTTCTTCCCTTATAATCAAACTACACTCCTCTAGAAAGGTTTCAACTAAAACAAAATTAATTAGTGTAGATTCTAACACCCATTGGTTCTGCTCTCAATTAGCATAAACAGAACTTATAGTTTGGAATGAAAAAAGCTATTTCCATTAAGTATACCAAGTTTTATCTCTGGTTAAACAGTTTCCAGTGACTGCAGTATCTGATTTGTAATTGTACATTTTAAATAATTAGATGCTTACATTTTAACCATTTTGAGTGGAAGTTTTTTCTAACAATTTTGTGTCTAAAAATACATTCACTGAAAAACATGTACATCATGATATGTGTTGGCCTTGATCTAATTTAAATAGATTTTGAAGAAAAAAAATCAAGCATCTGTTAACATGCATTGTATAGTAATTTTCATCTTTCTATCTTTTTCTCGTTCATCCATTAAACCTCTCCCCAACTCTTACTTGTTACTCTGTTATAATTTTAAAACTGGAATATTTAGGTTGCAGTAGGGGAAATAGTGAAAGTGACCAATGGGGAGCATCTCCCAGCTGATCTCATCAGTCTGTCATCAAGGTTAGAATGAAGCAGTTTCAGAAAAAAAATGTGTTTGTGGGTCCTCTTACACCAAATCCTGAGTTACAAAGCAGAGTTTGTAGCACCATTACTTTCCAACAAGATTATATACACTTCAGTTCTAAGAATACAGCACCTGAGTAAGATGAGTTTACAAGAAAGTTTTCTTTTTGTGCCAAAGCAGTATTACTTCAGCATTACTTCTTGGTAGAGTTTGTACAAATAGTTAAGGTTGCAATTCTGTGCATATTTCCTGTAGTGTAAATCCTGTTGATTTCAGTGGGACTTAATCTGAGTTAACCCACATAGGATTGCACTGTAACAAGTGAAAATATATGAATATTTGAAAATGCAGAATTTATTTATTTTTTCTTGCTGTCCAGTTATTACTTACATACTGTACTTACCACTATTATTATCAAGCAATATTATTAATTGTTTTTTCTGGAATATTTCTATATGCCCTGTTTACTTACATTTTTTAACTAATAATACACTTATAATAAAAGTATAGAGCACCACTTTATTTCAGTAACTTTATACAATGCCCCAGATATTAGCAGTTGTCACATTTTATGGCTCATAGAGGACCCTCAGCACAAATGTAAATGTTGTACGTTTTGTATTGCATGCAATTGGCTAACAGTTATAGTCTGTGATTAAAATAGTGCATGATACTATGATATATTTCAGATTTTTAATGCTGTCTATCTTATGCTTGCATTTACCTTGCAGTAATCAAAGTAATTTAATTTGAGCAATGAGTGCTATCATTGTTTCAAGGAATATCTGTAGTGGAGCATGTTCTCTTTATTAATACTTCTGCTGTCTTATTTATTTGTAAAATCTGTTGCAAGATATACAGCTCAGTATTCTGCATGTTAACATGGAGGTAAGACCACTGACAACAGTGGGACTTCTTCCTAAATAAATGTGTGTAGGATTATAGCCTTACAGTGCAATCACACAGTTACATGCTCTGAAAAAAGTCCTACTGAGTTCAGTAGACCTGTTTCCAGATATGTGTAGGTATACTGGAATACAGATAAGTATCAACAAAATAGTGTAGAGAAATAGTCTAAATTCTAAGTAATAGTCTGTCATTTACATTTACAGAAAAGATGGTTAGGGGAAAAATCAATCAGAATAAAATTGAGAAATTTCCTATGTGAACATAGAATTGTTTCGTAGTTATACTAAATAATATTTTATAAATTGTGAAAGAACATCAGTCTGTCTCAGGAATTACTCTGCATTTGCAGGTTGTCTCACATAGTCAAGACTTTCTTGTATGCTTCATGTTGCACACTTGGTTTGACAGGGGGTTACATAACCCCCACAAAGTAATTTATTGTTTTGTGTTGCAATTCCATAGCTTGTGGCCTTATCTTTCTATTTGGCTAACATACTTTGCAAGGGAATTTTTCAATATATTAAATATTCTAACTATAGTGCATGGTAAAGGCAGAGTGAATAGATGTTCTTCCCTACAATAGTTTAAATATATTTTATTTAAGTTGTTTTGATAGTCTTTTTCTGGAAATGTGAATGACTTGTCAACATGTATGTTTTACAATGTCATTTCTTAGCACACTAAGAAATGACATTGTAATTCAATGTGTATATTTTCCACACTATTTTTAAAAATGCGTCTTCTCTGTCTTCTAAGTGAACCACAAGCTATGTGCTACATTGAAACATCGAATTTAGATGGTGAAACAAATCTAAAGATACGACAGGTAAGAAAAACTGCTCCCTGTCAATTAAATACTTTTTAAGTATTTCTTTTAGTATAAAGAATTGTGGGTTTTTTTTGTTTAGCTCTTGAAATGGACAGTGTTTAGAATGAAGCAGTGGAGAAGCCTTCCACTGCTTGGGCCATTTGCTTGCTTGCAATAAATGCGACTCCATTCCTATGGCTCTTATCATGACCTGAGTAATAGATGGTAAATTCCTTGGACTGAAAATAACCATTATCTGTCCAGTCATGCCAAGGAGGTCACTTTTCAGTGTGATCATTTCTCATTTCACAATATCCAATTTACCTTGGCTCATTCCTCTTACATTCCAAGTTGCTACTTGCTGTATTTTCATGCAGTGCAGACCCTTGCTTTCACTATTGGTAGCATCATCAATTGAGGTTCCTACTGGATTTGCCCCAGGCAAGAACTACTTGCTACAGGTTTTTGCTCTTCTCCATTCACTAATTGGGTACCTTCTGGCCTGAGGATCTTACTATTGGGCACCATATTGAAATCATTTGAGAGCCTTTTCATGGAATTTTCTTAGCAAAAAAATTTTAAATGTAGCTTGCCAGGTCTTTCCTTAGCCCTCCCCATTTATCCAGTCTTAGAACCGCCGTGTACACCTGAATAAACAAGTGCACGTGGCTGTATCATATAATGACAATTAGCATTCATGCCAAACCCATCAACATTACAGTTGTTCATTTTTATGCTCCAACAACTGATGCAACATTGTAAGAAATCAAGGATTTCTATGCCACTGTTGAAGATAACACTGAAAACAATCCCAGAATATTAGTTACTTACATGGCAATTTTAACACAAAAAGTGGTTCCCAAAGAGAGGCAGAAATCACTGGTAGTTTTGAGCTGGGAGAAAGAAATGACACTGGCGATCAATTGGCATAATTTTGGCAGGAAAGTCAGCTTTGAATCATGAATACATGGTTAGAACATTGTACGTTTCGCTTATACACATGGACCTTGCCTAATGGACTAAATTGCAATCAAATTGATTATGTCCTATGTAATCAACAGCAGACCAGCTCTGTTCTTGCAGTCAAAACATATCCAGGTTCAGACTGTGGTTCAGACAATGAATTGCTGCTGACCAGGATCAAAGTAAAATTCTGTAACATCAAGAGGACAACACCAGCAAAAAAGTTTGATGTCATGAAAATTCCCTTCACATATGCAACTGAAATTATAAATAGGTTTGAAGTTCTGTTGAAAATGCCTGAAGAACTATGGCAAGAAATGCAATCATCATTAACACAGCAGATGATTATGTACCACTCAAGGAGGTAGAGAAAAAGTGTAGATAGCTCTCAGAGAATACCATCCAAATAGTTGAGAGGAGAAAGGCAGTTAAAACAGTGGATAACCATAAAGAGGTGAAAATGTTGAATGCTGACTTCCAAAGGGCAATGAGAAAAAGATAGTGTTTACTAGGAGAAGCATTGTAAACAATTAAAAGACTGTACAAAAGGATACACTAGGAGTGCATTGGCACAAATTAAAAAGATTTGAGTATTGTTCATGATTCACAAAGGTATCATCAAGGATAAACAAGGGAAATTGCCCAACCAAAAAGGCATCAAGAACAGATGGTGAGAATATGCAGCAGAACTGTATGCCAACAACAAAAAGGGGCAAACATCAAACTGAGGAGGGGAAGGAAATAGAACCAGTACCAGCTATACTTGATGAAGAGGTCATGTGGGCCATGAACCAACTGCCAAACAACAAAGTTTCAGGGGTCGATAACATCCCTGTAGAGTTGCTGAGGCAATTGTTAGTCTTGTGTCAGAAAATTTGGGAAACCAATACATGGCCACAAAACTGGAAACAATCTGTGTTTATTCCATTACCAAAAAGGGGAGATTCAAAAAATTGTTCTAACTACCACATGATTGCTCTTATCTCTCACAGTAGTAAGATCTTACTGAAAATTTTACAACAATGCCTGGCACCAATAATTGAAAGGGAATTGCCAGATGCCCTAGCTGGTTTCTGTCAGGGTTGTGGCACCTGTGATCACATTGCAAATGTTCAATAGATAATGGAAAATGTTATAAATATCAAAAGAACATATACATGTGCTTCATTGATTATAGGAAAGCTTTCAATTGTGTTGACCATGACAAACTATGGATAGCCTTAGAAGACCTTGAGGTGCCACTACATTTGGTGAAGTTGATGAAATCACTGTATGAAAATCAGGAAGCCATTGTATGACCTCAGTATGGAGACACTGACTCGTTTAAGATTGAGAAAGGTGTGCTGCAAGATTGCATCCTGTCACTTTTCTTATTCATAATCGGAAGTGATAATCGGAAAGCTGGAGTTAGAAGTATCAAAAATTGGGGTAAAAACTAATGGAAGAAACATCAATAACCTTTGATATGCGAATGACACAACCGTCCTCTCAGAAACCCAGGAAGGTCTAAAGTACCTGATTGTGAAACTCAAAGAAGAAAGTGAGAAGTTTGCCCCCTTTTGAATATAACCAAACTCATGACAACTGCAAAGAATTGAAACATCAAAATTGTAATTGGTGCAAAGGAGGTTGAGTGTGGAAGAATTCATCTTTTATGTTCACTGGTCAATCAAAACGATGATTGCAGCCAAGAAATAAAACTTCAAATCATGCTTGGTCACACAGCACTGATGAGTATGAATCAAATATGGAAAAGTAAGGATGTCAGTTTGACAACCAAGTGCAGAGCAGTTTGCACCATCATATTCCCCATAACTACATATAGCTGTGAAAGTTGAACAATGAATAAGATGGACCAAAGGAAATTTCGTTTGTGAATTTCGTTGTATGTGTATATACTTACAATGACAATAAATTATTATTATTATTATTATTATTAAAAATGTTTCTTTTGAGTTGTGGTGTTGGAGGAGGCTTTTGTGCATTCAATGCACCACATTCAGTGACCACAAAGATAATGAATAAAGAAGTGCTGAAACTTAGAAAACCAGACATGTCACTGGAAAGCAAAATAACAAAACTTAGACTTAGTTCTTTCACCCATGTCATCCGATCAATGTCATTGGAGAAAACCGTTATGCTTGGAATGGTCGGTGGTAAAAGACAACAAGGACACCAAAGGACACTTTGGTTGGATGTAATCAAAGCAAACAAAATATAAAGCAGCTGAAAGAAGCTGAACAAGATTAGAAATAATGGAGAAAACTGGCTCATGAAATCAAAAAGAGTTTAATACAACTGAATGGATAATTTGATTTGATCTGGTATAGGCATATATCAGATAGCAGGAATTCTAAAAATAATCCAGGCAGTGACATTCACATATGTGGAATTGATTGCACTGAACTGATTGTACATCCATGTTAAAATAAATGGACCTCTGGCAGAGGAATAAAAATACTCACTGCCGCACAAAATAATATGATCCTCTTTCCAATTAATCCACACTTGCACATTGTTTTTGTTTAGTCGTTACGTCATGTCTAACTAACTCTTCATGACACCATGGACCAAAGCATGCCAGTTCCTCCTGACTTCCACTGCTTCCCGGAGTTTGGTCAAATTCATATTGGTAGCTTCAATGGCACCGTCCAACCATCTAATCCTCTGTCGTCCCCTTCTCCTCTTGCCTTCACTCTTCCCCAACATCAGGGTCTTTTCCAGGGAGATTTTTCTTCTCCCGAGATGGCCAAAGTACTGGAGCCTCAGCTTCAGGATCTGTCCTTCCAGTGAGCACTCAGGGTTGATTCCTTCAGAATTAATAGGTTTGATCTCCTTGCAGTCCAGGGGACTCTCAAGAGTCTCCTCTAGCACCACAATTCAAAAGCATCAATTCTTCGGCGGTGTCCGTGCACGGGGGGGCACCCCTCGCGGGGCAGGGGCATGCTTGTGGGTAGGTGGGCACGCTCATGGGGACGGGGGACAGGGCATGCACATGCATGAGGGTGGGGGGAGTGTGTGCAGAGGGGGCAGTAGATCTGTCTCCATGACCCAGGGAAAGTGGTAAAAACATTTAGAACCTTCCTGACAGTCATATAGGTGCAGAATGAGGAAGGAAGAAGAATGCAAGCTTGAGGCTTTATAGTAATAGTAATCTTAGAACTGCAGAGCTGGAAGAGACCCTATACATCAGGGGTCCCCAATCTCCAGTCTGCAACCCAACAGCAGTCCACGACCTGGGCAGTCCACGACCTCCTCCCCCCCATGAGCGCCCTGTGTGTATGCACATGAGCATGCTTCACCCCTGCGAGCGTGTCATGCCCCCCCTCAACCGGTCCATGGTTGGGAAGAGGTTGGGGGCCACTGCTATAGATCATAGAGTCCATTTCCTGTAAAGAAGGCACAGTGGGGTCTTCTTTCTGCACTATACCATGGCACAGTGTTATATACAAATGTAGGGAGTAGATCAAGAAAATGATGTAAAAATCTGTATAAGGCAGTCTTGTTGTGAGTTTTCTGTTACAGTTATAGTTAAACTCTTGTTCTTATAGGGTTTGCCATTAACATCAGATCTAAAGGACATTGACAGCTTGATGGGACTTTCAGGCAGAATTGAATGTGAAAGTCCTAATAGACATCTTTATGACTTTGTTGGAAATATTCGACTAGAAGGTCACGGGTAAGTAGATATCTAAAAAAGAAGTCAGCTAATTTATTACAATGCAATAAATGATTTAACATTATGCTTTTAAAAACTAACTGTACTTTTAAAAGATACATAACATGTTGATTATTGTGAAGTTTGGTTCTATGCAGAAATCTGGTTACTATATGTGATTGCATTCAGGAACCTTCTAAGTTACTACATAGTTTAGTTCCCATGTGTAATCTTCCTAAAATCCTAATACAATGCTGAATCAGAGGAGAAAATTACTTTTTTTGAACTATATCTTCCAGAATATTGCAGTCACCATGGTCACTGAGAGTTTTAGGAATTATAATCCAAAAAGGTAACTTTCCTTATTTCTGGACTAAATAGAGATGCCAGAATTAAAATCACTTTTGGAAAGCAACTCTCAAAGAAACCTTACAAATACTACTAAGAATTCTTGCTTTCAGCAGAGCTAGCTTAAAGATGCAACTTAACTAGATCTTTTAGTTCTTCAAAGTAGTATTGATCAAATTCTTAAAAGGCTGGAGAACATCTCAAGAAAGAGATTATAGCACTACTTACAGACGCAGCCCTTTCACAAATGGAAGTTGCTATTACTGTTCATAGAAAAGACTTGAGATAAAAATGTTAGGTCAAAAAGGATGGGATCCATTTGAACTATAGTAAAATTAGACTAGGTAAAGGTAAAGGTTCCCCTTGACATTTTTAGTCCAGTCATGTCCAACTCTAGGGGGCGGTGCTCATCCCGTTTTTCAAGCTGTAGAGCCAGCTGAAGACAGTTTCTGTTGTCACGTGGCCAGTGTGACTAGGGAACGCCGTTTTACCTTCCCACCGAGGTGGTACCTACAGTGGTGTCTCACATAGCGATTGCTCCACTTTATGATGAAATCGCTTTGCGATGGACTTTTTACCATCGCAAGAGTGATCGCTTTGTGATGGCCCCTATGGGGAAAATTCACTTTGCGATGATCGTGGGGAAGCACTTCCCCGCGATCATCCCAAAGGCCCAGCCGATCAGCTGTGCTGCGAGTGGTGGAGAAAGAGAGACCTGAAGCACAGCTGATCGGCGGGGGTTTGCAGTGATCACGGGGAAGCCATCATTGCAAACCCCTGCCGATCAGCTGTGCTTCGGCTCTCTCTCTCTCTCTCTCTCTCTCCACCCCTCACAGCTCCAGCCTCGGCAGGGAGACTGAGGCGGCGCTGCCACCCTGGCCGAGAAAGACCCTCTGCAGCTGCAGAGGGTCTTTCTCGGCCAGGGTGGCGGCGGCGGTGCCTCAGTCTCCCTGCCGAGGCTGGAGCTGCGAGGGGAGAGAGGGAGAGAGAGAGCCGAAGCACAACTGATCGGCAGGGGTTTGCAATGATGGCTTCCCCGTGATCATCGCAAACCCCCACCGATCAGCTGTGCTTCGGCGCTCTCTCCACCCCTCGCAGCTCCAGCCTCGGCAGGGAGACTGACAGCCTTGGCAGGGAGACTGAGGCACCGCCGCTGCCACCCTGGCGGAGAAAGACCCTCTGCGGCTGCAGAGGGTCTTTCTCGGCCAGGGTGGCAGCACCGCCTCAGTCTCCCTGCCGAGGCTGGAGCTGTGAGGGGTGGAGAGAGAGAGAGACGAAGCACAGCTGATCGGCGGTTCCAGCGAGTTTTTAAGCCCATAGGAATGCATTAAACATGTTTTAATGCGTTTCTATGGGCTTTTTAAAATCGCTTAGCGATAAAATCGCTTAGCAACATTTTTTCTTGCGCGGATTAACGTCGCTAAGCGAGGCACCACTGTATTTATCTACTCGCATTTGCATAGTTTCGAACTGCTAGGTTGGCGAGGAGGTGGAACAAAGCTATGGAAGCTCATTCCGTCGTGTGGATTTGATCTTACGACTGCTAGTCTTCTGACCCTGCAGCACAGAGGTTTCTGCGGTTTAGCCCGCAGCACCACCACGTCCCTGAACTAGACTACCTGATGCTTAATATCCAAAATATTTCACAGCAGTTTTTAAACTGATCCCAATCGGATCTGGCAGGACCTTGGGAACTTCTGTTTAGCAAAGTATCATCCCTAGGTTATAAAGGTAAAAAAGAAATTAGATTGCTCAGATTGAAATGACATGGGAAAAAGTCATGGTCACCAGTCAGAGAAAGGGACAGCTCTGTGCTAATGCTAGAAGCTTCTGAGACAAGATGGGAGAGTTGGTTTTAAAAGAGAAAATAGATGCAGCACAAAGTGGAGGGTGATCCATCAGAGTAAGGGCAGGCACTGTCTCCCTATCTCCTGATTCAGGCTACCCTTTCAGTTTGTATGGGGCAGCAGCCACCTTCCACCATGTAATGACTAGTTATGGAATCAGTCTATGAGCACATGCCTGTTCACATAAGTAGCATTATTATTTTCAGCCCCTCATGGGAAACACAGTTGCAGTATGTTCAGCAGGTGCTACATGAACTCCACAGCTGGGTCTCCCAGCCAAACAGAAGAAATGCAAAATGGCTCTGAGGTGGGTGAAGGTCCTAGGATTGGCAGGCAGTGGTAAGGTAAGGCTTTTAGAGACAAAGTGGAAGAGGTCTCTCTGTGCCCACATTCTCAGATCAAAACACAAATACAGTAATTCCTGGTTTTAGCCAGGTATTACTAGCATTTCGTCCATTATTTGCCAAACTAGCTGTTCCTTCATCTGATTTGAAAAAGAAAAGAGGGTCTAAAGCAGTTGGGTGGGATGACATGGAGGAGAGAGTATTTGTCTGGTCGAAAGCTGCCCTCTGTGATGTCCCGGTGAACACCAAACTTTTCAGATCCCTTCAACTTCTAGGCAGAATCCTTTGAGAGGGGTTAGGAGCTTCCTGGGTCACAATTAGGAAAGGCAGAATATCCCATCCTTTTTTCAGCTGCAGACTGTCTTTAAGCAAGAAGATGTATGTGGCCATGAAATGAGAATCATAGAAAAGTGAAGTTGGAAGGGGCCTACAAGACCATCAAGTCCAACCGCCTGCTCAGTGCAGGAATACAATCAAAGCATATCTGCCAGGTGATTGTCTAAGTTTTTCTTGAACACCTCCAGTGTTCGAGCATTCACCAACTTCCGAGGTAAATGGTTCCATTGTCGTACTGCTCTAAGAGTTAGGAGGTTTTTCCTGATACAGTGGTGCCCCACATAGCGAGGTTAATCCGTTCTGGATTAACCATTGCTATTCAGAAACATCGCTAAACGGAATAAAAAACCCCATTAAAACGAAGTTTAATGCGTTCCAATGGGCCCCAAACTCACTGTTCAGCGATGTTCCTCCATAGCGCAGGCATTTCCGCGCCCTCGGTAAGTGATGGCAGGGTGCGAAAACGCTGCGCGCGGCCATTTTGGGTCTTCCGGCGGCGATTTTGGAACCGCCGATCAGCTGTTCTCCCAACATCGCAATGCGAAGATCGGTAAGCGAAACGCTTACCGATCATCGCAAAGCGATTTTTGCCCATTGGAACCATCGATATGCAATCGCATTAGCAATCCCAAAAAATGGATCGCTATGCGAATTCGTTGTTAAACAGTGCGCCCGTTATGCGAGGCACCACTGTATTCAACCAAATTCTGGCTTCCTTTAACTTGAGCCCATTGTTGCGTGTCCTGCACTCTGGGATGATCGAGAACAGATCCTGCCCCTCCTCTGTATGACAGCCTTTCAAATATTTGAAAAGTGGTATCATATCACCCCTCAGTCTTCTTTTCTCAAGGCTAAACATGCCCAGTTTTTTCAGCCTTTCCTCATAAGGCTTGGTTTCCAGCCCCTTGATCACCCTTGTCGCCCTCCTCTGAACTTTTTTCAAATTTGTTAGCCTCCTTCTTGAAGTGTGGTGTCCAGAACTGGACACAATACTCAAGGTGAGGCCTAACCAATGCTGAATAGAGGGGGATTAGCACCTTGCGGGATTTGGAAACTATACTTCTATTAATGCAACCTAAAATAGCATTTAATGGAGTAGACCTCATAGTCAGCAAAAGAGTGGGAAAAGCTGTACTGGGATACAATCTCAAAAATAACAGAATGATTTCAATACGAATCCAAGGCAGACCTTTCAACATCACAGTACTCCACATTTATGTGCCAACCACCAATGCTGAAGAGGCTGAAATTGACAGATTCTGTGAAGACTTACAACACCTTCTAGAACTGACACCAAAGAAAGATGTTCTTGTCATTATAGGGGACTGGAATACTAAACTAGGGAGTCAAGAGATAAAAGGAACAACAGGTAAGTTTGGCCTTGGAGTTCAAAACAGCAGGGCAAAGGCTAATAGAGTTTTGTCAAGAGAACAAGCTGGTCATCACAAACACTCTTTTCCAACAACACACCAGATGGGCAGTACTGAAATCAGATTGATTATATTCTCTGCAGCCAAAGATGGAGAAGCTGTATACAGTCAGCAAAAACATGACCTGGAGTTGATTGTGGCTCTGATCATCAGTTTCTTAATGCAAACCTCAAGCTTAAACTGAAGAAAGTAGGAAAAACCACTGGGCTACTCAGGTATAATCTAAACCAAATCCCTTATGAATACACAGTGAAAGTGAAGAACAGATTTAAGGAACTAGATTTGGTGGACAGAGTGCCTGAAAAACTATAGATGGAGGCTCGTAACATTGTACAGGAGGCAGCAACGAAAACCATCCCAAAGAGAAGGAAATGCAAGAAAGCAAAGTGGCTGTCCAGTGAGACCTTACAAATAGCAGAGAAGAGAAAGGAAACAAAATGCAAGGGAGATAGGGAAAGTTACAGAAAATCAAATACTGACTTCCAAAGAATAGCAAGGAGAGACAAGAGGGCCTTCTTAAACGAACAGTGCAAAGATATAGAATAGAAAGAGAAAAACCAGTGATCTGTTCAAGAAAATTGGAGATATTAAAGGAACATTTTGTGCAAAAGATGGACATGATAAAGGACAAACATGGTAGGGACATCATAGAAGCAGAAGACATCAAGAAAAGGTGGCAAGAATACACAGAGGAATTATAACATAAAGATCTGGATGTCCCTGAGAACCCAGATTGTGTGGTTGCTGACCTTGAGCCAGACATCCTGGAAAGTGAAGTCAAGTGGGCCTTAGAAAGGATGGCTAACAACAAGGCCAGTGGAGGTGATGGCATTCCAGTAGAACTGTTTAAAATCTTAAAAGATGACGCTGTTAAGGTGCTACACTCAATATGCCAGCAAGTTTGGAAAACTCAGCAGTGGCCAGAGGATTGTAAAAGATCAGTCTACATCCCAATCCCAAAGAGCAGTGCCAAAGAATGCTCCAACTACCGTACAATTGCACTCATTTCACACGCTACGAGCAATGTTATGCTCAAAATCCTCCAAGGTAGGCTTCAGCAGTAGGTGGACCGAGAACTCCCAGGACAAACAGACTGGATGAGAGATGTTGGGAACAGCTGCCAGATTGTCAGGAACAGTTGCCCGTAACTACTTACCAGCATTGAATGGGATTTTTTTCTGTAAGGAGAGAAGCTTTATATTTAGCCTTTTGTCTGTAGAACATTCAAATAAATATTGGAAAGGAAAATGAGTTTGTTAGGTGTCTTGCTTGCCTTTCTATATGCTTCCAATATTTCATTCATAGAGAAGAGCAGCATACTGGTTGAAGCACAATACTTAAGGTCTGAAGGTCTGACTGTGTATGCGTCCCACAGCTGGATATTCCTAGCAATGTAATTTTTGTAAATACCACTCTTTCTTTGTAATTCAAACATTGCACTTTCTTAATTATTGTCATGTTCTTCACTTTTTACATTGGGCATACTGTGTTTAAATTATACATTATATGTTGATCATAGAAGGAAAATACTGATATTTTAACTACTATTATCTTTTTCACTGTTTGTTGTACAATACATATAAATTAAACTTCATTGATTTTTTTTTAGCTTTTACATTTACATGAAAGTAAATTTTGTTGCATTTTCAGTACAAGTTAGTTTTTTTTGATCAGAATTTTGTAGCTACAAATCTTCAGTAGAAAATCCTCTGGATTTCACTGGAACTTTCTAATAAGAGGATGCAGAAATAAATTTATAGTTTATATTTTATTTTATTATATGAAGACACATTGTCCAATTTGCTTATTGTGTAGTAGTTGTACAAATATAGAAGATTCTGTGACAAAATCATTTTACCAGTTAATTGAATTTGTGGATTTTAAGATGAATTTAATTCCTCCCCACGTTATAAATAATTTAATGACTTCTGTATTCATTATTTTTATTGGGACGTGGTGGCGCTGCGGGTTAAACTGCAGAAGCCTCTGTGCTGCAAGGTCAGAAGACCAGCAGTCGTAAGATCGAATCCATGCGATGGAGTGTGCTCCCGTCGCTCGTTCCAGCTCCTGCCAATCTAGCAGTTCGAAAGCATGTAAATGCAAGTAGAAAAATAGGTACCACCACAGTGGGAAGGTAACGGCATTCTGTGGTCTAGTTGCGCTGGCCACGTGACCATGGAAACTGTCTATGGATAAATGCTGGCTCTACAGCTTGGAGACGGGGATGAGCACTGCACCCTAGAGTTGGACACTATTGGACTAAATGTCAAGAGGAACCTTTACCTATATTCATTATTTTAAGCTTGCTTTTTCTGTATCCTGCAGCTAATTCATTTTTTAAATATCCTATATGTGTTTGCTGGTTTCTTACAGATGCATTCCGCGAACTTTTCAGTCGCAAGAGTGTGGATCTATTATAATTCTACTGTACTTCTCATTAAAGAAGAGAGAAACTCTTATTATAATTCTTCTCTGAAGGTAATAATTATAATAGATCCACACATCTAATTCCAGTTAGGAAACAATGTGTTTTTTGTTTTGTTAAATTAATTAATTTAAGTAATAATTAATAGTCTAACTGTTCTCCACTCTTGGGCAAAGGATATTCCTAGATAAGCTAATTCCTACCTTTGGGGACAGGAAGGCACAGCTAAAAACTAACTGGGTCATGACAGCTTTCGTATCTGAAATAGGAACATTGGTTTTAAAAAGCATTTCACAACTGTGAGTCACACCATTCTGAAGTTCTGTAAATCATACATTGTGGGTCCTGAGTCTGGAAGGGCTTTCTCACATAAGGTTTCAGATCCCAGCAGTGAATACTTTTATTAGCAGTACTATCAGGTGCCTCTTTATACATGGAAATTGTTCTAAGAATAGCTTTATACAGTGTATTTAAAGAGCCATAGGCAAAGAGCTTCTTTTGTATCTTATTCCTCTGATTTCTTAGTCAGAAAATAGGAGATCATGTTCATTTTTATCCTTCACAGATTCTCTAGCCATGTGATATCACACAGTCTTTGTATTGCCATCTGGTCATGCCCTGAGAATTCTTCATCATGAAGCAAACCACAACCAGCCTGATTCTTCAGGGTTTTTTGGTTTGCGGTTTAGTTCGTGCCATCTCTCTCACTACTACTTCTCTCTTTGTCATCATAAAATATATTTTTTCTTCCCACTGCTTCTTGATAGGTAATACAGTGAGGTCTTGACTTAAGAACGGCTCGAGTTAAGAACATTTTGACTTACGAACCGCTCTCATAGGAAAATATTGACTTGACTTAAGTACTTAGATTTGAGTTAAGAACTGAAAAAAAAAACACGTGGGAGGCAGGGAAAGTGCAAAATTTGAACTTTCAGTTAACTGTTGGCCAGTGAAAAGGGTGCCTGTCTGCTTCCTCACTCCTCCCAACGTTTAGAGAGTGGATTGGGAGACAATCAATGGAATATGAACTCATTAAATAATAGTACTTCACATGCCGAAACAGTGCTAGCTCTATTGGAACTAATCCTGTATTAGGCTGTGCTACAGCTCTCTTGTATAACCCTGAGAAATATGTACATGCATATTTTTCATTTTTACATTGGCAATATAGATAAGTGCTTCCTTGAATCATAGCACTTGGATCCCAACTGCCAACTGAGGAGAACAAGTGAAAAAGAGTAGACTGATTTTAATTAAGTTACATACTGCTTAAAATTAATGACCAAAATCCTGTTTTCATTTTATACCAGCATAACTTTGGGTAGTCAATTGCTGCAAATTGCATAGTAAGTGTAGACAATAGCCAAAATTCTGTTGTTTAGTGTAGTAAGTCACATTAGATTAGGCCTATTAAATCATTGGGGATGTAGTGAGTCATCTCTTCCGTAAGTCTGATTGATTCAAACAAACCTACTCTGTGAGTTAAGATGTTAAAATAAACTCCAATTAGAATAGAATTATTTGAATCAAGAATTTACAGAGGAATTGACTTACCAAATTCCCACTGATTCAATAGGCCTACTGTAGTGCAATTTACTACACAAAGCAACAGGATTTTAACCATTATTTCTTTCACATTGGTAAAAATCCTGCTGCTTTGTGTAGTAAATCACACTAGAATAGTCCTATTATTCAATGGGGAATTGGTGAGTCAATTCCTTCATAAATTCCATTGATTCAAATGGGCCTAATCTAACTGCAACTTGCATAAATCAGAATAGGCCTATTTGAATCAAAGGAAGTTACAGAAGAGTTGAATAACTACATTCCTATTGATTCATTAGACTTACTGTAGTGCAATGTACTATTCAGAACAAAGGATGTTTACCACTGAGAGCAGAGATGAAGCCAATAATCATTGGAACATCTCCTGGCAGTCTGTTGGACTTTGCTACAAGCAACTTGAAGAACCTGCAAGTTGTACTCACTAGGACAAGCTTTGTATGCTGCTAAAGCTCTCCTCTTTTCCTCAATGGCTGGCATCAACGCCTCTGAATGGGTTTCAAACCAGTCTGATGTCTTTTTGGTCTTCTTGCCAAATGTGGACAAGATGTAGTTATAAACAGCATTCTTGAATGCTCCCATCGTTCAGGTGAGTTTGCAACAGCTGGGCCTGGAAGAGTTCCCTCAAACGCTTGGGCAAATTCGTCCACTTTTCTACGATCACGAATCTTGCTGATGTCAATACATGGTCTTCCTTCCGTTTTTGTGTGATACAATCTCTTTATTTGCAGTTTGACTTTCCTACACACCAGGGAGTTATCAGTATCACAATCAGCACTCTGGTAACTGCGTGTGATCGTAATGCTAGGAAGGCTAGAGTGTCTAGTGAGGATCAAATTGAGCTGATGCCAATGTTTGGATCTTGGATGTCTTCATATTAAAGAACGTGTTGCTGCACAAAAACCACATTAACAGCAAAACTCCAGGAAGTGTTGGCCAGTTTCGTTCATCTTCCTAATGCCAAAACATCCTAGATAAGTGGGCCAAGAATTGTGATCAGCACAAACTCTAGCGTTAAAGTCTCCAAGAATGAACAAGCAGCTCTCTCTTTCAGGGACTTTTTTGATAGTAGCTGCCAGATTGTCACAGAATTTGTCTTTAACTTCTGTTGTAGATGACAGTGTTGGTGCATATGCACTAATGAGGGTGATCGGTCCTGCTGATGAGTGGAGCTGCAGAGACAGGATTTTTTTTCACTCCTCACAGTTGGTGGAACAATGGATCTCAGCAGAGTATTTCTAACCATAAAGCCAACACCATATTCCTGGTCTCATTCAATGGTTTTCTCTGCCAGAAGAATGAGAATTTTTTTTCTTTGACAGAGCCCAAGTCTGGGAATCTTGTCTCTTGCAGAGCAACAATGTCCATCTGCATCCTACTCAGTTCCATGTTGATGACAGCTGTCTTGCGTGCATTGCCTGTTTCTTGCAGGTCGCCAGAAAAGCCAGGGGTCATTGTCTGAACATTCCAGGTGCCTAACTTTAGAGCAGAAGTTTTCTTATGATTATTGCATGGTGCGTAGTTATCGATCTGCTTGTCGGCTTTCACCCTAAACCCCACGCACCCCGTGAGGTTAACATATTAATATAATATCTTAATGTTATCAACAATATCATTATGATATGTGTGACCATTTTTCCAATAGAATTGTAACTCCCTTCCCCCACCCACCATGTCTGTCTGGCTTCTACATTGAGAAATTTGGTGGAATAGATCAATTTTCTTTAGCTAGGTTTCTGTCATTCATGCTAGGTCATCATACCTGTCTAGGGGCATGCATTGTGGAAATCTTCATTTCCACACACTCCTGGTACTTAGGCAGCAGCATTTTCAGATTTGGCACCAAGACAAGCAGAAAATTGTCTGTTGGAGGAACCAGAAAGGGGAACACCATTGTAATACCATATCTCTGTCATCTATCGTGGCCCATTCTACTTCTACTACGATTCTTCTACTAACACACAGTTAATACATGAATATATTTCTGCTTTTCTCACAAGTGTAGCCAGATATAAAGAACAATAAAAGCTGAGCTGAAATTCCCTTTCTTACATAAGTATCAAAGGTACAGGAAATCGGACTTCATTGTTTCTGGCAACTATCTCTGTAGTATAGCTGTAATTCAAAAAAGTAATGTTTCTATGCTCAGAATATACCTTATTTCTCAGTTCACATGTAAGGGTTAAGAACAGGTGTTGCATATCTAATTGGAATAAGAACAGTTCATTCAAAGCAAAAAGGACTACATCTGGGGCCTTGTATGTTTGGAGATAAATCATGGTCAGACAGGATATTTATTCTGGATAAGTTGCAAAAAAAAGCAAAAATTATGAAAAAACTTGAATAGTTATAAATAGAATGAAATAAGCTTTGCTTGGTTAAGAAGGGGAACATGAAAAGATATACAGTGCCATTTTTGTACCTTATGGAATAAATTAGTTATCCATTGCTCTCCGATTCAGATACCTTAAGGAGTCTGCAATTGATATAAAGGAACCAATCACTTTTTCAAACTGACCGATTCTCTGTCTGGAAAAGACATATATATAATTTCTTTATAATTTTTATTTTTTCCATTCATTGTGGTGTGATATCTTAAGATGGTTTGATGAAGCTCCGGGAGGCAGTGGAAGACAGGAGGGCCTGGCGTACAGTGGGGTCTCGACTTAAGAACTTAATCCGTATTGGAAGGTGGTTCTCAAGTCGAAAAGTTCTTAAGTCGAATCTGCATTTCCCATAGGAATGCATTGAAAACCATTTAATCCGTATCTGCTCTTTTCTGTCCATAGAAACTAATGGGAAGCTGCTATTCTGCCTTCTGCCACTAGAGGGGGATATTTTCTTTCTTTTTTCCCCTTAGGTTCAGGGAAGGCAGGGAACACTAAAGGCAGCACTTTAGAACTCTTTTTTTTTTAAACGAAGCCAATTTTAAATAATGTTTTAAAGCATGTTGTGCTGATTTTTTTCAGCACAAAGGCATTCAGGCAGGCTTTTTAGGTGCTGAGCAAGCCTCCGGAAGCCTGCTCAGAGCCAGCCGATCAGCTGTTAGGCGGGGAGAGGAGCGGGGAAAACCACAAAATGGCTGCCAGGCTCTTTCTGGGTGTCGGCTTTTAGCTCTTTCCTGCTCTTTTTCCTGTGGTTTGAGGGCTACCAAGGCCTGGTAAGTAACTTTATTTAACAGTACAGTATTTATTTTTAAGTTTCTGACCCTTTTCCCCCCTCCAGAAGCCTCTAAGGGGAGGGAGGACTTTTTTCTTTGTTCGTAACTGGAGGGAAGTTCGCATGTAGAGTCCTTACTTTCCCTATAGGGCAGGTTCGTAACTCGAATTGTTCACAAGTCGGGTCGTTCGTAAGTCGAGACCCCACTGTACTCTGGTCCATGGGGTCACGAAGAGTCAGACATGACTTAACAACTAAACAACAACATATTAAGATGGAAAAAAGATTTAAAAACTAAAAGAGAGTCAGTGATTAATGTTATGTTGATTGAATATTTAACTTAAATTGTCTTAATTTCATTTATTTTTTATTATTGTTGCTGTTTTTTAGTACTGTTCCATTGGGACCTGATCAAATTCTTCTGCGTGGAGCTCAATTAAGAAATACACAGTGGGTTCATGGTATAGTTGTCTATACAGGACATGATACAAAACTCATGCAGGTTTGTCTTATAATTTTACATAGCCTTTACCTTTTTTGTGTAAATTAGGAATACTCTAATTTATGGACGCTAGCTTCGTAGAAGGAAGTGGCGTTCATGACATACATCAGTAGAAACAGGAAGACCTACTGACCTGATTGCAAAATAGGGTCAAGCTTAACCACAGTCCTTTCCAGGGCTGTTGTCTGCTCAGTAGACTTAGAGGCAAAGCAATTACAGAGTGTTGTATGTGTACTGAAATGGAGCTACCTAACCTTGAACTTGATTTAGGGCAGACTTTCCAAAACTGAACGTCCCTGTTCAGTAGAGATATTTTCATAATGTGAATTATGTAAAGGGGTTCAGCTGTTGATAAACTCTTGTATATCTTAGCAAAGTAGGGGAAGGGTTTTTTGTGGTATACTTTCATTAGAATTTACTATACAGTGGTGCCTCGCTATACACTTATCCCGCATGACGTCAAAATCGCTTAACAATGACATTTTTTGTGATCGCTATTGCGATCGCAAAATGATGGTTCCTATGGGGGAAATCCGCATTACGTTGATTAGGAACCTGGTTCGCGGACCGTTTGTTTGCTATATGATAATTTTTCCAGTTCCGCAAAATGGCTTCCCTCCTCAAAATGGCTGCTTTCCAGAGGGAAGCTTCACATTACAGTGATTTTGAACAGCTGATCGGTGGTTCTCTATGGGCAATCTTCGCTGGACGATGAGGTATTTCCCCCATTGGAACACATTGACCGGTTTTCAATACATTCCAATGGGTTTTTTCTTTTCGCTTGACAACGATATTGCTTAACAACGATTTTCCTGGAACAGATTATCGTCATCAAGCGGGGCACCACTGTATGGCCAAAATCCTGCTTTCCAATATTTTCAAACACTTATGGGATAGGCTATTTGTGTCTAAGACTATTGATATCGAAGACTATATAGAAAATAAGAATGTGCTTTTAGGAATAACACAATCAAATTACATATACATGTACTTCCATATTGCTGAATTATTTTTATTTCAACCATAGAACTCGACAAGTCCACCTCTTAAGCTGTCCAATGTGGAGAGAATTACAAATATCCAAATTCTGTTTTTGTTCTGCATTCTTATTGCTATATCCTTGATTTGTTCCATTGGGTCAGCTATATGGAATCAGAAACATGAGGAGAAGGACTGGTATATCAATCTAAAATGTAAGTATCAACCATAATTCTCAGTGATTTAGGTATCTGACTGCAGAGGCAGAGGTTGGGAGTTCGATTATCCACTGTGCCTTCTTGCCAGGGGCTGGACTCAGGATCCTGATGATGATGAAGATCAGGATCCTGATGATAAAGATGATGATTTGTTGCACTCCTGTCTGGAGAAATGGATTTTGATACAAAAAACTTACGCTGAAGAAAAACTTAGTCTTTAAAGCTTTATAACATTTTTCCTTTTCTCCTCTTTTCTTTTGCCAATTTATTGCCACTGATCCTTATTTTAACTTAAAATAAATGTGTTGCATCTTTGCCTTAATGAGCCTTTAAACATAGTATTTTTCTCCATACCAGTTGATGATTATATATAAAAATATTTTTATCATTTACAATAAAAGGATGTGTGTGTGTATGCACAAAACACACACATTCTGTAATGTAACAGATGTCCACTGAAAAATAGTTTAATCTAGGCTAAATTAGGTGGTATATCAAATACATAATTACATTTAATCTGTCTTGTGTTGTGTTGTATTTTATGGTAAAGGAGGTGATGCACTTGAGACCCATAGGAGGTCCATGGAAACTACAGGGACCTGTGGCATTGATAGTTTTCTGAAAACCACAATTTACAAAGCCTAATGAGCAGAGGACTAGCAGTCTCACAAACCTTATAGCTGTTATGGAGCTTAGCATGTCCCCATCCGCTCTTTCCCTTTGCAGTGGCTTTAGAGAAGAACACAATGGGCCTCAGATGTATCTGATCAGAGTATCTGATATCTGTAGATCTCCCTTGGAGCCATACAGAACCTTATAGACCTCTGGGGCAGGGGGAAATCAGAAGCTTGTGTTCATAACACTTGGCATTTATTCCATTTAAGTTAATTCATGTGTACCCAGTGTGGTGTAGCAGATAGGACTTTGGAGAACAGGGTTCCCTGCTTGGCCACGGAAATTCACTGGGGGAGTAGAATGAATCATACCACTCTTTAAATACTGTACAAAAGCAAAAACAAAACATGCTACTTATATACCACGCCATAGTGCTTAAAGCACTCTCTGGGCACTTTACAAATTAATTATGCAGGCTATATATTCCCCCCCCCCCAGCGAGCTGGGTACTCATCTTACCAACCTCAGAAGGATGGAAGACTGAGCCAACCTTGGGCCAGCTATCTGGGATTGAACTCTGGGTCGTGAGCACAGTTTTGGCTGCAGTACAACAGTTTAACCACTGTGCCATAAGGCTCCTTTAAAGCCCTATCAGGGTCTTTATAAGTCAGTTTTGACTTGACAGCACATAACAAGAAGTGTTAATTCCAGAATGAAATCAGACAATCATTTCCAACCATATCAAAATTTATGTAGGTATCAAGATATAAGTCCTTTCATTGTTGCAAGACTTTAATTCCTTTAAGCATATTATAAATGACACAGAAAATTGTTCTAACTGCTCATCCAGCCAAACCAGCTTGAATCTATGGAGGAAAATCCATGCTCTCCTTGTCTGCTGTCGTTGTTGATGATGCTGTATGATCAGTGTTAGTATCCAGTGTTTTTGTGATGTGTTGTGTTGTCCTGTGTGTGTCTCCTGCCTCCTTATACTGTATTATTCCTTTCAGATGTAAACATTTTCATTCAAACTCAACATTCTCATTTTCAAAGCCTGTAAATAATAGGGGTCTGATGTATCAGCAGATGTTTTTATAATACCCTGTTTCCCTGAAAATATAACATATGAAAATAAGCCCTAGTATGATTTTTCAAGAAGCTCGTAATATAAGCCCTACCCCCCAAAATAAGCCCCAGTTAAGTGAAAATACACCCTCCACCATTGTGCAGCAACCAGAAAATGACATGACTGTAAAATAAAACATCTCCTGAAAATAAGTCTTAATGTGTTTTTTGAAGCAAAAATTAATATAAGACCCTGTCTTATTTTCGGGGAAACACTACAAATTTCCAATGCTTTTATAATTCTTTAAAATGACTGCTGTAACTAAGAATCTGACATGCTGCCTCTATGATCACAAGCTTTATTGTTTTGTCTAAAAGAGTCAGAGTCCCGTGATTTGCACTGACTATGATAGTAATTTACAGAAAGAGCAAAGTGCTTGAATTAATACATCAGGGTATAACAAATAACTAGGTTTGCTACTGCCATCTACAGATCTTCTTAACACATCACAACATTTTACCAATTATAGAACAATTATTTCAATATACTTTCAGTTCTCTCCCACTGCTCAATTGTGAGCCTTGAAGAAAATTTCTTTGTAATGTTATTGCGCGGTGACCTTGCTCCCAGACTTGACTGGAAAGTGGGATGATTATTTCACAGTATCTTTTAATTGTAAATTGCTCTTCAAATCTCATTTTTAAAATGCAGTGTACATTTTCAGGGCTGCTTTTTCTACATCCCTCTTAATTAATGTAACAGTTTTATAATATAACATTTTTCATCTTTACACACGTGTATGCTGATCTTCTTTGATGATATGAGTTTTTTGGCTACAGCTACCAGAATTCTGGCTTGAGTAATTTCTGGTGAATTGTTGTAGTGAAAAAATCTGAACATCCCATAGCTATTTACTGTTAAATGATCTTTTGTCACTGGTCTTGGTAGTTTCTGAAGACAGTAGTCTTACCTTACGTCTTCCTTTCTTTTCTTTTTCTTTTTTTTTACAGATGGTGGAGCTAACAATTTTGGGCTGAATTTTCTTACCTTTATAATCCTCTTCAACAATCTAATTCCAATCAGTTTGTTAGTTACCTTAGAAGTTGTTAAATTTATTCAAGCCTATTTTATAAATTGGGTAAATATGAACATTATTGTGCTATTTGCAGATCTTTTAATACATAATTACATTAATAAATTTACATATATGAATTATGAAGATTGTGTTTTATAGTAATGTAGATTTCATTGCATGATAAAATTCTTTGTAAAATCCAAATTATATGTTACATTACTATTCTTGTACAATTCCATAGATTTTTAATTACATAGATTGATGAAGTCCCTTGTGCTCAGAGCTCATGAATTGCTCTGCTTAGGTAGCAATCTATTATGTTCTTGCTTAGCCCTAGTACAAGATGGTGACAATACAGTGGTGCCTCGCTTAGCGAGCGCACTGTATAACGACGAATCCGTATAGCGATCCCCTTTTTCGTGATCGCTATACGGAGCACCCAATCGCTGCACTCGCATTGCGACGATTGGGGAGTCCGACGGCCATTTTGGAGCCGCGTTCGGCGGCTCCAAAATGGGCGCCGGATGACCCGAAATGGCCCCGCGCGGTGTTTTCGCGCCCTCGGCAAGCAAGGGGAGGGCGCGAAAACGCGGCGCGGGGCCATTTCGGGTCCGTTTTGAAGCCGCAAAACAGCTGTTTTGCGGCTTCAAAACGGCCGCGGACGACCCGAAATGGCCCCGCGTGGCGTTTTCGCGCCCTCCCCTCGCTTGCCGAGGGCGCGAAAACGCGGCGCGGGGCCATTTCGGGTCCGTTTTGAAGCCGCAAAACAGCTGTTTTGCGGCTTCAAAACGGCCGCGGATGACCCGAAATGGCCCCGCATGGCGTTTTCGCGCCCTCCCCTCGCTTGCCGAGGGCGCAAAAATGGCTGCCCGGGGCCAGGAAACTTCTCTAAGTGGGAAGTTTAGGGCCGATTTGGAACGCATTAAATGAAGTTTAATGCGTTCCAATGGCTTTTTACTTCCCGCTTAGCGAAGATTTCACATAGCGAAGGTTAATCCGGAACGGATTAACCTCGCTATGCGGGGCACCACTGTATAGACCTTTTAATACCACTTTGAAATCTAAAATTTGCTTTGCAATAGAGTATGATCTGCTGTTCTCTTTTTGTAACATAACCACTGGCCATGCTTCCTATTGAATTCATGAGAGCAGTAATATAAAATAGTAATTTTCCAACCTCTGTATATAAGTAACAGAGTTCAGATACCTATAGTCTTTTCGTATATTCAATATGGGGAAAGTGAAAATGATTGTGATTGCTCATCCTGTCCCCAACATCATGTACTGTATTTTAATCCTGTCCCCAATGTTCATTTATTGGAAAAAAGTTCTTACATACATACAGCTGTGTGTATGTATGCCCCCCACTGCCAATATTCTATGCTACACACAAAGGCTAGGGTCAGAGCTGAAAGCATGATAGTACCAGTAGGCATGGACGCATTTCTTTATGTGCAGTAGAGAAGACACCTGTGGACAGCTCTTACTTTCAGCCACAACTGGAATGAAAAGAAGGGAGATAAGGAGCACTACTATAACATTATATAATAAAGCTTGAATAACAGGAAGAATGCAGTGGCTTTTATGTTCCAAGAAAGTTTTCTAATTAGTTCTGTTCAGGCAAGCTTTCCTTCAATGACTAGCTACCTGAGCATGATCTTTTTAGATGAACTAAAAAAATGTTATGCATCACTGTTTTCACTGTGTTTTAAATATTGCTTGTGTTTCCCATTTCTAAGAGGGATATTTTGTTTGTTCCTTTTAAGTATTTCTATAATTAGTGTTTTTAGCTTTAAATACTGCTTTTTAATTATGTGTGTCACCTTTATATACTCATTGTTTTGTTCTTAAATATTTGTTGTAAGCCGCCTTGAGTCTTTTTCTAAGGAAAAAGGTTGGGTTAAAAATATTTTAAATACATTTTTAAAATAGTTTTCTTGAACAACAACAGCCCCTCATACTATACTGATTTCCCAGAGGTATCTTCAAAAGGAATTTTAGGAAACACCTGAAAAGATCTAGTCTGCAATCCAAAAAGCTACTTTAGATGGTTTTATGGACTTGATCATACCAAGTACACTTTTGGATAAGTGATATTAACATGTAGAAAGAATTTTAGATTGGGGCAACCAAATGAATTTAAGCCCCACTGACAATAGTGGACTCTGCTTTTATGTAGCATGCATAAAATAGAAAAGAACTTTACCACTTGGCCTTCAGCTTTTTGAAAGCTGTCTTTTTCTTTTAGGATATTGACATGCATTATGAACCTACGGACACTGCTGCTATGGCCCGCACATCCAATCTAAATGAAGAGCTTGGCCAGGTAGGGTTCCCCCACCCCTAGTTTCTTAATATGTACATTATTCAGTAGTTTTAATTTGTGGATTTTCTTCTGTAGTTATTAATTATTTTAATAAGGAGGGAGAAGATTGTATTTATTGCAAATTCCATTAAAGCACACACCAGTCTGAATTGTACTGATTACATTTTTCATGATTGCAGGGAGAGGTCAGTTGGGAAATACTGGTGTTTTACTACGGAATTTAGTTTCATTTATACCTAGCATATTCTTATGAAAGCTTACATTAATATAAATTTGTCTCCTACAGAGAGGAAGGGAACTATTATAAAGACAGCTCCCCTCTACTGGAGCTGTGATGGTAGTCTCTTTGGAGACAATTGGAAGGGGACCTAGGTCCTTAAAAATAAATGTAATTCCAACTAAGGTTGTAAATTCTAGTGATAAATAAGAACATAAGAAAGGCAAAGAGAGTACGAAAACAAGACCTTCACAGAGATGTGTGACAGCTCTAGGGATGCAAGTGGTGGTGGAACATCTTCCTCCTGCTTAAACTGAGAAAAGGGGTATTATCCCATCCACTTTGCTTGCCTCCTACTTAATGACCAAAGAAGATTCATGACATGCTACACTTGCTGAAATTTTCTTTTCTGTACAATTATTAAAGGAACAGGAATGCTGTCTTCCATTTAATCTAGCCATTTTACCTATGGCCGTGGTATGTTCTCTTAGGAATATGTTCTGAATTCTGCTACAGTCTAGTGAGATACATTTTTGTGAAAACCTGTTTTCCAGCAGCTTTTCAAACTCTGGAGACCAAAGTGAACTTATCTAATGGAAGTATCTAGAATTTACCTCCATCTAGAAAAGAGTTCAAGTAGCCTTCCTTATTTTCTTGATAATAAAAAAAAAATGGAGCAACTTGTACAATTAAAAAACTTAGAAGATCAAGAAGTTTTTGGAAGAACAAATTCCACATGGAAATCCTGACACATTCTTACATATTCAGAAAGGAAGATTAACTGGCATTTATTAACATTTGTGCCAAGAACAGACACCACTATGTCCAGTTCACACATGGAAACCAGCAATATCAATTTCATGCCCTTTCCTTCAACTTGTAAATATATATTTTAAGGTGCAATATGCCCACTGTGAATTTATTTCTCTGAATTATTTGTATATATGTTTTACAGTTGCTTTCGTGACCAAACTAATTAAAATTACCTGCTGTTACCCAGAGTCTGAAGATGTTACAAGTTCTGTACAGAACAGCTGGAGATGGGACAGGAATGTCAGATTGGGTATAATAAGGGAAACAATGAACAAAATTATTGCTGTGTTTAGCCAAGAGTAGAAGTCTTTTTCTTCTTAAAATACATTTTAGATCTGTTTAATTTATAATAATTAATAATACTTTGCCATAAAAGTCATTTCCAACTTATAACAACCATTGTTTGATTTTCTAGTGTACATTACTCAGAAATGTTGAAATTAGAGATGGGAGTATTCATATACGAATATGAATATCCCCACACAGGTGGCGATAATGAGGGTCCAGCCCCATGGGGCTGGACGGTCCACTCACTGATCTGCCACAGATGTCATGATTCTTCCAATGGCTCTGCAGATCATGATCTGTGATCTACTCTTTGACCTTGCAGCGAGGCGTTTCCTCCTGCCAGGAGTGGCTAGCCGATCGTGATCTACGGAGCCATTGGAAGAATTGTGCTGTCTGTGTCTGCATCGGATCGGTGAATGGACCCAAGGGCTGGACCCTCGTTATCGCCACATGTGCGGGGATATTTGTATATAAATACCTGCATCTCTAAATCAAAACATATGAGCTAAAATTCTGTTGTGCAGCTCTTCCTGCATAATGGGAACAAAATCAGCAGCAAATTACTAGTGATTAAAGGCTTCCCTTTGTGATTTCAGGATGTACAAGACTTTTTCAATGTTGTGTATGAGTCATGCACCCCCAAATCACAGAAGGAATCAAAGTCAGTTTGCCACTGCTAATTACATTGTTCCTGTTGCACAGGTGGAGTTGCACAACAGGATTTCAGTTGTAATGTTTTAAACATTATGGAAGTATCTAAAATATGCATAAACAATATTAATGTATATTTTATGAAAATAAAAGTAATAAACTTTAACATCTGTTTAGGTCAAATACATATTTTCTGACAAAACGGGCACCCTTACATGCAATGTAATGCAATTTAAGAAGTGCACTATTGCAGGAATAGCTTATGGGTAAGTTCTTTAAATAATTCTTGGGTTTATACTTTTTTAATTGTTTGGAATAAAGTGTTTTACTATAAAATTTGAGACTTCAGTAAAGCCAAATATTTACTGTCATTTCACTTTGGAATATCTCTTTAATAAATGAAGTTAAAGGGCCCCAAACCTGTGATATGAGTATCTCAGTACTGTATTTTTCCATGTATAATCATCACACTAAAACTTGAGGGGCATCTTTTGCACGGATGTAAGCTGAGATAGCTGAGGAGAGAACAAAACAGCACATACCTGGCCTCTGTAAACAGGCTTCCTTCAGTCATGAGGCTTAGCTTCCTATAGCCAGGAGACTTGGTTTCCTCCAGTCATGGTCCTTATGGAACTGACATCAGCTGGTGCTGTACAAACCAACTGGAACACACCTCCTTGGAGGTGGAGTCTGTAGCCTCAGATTCAACAGGGACTCCTAATGGCCCAGAGGCTGAATACTCAAAGCTAAGTTTTCTTAATCTGGGGGTTAGAAAATTGGAAGGGGTTGTCTTATAAATGGGGGCATGTTATAAACAGAAAAATACAGTAACTACCATTATAATAGTTTCTTAGTCCAGTTAATAATGTCTCCTTTTAAATGCATGAATAGCTGAGCAATCTGGATGTTTTGCAAAGATGTATTTTATCCATGAACTAAAACTTGGTTCTTCTGCGTGGTCTTCTGTGAATGCACACAATAAGGGGTTAAGTCAGCGCCTGCGCTGGTCTTCTCGGAATATTCCAGAGCTCTGCAAAGAGAAACATTGTCAATACTATCTATACTGCGCATGCTCCGCCCGCCCAATCCTCAGTTCCATTTCTCCGCCGTGTGGAATGGTTCTTCTCGGTAGAGCTCCTCTACTTTTGCCCTTTTTGTAATGTTATTTCGGCCAGGATTGCTCGGTTTTTTTACTCTTGCACGTTTACGACTTCTCTTTTTGCCTTTCGGACTTTGGTACCTTCAGCGGCCGCTTTAATTGCCGCTAGTGAGTCTCGCCGTTTTTTCCCGCCTTTTCCAACGGCCATTGCGAGCACTCTTTTTCCTATGCCCCCTCCACCCTCGGGCCCTTTCAGCCGCTGTGTCGTTTGCTCGGGTAAGATCCCTTTTCAGGACGGGCACGACACTTGTCTTTTTTGCTTGGGGGAATCCCATTCGGCTCAGAACTGCGAACATTGCCAAGCCTTTACCAAGGCCGCTTTAAAGGCTCGACAACAGAGGCTGAAACTACATCTTTGGAACTCAGCCCTGGCTGCTTCTCAGCCTTCGCCTATGGAGCTTCCCTCTACCTCTTCGACCTCCCATTCCGAGGGCGCCCCGAGCCTTGCGGTAGCCAGCAAACCTTCAGACGTACCTGCAAAATCTAAGAAGCCTTCAAAGAAATCTTCTGCTTCCAAAGCTGCGGTTCCCGCAAAACCTGTAAAACAGGTAAAAACAAAGGCAGCGGTGAAGGCTAAGGACGCTGTATCCCAAGCTTTGCCGGGATCGGTCGACCTTCTCTCTCCATTATTGGAGGATTTGTCGAAGGACAAGGATTCAACATCGGGGGCGGCTACCCCCCTTCCTCCTCGTCAGCCTGAGCCGGCTATACCCCTTGGCGCTCCCTCTCCGACGCCAAGTCAGCTTGTTCGAGCAACAACAAGCTTGGGTTCGGCCCCAGTTAGCCCTGTGTCTTCTGGGTGGGCTTCACCGGCTCCATCGATATCTCCTCTGCCTCCCCACCCTCCCTCGCCACCGAGGAAGAAGCAGGCGAAGAGAAAGCATTGCTCTAGGGATCGCTCTGCCTCACCTCGTAGAGACAACAGAGACGGGCGCAAACGTTCCCGACGTCGTCATAGATCGACGTCGAGTGACTCCTCCGACTCTCGTCGTCGTCGGCACAAGCGTCGATCCAGACGCCGCTCTTATTCTCCTTCACCGTCGACGTCGCCCGACCGTCGTCATCGACGTCGGAGGATCAAATACATTTACCTCTCCTCCTCTTCCTCTTCTTCGCCATCGACCCCACCTAGGAAACATCGACGTCGACATAAGAAAAGAGTAGCAGACACCGCTCAACCTACTCCGCTACCAGTTCCACCTACTGCTCCACTCCCTGCGGTCCCGTCGACATCGACTGCACCTCCCCCTCCTCCTCTTCCCCCGCAACCTGTTCCTACAGTCGTGCCACAAGCTCCACCTCCACGTCGAACGAGAGACCATGAGCTGTCATCTGATGATGATGTTTCCTTCTCCTCACAAGAATCTGAATCGGAGGAAGAGCCACCTCCTCCACCTACACCTCACGAGTTACCGGTCGGGGAGACAGTAGAATCGGACACAGGCAACCCTCACGATTCCTCACCCTCGGAGGATTTTTCCTCATATGCACAAATGTTATCAAGGCTCGCAAAAACACTTAAGCTACGCGTTGACGAGCCTGCACCTCCAGAAGAAGACCTCATCTTCGGTGATATTAATAAAGAGCGTTCACCACCTCCTAGCCTTTGCTTTCTACCTGCCCTACTGAAGATCATCCAGGAGTTCTGGGAGCATCCTTCGACATCGGTGCCCTTACCCAAGAGAACTGAGAATATGTATAAGATTGTTGGGGACGATGCTAAATTCCTCTTAAAACATCCTATCCCTAATTCCCTCATAGTGGAGACGAGCTGCACTAAACCATCAGGAAAGGCACATGTGATCCCCACAAACAAGGAAGGGAAAAAGCTTGAGTTAATTGGTAGAAGACTTTATTCCTTAATTGCTTTTATACTCAGAGTTGCTAATTATCAAACTGCTCTAGGAGCATATCAAAAGCAGCTGTGGATCAAAACGTTGCCAGCCTTGCACATGTTGCCTGTTGATGCACGCCAAGCTTTTCTGAACACCTACGAGGAAGCGCAAACGGTTTCCAAACACCAAAGAATTGCAACCAGACATTCAGTGGAAGCAGCAGCCAGAATCCTTGTTACTGCTGTCAACCTGCGTAGACATGCTTGGTTACGTGCTGCAAACATCCTTGAGGACGTGAAGGCTAAGGTTGAGGATTTACCCTTCGATTCTTCTGGTCTCTTTAGTGAGAAAACGGATAACCATCTTGAGGACTTACATAAAGCAAAGAAAACTGCTAAGTCCTATTATATTCAGCCACAACCTAAGTTCAACAGGTACCAATGGAAACGGTCCTCTAACCAATACAACCAACCCTCCCAACAGTTCAGGCAGTTCAAAGAAACCTCCCGCTCTGCCTTACCTCAAACTTCCTCTACTCCATCTACTTACCGTGCTCACCAGGCATCGCAGCGTTGTCAGACCTACAAGCCACCTGCAAAGAAACACAAGCAATATCTTTGACTGGATAGCACACCCTTCATCCATCGTCACAGACATAAGACTCCAGCCATATTTTCAAAACTGGTCCAATATCACAAGCAATTCCTGGGTTCTAAGAATTGTTTCGTCTGGCTATTGCCTAGAGTTTTTAGAATATCGTCCTCTAGGAAGGGTGCAATATACTACGTCAAACCCTATTCTAGAGGAGGAGGTTCAATCTTTACTTTCAAAGGGAGCCATTCAAGCTGTGCCAGGAACAGACATGCCCAACGGTTTCTATTCAAGATACTTTGCCGTCACCAAAAAGGACGGCGGCATGAGACCCATCCTCGACTTAAGAGACTTAAATACTTACCTGCATCCTCGTCGGTTTCGCATGGTGACATTGGAATCCATCACACACCTCCTGAAAAAGAAACATTGGTTCGTCCTCATAGATCTCAAGGACGCTTACTTTCACATCACCATCCATCCAGATCATCGAAAGTTTCTCAGATTCATCTTCCAGGACACAATCTACCAGTATTTGGCTCTTCCATTTGGCCTCGCCACAGCGCCTCGCACATTCACAAAATGCATGGCCCCTGTGGCGGCTTACCTCAGACTCAACGGCATTCACGTATTCCCATACATCGACGACTGGTTGGTCGTCTCTCCATCCAGACACAGATACCAAATTCATCCTTTGCCTCCTCAAGGGCCTAGGACTCACAATAAATTACAAGAAATCACATCTTTGTCCATCCAAGATAGTACACTACATTGGTGCCAAGATAGATGCGCGCAAGGGACGCATATTTCTTCCATGTCAACGAATAAGAAAGATTCGCAATGCCATTCAAAGGTTCCACCCGGGTCGCTCAGTCTCAGCAAGACATGCTCAACATCTTCTAGGGCTCATGTCCTCTACGACCCCCGCAGTTGCTCACGCTCGACTAAAGCTCAGATCCCTACAAATTTGGCTGTTATCCCTTTTCAGTCCTCTCCAGGATCACCAAGAGAAGAGACTTCTAGTGTCACAGGAGTTAGTACAGCAACTCCAATGGTGGGCCTTCCCGCCACATCTGCAAGTGGGTCGCCCATTTCGGCCCCTGCGGCTTACGGCCCAAGTAACTACAGATGCGAGCCCCACAGGCTGGGGAGCGCACTGCGGACGCCATCGTGTACATGCTCTGTGGTCTCGTCAAGAGAGGTCCTTTCACATCAACCACCTCGAGATTCTAGCAGTGTTGAAGGCGCTCAGGGCCTTTTTTCCCCTAGTACGTGGCCGTGGTGTTCAAATAGTCACCGACAACACCACGGCCATGTACTATATAAACAAACAAGGGGGAACACATTCTCCATCCCTGCTTTTTCTTACAGTAACTCTCTGGGAATGGTGCTACCAGAACCACATATTCCCAGTAGCAGTTCACCTATCCACGGAGGACAATTTTCTGGCAGACCAACTCAGTCGCCGCCTCGATCAGATGCACGAATGGGAGTTGAATTTGAATGTGTTCCATCAACTATGTCGGTGCTGGGGCAAACCTCTTGTAGATCTTTTTGCCACACACCAGAATGCGAAGTGTCCACAATATGCATCCAGAGCGGGCCTAGGCCGCAAATCGCTGGGAGATGCCTTCATGCTATCTTGGAGAAACGGCCTGCTTTACGCCTTCCCACCGTTCCCGTTAATACAGAAAACTTTAGTACAACTCCACCATCAGTCAGCAGAGGCCATACTAGTAACCCCCTTCTGGCCTCGCCAGCCTTGGTTCCCAACATTAGTGGAAATGGCAGTGGACTCAGTGCGCCTTCCCAACTTTCCTGCGCTCATCACACAGGATGCGGGAACAGTGTTTCATCCCGATCTCCACACTCTTCGCCTCACAGCGTGGAGGATATCCCGCAGATCAAAGAAATCCTAGATAAATCCAAGAAAGCATCTACTTCCACTTTATATGCCTATAAATGGAAGAGTTTCATAAAATTCACTGAATCCAAAGGTTTATCGGCTGTTCCAGCTTCCCTCTCTACAACACTTCAGTTCCTTCGTTACTTGTTTGACCTCAGGTTGTCTGTTGCCACCTTAAGGGTTTATTTAGCTGCAATTGTATCCTTTCAACCCAGGGAATCGCCTTCTTCACGCTTTTTCTCTCACCCTACAGTCAAAGCTTTTCTCAAAGGACTCATTCATCTTAGACCACCTCTCAAACCATTGATGCCCCAGTGGTCTTTGAATCTAGTTCTAAATGCACTCATGCGTCCTCCCTTTGAACCACTCGCTACATGTTCTTTAAAGTTGCTGTCTTTGAAGGTGTTATTTCTGGTAGCAATTACTTCTGCTCGTCGTGCTAGTGAACTAGCCGCCTTGAGGGCTGATCAACCTTTTTTACAATTCTTCAATGACAAGGTTATTCTTCACACCGATGTGTCCTTTCTCCCGAAAGTTGTTTCAGAGTTTCATTTGAATCAACCACTGATTCTACCCACCTTCTTCTCACAGCCCGCCAATGAAACAGAGCGCATGCTCCATTCTCTGGATGTCAGGAGGGCACTCTCCTTTTATGTTGCACGTACTAAAGAGTTCAGATTGTCTCCTAAGCTTTTCCTATGTTACTTTGGGCACAAGAAGGGTTTACCAGCCTCCTCCTCATCTATCTCCCGTTGGCTTGTTTCAACAATATCGTTGGCATATGAATTACAACACAAACCTCCTCCTGAAGGCCTGCGTGCCCATTCCACCAGGGCAGTGGCCTCCTCTACAGCACTTCTGCGTGGAGTTGACCTTCCGGATATATGCAGAACTGCTACGTGGTCAAATGCCTCCACTTTCATCTCCCACTATAGGTTGGACATGAGAGCCAAGAGGGAGACAAGGTTTGGGAGAGCTGTCCTCGCATCTGCCCTGCAGTGACGACCCACCAACCGGTAAGCCAGCTTGTTAATCACCCCTTATTGTGTGCATTCACAGAAGACCACGCAGAAGAAAGACGGGTTACTTACCTGTAACCATGGTTCTTCCAGTGGTCATTCTGTGAATTCACACAAACCCGCCCATCCTCCCCACTATCCGTCACTGCATATCTGCACATCAAATTGCATAGGCCTGTGGCGGATAAATGGAACTGAGGATTGGGCGGGCGGAGCATGCGCAGTATAGATAGTATTGACAATGTTTCTCTTTGCAGAGCTCTGGAATATTCCGAGAAGACCAGCGCAGGCGCTGACTTAACCCCTTATTGTGTGAATTCACAGAATGACCACTGGAAGAACCATGGTTACAGGTAAGTAACCCGTCTATTTGTCATATTGTCAAATAAATCTAACCACAACACTAATAACCACAAACCTCTTGTCTGTCAAATTGCCTGGGAAATATTTTGTCTGCTAGTGACATGAGGGTTGCTATCAGTAGCCAATCAGAATTTCCAGGAGTGGGGAGCTGTAAAAGGGACATGAACTAGTTGGAACACATTGCGAGGATTTTTTTTCTTTGTTCTGCTTAATCCTTGTGACATGTGAGCTCCTAACAGGTTCCTTTTTGTGCGGCCCACCAGCCTGTGCCCCTGACTCTTGCAATCTTTTCTTTTCCCTCAATTTACAGTGGTGCCTCGCTTAACGGCGATAATCCGTTCCAGGAAAATTGCTGTTAAGCGAAAATGTCGTAAAGCAAAAATAAAAAGCCAATTGAAACGCATTGAAAACCATTCAATGCATTCCAGTGGGCTAAAAACTCACAGTCCAGCGAAGATCCTCCATACGGCGGCCATTTTCGGGAGGCCATTAGTGAGGAATCCGTCCCTAAACATAGCAAGGAGCCATTTTAATTACCCAGCAGCCATTTTGAAACCGCCGATCAGCTGTTAAAAAACCATCATTTTGCGAAGAATCGGTTCCCGAAGCAGGGAACCGATCATCGCAAAGCAAAAAAACCCTATTTAGACCATTGTTTTGCAATCGCAAAAGCGATCACAAAAGTGTCGTCATGAAGCAGATTCATCATAATGCGGGGTAATCGTAAAGCAGGGCACGACTGTATTTGGGGTATTTTTTCAGCTCTTTTGTTTCTTTTTTTTTGATTCCTTTGCTTGCTGCTGCACTGGACTTGGAGAAGAAAAGGAGAACATGCGGAGGAATCTCCCCATATTCTACTCACTTTTGTTTAGGGGACATTTTTATTGTATTTCATGCTTTTGTTTGTTTGCTTGCTTTTCTTGCCTTATGGGAGAGGGAACTCTGTGTGTATATGAGTGTGTGTGTGTCTATGTGTCTGTGTGTTTTATTTATTTTCCTTGTGTTGGAGGTATGATGGATACTTTCCATGTTTGATTTTTCAAATTGTTATTTGGTTAATTGTGTATTCCACATGTTCTCCTGTTAAAGGTGTATGTTTTAAGGAATTGTTTTAAAGAACTGTTTGGGTAGTGGTAATGGTTAGTTGCCTGCTTATGGAGTAGGTTGATTCTGTGTTGCTTTTCCTCTGCTTTCTGGGGATAGATTTTTGGGGTTCTTTGACGGGGGCTTGGAGTCATGGCAAAAAAAAATATGAATGGGGAAAACAAAACAAAATGACACAAAAGAAGTAGCCCTTTTGATGTTAAACAAAAGACCTGGTGCAGAAAATAATGAAAGAGAAACCTCTCAAAAGAACCCTAAACAGGGGGAAAAAACCTAGTCCTGTTTCCCTAGTCCTTATGCAGCAGCCCATCTGAAGTAAGATTCTTATTAGAAGTAACAGTGGATCCTGGAAAGGGGGCATCATAAATTCCTCCAAAGTTAGACATGGATTGACTGAACTCCTCTCCAAAGTGATCAAGCAGAATTAAACAAGAATCATGTATAGCCTCCTAAATGAATGTTCAGTCAGAAGTGTACTAAAAGTGGTAACGCACACACAAAAAGAGGATTGCTATTATAGATGTTAACCTTTCCTGGAATGGAACGGGGAAATATTAAGAAAATTGGCTGCAATGGGTTCTCTGTGTTCTGACTTAGAACTATGGTATCCTCTACTTAACTTTGTGGGAGGGAACTTGCTTCTGAATAGAAAATGTGTTTATGTTCATATTTAGAGGACTATATTAACCTATGTCCTTTCCAAAACTATGTCAAGAGATTGTGCTGCTTTAGTGCTGTTCCCTGGAAATAATTACTGTTGAATGCCAAAATTGAATGACAAAGCGAGTGATTATTTAAGCATTTTCCCAAAAACCAATTTGGTATTACTTTTTATCCTCTAATTGTTAGCGTTATATGCATTTTTGCTTTGCCTTAATATTTAGGCTAATGTTAACAGAAGTAATATGAGTCTTCACTAAGTGAAATCATTACAGCATAATAAAAAGTTTCATTGATAGTGACTTTTGGTTTCCAGATACATCATTTTTAAGTACTCCTTTAATCTAGTAGAGACCATATTGGATTATGTACAGTGGAAAAAGTTATTGAGGTGGAGAAAGATGTTAACTCAAAAAGAAACCTTCCCAATCCCCATATTTGTCACTCTGCACTTGTTAAAGGGATACATCTGAATCAAGCATTTTTGATCCATGGAATCTTTCTGAATAATGTAGCACCCTGACAACTGTATAATCATTTACATCCAAATTATCAAAGAGATTCATATTTCTGGGCTTGGAAATTGAAGTCTCAGATATTTATATTGTTTGCCTTCAATATAAAGCAATTATTATGAACCTTTAAATCTTCTTCAGCTCATTTTAAAGCTGAGCCAAACACCCAGCCCTCTTCCTCCAACTCACCAACCCACCAATCCTTCACATTTCCCACTTCAAAAACCTGGCTGCTTCTCATGCTCTGGCAATGACTCTTATCCTTTGTTTCTGGCAGAAGGGGAGAAAAGACCCTTCCACATCTGGTAATTTTGTGCACATCATTCTAGAAAAATATGTTTATAGCCGTAGATTATTTTATATTCCTTGAATTTTTGTAATTGGGTTCATTGGCAGTGGAGAGAGGGGATTTACAGTTTCAAAGCAAAAAAGTGTGATTGTGAAAATATATTTAAAAGAGAAACAAGCATATCATTGGAATGATATCTAGAATGTAAACGACAGTTTATTTTGAATGCCTACTTTCCAAGTCTTGTGTAACAAAATGGATCACATTCTTAGAGAGAAAACAGTTGTAAAAAAAGGAAAGACACATTTCCCCGAGCACATATTGTGATCCATATAATTATTATTTTCATGCACATTTTGAATTAGCTCAGTAAAATATAGTAGTTTAGGGAAGACCAGATTAAAGTCAGACTGATTCAATCTGCAGCACAGGAGTGATCATGTTTTGCTTTTATTTATGGACTGATGCTATGAATGATGACATAGAGAAGACAGTGGAGTGAGAGTTTTCTTTCATAATGTTACAAGTCACATCAGTAGACAATAGATTCAGGTAAGCACTGGTCAGATAGCTACTGGTAGGTGATGCTCTATAAAATTATTTCCCATACAATCTGTTAGCTGTGATTGTTAAATGAGAAATTCCTGTCTTCAGAGTGAGAGGTATCTGTTGGAATGAGGTGGTGAGGCAGGCAAGTAAGACTGCTGTGTTCTTGTCTTGTTCTAGTTTCCAAAAAAATCTGGTTGTCTAATATTGGATACTCAGTCCCTTCCTGTAGGGATATGATCTGGCAGGGCAGTTCATATCTCAGTCTATATTTCTGTCATGCTCACAACAATTTTAAGAAGTGAACCATTAATCACATGCCAGGCATCATGCAAAAAACAGCCCAGAATGGATAGTGGAATTTGGTTCCTGCCGATTTTGTTTTCTGGCTTGTTACGTCATTCCCCTCTCATCTGATGGGAAGGGTGAATACCTCTGTTCCAGGCTGTTTTGTGTAATATCAATTTTATACCTGGAACCGGTACCGGAATGTGGTCACTGAGGCTTTTTTATGGCTGATTGCATCAATCTCATCTAGTGTAATAGGACAAATTAATTTCATCGGGATTTCCTAGTTGGAAGTCTCTGTTCCTCTGTCCAGAATGGATACTGGAAGTCTTGTTCTCGGGAGTGTTTTATGGCTGGTTCCTTCTGTCCCCTCTAACTGGATCAGGTGGGTGAATTTGGCTGGGCTGGCCTACTTGGAAGGCAGCTTGTATCATTAAAAGACAATATTTAAATCTACGAACAGTAAATATACAAATATTAAAATGATCAAACAGATACCACTCTGTGAAATGGTAAACACAAGCAATACTAAAAGCAAATTCAAAGCAGTAAGGCTGCTTACAATTCATTTAAAAATCCCACTCAGGCACCCAGTCACTGAAGGAAAGCTTGCCTGAAGAGAAAGGTTTTTGCATGTTCCCAGAAGGATAGCAAAGATGGGGCTAGTCTGGCCTCCTCTGGGAGGGAGTTCCAAAGTCTGGGAAAAGCAACAGAGAAGGCCTTCTCCTGTGTCCCCACCATACACATTTGGGAAGGTGGTGGGACTCAGAGAAAAGTGTCTCCTGATTATCTTAACACCTTAACAAGCTTAAGATATTGATCCCGCAAATCCTCAGAGAGCAGTCTGTTAGAAAATATGCCATGTCCTCCATCTCACCATTGTACACTCATTTTTTTTAGCTTTAAATATTATCTTTTAATGATGTAAGCTGCCTTGGGTCCTTTTTAAGGAGAAAGGTGGGATAAAATATTTTAAATAAATAAATGTTGATTTACTGCCTAGAACAGGTATTGGAACATTGTTCTTGCAGATGATTTGGGGCTTGTTGCACTTATGTAGTCACATATGTGTTATGAATCTGGTTTGGTTATCCTAGTCAGAAGTTGCTGTTCTGGGCCATTGTGTTCCATTCTGGTGAGTTTTCAGACAACAAAAGGTTAAAGAAAGAGTAATATTCATTAGGTTTGAGGTCTAAATAAATATTTTTTGGACCTTTGCCCAACACATTCCACTATTTGTGACATCAGTTATTATTAAGAAGTCCCCATTTTGGCCTATTCCATTTCAGCTTTTATTTAGTCCCAGTATATACATATTCTAATCAAAACTCCATAGCTCATTTTTATACAAACAGAAGAATTCAAATTCATTTGTTCACAGTAGGCTACTGCAGTATGTTTCATATTCTAATCCTTAATTTTCATTGCATATTAATTGTATTTATTTACATTAAACTCTCCATTCTGTACCTTCTAACTGGACACCTTTCTCTGCTGTATACCTTTATTTTTCTACTACCTTTGCTTTTCATGCAGCCATTGTCCTGAATCAGAGGATTATGGCTATTCTGCAGATGATTGGTAAGCACTAAACTAACCTTCACTTAAGACTTTACTAATTTTGCTAAAGCCAGATTATGTATCATTATCATTAACTATGAACCATTTTAAAAGTACATAATTAAACTGGTATCTATTATGCACAAGGGAAACAGCTTTTGACTCTGAAAGAGAGCAATCTCTGATGATGCCTCTAATGTTGGTTATCAGGAGTGCAAGCATTATTTATCAAGAAAAAAAGATTGGAAGTTTATTGATTATATCAACATTTGTTTTCTAATTATGATTTTTTTTTTCAGATTTTCGACAGGCAGCTTGACTTCAGAATTTTAGGAAAAAATTGTTAGAAAACATATATTCAAATATACCATAAGCCAACAAAGCCAAATGTTTCCTCTGACGGCAAATCTGATACATTGCCAGAAATTGCTTTATGTGTGTAAATAAATGCTCAAAGAATATAGTTTTAAAATGCCATAATAAGTATATGTTCAATTATTATATATTAGTTTACTCTGCAAAGTTCTAGCTAGAAACTACAGTATGTGTCCTTAGATGGTCTTTTGTTATAGACAAATACCGTATCTCTTGCTTTTCATTTTTGTGTGTATTTCTTTTTTAGGCAAAGTTCACAAACAAGAGAAGAACAAATGTTTAGTGATCAATCGCTGCTGGAAAACCTTCAAAATAAACATGTAAGATAAAGATATACATGTTACAGTTAAGTAAAGAAGAAACTTTAATCAAAACAATAATGTGCGGGAAAGTAACTTATATCCCAAACTGTAACTTGCACTTAGAATGTGCCTCATTGATTTAAATAACATTTGTTTTTACATGAGATCATAATGAAAACAGTTGTTTCTTATAGAAAAAAAATCATTCAGAACCAAGGAAAAAATTAACACTTTTCCCACTTAAAGCTTTTTTTTAGAAGCACCCTATCATCAGATTAGAGATGAGCATGACCAGCAAAATGGTGGTTTGTGGCTTATTGAAGTCCAGAAACCACAAACATCCCAAAATTTTGAAAAAAAGAACCACAAATCAGTTCATGTTGGTTTGTAAGTTCAGGAACTCTAGAACACCCTCCCCAGCTACCTAGAAACAGCAGAATTACAGAGATGTTTCCGCTGACTCTTCTCTACACCCCTTCCAAATTTGGTGAAGTTTGGATTTTGGATGTCCACATAAACCCCCTCAAAGCAGGTCCCCCCCAGGAAAGTGCTATTCAGGTTAAACCGCAAAAGCCTCTATGCTGCAAGGTCAGAAGTCCAGCAGTCATAAGATCAAATCCATGTTACAGAGTGAGCTACCATCGCTTGTCCCAGCTCCTGCCAACCTAACAGTTCGAAAGCATATAAAAATGTGAGTAGATAAATAGGTACCACCACAGTGGGAAGGTAACAGCGTTCCATGTCTAGTCGCGCTGGCCACGTGACCACGGAAACGGTCTATGGACAAACGCTGGCTCTATGGCTTGGAGACAGGGATGAGCACTGCACCTTAGAGTCGGACACGACTGAACTAAATGTCAAGGGGAACCTTTACCTTACCTTGGTGGAAATTCCATCAATGGTTCATTCCAGGGAATCAGACACAGAGTGCTGCTCATCAGGAGATGGACTGGGAAGGGACACGTCCCTTTCCTCAAGCCCCATAGACCAGGGCCCGGTGCCGGTCCGTGGGCTTACCGGAACTGGGCCGCGGAGACAAGTCTCCACCTCCCCGGAGGGGCGTGTCGCATTTGCTGAGGGGTGTGTTGCCCTCCTGTTCCCCCAGCGCCCCTTCCCTGCAGGGAAGCTGTTGTGGGCAGCCTGCCCGGGAAGCACCAACAGCCAGTCACTGTGCTTGGCGCCACCCCACCCAGGGTGAGTGGCCGATCCTGCTGGTTCCTGCCGGGCCATGGCCGCCTCTTCCCGGGCGGGAAAGGTGGGCTGGGCCGGGCTGCATGAGGCACCGCTCCTCCTCCGTGGAAGAGGTTCCAGGAGGGCGGCTTCCCCTCCGCTGCTGCCCCCGAGTGGGGCTCACCTTCTGGGGCCTCCCATCGGAGCCTCGCTCCTGCCCTTGCAGCAGCAGCTCCGCAGTGGCAGGGGATGCTTCCCCTGCTGGAGAAGGAGGAGGCGAGGACTCCCGGGCAGGGCCGCCAGGAGCGACGGAGCATAGCATTGTCTATGGCAGTGGTCCTCAACCTTTTCTGGTCTGCGGACCACTGGGGGGGGGCAAGCGCCGTGTGCAGACCAGTTAACAGGTTGGACACCCCTGTGCTCACGGGTGGGCGTGTCCCACTCCTGCCATATTTTCATTATTTTCCCACTTCTTATTCATTTTCTCTTATGAGCTGTCTTCTCCTTGGATATTCTCACATGTAATGCTGAATGTCTGATTCTACAAGCACAAGCTGAAAGAATTGCAAGGCAAGCTTTCAGAATGTGCATGTCTATTTTTCTCTTCTACACCTGCATGGTTGGAAACAAATTTCTGCAGAGTGTCCTTTAAATTTTGCTATATGTGCGCTTATGCTATCTTGACCAGCAATTATGGTTTATCACAGACTCTGAAAAAGAGACTGATTTTGAAACCAACCAGTTTGTGATAAACCATGAGCCTCATTAACAAAAGAACCTGGGAGTGAAGAAACTGAAAAGGAATACTGCCAGATTTCCTAATCCATATAGGCAAATGAGATAGGAGTGTAAGATTTCACTCAGGCTTATTTCAGTTTATGTATAGTGCTGGACTATGGTTAGTATTATATGTGAGTGTACCCATTAATTTCATTTTGCTTATACTATCTTTGTGTTTAGACCTCAGTTTATTTCTTCTGTGCCTTCATCACCTCTGTCTTATTCTTGAATTATTTTATTATTTGGGAACATCTTTTTATTTGGAAACATTATTTTTGTTAATTGGAAACTTTTCACACCTGCATACATCTTGAATTTGATACACTGAAAATCCATCTTTCTTCCCAAGGCTCTTACCATTTATCTTCTCTTTTGTGTTTCCCTACCTTTCAATACCAGCTTTCTGTCTTTATTTTGATTAGCTTTTGACTTGCTCAGATTTCTTTGTTTTTATCTTTTTAAGGGTTTGTTATTTAAAACATTATTTTTATTCTTATTTTCTTGATATTATTATCTATCTATACATACATCCATCCATCTATCTAAATATCATTGACTGTAAATTATGGTTTCTTCCTGTGCTACCTTGAAGCCTTGTTCTTTAGTAGCACTAAGATGACATAATGTGTTTCATGCATTAGATTGTTGCCAAGAGTTAGATTAAAAACAAGCCTAGCTTTTTGTTTGTCAAAAGATACAGTAATAGTTAATATAATCTCAACCTTATGGCACTTGGCCTATTCATATGACCTTAAATTCATACCATTCTTCTCTATGTTTTTTCTTCTGTTTTAGCCAACTGCACCTATAATCTGTGAGTTTCTCACAATGATGGCCGTGTGCCATACAGCAGTTCCAGAAAGAGAGGCTGATGAGATAATTTATCAAGCAGCATCTCCAGGTAAGACTTATATAGCAATATTTAAATCTATAAATATAAATGTATTTATTCTTGTTAGGTTTTATTATATGGTCATAGGCCCGAAAATTCAAAGATAAAAACAATACAAGATATACAGAATAAGTAAGTTGTTAGAGCATATTGGCAGTATAAATCTTGAATCAGATGGTTCCGCTCCCTCCTTTCACCCGATGCTGAGTCCCCTTCGCGCCGGGCTGAGCTCAGTCCCTGGCCAGGCGTGAAGGGGAGTCAGCAGCTGTGGCAGCACTGGGTGAAAGGAGGGAGCCGATTTCTCCCTGGCCGCCTGGCTTGCTTCTTCAAATATTTTTATTTTTGGGGGGGTTATTTTTTTTTCTTCCGCCGGAACAGATTAATTGGTTTTCAGTGCATTCCTATGGGAAGTGCTGGCTCAATTTACGAACTTTCCGATTTACGAACTGACTTCCGGAACGCATTAAGTTCGTAAATCAAGGGTTGACTGTACTCATTATAGCTGACATGTATCCCAGGTTAACTCCAGAATGAAACCAAACAATCTTTGACAATCATATCCACATTTATTTAAGTAAAGTATGTATTTGCAATAATTTCTGGTAACATTACCTTGTCTAATTCTGCAACCTATATTTATCTACAATTTCCTGTCCTGTTATACATTTCCCTTATGTCGTCTCTGTGCATCTCCATGACTCTCTAGCAGAGATCGGCCTTGTAATGTTGAGGGAACTGCTAAATTACTATGGAATGTTTGAGATAGTGTTTTCAATGGACTCTTTATATTAGCCCATATGTGAGAAAGGTAACATAAAACATTTAATACAGATATAAAAGTAAAAAGATAAAAATAATTTTGTATTCTTAATGTGTAGCCTGCATAATTAACTTGTAAACCGCCCAGAGAGTGCTTGAAGCGCTATGGGGCAGTATATAAGCAGCATGCTTTGCTTTGCTTTTTAATACTCTCAGGCTGTGTTACCAGTTAGCAAAAGACTCCCGGAGTCTTTCAAGGGCCACTCAACTAGAGCTTTTATTGCTTCAATGGCCTTCCTCAAGGTGATCCAGCTAAGAGACATCTGTAAGTCTGCGCTGTGGTCGTAGCCTTCCAAGTCATCAAATGGTTTTCAAGTTTAAACTTGATGCTGCATTTGGCAGAGCAGAAATCTCTTCTGTTTTGGCATGAAATCCCACCAACCTGTAAGTGACTCGCCAGTCACCCATACGAGTGATTTGTGAAAACCATAAAGGAGGACAGGTAATTTACCTGTAACTGTAGTTCTTCAAGTGGTCATCTGTGAATTCTCACAATCCATCTATCCTACCCCCAGTCTGCCATACTACTAAATTCTTTCATATACAGCAGTGGACTAGAGGAACTGAGGAATGGTTGCTGGGTACTGGACATCCACTGTAGGAGGGTCTATTCTAACCTTTGTTTAAGCTCTGAAATGTTCTGAGAAATTTCACACAGACGCAGAAACATAAATATTTGTGAATTCATAGATGACCACTTGAAGAGCTAGTTACCAGTATAAGTAACCTGTCCATTTAATGGCAATGAATTACATTCACATGAGAATAAGTGCAGTAGATAACAAGGTACTTCCAATGGACTATTCCATGAGCCACCAATAAGAAGACATTGATCATCTGGTCTGTGTTTTTATCCTTAATTGATGGTTTTCTAAAAGACACGGTGGGAAAAATAGGGAAGCTTAAAAGTGGAAGAAAATATTAAAACCAGCTAAATAGTTATGTGAAAGAGCCATGACAATTGAATGATGGAATGTCTGGAAACATCTATGAGGTGTAAAAGTTTGGCTGTATAATTTAAAGACATGTACTGGGGATTATAGAAAAGTAAAAAATTAGTTGTCAGTATTTCACTGTTCAATTTGCCTCTGGAAATAATGAGATGGTTTGTTACAGATGAAGGAGCATTGGTTAGAGCAGCTAAACAACTTAATTTCATTTTCACTGGAAGAACACCAGACTCTGTGATTATAGAATCTGTAAGTATATTTAAAATAGCTATCTCTCCTAGTTCTTGTACCAAACAATGTCATGTTTATCTGTAACCATAATAATAGTGCATGTGTGTATGTGTGTGTATCTCCATTATAGTTCCAAGACTGAAACCTAGATATCTGAAGCTTGGCATGCATACTAAGAGAACCTTTAGGGTATGGATCACCAGGGATTTTGATTTAACAAATTGATAGTGATCGATGAAAAATTGTATGTAGCCTGCAGTATCTTACTAAGTCGCTAGGTAACATGAAGCCACTGGCCCACTTGATGGCAAGCACTAGATGCCTCCAGAGTAAGATGGCTCATTAGAAGTAATATGATTCTTCAAACGTAAGGAATCTTTTCAAGAGTGGGCAGCCATGAGATTTCATCCAAATGTTTGCAGCGTCTGTTTTGGTTGGACTTGCACAGGACCAAATGACATAAGTCTTCACTAGTGGTCTTCCCGCTTCTGGAAGATCACAGGTTCTACTGTTGTGTAAAGCTTGCCTGTACATTCTGTATATGTTTATGTATCTGGAACAATTCAGGCTTTAACCTCTGTGTAATCTAGCTACCTGGTTTGACTTGATGTTTCCTGTCTCCATGTATGAGTTTATAAGCATGTAATTATTATCAGAGAGACTGACAATAAGAATTACTGCTACCTGCTTTGGGAGGGGGGAGCTGAATGTGTGATACAGCTGGAAGGAGAGAAAAACAATGAAGAAAAAATAGTGGAAGTTTCATTTGTCATATTGTCTACCTGGCTGGGATTTACCTGAACTGTAAGCCATTCACCTTGTGCTGTTTACACCTTTAGCTGGTCTGAAAAATATTGGACCTGTATGTTGGACACTGTTCTATCGGTTTATTCCACTTTAGTTGTCTTTGGTTCATCCTAAGAAATCCTGGAGCTTGCAAATTAGTGAAATTCTTCCATTGTACTTTAGAAGAGAAGGATTGAGTATTAAATCAGCTTAATTCTGCAATGTAGATATCTTGGGAAGTGTTCAGTAGAGTGGACTATTGCTACATAACAGAATTCTAAATCTAATTCTAATCTAATTGTCTGGTTGGATTACTGCAGAAATGTAGTATCAGTGTGTATGTGAGAAGAATTTAGGAAATGGACGAATTAATAAATACACAAACAGAAACTTCAAATCCAGATATGAGCTTCAAGGCAAAAAAAGTGGCTGGGAATAGCTACAAAGAGAAGCTTTTCCTTTAACAAAGCTGACTGGCTAAAACATGTGAAATAGCCTGTTGTGTGTTTTTAACCTTCTTCCTCTGGGTTAGAGAGATCCAAATTCCTCTCCCTTCTCTTGCTTCCACCTTTTCTATTGCCATCACAAAAGGGTTTTAAAGAAATAGTTCACTGGCTCAATTACCTGGTCAGGTGAGTAAAAAAGGTGTAGGCCTGACCCACACAAAATGTGTATTCTGGAAAAAGTGGAGCAGACAAGAATTGCAATATGGCTGGCATCCTGTGGTACAGCAGGAGTCACTGCATATTTGTTTTGTATGTTCAAGAGCGTATTTACTGCCGTACAAAGAAAAGCCAAACTCTGTTTCCTCTCTATAAAATAAGTTTGGCTGAAATGTATTGTGATGTCTTCATATGTGAGTGTACTGGTCAGTCCTTTCATAACCCACAAGATGATTTGCATAATGAGCCATAAGATATACAAGATGTAGACATGGCTGTCTTTATTTGAAAGATACCACCATCTTGACACAGAGAGAAATGTTTGGTGTCTGGAAGGATGATAAGAAAAGTAAGGAGAGTAAAAGGCTGAATGAGCCCCAAATCTACATGGAGAAAAAGAGCATATGCTAGTACAGAAAATACCATTAAATACCTTTTGGGGGAAAACTAACATTTTATGTATATATATTTTCAGCTTGGACAGGAAGAACGTTATGAATTGCTAAATGTGCTGGAATTCACAAGGTAACTGAGCACATGACAATTATATGTGTTTCTTTAAACAGTTATTTCTTTGTTTTCTTTATAAATTAGAGCCTGTGAAAATGAAACCTATGTTCATCAAAGGAGAATTTAATCAAGAGCATTTTCTATATTCAGATGTTCAAGCACAATTACAAGAGCAAGCTTAGACCACTATGAGCACTATATGTATATAGCTGACACATTATTGGGTTGAATGCAGAATACAATGGTCCTTCTGTTCACAGAATGGTGTGGAATGTATCAGAAGCTCTTGCTGGAGGAAAGAATGCTCCCTTTTTTTCTAGAAATCCCCACTTCCTTCCCTATTGGAAAGAGTCACCCAGCTCTCTATTGTAGATTTGCCAGTGGGACAGATGCATGCTGGTTAGTGGTAGGGAAAAATTAGTAAAAATGGATCAATTTAATTGTCTGCAAAAGAGCCTGTGTAAGTCAGCAGTAACTGCTTGAATGGATTTGAGAGATATATGCTCTTGTTCCCAGTGTGCCACAGAATCTCACCGGGTGACCCTGAGGTAGCTAATTTTTCTCAGCCTGATGTATTTCACAGAGTTGGTGTACAGATATAGTGGGAAGAAGGAGAGTATGTGTGCTTCCTTGTGCTTACTGGAGAAAGAAGACAGGATGTATATTTTCATATGTTGTAAACATTGCAATGGTTAAATATGGGCGGTAGGAATGGGAGATTCAGTGGCTCGCTGTAACGAATTTGTTACACACTTTGAGGGAAAAATTGCTCAGATTTGCAGAGATTTGGACTCCACTGTTGATGCAGAGCCTATGGTTGTGTCCAGTGCTCCGGACTTATGTTATAATTTATTGGATGAGTTCCAGTTGTTGTGACCTGAGGATGTGGACAGGGTGCTTGGATCGGTTTTAATATATGATATTTTATATTGTCTTTTAAAATGTTTTTAAGTTTTAATGTTGTACGCCACCCAGAAGCCACTGGTAATGGTGCGGCTAAAAAATATTGTAAATAAATAAATAAATAAATAAATAAATAAATAAATAAATAAATAAATAAATAAATAAATAAATAAATAAATAAATAAATAAATAAGATTTAATGTTTTAAATAACTTTTCCCACACACACACACACACACACACATTATTTGCATCTGTTAAATTTTTTTTTCATTCCATTTCAAGATACAGTGAACTAACATGTAACTATCATGATATATATGTTAATTCTGAAGGGATTTTTCCTTTAGTAAAGTGTGCTACTTATATATGGCCCCTTACTGCTTAAATTACTTTCTGAGTGGTTTACAGCTTAATTATACAAGCTACACTTTGCCCCCTCAGCAAGCTGGGTACTCAAAATACTGTTTGAAATCAAATGTGCCTCTGTTTCAGTGCTAGGAAAAGAATGTCTGTCATTGTCCGCACACCTACAGGAAAATTGCGACTATACTGCAAAGGCGCTGTAAGTTATTTGTTCTTTAATGTACATTTTGGTGATAAATTTCTTTGTCAATGATAACCTGTGAAGCAATATGATAGAAATGGTGCCAGTGCAGATCTATAGTTTGCCAAGCGATACGTTCTTCCTTAATGTTGGCTTGCCTGTGTGTATTAATGAAAATGTGGTATGTGTGGGTGTTTCTGCCACACATTCCCTGTCTTTAGGAAGGAGCCAACTAGCAATTTGGGTTATTCCCCTTTGCCATCTTGTTGAGGCAGGGTTATCTCCACTCTGAGGTCTTTTCTTCATTGTCTCCCAATTAATGAAGCTTGAGTTTGAACCACTAGTAATAGACCGACTGGAGTTGCTTACTTACAGAGTGATTTGCCAGATCATCATTATTGTGGCAAAGAGAATTGAGAGTTGTGCACAAAGTACTCTCTTATGTATAGCTTTGTAAGTACAGATTGTGCTGTATAATTTCACCATCTTCCCCACATCAATGTCTTCCAAACAATTTCTCTCTCACCAGAACACTTATAGGAAATTTCTTTAGCCACCCACATAAAGATTTATCAAGTTCCAGTTGAGGTACTTCATTCTGAGGTACTTCACCATCCCCAACACAGATCAAGTGCTATGCATAGTTGTAGACCTCAGAGGTATAAATTCATTCATCCCTCCATAGTATTTTCTTACTCCTACAAAAGGAGGACTAGTTCATGTCTGTCATTGTGCAAGATGCCTACTTCTTGCATAACCATCTGCTCTTTCTAAAGGTGGTTTCTCTATTTTACAATAAAAGAACATACTAGTTTACAGTCCTCCCTTTTGGATTATCCACAGCCCCCAAAGTCTTCATAAATCATATGGCAGTCATTGCAATATATCTGTGAATGAAAGACATGATGATGTATCTGTACCTTGATGGCTATCTGATTATCCGTTCATCAAGAGCACATCCCTTTGCATGATGCTAACTTTGCTCAACAAATTTGGCCTCATGTTAATTACTAATACCAGATTCCATGATATCCAGAGTAAATTCTGGAGTTTCCTGGAGAGCTTCCATGCTTCTCCCTATGGAATGAGTGTTCCAACAAATGGTTTTGTCAGACCCTTGAGAGGATGCCTGACTGTGTATGTGCTATCACTGTATTCATACTCTGTGTTCTCATTGAAATCGAAACAATTTCTCTTTCTCATCTGGCTGTGGAAGTGGATCACAATGGGAGCAGATCACTGTGGAGTTTATAAGTACCCTAGCCACTATAGGAGCTATCAAATACCCCAGCCACTGATTCTAGGTACAACTGACAGAGGGTGCCATAATTAAGCAGTTTATTTGAATGTTATTAGATGGTCCATTAGGATAACATCTATTAGTTCAGTTACAGTTGCTTGCTGTCATTAAGGCATTTTGTACTTTCAGGAGCTTACCAAACTATCATATTGGCAAATCGCAACAGACAACAATACAGTAATGTACTGCATCACAATTAAGGTAGAATAAAGTCTGCTTCTAAGTATACTGACAAAGCACATTTGGTCCTGGTGCTGTAAAAAAAATCTTGGCAACAGCAGTCCATCTTCTGGGCTATTAAAATTTTCAAGCCGTGGCAGCTCCATTCCCAAACACCCCAGCTCCGCTTCCTGAAGTGAAGCAGACGAGACATCTGAATCTGTTTGTTATGGCTCACAACACCCAGTGCCACATGTTCTGTTCCACAGGAAGACTGCACCATAGATCCCTGGGTGATGCCTTTCTCCACCAGGATAGCTGGCATGTGCCTTTCTTCCCTTCTCCCTGATAAAAGGGTCCTTGTGAAGATTCAACAAAACAATGTTCCCTAATCTTCTCAAAGCTCCAGTCTGGAATCTTCCTGCAGTACTTAGACATCCTGCAAACAAGCCCTTTGGTCCTGTAGCCACAACTGATTTCTTACTACTGTCCTCAAAAATAGCCTTCCTGGTAGCCAGTGAGCTTTGTGCTGTTCATGTTGACTCACAATATACAGTGGACCCTCGACTTACAGACGGCTCGACTTACAGACTTTTCGAGTTACAGACTTCTCTGGCCGCAAAATTTAGATTCGACTTGCAGCCGGAGAATCGACTTACAGACCAGAAAAAAACCAAAATGGAACAAAAATAGAATAAAAACCACTGGTTATGGGATTAATCGGTTTTCAATGCATTGTAGGTCAATGGAGATTCGACCTACAGACTTTTCGACTTGCAGCCACCGTTCCAATACGGATTAATTCCGTAAGTAGAGGGTCCACTGTATTGTTTTGCAAAACAATAAAGTGGTCCTCCACCCAAATATTTCCTTCTTCTGTAAAGTTGTATCAGAATCTCATCTCATGTAGTACTGTGCTGCCAGCTATGCTGGCAGATTCAGAAGTGAGGGAAATGGAGGGAAAGGAGTTAGATGTATGTAGTAGAGACGAGAGAGCTACCTCAAAAATACTGTGTCTCAGCTAGGAAAGATTCCAGAACGTTCTATGAAGGTGCAGTACAGTAAATCCTATTAGTGTGAGTTCATAGCAGAACCAAATTACAATAAGCAACCTGTTGTTCTTCATATGGTCATAAGTAGATTCACATATCCTTCCTTTCTACCTTCTTCAGCCTATGCAGTTTTCTATTTCCTTTCTGCTATACAGTATTCAGATTCTGAACTGAGATATAGCCAGCTCACACACATTTTATAGAAAGGGAGAGAAGGGCTACTGCCCAAACTTTCCAGATCTAGAAATGTTCAAACTATGGCTCTACACAGGTGCTGCCTCCATACGTGTGAATGCAGAGGTGGCTGTTCAAAGAAAAAAAATTACAAGTAAGCAATCTATTTTTCCTGGAATCACTTAGAAGACTTTGTCCGTCAGCACAGATACCTAATCAGCCTTTGTCTTCCAGCCTTGTTGGTTTTTTAAATCAGGTATTTCAAAAATAAATTATGCTTCAATTTGTTATATGCCTTTATAGGACACAGTAATTTATGAACGGCTGGCTGAAAACTCAAGATACAAGGAAATTACCTTGAAACATTTAGAGCTATTTGCTACTGAAGGTAAGCATTATTTAATGTAACAGTAGGTAGCAAATAGATAAGGATAACAGTTATGCTTTGAATGTGTATCATCTGGTGGTCGCTGTTGCAGTTTGATGCAGCAATTATCAAAGGAAGATGAGTGCAGAATCTTAGCAGAGTTTGAAATGTAAGCAAGACTATTTTGATTGGTAATCTAGAACCACCAGACATACTCAACTATTACTGTGCTTGAAATTTGCAACTCTGATTCTTTAAGAGTAGCAAATTGATGATTGCTCTTTATAATCATGCTTGGCAGTTGGCTCTTATTTCTGAAAAGTGCACAGTCTGTATACAATAGGCTTGCAATAGTTTTTCTTTCCAATAATTGTAATTACCTTGGTTCAAATACCCTTTTTTCATCTCCAGTTAAATCAGAATATTATGCTAGGTAGCCCATTATGTTTATGTCTCTTTCTGTATAATTGAGTTCAGGTCTGTTCATTGAATAGCCTTTATTTTTCTATGATTTATTGCTTTTTTATACATTTTATCTTGGCTTAGTACCATACTCTTGAGATACAATACTTTTCAGGATGGTGAGCTGTGAGTTTAGGAAATAAACTCCTTTAATTCCTGTGAGCCTAGTTACCTATAAAGAATGAAACAGGCAGACCGGATCTGGTATTGTTCTATGTAGGTCTTTTATCGTTGTTTCTGTCTTTAAAGAGATACATATCATTTCTGATCTACACACTACTTCTTTGTGCTTACTGAAATTGTCCACCTTTCTAGCTTACAACGTGCGATAAAATGTCTGTGGCATTTTAAGGATTCCAGAAGCATTTATCTGGACATGTTCTTAATCCTACTGCAAACTCAAATTAAAATTGATATTTTTAAAATTCTTCGAAATATCATATGGATATAAAATTGTAAAATGATAAAGAAACTGAGAATTTATTGAGTACTGTATGTCATTTATTTCTTTAGGCTTGAGAACACTTTGTTTTGCTGTTGCTGAGATTTCAGAAAATGACTATCAAGAATGGTTAAATGTCTATCAAAGAGCTGCAGCTTCTATTCAGAACAGAACTCTAAAACTGGAAGAGAGTTATGAACTAATTGAAAGAGTAGGTGATATTTGCTGTGTTTTTCCATATTGTCAATTTGTTTTGAAAGCTATGTGATATTTTTCGCTCCATAAGACGCACCTTTCCATAAGACGCACCAATTTTTTAGGAGAAGAAAACAGGAAAATATAATCAGTTTTCTTCGCTCCATAAGACGCACAGACTTTCCACCCCCCTGTTTTGTGGGAAAAAAGTGTGTCTTATGGTGCGAAAAATACGGTATGTTTACTGTTGTACTTTGAAATTGCTCAGTTTTAAAAACAAAAACCTAATCTTAAGAAAACCAAAAAGAACATAGTATTAATTTGAAGCAAGACACTTTTCACTGTAAAATGTTAAGCTCTGTGGAAGGAATACTTTTGTATGTTGTTTCTCTTTGAGCTTGGGTACTGTGGTTTGATTTTCTGCTATACACCTGCAGTAACTGCCCAGCCCTGGAAAAATATTGAAGTCTTCCCCAAACAAGGCATTTTTTTTCCTCCATTCCTCCCCCTCTCTTAAGAAATGTTACTGCTGGAAAGACATCCCAAGTCCCATAATAAATTGAAAATAGGAGAAGAGTGAGCTTCCTGAAAATGCATAACTATTTCTAGGGTAGGTGATACGGTCAGAAAGACCTAGCTAATTGTCAGTGCAGTCCTAATTTATAGATGTGCTAGCTGTAGAGGTTAGGATTAGGCATGTCTATTGTGCTGGCTGATATCAGAGATCTGGTAACAGAGTAACCTCCTGACTAAGATGTGTCAGTAAAAGAGGGTAGGAAGAGGCAGGGAGAAGCAAAAACCAAATTGCGTCAGATCCAAACCTTCTAGAGCTCAGGGACACAGTGGCAGTGATAGTATAAATCTAGGATTGTGTGAGGATGATCCTAAATAATTCCCAACATCCTTAGTCTTCAAGGGATTTGGATTCAGTACTACTGTACCTATGCTGCCTTTGGTTTAGATGAATATTGGCCATCTTGCCATTTAGGATTATGCTCTAATTTTCTGGTTTTTTTTTCCAAAGAATCTTCAGCTACTTGGAGCTACAGCCATAGAAGATAAGTTACAAGACCAAGTGCCTGAAACAATAGAAACTCTAATGAAAGCAGATATCAAAATTTGGATACTTACTGGAGATAAGCAAGAAACTGCTATTAATATAGGTAATATGTTAGATGTAAGTCTGCATATAACATTTTTTTCAAGGTTCCAAATATTCATAAGAAATAATTGAAAAGATGCATATATCTCTTAGCAAGAAGTCCATGGTGTTTAAGGTGTTAATTTTTTCTGACTTCATCTACATTTTCTCAGCATATAACAATTGAAGCATAATTTATTTTTCAAATAACTGATTTAAAAAAAAAACAACGCCGGAAGACAAAATCTGATTAGGTATCTGTCCTGACAGACAAAGTCGTGTAAGTGATTCCAGGAAAAAGACTTGCATAAAAAGAAAACACCAGCAAAAATAATGAATCTAAATGCATAGCATCAGAAAACATAGTACAGTGGTGCCTCGCATAACGATGTTAATTGGTTCCAGAAAAAAAAACGTTATGTGAAAACATCGTTATGTGAAGCACCATTTCCCATAGGAATGCATTGAAAACCGGTTAATCCGTTCCAATTGGAACGGATTATCCGTTTTTTTCCCTCCCCCCCCCGCGGCTTGGATCTGACCCATGGCGGCTACCTCAGCCATGGCTGGACTCCCTAGAGTCCGGCCATGGCTGGGGTAGCCGCTGCGGCTCGGATCCAAGCTGCGGGGGGAGGGTGGTGGGATTGGGATGCCTTTCAGGCATCCCGGGCTTGGATCCCACCAACAGCCGGTTACCCTTTAAGCGGCGGAGACAGGCTGGGGGGTGGATCGGGGAGCTTGAAGCCTCTCCGCGCCGCCTACCCCGGCCGTTCTCAGACACCTAGGTGTCTGGAAGTCCGGGAACGGCCTGAGTAAGCAGCGCGGGGAGGCTTCAAGCTTCCCGATTCACCCCCCAGCCTGTCCCCGCTGCTTAAAGCCTCCTTGCGCCGCCTACCCAGCCCGTTCTCGGACACCTAGGTGTCCGAGAACGGCCTGGGTAGGCGGCGCGGGGACGCTACCGGCATCGGAGACAGGCTGGGGGGTGGACCGGGGAGCTTGAAGCCTCTCCGCGCCACCTACCCCGGCCGTTCTCGGACTTCCAGAAGTCCAGGAACAGCCTGGGTAAGCAACGCAGGGAGGCTTCAAGCTTCCCGATGCACCCCCCAGCCTGTCCCCGCCGCTTAAAGCCTCCTTGTGCCGCCTACCCCGGCCGTTCTCGGACTTCCAAAAGTCCGGGAACGGCCTGGGTAAGCAGCGCGGAGAGGCTTCAAGCTCCCCGGTCCACCCTCCAGCCTGTCTCCGATGCCAGTAGCCTCCCCCCGCCGCCTACCCAGCCCGTTCTCGGACACCTAGATGTCCGAGAACGGGCTGGGTAGGCGGCGCAAGGAGGCTTTAAGCGGCGGGGACAGGCTGGGGGGTGAATCGGGAAGCTTGAAACCTCCCCGCGCTGCTTACCCAGGCTGTTCCCGGACTTCTGGAAGTCCGAGAATGGCCGGGGTAGGCGGCGCGGAGAGGCTTCAAGCTCCCCGGTCCACCCCCCAGCCTGTCTCCGATGCCGGTGGCCTCACCGCACCGCCTACCCAGCCCGTTCTCGGACACCTAGGTGTCCGAGAACGGGCTGGGTAGGCAGCGCAAGGAGGCTTTAAGCGGCGGGGACAGGCTGGGGGGGGTGGATCGGGAAGCTTGAAGCCTCCCTGCGCTGCTTACCCAGGCTGTTCCCAGACTTCTGGAAGTCCGAGAACGGCCAGGGTAGGCGGCGCGGAGAGGCTTCAAGCTCCCCGGTCCACCCCCCAGCCTGTCCCCGATGCTTGAAGCCTCCCCGCGCCACTTTCCCCAGCCGTTCTCGGACTTCCAGGCGTCTGAGAACGGCCGGGGTAGGCGGCGTGGGGAGGCAGCCGGCAGCGGGGACAGGGTGGGTGGGGTGTCCGCAAGGCTTCCAGGCAAAGGCCTGGAAGCCTTCGACACCCCGGTACCCTTCCCCCCGCCGCCGCTGAGAGCCTTCTGAGCTCTCAAAGGGCTTTCTCCAATATCGGAGGGGGCCCTTTGAGAGCTCGGAAGGGAATTGTCGGCAGGGGACAGTGGCTTCGGGGTCCTTCCGAGGCCGCAGCCCACTGCCGACATTTTCCCCCAGCTGAGCAGCGGGGCTTCAAAGCTCCCGCCGCTCAGCTGGGGGAAAATGGTGCCTATGGGAAAAAATCGCAAAGCGATTTTTCCCCATAGGCAAGATCGTTGTGCGATCGCAAAAGCGATGGCAACAAAGCCATCGCTATGCGATTTTTTCGTTAAACGGGGCACTCGTTAAACGAGGCACCACTGTAGTAGTAATTACCTATACCAAATACTGTAAATACAAGCTGTCATCTTCTACATAGATTATTGCATGTATTTATAAGAAAAATAAACAGTTGTTGTTTAGTCGTTCAGTCACGTCCGGCTCTTTGTGACCCCATGGACCAGAGCACGCCAGGCCCTCCTGTCTTCCACTGCCTCCCGGAGTTGGGTCAAATTCAAGTTGGTAGTTTCGATGACACTGTCCAACCATCTTGTCCTCTGCCATCCCCTTCTCCTCTTGACCCTCTTTATTTCCTTCAAAATGGATAGGTCTGTTCTCTTTGCAGTCCAGGGGACTCTCAAGAGTCTCCTCCAGCACCACAGTACCTTTGTAACTTAATCAACACCAGAAGTGCAAGCATTATTTTTACTCATTCCAAATCTCAGCTGCTTCAGTACAAGAAAATGCAACATTTATGAATGCCTGGTGCACCACCATCTCTGATACATGGGTTTTAACCATTATGGCTCATGGTTATGGACAGAATTTGACAGACTTCCTCCAGCAAGACATATTAAAGTCACCAACCCATCAAATGCACTCAAAGAAGAGGTAGTGACTTTACTAGAAAAAGATGCTCTAATAATGATACCAAGAAAATACAGGGGCAATGACTATTATTCCTGTTATTTTACTGTACCAGGATGGTGGCTTATGTGAAAGGAGATCTGAAAGGAGTCAACCCCAATGAAATTTCAGATAGTGATACAGAGAATCACAGTTAGAACTACTACTACTACTACTACTACTACTACTACTACTACTACTACTACTACCACCACCACCACCACCACCACTACTACTACTACTACTACTACTACTACTACTACTACTACTACTACTACTTAGTATTAATTATTATTATTCCACACATCTGACAGCCAAGGTCACTCTGGGTGGTTTACAACAACTAGACAGAAACAATAAAATAACAAAATAAGATGGCATTGAAAAATTAAAAAGTGCAAACCAAAATACCATAAAGTACGGTGGAAAACATAGTGAAATATAGTACAATACAATAATAGCATAAAACATGGTGGTAAGTTGAATGTTACATTGTATTTTTGGTAAAGCAACAGTACAGTGGACTTTTACCCCACTATACAATGAAAAAACAAACAATACACTACATAAACATAGGTAAGTGCGTACATGGGACACGCATGCACACACATATACCCTAGCCCTTCCAATATCATACAGATGTACTGGATAGGATGACCGCTCTAAGTCTCCCTCCTTCAGTAAGCAAGCTGCAATCCTTTCCTACCTTACAACCAGGCTGTGTCATGTTACAAACAGGTCCAATAATCTCAAGGATTTGGTTTAAATTGATCCTATCTTTATTGACTACGCGAAAGCCTTTCATTGTGTGGACTACAGCAAACTGTGGTCAGGCACTGACCACCTTATCTATCTCCTGAGAAATCTGTATGTGGGACAGGAAGCAACAGTTAGAGCTGGATATGGAACAACTGATTGGTTCAAAATTGGGCAACGAGTACGACAAGATAGTATATTGTCTCCCTGCTTATTTAAATTATATGCAGAATGCATCATGCGAAAGGCTGGACTGGAGAAATCCCAAAATGGAATTAGGATTTTCGGAAGAAATATCAACAACCTCAGATATGCAGATTATACCACTCTGATGGCAGAAAGTGAGGAAGAGTTAAAGAACCTCTTAATGAGGGTGAAAGAGGAGAGTGCAAAAAATGGTCTGAAGCTCAACATCAAAAAAACTAAGATCATGGCCACTGACCCCATCACCTCGTGGCAAATAGAAGAGGAAGCTATGGAGGCAGTGACAGATTTTACCTTCTTGGGCTCTATGATCACTGCAGATGGTGACGGCAGCCACAAAATTAAAAGACACCTTGATATTTTAATTTGAAACTGATGACAAACCTCAACAGCATCTCAAAAAGCAGAGACATCACCTTGCCGACAAAGGTCCGCATAGTCAAAGCTATGGTTTGTCCAGTAGCAATGTACGTAAGTGAGAGCTGGACCATAAAGAAAGCTGACCACCGAAGAATTGATGCTTTTGAATTGTGGTGCTGGAGAAGACTCTTGAGAGTCCCCTGGACTGCAGGAAGAACAGACCTATCCATTCTGAAGGAAATCAATCATTAGTGCTCACTGGAAGGACAGATCCTGAAGCTGAGGCTCCAATACTTTGGCCATCTCATGAGAAGAGAAGACTCCCTGGAAAAGACTCTGATGATGGGAAAGTGTGAAGGCAAGAGGAGAAGGGCACAATAGAAGATGAGATGGTTGGACAATGTCATCGAAGCTACCAACATGAATTTGACCCAACTCTGGGAGGCAGTGGAAGTCAGGAGGGCCTGGCGTGCTCTGGTCCATGGGGTCACGAAGAGTCAGACATGACTGAACGACTAAAGAACAACAAATCTTTATTAACCTCCCCTCTGCTGGGGTTTTGCTTAGACATCTTACCAGATGTTTTAAGAGCATGGAAATTTTAGCAACAGCTTTTTACAGTATTTAATTCATCCTATCATTTTAAAAAGAACTAGCTCTTATATTTAGGAATCTTAGAAATCATAAACAAATTTAGAAGCATTTCTCTACCTTTTGAGGCTTACTAGATTTTAAAGAATTTCCGAACTTTAGTTTTTTCAGATGTTATGACTGCTATTTCCTGCTGCTTTACAATTTGAAGGAAGGAGGAGGGATCCTTTTCATATTAGTTATACTTTGAAAACTGAAAACAGTTTTTCTACACAAATGGGAGCATAGATGTGTATGTGCTCTTCTACCGAGTAAATGAAAGAATGCTAAAAATGCATTTTAGCTTTCTCACAACATTCTTGTCTTTTAATGTTAATGGTGTAATATTTCATCTTAGCTTATATTCAAAAGAATGACATTGACTACACTCTTAACGCAAAATCTTTTTACAAAACTAGGACACTCATGTAAACTCTTGAGAAAGAACATGGGACTACTAGTAATAAATGAAGGCTCTCTTGATGTAAGTACAATCTAACATTCTATTGTTATGCTGTATGTTGTCCTTTAAAGAAGACCAGATTCCTACTCTTCAGGGAAGCAACTAAGGACAGGACAGCCTTTGTTGAAACCTGTTCCCCATGCACCCTTGCGAGTTGCAGGGAATCTTTGTGACACACAAAGGTGAAGCTGGGTGCTTTTCAGAGGGTGCAAAGAAACAGCATGGAGGTAATAGGGCTGATCTACCTCCTGCTGTTTGACTGCTTTCAGTCCCACAATTTGGCCTGAGGATTTTTTTTGCTGAATTATGAGTCTGAGATTTCTTTTTATCTGAATGTTCCATCACTAGAAGTAATTCTCATGGCTATGTATGATGTAGAAGAAAAATTGTGGTTCATATTTTCTATGTAGCACAGCTGACAGTCTACAATTCTACATAGTAGGCCAGGAACAACCTGGTACTGTACTCGTTTGTTTCCCAGAAGCAGATGTCAAGGGGATGGACCTGAAAGGGAGAGTTCCGTCTCTAGTCTGTACCTGTGGAAATATGAAAAAGCCTCTTGCTGTATCCAGCTTTCGTCTCCATATTCCCAATGTTTATTCTATTTACCATTCCAGTTGAAGTTGATGCTGTAAAAAAAACGATACATGGAGAACAAACTCAATAGTGCATATGAGTTCTGTGATTCAAGCAATATTCACATTCTGTTAATCCATATATGCCCATTAGAGGGCATTATTGAGTTACGGAATGTCATGGAAAATATACAGCTGGAACAACGCGAATAATAGAGATAATGGAAACAGTTACAGTAGTTTAGCAGATGGCAGGGTCAGATATCAGTCTTCATATTGTACCTCTGTGAGATAGTTTGGGGATGCCATATTTCCCCAAAAATAAGACAGGGTCTTATATAATTTTTTGCTCCGAAAACGCATTAGGGCTTATTTTCAGGGGATGTTTTATTTTACAGTCATGTCATTTTCTGGTTGCTGCACAATGATGCACAATGGTGGAGGGCAGGGTTTCTCTCAACTAGTGCTTATTTTTGGGGTACGGCTTATATTATGAGCATCCTGAAAAATCATATTAAGGCTTATTTTCAGGTTAGGTCATTTTCCGGGGAAAAGGGTAGTAATTAGCTTACCTTACAAGATAGTTATAAGAGTTACTGAGATTATGTCTGTGAAGTATTCTGAGAGCATGGAATTATAAAATAGTGGTTGTGTTTACTATCTATTATTTTTATTTAATTAATAGTACTGTATTGTTGTTTTACAAGTAGTTAATGTATAAAAGAAGGAAATATAACCATAATTGAAACTTGAGGAACTGAGCAGAGTTCAGTCCCAGGGAGATGGTTGTAGTACGACAACATAAACTCTTTGTGTCCTGTGCCATCAAGTCAGAATAAACATATAGTGACTCTAATAGAGCTTTCAAGATAAGTATTTAAGGAGTAGTTTTACCAGTTCCATTGCTCCAGTGGGTTTCCATGGCCAAGTGGGGATTCAAACCATGTTCTCCAGAGTCCTGGTTAGCCTATCTTAAATTTATGTTCAGTTTCTAGGGATGGGATTTTCAAAATTCATGGGCTACAGCTGCCAGAAGTGTGCAGAGATTCCCCAGCCAGACTTCTGGAGGTACTAATCAAGAAATCAAAGTCCTGACAGTGCTTTCAAGTTCTTAAACTAATGAATTCAGACTTTGGTGGCTATTTTTGTCCCTTGAAGAAGACAGAGGAAATGGATAGTCTAATGTCCATGAGAGCTACAAAAGATTATGGGTCTAGTAGGTTTTTTAAGAGGCTTCCTGCCTAATGGGCAGAGACTACCATATCCCTAATCTCTTGCAAACTCCTACAGGATTTAGCCCTGCCCATCTATTCCCTCATCTTCTCCACAGGATGAAAGTAGCTGCTGGAGTCTGGATTTATTAGCTTAAGTACTAGAAGCAACACTCAGGACTTTGATCTCTTGATTAACAGTCCCAAAACATCTGACGGGGAATTCCTACAGACTTCTGGGGGCTGTAGTTCATGAATTGCAGAAATCCCATGCCTATACTTTCTAAAAAATAATTATTCACATTTTCCAAAATATGTCTAAAAGCTGGCCATTTTGCTGCTTTTTTGTAATCTCAGTAGTATTCCCAATTAAATTATATGTAATGAAAGAAACAGCTGCATGTTGCATTGAACTTGATTCAATGGAACATTCATTTGTAAATGGTAAATCCTTCATTAAATATCACATTGGGTGTCACAAGCATCCACTCTTTTGTATTTTAGGTGACAGATAAATCACTTTTGTATTATTTACATAGGCACTGAGCTTGGTTGCGTGTTGTGGAATTGCTGATTTTTAATAATCTGTCTAAAATTTCCTTTTAAACTGTACTACTACAAGCGATTGCAGTTCTTAATTTCTGTTGACCTTGTTTTATAGTATTGGTTGGTTTGAATTACGATATTAGCTGATATGATAGCTACACTAGTAACACAGATAGAACACTTTTATATAAATATTAAAGTAATGTAAAACTATTAAAGAGAAGTGAAGTGATATCTATTTTTGGTGTGATCTTTTATAGGCAACAAGAGAGACATTAAGCCATCACTGCAGCACTCTTGGTGATGCTTTGAGGAAGGAAAATGATTTTGCCCTTATTATCGATGGTAAAACTCTGAAGTATGCCTTGACATTTGGTGTGAGGCAGTATTTCTTGGATTTGTCTCTGTCATGCAAAGCTGTTATTTGTTGCAGGTAAAAGCTTTGTCTTCTGTACAAAATATTGATATAATATTGTGAAGCATTTTAATTGAATTTATACAATCAACTAGTTTCTGCAGTTACTTCCCCCCCCCTTTTTTTTGGTCTTGTATGAAGAGTGTCTTTTTGAAGAGGAGAATCGCCTCTCTCTTTGGGAGTGGGGGGGGGGGTATGACCTGAACAGAGAGCTTCCGCAAATAAAAGAGTCTCTCCTTTTCACATCATTGCTCTTCATGTAAGAAAAATATTAATGGGAGAGATGAAATGCTGCTAATACATTCCTATCCATGAATGAGTCTGTAATACTTTTTATTCCTCTGCTGTCTGATGTAGTTCATCAGGCAGCAGGTGATGTAATATACCTGGCCTAGTTTAATCTTTTGCATCTTAAGAAAACAAGTATGCCAGATAGAAGGGAAGAGCAGTTTCTCTGGTACCTAGATTTTTGCACTCAGGAAGGCTTTGAAAAGGGAGGGGTTATTTAGTCATGTAATCTGATTTCATAACAGTCCAAAAGCAATTTGACCACTGTCTCTCTTGTTTCTATGAATGTTTCTGCGTGAACAATTTCTTTCTTTCTTTATTAGTTAATATCATCCATCTAGAGCATGTCTGGGCGGTTAATTTGAACTGTTGGGGGTCACAAAATGAGAAGGCTGATGGGCTTTGTGATCACAAGTAATTAGGATAGCAAATAGTCTCTTAGCGACAGAAGTTAAAGAAGTAATCCACACACAGGGATGTCTGCCAGCAGTGCTCCTGATAGGCGATTAGTCTGAGGAAGCAGAGTGAGAAGTCTCTGCCCTGCCCCCAGGAGGACTGTGCTTTTATTAACCTTACAAGCTCACAGATAGTTGACAGTGTACAGATAATTTGCAGAGTTCAGATAGGACAATGGTTACATCATGTCATTATGATTGGCCTAAGGAAAGGCTCTTTAAGCAAGCTCTCTAGCACCTATGAGAAAGAAGAAGCAGTGTCATCCAGGAGGGTTTGCCCTCTACTGTAAATTAAATCAACAGCTTAGCAATTTAAGGAATGGCACCCCCACAAGAACAAGGCATGTTAATTAGAAAAAAAAAAGACTTGTGGCATAAACTGAAGTTACTGTATAGATATTGATATTGATAGAGCCCTGCTTATGTCCAGTTTTCAGTTACACAAGGCAGAGATTGTCCTGTTGTTTTAAACAGGTATTCTGTTACCTTAAAAGTCGCTACATTTCCCCTTGTGCAAGTGGTGGGGAAGAATGAACCAAGCACAGAACAGACTGTTCTGCGGTATATTAGCAATCAACAAAATACTTTCCAAGGATTTCAGATATTTGTGATCAGAAGCAGCCGTCCAATAGCAACGGTGACTTCTTCTTGTTTTGCTTAGAAAAAAATAAAAATTTTAAATGTAGTTTTTTAAAAATAAAAACTTTTCTTTTCATTTTTATAGGGTTTCACCTCTTCAGAAATCTGAAGTTGTAGAAATGGTTAAAAAACAGGTAAAAGTGGTAACATTAGCAATTGGTGATGGCGCAAATGATGTTAGCATGATACAGACGGCACATGTAGGTGTTGGTATTAGTGGAAATGAAGGGCTACAAGCAGCTAATTCTTCAGATTATTCAATAGCACAGGTAAATCTTTCCACTGATACAAGATTTTAAGTGATAAACAGCCAATTATTGCAAACCTGTAAATAAGCCTGTTCTGTTTTATTATTTATAGTTCAAGTACTTGAAGAATTTACTCTTGGTCCATGGTGCTTGGAACTACAGCAGAATTGCTAAATGTATTTTATACTGCTTCTACAAGAATATTGTCCTTTATATTATTGAGGTAATAATGGAACATTTTACCATAATAATTGTTATCACGTTTTATATGGTTCTTTTTTTCCAATTTGATCTGTAAAACCCAATCCAGGATAGATATATTTATTTCTGATTGATTATGTGAAAAGCATGGACTTTTAATAGATTTTTAAAATGATATGACATAATATAATGGATTTACACTAGCCTACATTTAATTGTGTTCAATCCCAGGTAGCCGGCTCAAGGTTGATACTTACACCAGCATAAATCCACAATTGGATTCTGGCTATAACTAAAACAAAGCAGATAAGAAGTTTATGTTATATGTGTCCTTATTTTTGTAATATATGCTTCAATAGTAAATCAATAAAGCATAGTAAGTCTTGAAGTACATAAGCACATCTATAGTTCCAAAAGGCCAGGGCCAAATTTCAAGATGCTATGTTCTCCTTCCCTTTCTGTTATATACTATGAGTAACTCCATTCCTGCGTTCTGCCACAACATTCTGAAATGGAGAATAGGGACTTGTTTTTCTGTGATGTATCCCTATCTTTGTCAGCCATGTCTGCAACTTTCCAGACATGAATTCAGACCCTCTATCTGTCTGCAATTAGACCACCTTTTGCCCATAACGTCTTTCCACAAAGTTCACCCATCCTCTGAAATGATGAGACACTTCTGCCTTATTTTTCATGAGAAAAAGAATGAGAAACATTGTGTGGCCATCAACCAAGACTAAAACATATTTAGCTCCTCCCATAGTTGGCGAAGACCTGAGGGCCTGGTGTGCTCTGGTCCATGGGGTCACGAAGAGTCAGAAATGACTAAACGACTAAACAACAACAATAGATGGTGCTAGAGGCCCTATTATATCTGCATGGACCAACTGGAAAGGCCTCTGTGTTTGCCAGTTACTTTCCTTGCTTATACTTTGGACCTTTGATTTTGCAACTCTGCATACATTGCAATCCAGAAAATTCTTACAGGGTTTCATTTTCAAACCTTTTGCCATCCTTTGCATTTTTCCACCACTCTGAAATTAGCATGACCCAGTATCCTGTGCATCAAATGAGCACACTGGTCATGTGGTGGTGTGCTTTTGACTATAGCATGTGTTACTTTGTTTTGTGTTCTTCCCTTCAGTACATATAAATTATTTTCAAGTTTTGCTGTGTGGCACCCTGTTCCCTTTCTTAATTACACATGTGCTACCAGCAAATGTAACTGTAAACTCTCCTTGTCCAAACATGAGACACTTAGGATATTACAGTCTAAATTGGGCACATGCAATGCAGCATGTAATTCCCTTTGCTAGCCTGGAACATAAATTGTTCCGTCTCCCATTACTGACAATTTCTGTCAATTTGCCAGGCTCACAAAGCTGTGTTTCGAAGCACCTAGGGAAGAAAACAGGTCTGATATATGAGTCAAACGGCAAACAGCTCCACTGTCAAGAATCTAGGTTTTGACCTTGGAGTCCTTATCAGAAGCCTGTACAAGAGAAATCCTCCCTTGCTTCTTGCCTCCACTTCTCCAGCTAGGTTCTTTTACTCTGCAGTTCCTTTGCAAATGCTTTTCCAATCCACACTTGAAACAGCATCTTACGGCATGAGCCTTTCCTGTCTGTTCTCCATCACTCCTGGAAGCAGCTCTCCTCTGCTGTGGGATGTCTTCTCTCATTCTGACTTGGAACCTCTCATTCCTTTTTTCCTCTTCCTCCAACAATCTGCCTGTCAGATATTCCAGGGTTAAGTCCCTCTCTGGCATGGATTCAAGGCTTGTTACTAGCACATCGTAGTCTTCTGGAAGACTGCTCAGTATCACATACACTTTGTGATTCTCTGTGAACTGCATGCCCCCCTGCTCAAGCTCCACAAACAGATTTCTCATCTGCTGTAAGTGTTCTGACATGATTCCATCATGGTCAAGTCTTGCTCTGTATAATTTACACATCAGAGCAACCTTGATGTCAGCAGAGTCCTGAACATAGGCACAGTGCAGAACTTGCCAGCACTGACCAGCTGAGGTCAGTCCATGCATATTTATTAATTGGCTGTCCTCTAGCCACAGAACTATTGTTAAAGCCTTCTCATTTTGCTTTATCTGTTCCTCATTCAGGACAGGGGGGAGATTGGAAACAATCTTCCACAAATCCTCCCTTCTTAGCAACATTTTGGCTTCAACTGACCAAGTTCCGTTCATTTAGCTTTGTGGGAGGGAATCCTCCTATTCCTGCTGCCCCAACTGACTGCATCTTACTGACTTTTTATCTCCGTCCTCCGTCCTTTATCCCTCCTGGGCTCTGAATGGCAGGATGCTCACCTTACTAGATTTTCTCCACTTCTGGACTGGTTCCTCTGGCCTCGGTACCCTCTGGCACTCACCGGCTTCTCTGGTGCAAGGCAGACATTTCTGGGCCCATAACCCCTTGTTTGTGTAAGTTAGCAGAGTTTTTGTCCCAGTCCAGGCAGTCCAGTTGAATGACACAAAGACAGCTTCCTTCAGCACCAAGTGTATTTACAATATATACAGATGTTTAGCAGTACAAACCAGCAGCATGACAGCACAACATTCATTAGAAGAGATCCATACATTTTCTCCACATGTCCACACAGTTATACACATGCCTATTTACATACAGCCAATCAGTGTGGACATTGCATCATCCCATACTGCATGATTCAGCATTTTGCACACCTGTCAAGTATGGCTGTTGATTATCATAGGCTTTGTTCTGCCTCAGTGTGGAAATTATCCTTGACAATCTTTTCTTAGAAAGAAAAAGTCTGACAGAACATGGTAATCCTTTGTTCAATAGTTTTTATTTTTGTTTTTTGGTAATTTTTTTCCCCGTCTGGAACGGATTAATCGTGTTCCAATGCATTCCTATGGAAAATGGTGCTTCGACTTACGACAATTTCGAGTTATGACCATCTTCTGAATGACCATGGAAACGTTCTATGGACAAACGCTGGCTCTATGGCTTGGCAATGGAGATGAGCACTGCTCCTTAGAATTGGACACAACTGGACTAATTGTCATGGGGAAACTTTACCTTTAAGAGGGATTCTTACAAATGTGGCTGCTGGGTTGTGCTTTTTTGCTTTTACATTTTCAATATTATTTTAATGGTGTGAGGTGCCTTGTTTCCTATTATGGAGAATCAGGGGATATAAATATTTTAAATAAAATGTATAAATAAATAGTACCAAAACAGATGACCCCACTGGCAGTTTTTTAAAGAAATATTTCCTGAAGCTCTGACTGTTTGAACCATCAAACATCCTATCCACTCCAGGGATTGAAGCTTTTGATTTCTTAGACTACTCCTCTCATAATTCCTCATTCCTACAGTTATACCTGATCTACAGACACCCCACAGACATCTAACTGTGGCTCAGCTTGGCAGAAAAGGCCTTAATTGGAAGACTTTGAGACTTAACTTGGTCTAGCTCCATGCAAGCATTCTGTTCCTGCCCCAATGCTAGCTCAGAGATTTCTTGCTCAACAGGGAAACTTGGGGAACTAGGACTAGTTAAGCTTCAAAGCCTTTCTGTTAGATATGTCGCTTATTTAGAATAACTTTTTAATTTTAATAATAAAATGTATTCCCAATTACTCATCATCCTTTTTTAAAATCTTACTAAAATTACATGTATTTAATGAAGCACTGTAAGATATGACAGCAAATACATCTAAAAATTATTGATTATCTTTTCAGATATGGTTTGCATTTGTTAATGGATTTTCTGGACAAATACTGTTTGAAAGATGGTGCATAGGACTTTACAATGTGGTAAGATTTTATGTTATTTCTTTTGGTATTCTGAATTAAAATATAGAGATATTTCATCAAATTGATCTCATGGGATATATATTTATTTTGCACCTTTAGATGTTTACTGCTATGCCCCCACTGACACTGGGAATATTTGAGAGATCCTGCTGCAAAGAAAATATGCTAAAATACCCTGAATTGTACAAGACTTCTCAAAACGCTCTGGATTTTAACTCAAAGGTAAGAAAGTGTGCAGTTTTATAAATGTATAATGTGTTCATTTCATTCTTTTTTAATCACTGTATACAATTACCAAAGTTTCAAATATAGGATTAATAATTAAACTTCTTCTGCTACCTTTAAGCTCCAACAGCTGAAAATAATTGCAAAAGATCATGTCTGTATGCAGAAAATGAATGCACACTGTTGCTTTTTCAGCCCTTCTTCCCAATTGCAACTCCTTGTTCTTCCGAAAGGCTGCTCCTGAATATTGAGGAAATCTCTAGAGTTGGACTTGACAAGGAAGAGAACAGCTGAAGGAGAAATAAAATTAAATAAATAAATAAATAAATAAATAAATAAATAAATAAATAAATAAATAAATAAATAAATAAATAATTTCAGCAGACACCTCTCCATCCCTCAAACCACTTTCTGATTATACATGGGATTAACTCTAAATCCAACTTACGTCTTAGTAAATAGAGAATTTTTCACTTCATTATTAATCTTCATATGGAAGTATATTTTAGAAGAAGTATGTATAGTATACAAAGCTTCTAAATTAAGACTGGAATGCTGCTTAGAAAGCCAGTTTTTGTTTCAAAGCTAATTGTGAGTGGCGTTCTATAGTAAGATATTAAAATTCTCTGGGTAGCATAGAGGAAGATACCACACAAACTATGTTAGTTTTAGCAAAAGGAGTCTGTATTTGCATGTGTCATTCTCACATGCAAAAAGCCTCTAGAATTTGAAGTTGGATTCCTTCTTCAGATTTTGCACAAATTCACAGCTACGCTAATATAAAATATTTTATGGCTACCACTGGATTTGTAATTACTAGTAAGTTATATGAAGTATATATGCCATATTTAATAAGAACGTGGCATATATTTGTATATTTAGTAGTTCTGATGAGGAGGAGGAGGATGTTTATACATCAGATTTTAGGGTAGTGTACAGGGTAAAACAAATTTCAAACATACATTTTTATTCAAAGATGAGGTAGGGTTGTTCTTTACTTCTTCATTTTTAAGCCAGTTGTCAGTTTGACAAAGGTTACACTGATCAATATTGTATAGACTACTTGTAGGCCAGTGATGCCCAAGCAAATATGTAAAAATTTAATATGACAACTATATAAATTTTTCAACATTCTGATTTGGTGATTATAGTTAAATGATATGCAGCATTTTTGGAAAAATACTCAAATTTTCTGAGTTGTGTCAGCAATTCATTTGTATATTTTTGATCTTTTTGTTTGTTTTATATATTCTAGATTTTATTTTACATTTTGTGTTTAAATGGCTATGAACTATCATGTTTCCCTGAAAATAAGACAGGGTCTTATATTAATTTTTGCTCCAAAAACCGCATTAGAGCTTATTTTCAGGAGATGTTTTATTTTTTTCATGTACAACAATCTACATCTGTTCAAATAGTCATGTTATCTTCTAATTGCTGCACAATGGTGGAAGGCAGGGTTCCACTTTACTAGGGCTTATTCTTGGGGTAGGGCTTATATTATGAGCATCCTGAAAAATCATACTAGGACTTTTTTTCAGGTTAGGTCTTATTTTCGGGGAAACAGAGTACCTGTAAAGGCAGAATGGTTGATGTGTGATGGATTGGTTTGAAATCATTGTTGCACTGAATGATGATGTGTAGATTTGTTATGGTAAAAAGGGTCAGAGTTCATGGGGCCATGACAGGGGTTAAAGGATTAGCATGTAACAATATATATTGGTCAGGAAAATGGAAAAACAGGTCTAATTTTCTTGCACCCACCTGTGCTTTCTGTCAAATAAAACTTGTGACAATGACACAGCAAAAAGAAGAGACAAAGGTTAATGAGTAACATAAGTTCAAATGTGCAGTGTATTGTGGCATAAATTAGATAATAAAACCTTATCTATTTGAATAAAGTAACAAAGAAGTTAGAGACATGGTGGAACATTTTTTGAGGCAGGCAACTTAATTTCCGTGCCTTTAAGCTGACACAATGAAGATTATTCTTTGTGAAAGTAAATCTAGTTATAAAACTTAATATAAGACAATATCTTTTCTTACTTAATGTTTATATACAGTGTAAAGTTCATATTGTTTCATGTATTTTCCATATGTAATTTTTAACAAGTATTTTAACATATAGTTAAAAGAAACAATTATAGAAATATTTGTGTGATTAAAAAAGAGAATGCATATAAATTGACAACAAAACTCCCTTTTTTCAGCTATATATTTAAAGTAGTTGTGTTGGGATCTATTATTTTTCTCTATTGATCCAGAAAATAGAATAAAGACATAAATTAAGATTTTTGATGATAATGTTTAGTTCATCTTTATGATTTGCACATAGCAAAAATAATTTATTTTGACTTGGATTTTTTACCATAATAGGCATTTTTGTACATTTTTGTTAAAGAAATTAAAAATGAAAGATAATGAAGATCTTTTCAGAAACTAAAAAATAAATAAATGACCCATGAAGAGCTGTGAAGCAGAAAATGCCTTGGCGATGTTAGCTCTTAGAGGTGGCCCTTTGAAAAACACATTTTCTGAATCTAGCTGAAAGAGAAAAGGAAGGTCAGAGTTCACAGAGTTAGTTTTATCGCAAATGGTTCTCATGAATGTTTGTTTTTCCTTAGGTTTTCTGGGTTCATTGTTTAAATGGCCTCTTCCACTCTGTGATACTCTTCTGGTTTCCACTAAAAGCTATCCAGTATGGTAAGTAAATGAATGAAATCCAAATCTTAGAGTACGTTTCAGTAGTAGTTCTTTTTGGATGACCTACAAAAAATTGTAATTAAGTTCCAAAATGGGTATGTTGCTTAAGGAAATATTGAAGACATAGTAATTGGTGGTGCCCCTACTAAGTCAAGGATTTTGTTTTGTTGGATGGCTGTAGCTTGAGGATATGGACAAGGTGCCCTGAGGAAAGCAACATACCAGGTATCTGCCTCACTCTTGCATTTTTTTAGTTTATAATTGGAAATGGGGGTATTCATATATGAATACGAATATCTCTGCACAGGTGGCGTTAACGAGGATCCAGCCCCATGGGGCCGGACGGTCCACTCACCAATTCACTGTGGACACGGATGACGTGATTCTACGAATGGCTCCACAGCACGTGATCTGCTTGCCATTCCTGGCAGGAGGCGGGAGGACAAGCCTCACTGCAAGGTTGAAGACTGGTGAGGGGATCGCGCACTGCGGAGCCATTGGTAGAATTGCTCCGTCCACGTCCATGGTGGATCGGTGAGTGGACCGTCTGGCCCCATGGGGCTGAATCCTCGTTAACGCCACCTGTGTGGAGATATTCGAATATGAATAACCCTGTCTCTATTTATAATATACCCATTGGATTCATGACAATGTGAATGGAAAACATTGCAGCTCTGGAAAAGGAAGCAGCTGTAGGTTTACCTGTAAAAATATATCCTTGGATCCTGACAGTTGCCATAACTACTAGGCAATCATAAATATCCCCTTCTTGGACAACAGTTTTTGCTACATCTCTCTCAAAAGAGATTGATTTTATGGATCTGTTTAAGTTGTTGTCACACCTGGTTTGGGCACTAGAACTCTCTCTTTCTCTTTGTTAGATCACCTAGTATGCTAAGTAAAAGACAGGGGCAAAGTGTTACCTCTGTTTAAGTGTTTGGCTGCTTTCAGTATCACCAGTTTTGGTACTGTGGAGTGACTGTTCAAGTTAGGGAGCAGGAACATAGTCTTTACATGACTACACTTCTGCTTTTTATTCTTTTCTGCTCTCTACAACAATGAGTATAAAAATGTGCCAGTCACTGAAAAATTGCATTTAGGATTCTAACCTTATTTCTGTTACCTTTTACTATTGTTATCCAATCTGCTACTCAAAAATTTAAGATTCTCCTTACTTATTCATCAACACTTTTTACTGTCTCTCAAAAACAGTACTGTTGTCTTTTTGCATTATTTCCTGATACTTGTCTTCAATCCAGTTATTCTACTTAATCACCTGAATCTGTTCTGGCCATGGTCGTAATCATAAGACTCTGTTTGGGCCATAGTTTTGAAAGTCTCGAAATTCTTTAGGAATACAGTGGTGCCTCTCAAGACCATTGCCTCGTGGGACGATTAATCCGCAAGACAATTGGTTTTTGCGATCGCTGTGGCGCTTCACAAGACTTTTTTTCTATGGACGATTTTCACAAGACAATGATTTTCCCCATTGGAATGCATTAAATAGATTTCAATGCATTCCAATGGGGAACCGCATTTCGCAAGATGATGTTTTCTATGGACGATTTTCGCAAGACGATTTTTCCCCATTGAAACGCATTAATTAGATTTCAGTGCATTCCAATGGGAAACCGTGTTTCGCAAGACAATGTTTTCACAAGACGACATTTTTCGCAGAATGAATTAACATCGTTGTGCGAAGTACCACTGTATTATTTAAGTTGTATTTTGGCATACTGCAATTATTATAGTATTCTTCTTCAGCTTTATTCTAAATGTTGATATTAACTATTCATGATTTTTGCAAGGGCACTCCTGATCCTGTTTCTGCAGAAAGAATATACTTTATCTGTATTTTGTTTCCAATTATGTTGTATATCTGATTGATATATTGGCTATCCACATATACAGTCATCAGTTTGCTGGTGCATGTACTTGCAACAGACAAATTGTTGGCTTCACAGAATTTTATGAGTCACACTTCTACTTCATTTCTGAGTTCTCGACTAGAGATGTGGGTAGTCATATACAAATAATACCCCCACACAGCTGGAGCTTACGAGGGTCCAGCCCCCGGGGCCAGACCATCCACTCATGCATCTACTGCCACTGCCAGCCCCACTCTTTCTTCCAGTCACTCTGGAGCGCCCAGTCAGCTAGCCACTTGTCAGCCTTGCACGGAGACTCATCTTCACTCCTTCTGCCAGGAGTGGCTAGCCAACTGGGCACTCCGGCGCAATTGGAAGGAAGAGTGGGCTGGCATCTTCACCGGACACATGAGTGGACAGTCCAGCCCCAGGGGGCCAGACCCTCTTTAACTCCAGCTGTGCTGGGATATTCATATTCGTAGATGAATACAAATACTCCAATCTCTATTCTCGACCAAATTCTTCAACAATGCATGGACCTGATTTATTTTTTGCTGTTGCATTTCAGTCACCTATGATTATCAGTATGACCTGTTTTGTTTGACATCCAATCAGTTTCCTACTGGGTGTTGCATAAAAGATTCCCATTCTTTTCTTTAGCATCTGTAATTGGAACATAGACTTGAATGAGGATTACATTGATAGCCATTCCATGAAATCTGATTGATACTGTCTGCAAAATTGTTATAGCCTCAAACTGCTTGTGCTACATCTCATCTCATTATTGAAGTCATTCCGTTTCCTCTGAGTTTGTCAATTCCTGAGTAAAAAACTTCATAAATATCAATTGAAACTATACAATTCAGCCCATTTTACCTCACTTAAGTATCACAGTTTTCAAATTTCTTGTTTTATGACTTAAAGATAACATGGATTCATTTATTTTAACATCATTACTTTTTAACATTATTATCCTTTCCAATATTACAGTATATTTAATTGCACTGTAATATAAAACTTATCCTTGTTTTTAGCTGTTTGTTTTTCATTTATTTTGTAAGTTACCATGGGTCTCTGCATTAGGAGAAATAAATTGTGCATTGCAGGAAAACAATGTACCTTGCTACTTTACCCTCCATTGTATAACATTGGTGGCTGAATAATACTGGCAGATCATTACTACAACCATCATTCAGTCTTCTACTGTAGTAAAATCACACCAATGAAATTGTTTGAAAATTGTATTTTAGACACCATTCATCAGGAACTGGGAATTGCTAGAATGTAAAGGAAGTTATTTATTAAAGTCATAAATGTATCTAGGACTTTTAGCTGATTAAAGAAATTTCAGTTGCTTGATCATTTGAGTTTTTAATCTGTTTATAATGGAGTGAGATGCATTTACCTAAATGCATAGGATTGTACTATTTATCAGTAATGGAACAGTCCTAGTGAGGGGGAGGTTGTGATTAGAGACGGGTATTCATATTAATATATGAATATGAAACCCTCCGCGCAGGTGGACATAACAAGGGTCTGGCCCCCTGGGACTGAACTGTCCACTCACCTTTCGCTGCTGCTACAGGCTCCATGCTCCCTTCCTGCCATATCACTCCGGAGCTCATAGGAAGAGTGGCTTGCTGATCGGATGCTCCAGAGTGGCTTGCTGATTGGACGAAGAATGATCGGACGAAGTGCCAGGTCAAAGAGTGGCTTGCTGATCGGATGCTCCAGAGTGATAAGAAGGGAGTGCAAAGCCCGCTGCAGCAGCGGAACATGAGTGGACAGTCCGGCCCTAGGGGGCGGACCCTCATTATGTCCACCTGTGCAGGGTTATTCGTATTCATATACAAATACAGTGGGGTCTCTACTTAAGAACTTAATCTGTATTGGAAGGTGGTTCTCAAGTTGAAAAGTTCTTATGTTGAATCTGCATTTCCCATAGGAACGCATTGAAAACCGTTTAATCCGTATCTGCTCTTTTCCGTCCATAGAAACTACAGTGGAACCTCTACTTAAGAACTTAATCCATTTTGGAATGGTGTTCTTAAGTTGAAACGTTCTTAAGTTGAAGCAAAATTTCCCATAGGAATGGACTGAAAACCAATTAATCCGTTCTGGCTGTTTTTTTGTTATGTAGAGGTGTGTTCGTACATTGAAGCATTAGTTCCCATAGGAACTAATGCAAAGCGGGTTAATACATACTCTACCACTAGGGGGAGAATTTTTTTTTTAACCTAAGATGACCTAAGGTTAAAAAAAGAGCAGGAAAGGTTTTTTTCCTGTTCTTATCTTGGATTTCTGTTCTCAAGTAGAAGCAAAATTTAGCAAATGGAGCTGTTCTTAAGTTGGATTGTTCTTAAGTAGAGACGTTCTTAAGTAGAGACCCCACTGTACCCCCTTCCCTAGTTGTGATGGTGAAGCTCCACCTCTTAAACTTTATCAGGCCCATGACAACCCCAACAAAGTTTGGAAGAGATACTGCTCCAGCCCATTTTACACTGTTCATCCTTGCTTAATTTCTGTTCCTATGGGATTCACCTTGCCTGTAAATTATCTGCCTTAGCCCTGCGAAAAACATTCTGTTGTAGAAATACTTCCCTCAGTTTTAATATTTTCAATGCTGTTACCTTACAGATACTGTATTTGCCAGTGGTAGAACTTCAGACTACTTGCTTTTGGGAAACACGGTATATACAGTAAGTGCTACTAATGTTATACCAAGTTGATTTGCTTGATTTTTTAGTGGTCTAATAAAGATACCACCTGATCTTGCATTTGTATTGTTTTGAAAGAAAACATAGCCTTTTTAAATACCAATTTGTGAACATTAGTGAACATTATTGACTTTAGCTGCATAGTGTGGACCATCTACATGTTACCCTATGACATCAGACACTAGCACACAGTTGTTTCCAATAAAAGCAAGAACAGAATCCTATACAGATGCCTGTATAGATGCTTGTGCAGATTCTGTGACTTCCTGTTGAATTGATTCTTGAATGTAATTTTCTTATTAAATAATTTTGTGGATTTTTTGCAACATGTTTTCTGTGTTCCTTTGCAAAATGGTTCATTATCTCACATGAAAATTATTGGAGAGTTTGATTAATTCCTTTTACAGTTAGTAGTGTATCAGGTAGAAACAACAACTGCACAGAGAAAGCATGACAGAGTAGCTTAAATCTCAATCGCCCACCCTTTTCACAGTGACTAGCACTTTATATGTTAAAAATCATTCTGGGAACAGTTGAAAGTAGAAAAAAGGTTTCTTTACTCACTGTTACTGTCTATAGTTACAATTTGTACAAAAATAGGAAAGTCAGAGACTCCACATATAGAAGAGGTTGCCAAGTTATTTGTATCTTGTCTATAGCAATTTAAATGTATATGAATGTCAACTATCCAAATGCTAAGTTGTATGGAATGATATTTAATGTAAAAATATTTCCTTTATTTTCCGAGCTTCTTTTTTCACTCAGAACCTAAAATATTCTATCTTGTAATTTTTCTCTTTTTTTCAGTTCGTGGTAATAACTGTATGTTTAAAAGCTGGGTTAGAGACATCCTATTGGACTTTGGTAAGAAATGCTTTCAAAATAGTTCATATTATAAATTAATTATAATTATTTTGGAGAATATCAACCTTTATAATAAGTAGTCAGTATTTATTCAGATTTTTCTGTGAAAACAGTTCCTAACAAGTAAAAAAATTCCAGCAAAGTCTAAGAAAAGGAGAAGAAAGAATGGGAGAGAACAAGGATTAGGAACCAAATATCCTCACTATAAGTTAATACAATTATTTTTGTAATGCCTAAATCATTTCTGTGCCATATTACAAACTGCTTTTTTGAAAAGAACGAACAAATCTAAAGTGCCTTCAGGCACCACAGAAATTTGGATAATATGTTACTGTAACCGAAATTAATAACATCTTGATAACAGAAAATGGGAGCTATTTTTGGAAAATATTCTTTAATAAGAAAGACGCTCACATAATCACCACCCTCTGTAACTTTGTACTCACACACAACTATTTCACTTTTGACAATTAAAACCTACCTCTAGATTAATGGAACCGCAATGGGGACGCACGTGGCTCCACAATATGCAAACATATTGATGGCTGATCTTGAACAACACTTCCTCAACTACTGCACCCAACAACCACTTCTCTATTTGAGGTACATTGATGACATTTTTTCTGATATGGTCCCATGGAAAAGAATCCCTAGAAAAAGTCCACCATGATTTCAGTAACTTTCACCCAAACATCAACATCGCCTGGGAACAATCTATGCAACAGGTGCATTTTCCAGACACTATTGTTGAAGTGACCACTTCTGACAGTTTCCGTCTGCAATACTCCATCCAAAGAGGCATCATTCTGAGACAACCTCAAAAAGAGCCCTCAAAGTAAGAAAGATCAGGTGACAAACATTGACACTATGCCTTTGAATCCAACTCGGCACTGCCTCAAACCAAAGATGCAACATCAAGAAAAGGTAGAAATGGAGCTGCACTAACCAGAATGACTTCTCTTCAGTAATCTCAGAAATAGCACAGTAAGGATGGTATCCTTGAGAAATATCAAGTGACAGCTCTCATTCTTATGATTCTGAGTTAGATAATGGACTTTCAGATGAGTCACAGTTCTTTGTATATGAGGGATATGAATCTCTCTCCCTCCTGAAGATTTCAGAAACTACTCAGATCTCATAATCAGGGTGGCCCAATCTCTGAAATCAAAAATTCAACAGCCACCCCCACCAAGGTTGGATCCTGCTTACAATCCAATTAATAAAATGGCAGCTGCTCCTGTCCATATTGGTATGCTCCCTTCATTTTTGGGTCATGTTAAAGAGTTGTGGCAGAAGGTTTCCACTTTGCCACCAACTTCAAGACAAATCAAGAACCTCTACAAAATAAATGATAATGAAGCCACCCACAGCCCAGCTCCATCATTGTTGAGGCTTCCTGGACCAGTTCAAAACGTTACCATAATACAGCCTCAACCAATAGGAAAGGGTGTGAAATGTACATAATAAGTTGGAGGATCTATTCCACTGCTGCCCTAGGGATAAGTACAAAACTATGAAGCAGTGATGGGTACGTATCATAGATTCATTTGGGATAACATCCAGCCACTTCTTAACAGCCTGCCAGAAGATAAAAAGATTCTGTCTTTGACCATCAAGAGGCTATGTCCTTTGCAACCCAAGAGATGCATGCCATCCAACACACCATTACACCATGAAGAATGTGGCAGCAATGGTAGCACTGAGACGTTGTGCCTGGTTGAGGTCGGCAGAAATATCTGATGGTTTGAGATCCTGAATAGAGAACTTGCCATTTGACAGTGAGGGCTTCTTTAATGACAAAGCCAATGACATGACGGGCAATCTCTATAAGAAAAGGAACATAGATGAGTTATACTGACCTTACTGAAGATGCCCTTACTTTTCTTCTTCCAGCAGATATCTCTCAGAAAGACACAAACATTTTCATGCAACTTCTCAGAATTTCATGCAGCCTGCAGAAAAATTGAAATACAGATCCACCAATGTTTCAAAACAAGACAAGAAATCTAAGTAGCAACTTTGACTTCCCCCAACACTATTTAACTTTTATGTAGCATACGTTATGCAAAAGGCTGGACTGGATGAATCCCAAGCCAGAATTAAGATTGCTGGAAGAAATATCAACAACCTCAGATATGCAGATGATACCACTCTGATGGCAGAAAGTGAGGAGGAGTTAAAGAACCTTGTAATGAGGGTGAAAGAGGAGAGTGCCAAAAATGGTCTGAAGCTCAACATCCAAAAAACTAAGATCATGGCCACTGGCCCCATCACCTCCTGGCAAATACTGTACAAGGGAAAGATATGGAGGCAGTGACAGATTTTTCCTTCTTGGGCTGATCACTGCAGATGGTGACAGCAGCCATGAAATTAAAAGACGCCTGCTTCTTGGGAGGAAAGCGATGACAAACCTTGACAGCATCTTAAAAAGCAGAGACATCATCTTGCTAACAAAAGTCTGCATAGTCAAAACGATGGTTTTTCCAGTAGCAATGTATGGAAGTGAGAGCTGGACCATAAAGAAGGCTGACCGCCGAAGAATTGATGCTTTTGAATTTGTGGTGCTGGAGGAGACTCTTGAGAGTCCCCTGGACTGCAAGGAGAACAAACCTGTCCATCCTAAAGGAAATAAACCCTGAGTGCTCACTGGAAGGACAGATCCTGAAGCTGAGGCTCCAATATTTCGCTATCTCATGAGAAGAGAAGACTCCCTGGAAAAGACCCTGTATGTCGAGAAAGTGTGGACGAGATGGCTGGATAGTGTCATTGAAGCTACCAACATGAATTTGACCAAACTCCGGGAGGCAGTGGAAGACAGGAGGGCCCGGCGTGCTCTGGTCCATGGGGTCACTGAGAGTCGGACATGACTTAACGACTAATCAACAACAACACTATTTCAAGTTGTGGAAGAAGAGACAACCATGCACCTCCAGAAGGATGTCATTCAAAAGGTCCCTCTCGAGTCCCTAGAGGATGGTTTCTACTCCCATTACTTTTGAGTCCCCAAAAAGGAGGGGGCCTGAGATCTATCCTAGACCTGAGGGATGTAAGCTCATACATAGACACCAAGAATGGTACCACTAGAAACAGGATAGTGGCATTAGAAACAATCTTACCACTTCTCAAAAAGAGGGGCTGGTTTGCTGGGGTAGACACTTATTTCCATATCACCATCCATCCTGATCACCCGCATTTTCTATGCTTTGCTCTGGATGACAAGACAAACAAAAGAAACTGTAATTCAGCTACTCAATGGAGATGGAGGAATGATAACAGATGACAAAGAAATGCTCAATTCCTATGTTACCTCAACCTTTTCCCAAAGGACAGACTATGACCCTCCAGACAAATGAGAAGTGCAAGTGTAGGAGACAGGATTGCAGCTGGAGATTGATAAACCAAAGGTCAAGGAATATCTTAATGCCTTGAACAAGATCAGATCTCCAGGACTGGATGAACTCTATCCAAGAGTATTGAAGGAACTGGCTGAAGAACTTTTAGAACCACTGTCCATTATTTTTTTGAAATCATGGGAAATGGGTGAAGTGCCAGATGATTGGAGGAGGGCGAATGTTGTCCCTATCTTCAAAAAAGGAGAAACCTGGGAACTACAGATCAGTCAGCCTGACATCAATCCCAGGTAAAATGTTGTAACAGATTATGAAGCAGTCACTATGCGGGCACCTAAATAACAGTCCAGTAATAACTAGAGGCCCACATGGATTTATCAAAAACAAATCCTTCCAGACTAATCTGATCTCAGTTTTTTTAATCAGGTGACCTCCCTAATAGACAGAGAGAATGCTGTAGACATAATATATCTTTAAGTCAGCAAAGCTTTTGATAAAGTGCCCATGTTATTCTGATTACCAAGATAACTAGGGGTGGGCTAGATAAAACAACTGTCAGATGGATATACAGTTGGCTATAGAATCATACTCAAAGGGTAATGATGATTGGTCCCTTCTCAAACTGGGAGAGGTAACAAGTGGGGTACCCCAGGGCTCAATCCTGGGCCCATTGCTCTTCAACATTCTTACTAACTGAACTGAATCAGGGATGCAGGGAATGTTAATCAGATTTGCAGATGACACAAAATTGGGTGGAATAACTAACACCCTGGAAGACAAAACAAAATTCAAAATGATCTACAGTGGTGCCTCGACTTACGACCATCCCTACTTACGACCAATTCGACTTACAAACAGCTCGGGTAGCAAAATTTTGCTTCTACTTGCAACCGGAGCTTACACTTATGAACAAAAAAAGGCGGGAAATTCAAATTTCTAACTGTAGATGGCAATAAGGTTGCTTCTTTGTAGCTCTTTCACCCCGGCAGTTAGTGAGTGTGTGATCCAAGAAGGCTGCCTGCTAAGGTATGGTGCTGCTTTGTGCTTTTTAAAAATCATTTCTGGTATTTTTGCAGTGTGGTTTTTGGCTGGGGGTTATGTTTCTGTGCTGTAATGGGTCTCGGGGAGTTGTTTGTTTTTTGGCTTCCCCCCCATTTCCGATGGGGGGGTTGGTTGCTTTGGGGTTTTTTTCCCATTTTTGATGTGTCTTGCATGCTTCCGTTGCTTTTTGCTTTGTTCTCTTTGCATTTCTGATCTGCTCCCTTTGATTTCTGTGCATTTCCAACCTGGCCCCTTTGTTCTCTCTACATTTTCTATCTGGTCCGTTTGTTTTCTTTGCTTTTGCAATGGGTCCTGTATGCTTCCCTTGCTTTTTCCTTTGCTTTCTGTGCATTTCCAACCTTGTCCCTTCATTCTCTGTGCATTTCCAATCTGCTCCGTTTGTTTTCTGTGCTTTTGCAATTGGTCCTGCATGCTTCCCTTGCTTTTTCCTTTGCTTCCTGTGCATTCAGACCTTGTCCATTTGTTCTCTGTGCATTTCCAATCTGCTCCGTTTGTTTTCTGTGCTTTTGCAATGGGTCCTGCATGTTTCCTTGCTTTTCTTTCTCCTCTCCCCTTCGGCCAGAAGGGATTAATCATGTGTCCAATGAGTCTTTCAGTGATTTTTTTTTTGGTGATTGTTTTCTTTGGCCAGAACAGATTAATTGCATTTCAGTGGATTTCAGTGGGAAATGGTGCTTCTACTTATGACAATTTCAAGTTACAACCATCATTCCGGAACAGATTATGGTCATACGTCAAGTCACCGCTGTACATAGGCTTGAGCACTGCGCTGAAAACACACAGTTACAAGATGGGGGATGCTTGGCTCAGCAATGCTATGAGTGAGAACGATCTTAGAATCACCGTAGATTACTGCATGTGAGCCAACAGTGTGATGTGGCTATAAAAAAGGCAAATGCTATTTTAGGCTGCATTAACAGAAATATAGTCTCCCAATCCTGTGCTGTATTAGTTCCCCTCTATTTGGAACTAGTTAGGCCTCCTCTTGAGTACTGTGTCGTGTTCTGGACACTGCAGTTCAAGAAGGATGCGGATGTGAGCAAGAAGATAAGAAAGAAAAGAAGAATGAGAGTGAGCTGTCCCCTCAAATGTCTGTAGAGGAAGAAAAAAGTAGAGAAGTTGAAAGGGAAGATGTAGCGAAAGTTATAACAAAGATGAAAGAGTTAAAGGCGGGAAAAGAGGAGGAGGAGGAGTCAGGAAAGAGGGAGAGAAAAGGGGTAGACGTGTTCTTAATGATGGAAGAGGGGGAGGAATCGAGAGAGACGAGGAAGTTAGTGGTGTTAGAGGAGGAATGGCTGGAAGTAGAAGGGTAAATCAGGGTGTTCAAGATTCCACAAAAGGGAACAGGTTATGAGGGTTGAGACCATAAAGAGATAGAGAAAAGGGGAGATGAAGGTAAACCCATTATCGAAGGATTGGGACCAGAGGAATGGACGGTTTTAGTATACCCTCGAGGACAGGGTCTTCGGAAGAGGGTGATTCATCCAGGACCGGTTGGACCACATGAGAAACCGCCAGAAGGAGAATGTGGCATCCCTGCTGCAGGACAATTTGCGCGGTGCGGAGTGGATGTCTGAGAAGGCCAACAGTTCAGGCAATCTTTCTGTTAAGAAAGAACAATTATGAAGAGACCTTGCCCTTGTTGTGGGCTGACTTACTTGTTAATGTTGAACCTTTTGAACCTATTGAAGTTGTAGTAGAGAAACCCACTAGTTTTGTTAATAAAGAATCGCTTAAAGAATCTCCGCTCCTGTTGTTTCCCGCCAAAAACAAGGAACTGCCAGACACTGACAAAGAACCCTATCACAGCTGACAAACTGGAATAAGTTCAGAGAAGGGCAACAAGGATAATCAGAGGGCTGGAAATCTTTGTCGAAAGGCTCAAAGACATGTTTAACTTTGAGAAAAGAAGACTGAAGGCAGATATGATGGCACTTTCCAAATGCTTGAAAGGCTGTCATACAGAGGAGCAGGATCTGTTCTCAGTCATACCCAAATGCAACACACACAACAATGGGCTTAAGTTGCAGGAAGCCAGATTTTGGTTGAATATCAGGAAAAACTTTGTAACTGTTATAACTGTACGGCAGTGTAATCAATTACCTCAAGAGGAGGTGAGTGCTCTAACACTGGAGGCATTCAAGAGAAATTTAGACAACCATCTAACAAATATCCTTTGATTTGTATTCATGCATTGAGCAGGGGGTTGGACTCAGTGGTCTTATAGGCCTCTTCCAACGTCATTACTCTATTATTGTATGATTTACTAATTCAATGCGCTTCCTTTCAGTTTATCAATAGCATCCAGAGTCTTTACTAAGTGTATGGCACCAGTCTCAGCAGTACCTCAAAATCTGTGATATAACTGTATTCCAATATATAGACAACTGGTTGATTGTGGGAGATTAGAAGAGCAAGATGGAAACAATGTGGTTTTTACACTACGTCTGTTATTGGATTTTAGTCTTTGGGTAAATCTTACTAGATAACTGAATTTGTGTTTTTCATTCTTTCTTGCTTTCCAGTTCAGTCATGTAGCCATTTGGGGCAGCATTGCACTATGGATAGTATTTTTTGGAATCTACTCTTCTTTGTGGCCTCTTATTCCTATCGCACCTGATATGTCTGGAGAGGTATAGTTTACCTTTTAAGTAATCTCCAAATCTGTGTATAAAATATACTAGTTTTTGTTTGGGATATTAAGGTAGTATAATGGATAGAGTGACAGACTAGGACTCTGGAGACCAGGGTCCAAATCCCCACTCAGCTATGGAAACTCACTGGGGGAGTGGCACTGGTAAAACCATTCCTGAAAGATCTCACTTACCTTGAAAGCCCTGTTAGGTTCACTATTAAGTCTTCTGACTTCACGGCACAGAACATACATGCAGTAACCACTACTTTGAAGACATTCGAGAAATACCAGCAGGTGTAGAATGTGCCACCTGGTATTGTTCTGGGCCAGGCAATCAGTTCATGTGATGCCTATGCAGCAACACTTGAACTACTTGCCAATAGATTTCCGATTTTAACCTTACAGATTTAAATGGACAAAATGACAGTGGTTGATTAGTAAAAGAATAGGCTGTGACTAATTTCAATTATCAACCTACAAGGTAGTAATAGCATTGTTGACACAAGTGGCAAACTTGGGAATCAATGTACGATTTCCAACTTGATAGTGATTTAAGAAATCTTGATTGATATTCAGTCATTTTAAGTGGGTCTTCAGCATCTGTATATACTTAGGTGTTTCTCTGAACTCTGATTCTGCACTGTTTTGCTTTGTTTTTTTCCCTAAATGCTCACAGTCCAGGAAAAATAGCAGATTATCCTACCCCTTTGAGTTAATTTGTTATAAACTATATTTATTTAATTATTTATTTAATTTGTATAGTGCCCCATTAATGAACACACACTCATCTAGGTGGTTTATAGAATAAAACACAAAACCTGTGAGCCCCCACCCACCAATTCCACCCTCCTATATCAACACAGTCAATATGGCAACATATTAACTCAAACACAGTAGAAAAGACCTACATTTAAAAATTCATATCAACAGCATTTGGGGATACATTCTTTTAAGGCTGCTTTATATAATGCTATCTTAACTGATTTCCTAAATACCAGGAGGGACAGAACCTGGTGCACCCTAGTTGGAAGCTTGTTCCACAGAATGGGGGCCACCACCATATGACATGATGGTCACCCTTGAAAAGAACTATCTTGTCTATTAATAAAAGGATATTGCCATTGGAGCTATACTGAATACAGTGAAGCAAGTTATATTATGCTTTACAGGGGGGGGGGAGAATATTCTCATTAACATGGTAACAGGGTCCACACATTTAGCATGGACTTACTTCATAAAATCTATTGTCACGAAGGCTTTTAAGAGTTTCAGTCAGATTTGGGAAATCACATATTTTAATACACAAATAAAGTGATTCTTTTCAAACTGGTGGTGGAGTATGGAGTTCAGTGCTGGTAAGGAAATAAACAGTATGGCCAAAATTTGCAGTATGTAGATTGTGACATTGTTCTGAGTGTAGGAAGTTCCTCTTTAACCACTCTGACACACTACCCAGCAGTCCAGATGATCCACAGATAGCCTCTTCTGCTCACTACCATTCATAGTTGTTGAAAAACAGCCATGGAAATTGGTTTTGTATTTGGATGAGTAATGGTTAACTGTAGAGATGGACATATTTGTATTTGTTTCAAAATATGAATATCCCCATCCCAGCTGCATCTAATGCGGGTCCAGCCCCCAAAATTGGCCTGTCCGCTCACATGTCCCGGTGCCACCAGCATTCCAAACTTCCCACCAATTGCAGAAGTCGCTCCTCCATCTCCCTGCTCAGCTAGCCACTCAGCAGCCATGCAGGGAGACTTGTCCTCCCGCCCCTTGCCTGGAGTGGCCAAACAAACAGGGAGGTGGAGGAGCGACTTCCGCAATTGACAGGAAGAGCAGGATGCTGGTGGCACCAGAGTGTGTGAGTGGACAGGTCAGCTCCATAGGCTGGAGTCACATTATATGCGGCTGGGACGGGGATATTCGTATTTGTTTATGAATACGAATATCCCCATCTCCAATTAACTGATGAAAGAAGGAGTCACTTTCTGAGATTTTTGCCTTGTGTGGTGTCAGTTTGTGAATGATAGTGAGCAGAAGAAGATATCCTGTATACTATCTTGATTGCTGCCATTGGCATTGTAAACATTCAAGCTGCCCTCTGTTGTGTAAAGCTTGGCATTATTTTTCTTCTGGCAACATGGGCACAATAATGTGCAGCAATAGCAGGCCATTTCTTGGTGTTTTGAATCATGGATACAGAAGCACATTATCCCGTATTCATAAACATGAAGATTTTTTAAGAACTAAATATGCAATATAACTATAATGTGTAACATAACATGTAATGCACTGCAATGTGGCCAGCCCAGATCGTGCATTAAAGTGCCCCTATTTATTATACACTGACAGACAGTCTGTGCTGATACTGCTTGGTTTCATGCAAATAGTAAATTAGCATACATGGAAGTCAGCAGAGTAGGAACTTGTGCAACGTAACAGGAAAAAATGAATATGTTCACAATATAACTGTGTGTGTAGATATACTTGAATATGCATAATTAGGCATCTCCCTTTTCCAAAACAAATCAAATTTATGACACTGGGGAAGGAAAATCTGAAACAAAACCAAAAAGACTTATCTCATCAAGCAAAGGCCTGGCTTTTCAGACAGGCTTTTAAGCAATAAATGGGATTTCAAGAATACTGTAGTTACTGAATTTTGAGATTTCTATTTTTTAAAAGTTCTTTAAATAGTTTTTAATTTGTGGTTTTAATAATGATAATTATTTGCCTCTAACATGATTTTTATAGCATTCTAAAATTGTGATTGTTCTATAGTTTAAATGGTTGTGAGCTGCCTTGGATCCCCTGTGTGGATGGATGGATGGATGGATGGATAGACAGACAGACAGACAGATAAAAATACATGCTAGCATCATAAAAATATAAAGAGTATGTGAACATAATTGCTGAGATAAATTCTAGAACTGAATTTTCAGCTATTGTATAGCTACATTTAAATTATTTTCTCATGCTAAAAATATGTGATGGTTATTTTCCGGAATTGTGATAGTTATTTTGATGTTGTTAATTGATGCCTCTCGGCTTTTGTTGGTTTTTTGCTTCTGAGTAGCCTTTTCTACTCAGGACACAGCTAAGAGGGACATTTTGCTCACACAGCTTTCAACATTTAAAAAATTCTGGAAATGTAGGGGAGCCTCTCTCTCTCTCTGTCTCTCTCTCTCTCTCTCTCTCTCTTTCTGTGATACTAATAATAGGAATTTGTATTTTTTCCACTCTGGCTATATACAACTGGAAGCCACTTTTGTAGCAGATTCTGAGTGGTTTCACAAGGGCAAAAGGAGGTAGGGTGAAGACTTGGCGTAAACTGCAGATTTCACAAATTAGGAGAAGTTTGTAAATCACAAACAAAGGTAGACAAAATTCATTCCCAGAACTGTCTCCTGTTTGCACCATTGTCTAAAATGGATCAGTTTGCCATTTCCCAGCTGACCTGCCTAAGTGCAGAGAGATGTGAAAGTTTAGAGACAAAAAATGAGCAAGAAGCGAGCTGAGCTTTTGGGCACAAAAAGGAAGGAAATACCTCAGTGGGATTTTATTTTTCTCCCTCTTCATCCAAATATACAAAGAGCCCTTCTGTCTTCAGTACGAATGTCGGCTTTAAATCTTTTAGTTTTGGATTAACTCTGCAAAAGAAAAAAAAATCTGACAGCCTTTCAAATATGATGCAGAAAAACTTTCTTTCCCTCAATTCATGTTGCTCATTTGTAAAGCCAAAGGCTGGATTGACTGAATGGTAGGCGGCAGTTGTTCCTTCATTCATAGTTAGCATTACAATGGTCAGAATTAACATCCTAAGACCTACATTATAACTTCTGCTGTTTCACCAAGGAACATTTAATAGAGAGTGGCTTACATAAGGATGGCTCTTTGCTCTGATACCTTAACCTTAAATGTCGTTAAGAATAATCTTAAACAGAAAAAGTGCTATTTAAATGAAATCTAGTAGCTCCTTGTTGGTCTGTATTCTTTTAAAATTCATTCATCAGATTTGTTTAGATCAGTTGTTATAAAGTTTTATCACATGTTTTTAGCCATGAGTAGTACCTTTAAGAACTGGTCCTGTCATCCATCATGACAAGGTCATGTTTCCATTATAACATTATTTATAGTCTAAAGTGTTGTTGTTTTCAAACTTCACCTATAGATTCAGTTACCTGATTTTCTTTTCTGGCTTCAGCTTCCCCTGGCTTGCCTTTGCAAAATGTTCCAAAGGATATCTCATTGTTCTGTATTGATTTCTTCTAGGCAAGGGTGCTACAGTTGAACTAAATTAGCAGCTTGCTTATGTCAGCTGGAAATTCTTCTTGTCCACAGAAACGGTATTATCTAATGACTTCATACACTGTTGCCATTCAGAAGATGTTTTTTAAAACAATATTCTGCATACAAATCTTCTGTTGCTTCTGTGGATTGGGATGTATATGTTCAAAACTCAAGATAAAACAGTACATTCATTCATTCATTCATTCATTCATTCATTCATTTATTTATTTATTTATTTATTTATTTATTTATTTATTTATTCAACTTATATGCCGCCCACTCTACCCCTTAAATAACTTATTTAAAGCATTTGTTTATTGCAGGATTCTAAAAGCATTCAGCAGATTGATATTATTTTATAAACATATTTTAAAAGCAGATATAGGCATTCTCTAAATTTTGTATTTAAAAAAAATACGATACTTGAGACGAAAGGTCCCTTGGAAATGTACAATTTACGAGCTTATTTGACCTCAACAAAGATGGAGCTAATGAAGCTTAACTTGGGAGGGAATTCCACAATCCAGATGCTGCTACAAGGAAACTCTTGTAGTATGCATCCACTAACTCTAGCCTCCTGGAGTGATAGAATCTGCAATAGAATTCTGAAGATTTCAAACTATGGTTTCTCTTGCCCCAGGCTATTTAGGGCTTTCTAGATCAAAATCAGCACTTTGAACTTCCTTTTGAGACAAACTAGACACCAGTAACATTGGTTCAAGGCAAGTGTTACATGGCCACTGCATTTTGCAATAGTTTTGAGCTTTCAAACACTTTCCAGAAGCACTTAACAACAATTTCATTTTTTAAAATCACTGCTGATTTTGAAAACAGTTATAAGTAACTCCATGTCATCTTGAAACATGATATTAGTACACCTTTTCAACAATTGAACTTGATGTGAGTTCTGATACTTGCTCTTTCACCCATCTGTAGCTAATAGGACTAGGAGATCTGGTTCTATTTGGTTTGGGCCATAGATCCCTTGTGTACATGAAATTCCTAAGAAGGTGTCATTTGTAACCCTTTGCCTCTGAAGACAAATATGAACTCTAGCTTTAGTGGCTGTGGTACTTCCATGTTATCTGTCATCTTTTGTAGAAAGCAAGGAAAGCATTATGAAATCTAAAAGGGCACTTCCATTCAACTGACTATGCTTTCAACAGTCTCCCAGATGGGGTGAAAGAGAACAGAGAGGACTATGTGTGTGGAAAGCCATTGTGAGCAAAACATTCAAAGGAGAAACAAACATATACTCATACCAATACATTTACTAGTTGTCAGTAATTCTTTTGCAGTTGGCAAATTTTTGTGGATCAGCATATTTCAATCATGTTATCTAACCCCATTTCAAATGTTTCATAGGCATTTTCTGTGAATAACACCTTTATTTAAATCCCCATAGGCAGCCATGTTGTTCAGCTCTGGTGTATTCTGGATGGGTTTGTTAAGTATTCCTTTGACAGCTTTGATCTTCGATATAATCTATAAAGTGTAAGTATAATATTGCTAATTCAGACACTCTGAAAGAATTCAATGTGTTAAAGAGTCTTAGTTGGTGAACTAAGACTCTTTGGTTTACTAAATAATGACCTGCCTTTGTAGATATTAAAATAATAATGCAAATTAATTTTAAAATCTTTTAAAATGCACAATTTTAATATAAAACTTCTTTAATTACCTGTTAATATGAAATGCTAAAGTAAAATAAGGATGTCATATAGTTATGTAGTAGCCTTTAAAGTGTATATATAGATATAACTGTTCAGTTGCTGTTTTAGTTTCTCATAAATTAAAGAGTTTGAGCTTCAGAGTGAATTATCCAAAATCATTTTTCATTGCAGAATTAAGAGAGCAGCATTTAAAACACTAGTTGATGAAGTTCAAGAGTTGGAAGCTAAATCTCAAGATCCAGGAGCTGTTCTTCATGGGAAAAGGTATTATTATACCAGTGAAAAATTCCTGCCATTGAGCAGTTAGAACTGTCCAGTACAGCCATTTAACAAGAAAAACTGTTACAGTTAGGAAGCTTGGAAACATCTTGCTGTGTTTGGCTTGACCTCACCTGAAAGCAAGTTATTTGCAAAAGTTTCTTCTCCTGGAGTTAATGTTTTTTTCTGAAACGATATACATACAATTTTAGCTGTCTCTTGAAGATGAAACCATGTTATCCTAATACAAAATTTTAAAATTTCATGCATTGTTTTTACTTAGAATGGCCAACATCCAAGAAGCTATAACACAGGCTCTGTATCCGCAAAGACACTTTAGGCTTAGGTTTCCAAAATAGCCTTTTTCCCATTGCAAAGGGAAACAACTTTTGAAACTAGAGTGCCCATCAAAAGCAAATTATTACAGATACATGGGAGTCAAAAATATAGTCAAAAAAGCAAAGGTTTACTTTAAAGGATATGGAAAAATATAGAAGAACAGGATCTGGATCTTTGCAGGACACATAGCTAAGAACTCTGTGTTTGACAACCAAATATGATTAAATACAACATAAAATTTGCCATAAAATGAAAGTCAAGTGCTTTCCGTGTTTTCCTACTAATATTCTCTGAAAAGCAATTGCATGGCTTGTTTGAAAGATAAACTTCAGATTAATTAGTTATATGAATAAATGTGTATTTTGCCTGTAATACACATATTGTATATCCATTGTCATAAGATTTCTACCTTGGTAATAAATTTACCCAGAGTGAGTTCTCACATTAGTTTTGTTTTAAATGACATGGATCTCATCAGGCATAAAGTGAAACCAATTTTGAGTAATCCCCCCCCCCCCGCAACTCTCTCAAATCTGCTTGAGAAGGCACACTAGGGAAGAAAGAGCAAAAAACTACTTCTCTTCCCATTCAGTTGCCCGCAGCCTACTGTTAGCATCCATCTTGGAAGATAACATTTGCTGGTTGATACCTTTTGTTTGTTTGTTTAACTTGCCAGAACTGAATATTATTTCAGATAATAGTATATTTAACCCTTTTAAAACTTCTTCTAGCTTAACTGAAAGAGCCCAGCTACTGAAAAATGTATTTAAGAAGAACCATGTCAACTTGTACCGCTCTGAATCCCTGCAACAAAATTTACTTCGTAAGTATTTGGAGACCTGCAAATTCCTTGCTTTTAAAAAGAAAGCAATATCTATAGTGCTTCCAGATATTTTAGAGAGGGAAAGCTGTATAGAAATTTATTAAATATATACAGAGGTAGGGAAGGAGGAAGGCAGGAAGGAAGGAGGCAATACACCATCAGGTTGAACACCTTCTCCCTGAGCCAAGATCATATGTATGTATACTACTGGAACTTTTCCCTCTCATATTGCACTGATTATTGATTGTAATATTTATTATTTGTATAACAGATTTTTTTCTCCTTTCATTCCTTTTAAATGTTGGGTACTTAGCAAAGTGTTAAGTACAGTACTTAGCAAAAATATTTCTTAGTATTTCAGTATTTAAACTGAGTAATCATTTTATATGTTGAAATAATTTAAATAAATCTGGGATTGTAGTGTTTCTTATTTAATTATGATTTTATACTTGCAGATGGCTATGCTTTCTCTCAAGATGAAAATGGGATTGTTTCACAGTCTGAAGTTATAAGAGCCTATGATACTACAAAGCAAAGACCTGATGAATGGTGAAGGATGACAGTGTCACAGATCTATGTATATTTGCCATATTCAGGAAAAATTGGTATATATTTTCTGGGAATGCTAATATGGTTCAGTAAGAGAGATTAAAGGAAGATGTATATTGCTGCTCTTATTCCCTGAAGTTTGAGTTCACATACTGAGTAGATGTAAGCACTGTGCTACTATACTGTAATACACCATCTCTCAATTTTTCAACAAGTATTCCTTGGATTTTGTAAAACTGAGCTTGAAATGTGAGACTTTTTTATCAGATTTTCCAGATGCTAATTGACAATGAAGCAGAATACATAATGTTCCTATGTGTATTGTTCCTATGCCGAGCCATATTACTCAGCATAGTATACATTGAGAACCATAGCCTTCTCAAGGGTTTACAGATAGTGAATTATTTAAAGTAATGAGCCTTTGATTTTAACAAGTGCTATATAACCATTTTAAGTGACAGGAGCTCTTGTGATGAAGTAAGATTTCAAAGCAAACATTTATATGGAATTGTGTCAAAGTAGCCTAAGAGGTTTGCCAAAGAACTTTCATAATTCTCATCCTACTGAGAATCATTTTCAAATATATTTTAAAAGATGGTTATGGCAAAGTCAAGCATGAACTCAAGATTGCTTGCTTGACACTCTGTACTTGAAAAGTTTTACAACAATGTGAACTTGCTACAGATTGCTTTTTATTGCATTTTTTTCACATTTTGGTCACTTTCACTTTTGGCCTTATACAATATTTTCTTTCATTCATGTTTGTTCACTGCAACGTGTACATTTAGCACAGCAGCCATTTTCTATTTCAACAGTATGTATCTGGGACTAAAGACTTAAAAATACTGATTTGCCTTATATCCCTTCCTTATGCTTAAGAACCAGGATTTAGGGACACTTGCGCATAGAAATAACCTCCCTGTAAAGATGGCCCCCTTCCACCATATTCAAACTTGTGATTAATACATGCTTTTCTTATGACATTGATTAACTGTCAGGGCCATGCAAAGAGGAAAGGGTGGTGCCTTGATACATTTTACTTTCCCCCGGACAGCTGTAGACACAGAGATGAAGGAGCCAACCATGTTTTTGTTGTCCAAACATCATGCATAGACATAGTGCATGCATCCTCTGGGATTTTTTTGTTCACACAATACAACACTTTTTTTAATATATAAGATCCAAGACATTATTATGTAGTACACATAGAACATTGCTCTTAATGAACTAAGGAACAAGTGTTATTTGAAAACGCAGGTTTTTATTTATAGTTAGTTGCCAGAGCATGTTATATGCAAAGTAATTTACTCTGGTGGTTTTCCTAATTTAAAACAATGATAAAAAGGAGTCATTATCTCATACTCTGGTTATAGTTACAGTTTGCACTATAATGTAGTTGTATTCTTGCATTTCCACTTTTTATTTAAATTAGATAATGCTGAAGTTTAAGGAGCTGAAACTGTTGTGGGGGGCTTTTCATGTGTGTTTTCCTATATGTGCAAGAAGAGAAAGTAAACTAATTTTAAAAATTACATTTTTAATCAGTAATGTAATGCTACCCTCCTTACAAACAGAAATATGTTGTTCTAAAGCATGTTAATTTGTTAAAAACAATATGAGTTAATCTGATACAGAGCTGCTAATTAATTTGTACTCTGATTAAATTTTAAAAACCATTTCAGTTTGTCTATTTTAAAATAGATATTGATATTGAACATTACATCTTTGACTTGAATGCATGTACTACTATTTTTCCTGTCTAAAGAAAAGTGCAAATATTCAGATCAATGTAGTATTTGTGTGTAACTGTTCCCATGGAGGTCCAATTTAAAAAGTTGCATCTATTCATAGTGTCTTTTTTCCACTAGTAAATAGAAAATAAAACATAACAAAAACAGAAAAATTCATGCTTCCGATATCATAGCCAAAAATTGCCTTCACAAAAGCTACTTCAGGCATAGATAATGAACCAATGAACAAGGAAGGCCAACTCAGTTAACCTAAAGTACAATAAATAGGACATCTCCTTTATAAAATGTGGACTGTTCTCTAATATTATCCACAGGCCAGATCCACTTTACAAATTTCCCAAATGAATAATTAAAATTATCATTATATTCATAAAACAACATACAATAGTGCATATTCCATATGATTACTTATATGAACAAAAACAGCACATAACAGACATTCATTTTAACTCTCTTCTTGCTATTTGAGCACCTCCTAGTATTTTGTCTTGATCACTGGATTTTAAACTACCAGATTATGTATTTTATTACACTTTTCTTTGTAAGATCTCTCACACCTGTGTTCTCCATGTCCTAGATTTAATATTGGCTAAAAGCTGTCGATATTAGGAAATGTGGTTTTTATAAAAATAATGCAATTGTGTATTTGCACTGTCTTTGTTTAAAACTTCTCTGACATTCATATCCAATTTAAATACTTGAGTTTTAAAGAACTTATGCCCATTAAATTAGATCTACTTAAACAAAAGCCAGGACAGACTTAGAAAGAAAGGTTCTGTACAAATTCAGTTTCAGGATAAAAGGATATAAATGATGTATTATACAGTATAGGCTGAAATCCTGTTCCTTAGTACAATAATTTCATAACCTGCAGTTTGTTTCCAGCCAACAAATAAAAAGTCCCCGTCACAATTTTCAGGAGTCCTTGTGCAGCCCACTGGCTTGATGCATGTGCTCATACTCCCAACAATCATGACTGACTTTTTATTCGCTGGTTAGGAACAGATTGAAAATTACTAATTTTCCTTTATTACGCAACAGGATTTCATTCATTTTTAGGGATATATATATAATTTTAAAGTACCATATTTTACTCAAATTATAGCAAATAAATGTAAAATACTGGTTTTGAAATTTTAAAAATGTATTTTTCTTTTAATCAAATTCATAAGGGAAGCTGTATGTTTTGTATGAATTAAGTGTATTGCAAAACAATTTCAAGTTAATTTTATAACTGATTCATCGATTGAATGAAAATGGTGGCATTCAATTGAAAAAAACCCTCCACAACTCTGTATATTTTTAATTCCTTGGGAGAATGTAATAACCAGAACATCTGTCAATTGGAAACACTTTGAGAAGCCATAAGTGGACTTGTTTTTCTTAGTGTTAGATTTATTTTTGCAAACAAATGTTAACAAATTTATAGTTAAAACATTCTAGTTGTATAAAAATAGAAGAGATATTTAAAGAAATGTAATAAAGTCTCACACGGGAAGACATCTTTTTTCGTCATTTAATTACTTGCTAGAGAATTGGGCTGTCTATTTAGCTCCCCTTTTTCTACTTACCTATATATTATGCAAAAACAGTTGTCATTTGGTCAGTTTTATCAATCTGTCTGCATGAGTTAGTGTATCACAGTGTGAATCTGAACTGATGCATGCTTATGCTGTAAAACTTTCTTTTCCTTCATCTGAAACAAACTATTTGTTTGGTAAGCAAAAGTAAATGTTTGGTAAACAACTGAGCGGCCATCTTCATTTTATTAGTGTTGAATGTAAATTCAGAAAATCATATGTGTGTTGGTTGATGTAGATAACATTACAAAATGTGTGCAAGATCCAGTAAACTAATTGGACTACTCAGTCTCTAGAACTACAGTGAGATTTGGCAGATTTGCAGTGTCCGTGGTTTTATAGATTATTTCAGCACAGATTTTTGCATCCATTCAATATTTTGCAGCTGCCAAAAGTGTGACCCCAATGTGTACAAGTAAAATCATGTTTCAGTGTTTTTCTTGTTCTATGATTGAAGCCATATGCATTGATACTAGTTTTCTACTGCAGTTCAATTTCCTTGCTGTCATGAAGGGCAAGTGCTTTCTAAAAGTTGAGATTTCATTTAAATAACATAGAATTTCCAGCTTCACTGAACCATTACTACTGAAACAAGTATGGAAATTGTGAAGCTGCATGAATGGAAAGATTTTGATTCTGTGTTTTATGGTAGTTTTCCTCAGGTTTAGTTTCAAGTGGATGTTAAATGCACTGTTTTATAACGTTATTAAATTTTATTAATATATTCCTCTCAATGCAGTGTTACATGTCATTGGGCATTTTGTGGATGTGCATGTTTTGACCTGAAAATTTTAAATGTTTTGTCTAATTGTTCAGAAAATAAACATTGCTGTTAAAACAATTCTGTCCAGAGCTTAAATGCAACCATTTGTACAAGTGTATCTTCTTACTTTAGTTTTGAACTGAATTAAAAATCTATAGCTAAAAATTACAGGTTGATATTGGTTAGTAAATTGAATACAACTATGTGGTTTCTATTAGATGAATAAAAATATAAATGCTTTCATATTGCGGTCAAATTGGCAATTTTAGAAAAACTTAAGGTTTTCAAATTACCTTTCTGACAATGTATTCTAATATGAGAGAAGTGAATAAAAGGAGGAAAACACATGTTTTCTTACGTGAAGAATTAAAATGATAGATTTTCATGTGAGACAAGATGGACTCAGCTCTGTTTGATAAAAGCAGCAACAGAAGAGGCTAAATATAAGGAAAGCTATCAGAAGTCTGAAAACTAAAGGATGGTTTCCTGTAGAGCAGGGTAGGCATGTTGTGCCATCCAAATGTTGCTGGAGTACGGTTTCCATCATTCTTCATTATTCACTAGCCTTGCATGGCCATCAGCTGCCCACTTGTGCCATAGAGGAACAACCATTTGACCAAGTATATGTAGATTTCCAAATTTATACAACAGATTGTAGCAATTCTATCCTTTCTCAAACCTCAATGTATATATTTATAATTAACTATACCAACAGTTTTGAATGCCTGTATAATGTACAGTGGTGCCTCACTTAATGGCGATAATCCGTTCCAGGAAAATCGCTGTTAAGCGAAAACATCATAAAGTGAAATTAAAAAGCCCATTGAAACGCATTGAAAACCGTTCAATGCGTTCCAGTGGGCTGAAAACGTGCCATCCAGCGAAGATCCTCCATACGGTGGCCATTTTCGGTGCCTGTATAGTGAGGAATCCGTCCCTAAGCACAGCGGGGAGCCATTTTAAGCACCTGGCAGCCATTTTGAAAACCCGACGATCAGCTGTTTTTGATTGTCATAAAGCGAAAATCGGTTCCCGAAGCAGGGAACCAATCATCGCTAAGTGAAATTCCCCCGTTTTCATGGTAATGCAGGTCAATCGTTAAGCGGCGCACAACTGTATATGCAGGGATGGTGTGGGCAGAATGTTAGTGTGATTGGCCGCTGAATGATTGAATGCTAATTGGTAGGTGTGATTAGAATCTAGTAGAGAGGAATCTGGTCTGCAAATCAGTTTTTGCAATAGCAGAGAACTTAAAGCTTAGAGTTTAAAAGAGGATAAGAAGTCTAGTCAGTGCTAGAGTTTATTAAGAAAAGTCTATCTTGAGAACCTAGAACGTGTATGTCAGAAAGTCTATAAAGTAGTTATTTTGATCTTGAATTCTGGAAAGAATATTTTTACATTTTACTGTTTTTGTTTTTAAATTATCATTCATACCTTAGAACCTACTTTCCTCTTCATACCAATTATATGTGACCCATCAATAAAATCTCCTGTGTTTAAGTCAAACTGTCCTCATTAATTATGTTTACCTGTAACTAAGATGTTAGGCAAAATACAGACAACATTACACACGTTTCACCAGAATAAACAATGTAATTATCTAAAGTAGAAAAACCCTTCACTAAATACCTGAGTAATAAAAGATATCAACTTGGAACAAGAAGGCTTTGGGTGGCACAGAATGGAAGGGGCAACGCCAGAGTACTTGGTTGAGGTTTTTGGAATGGTTGTCCTTTTAGGTTAACACATTTACTAGTGATAATAAGGAGCTGTAGCAAACAGCCCTGCCCTTACCTGCCCGTCACCGCAGAACATTGAAGCAGGAGCCAATGAGAGGATGAAAGGCCGAGCCAAGGGGGGAGGGAGCTGGATATAAAGACTGGTGTATGGAGTCTGAGAGAGAGATTCTGTGAGTGAGAGACTGTGTGTAACTTGAAAGAGTCTGGAAAGTGAGTTAGAGATCTGTAAGAGCCTAGATTGAAATAGTGGGTTAAAAGAGTTTTAAATTTATATCAGATTTGATTCAAATACAAGTGATTGGCAGCCTGTGATTTATCCATGAATATTCATCATTTATTTACTTCCCTGATTAAATAAAAGATTTAAGTATTGAACAGCACACTTGTCTCCATACTCTATCGATATTACAGCATTAATATCTGCTGGCAGTGACGAAGAAAGAAGAGCGAGAACCTCGTGAAGGCCGGGGGGGGGGGATAGGGACTTCAGAGGAGATCAGCACAGAAGCATTGGCTAGGTTTAGTGGTGTGCAATGCATTGCTTCCAGGGGCATCTGTACAACAGAGGGAATTGTACCCATCAGGAAACACCACCCAACATATTGATATATCATTTGATTACTTTTTTAAAATCAAAGTTGAGAGGCTTCAGTGCCCCATAAAACAAGAGAGAAAATAAATCAGTACCGTGACGCAGCTGGCTATAATTATTCAAATTGAAGGAAATGAACTGGTTAAGTTAAAACACAATTATCTAGGTATATATACCATGTGAGCATGAAGCATAACAAAAAGGGATGAAAAGTCTCTCTACTAGAGGGGATAGTTTGCTGGTGTGGCCTTAATTAATCCAGTGAGCTATATATGGGATTAGCAGTTGAATTTAGAATGTTTTCGTTCTACTGTTGGTCAAACACTTCCCTTCCAATGTCCAAAGCTTTAAACAATTTTTCTTTACTAGTTTTAAAACAAATATTCAAACATTTGTTAGAAACTCACTTTAAAATATTAGTAATAAAGAATAAGAGGTTGATTGTGTTCTATAAAAGTATAATTGCAAAAAAATAGGTACCCTTCAACAGTAACTAAGATCATTGGAACAACTGCAAGCTAGATATTATAAGCAACATGCTCAGCAGACTATAATGTGTCCAGGTTTATAGGATCAAATTATAGCAGCTATTTTCCAGATCATTGGTTAGGCAAAGATTGAATGCACTTATTTTATTTTTGAATATGGAAAAAAAAATTTCAAGCAGCTGTTAAACTATAGATACCAAATATTTTGGTGACAGCTTTAAAAGGTGGGCTCTATAATATTTTCATGCCTCTACAAGCCCTTGTGCAAGAATTTAATGTCATGAGGTTACCACTGAGATAAAACCATGAGTCCATATCTCACTAGCACTAAGATAAATATATTAACAGATAAAGTAAATCAAAAGTTGAAAAGTGATGTCTGGTTTTTATAAGACTATCCAATGGAATAATGTATGCCCGGAAATACATTTTTTTAAATCAACAAATATGGTAATCAAGTATTTTCTTATTTTAAGGATTTTAACCAGGGTCGACATCTGCCAAGGTCAGCCGAGGACATTTTGCTGGTTGCAGCAGAGGGCAAGATGATTCCTCATCCATTCCATGTACAATAAGATCATTAACTGAAATTTGAAGCTTACTTGTATCATTGGTGGTAGGATAGAATTATCTACCACACTTAAGGATAAACTAATTTACAGATTCAAAACAGCCTTTGTCCTACAAGGAATGGGAATTTCAGGGAACTCAGGAAGATCAACTGGGGAGCTGCTCCTCACATTCTGCCATCTGTGTAACTGCTTCACTCTGCTTAATGATAGGGCTGATCCTGACATCAACACTGTAGAGACCTGTGCCAGCAATGAAAGAATATGTGACTAACACAACTGCACAGTCTACAAATTGTTACACAATAGTAGCCAGGCAATTCCTGTTGTAAATACGTAAACTATACTTGATGATAGTGTGATGGTGTGAGATTTAGCCCATACTGGAATATTTGTTCGTGAAATTTGTTGGATTTGATAATTAAGACTAGTGGTTAATTTCTATAGAGTGGGAGACTAACATTTCAAATCTTTCTGGACTGCAAAGTCTTATCATAGATAATGCTGCTAAAAGATATTTGAACTTATCTGATGATGGTGGCAATTTTTGTTTTGTCCCCCAAACTTATATATCCTAAATATAGGGCTCTTCAGCATGCAAAAAGAAATCTCAAACTTGTTAAAAATTATACCAAAAAAACCCAGCAATATGAGTAACACCACATCAAATATGACCCAAGTACTCTAATAGTAGGAAAGGAAATGTCAAGCTACTTCAGCACCATTGTCAAAATGTATTTTTGCAAAACAATAACTTCAGTGAGGTCTAGCAGGTAAAATCCACAAAAAATTGTCCTGCAAAAATATAGCATGCTTGTTCTTTTTTGCTTCAGGAAAAGGAAAGTATTGTTTTAATTTAATAGTCTTAACACATTAATTGTGAGCCTATACAGTACATGTTTATTCAGAAGTCCCGTTAAGCAGAAGTGGCTTACTCCCAGGTGCAACCTTATTAGTAGTAAGAAGCCCTGACACATTTGTTTTAGTGGACAATGCTTTATGTAAATGCTTAAAAGAGTTTTATTGATTTTTTTAAAGGTTTCAGCCATTTCAAATCTTTGAACATTTCAAAGTAATTTGAACAATAAAATTCTTTCAGAAATCTTAGAGAAAAATTGTGACCTAAGAAACAGACAAAGCCATAGAATGGTAAATTATATTTTTATTAATTTAAAATATAAACATGTTCAAGAACTAAAATATTTTTATTGGAAGAAAACATGTGACTACTAAATACCAATAATACTGTCAATTCCAGCTCTAATACATGACTTTATATAGTGTTAATTTAACAAATAAAATGTTTAAGAACATCTGCTCTAGTCATGTTTTCCAAGTCAGAGAACAAAACACAATAAATACATCCTTGAGAAAATATATAAGGCTAATACTCTTTCAGCATTTTAATGTTTTACACTAGCGATCAATGAAGTTCTTATATATTCTATAAATGTTACTTCATCTTGCCTCTTGGCAGTGAGAATATTTGTCCATCTATTTGTGCTTCTATCTGTTGGTAAAATAATCTGCTTTGTATTCTTGATACTATTTTTGAATCGGCTTGAAAAACAGTTTCATCACGTGTTGCACTTTGCTGTCACAGCTATTTATAGTTTCACACATTCATAACAGCCCACCTTAAATCACTTTTTTATCTGGCATGCCATGGTTTAGGATGAGATTCTACAATTCATTTCTATACATATCTAATTCCCACTGAGTTCAAAGAGGGTTAGTCATAGATTTTAGCTTAAGCATCCTTATCTCTCCATTAGAACATTTCTGCAACTTGCAAGTATCAACCTCCTCTCATTTTAGTTGCCCAGTCTCTGAATAATAAAAATAATGGTGTGCTATCACATCAGTTCCCATTTATGGCAACCCTTTTCAGGCTTTTCCAGGTAGAGAGTACTCAAAATTAGTTTGCCATTCCTTCTGTATTCCCATTTTAAAAACTACTGTCTTTATAAAACGTGATACTAAATCAGGTGGAAACTGTTTCAATAAGAACTTCTACATTTTTAAAATAATTTGTCTAAATACTGGGCATGATCTAATCAATTCTGCCCCATTAACTGAACCTGGACTTTAAAAAAATTATCTAACATTTCCACTGGAATAGTCGTAATGTTAGCCATCACATAAGTAAACTATCTAGTCATACTTGGTTGCTATGTAAATCTACACAGAAGTAGGGACAAGAATGAAATTTGTTTGATATGCATTTTAGTAAAAACTAATCAAATTCACTTTCCAAACAAATACATGAATCACAGTGAAGTTATCATTTATGTGTTGCACTTGTAATTTTGCAATGCAATTCTCAGGTCAAATGATGTATGCAAAAGTGTCTTGTCTGTCTATGTGTGTCTACAAAGACTATGTGTTAAACAAACATGTTAGAAAAACTGCATGCAAATCACTTAGGAATTCATACACTGATTTTTTTGGCAACAGTCTATATAAAAATTAATATGTATTTACATGTACACTTCTGCATAAACATTTATGTACACACAGAATAGTTGCCAGTTGCTCCTAATATGCATTTATTTTTACAAGCACATTATTTTAATTTATGCTTTTTTGTATGCTGTTCTCCTAATTTATGTATTTTTTTTAAAACTGAAGAACTATATCACAAAATTCAGGGAAGTGCAGAAACCATAGGAAATTGCATTTTGATTTCTGTGTTATTTTGAAAAGTGGAACTGCTTTGAAATGTAAATAAACAAAATTCACTTCCTTTGTTGGTCCCAGGTAAATGAGTATGGAACTGCAGCCTTCATAACTAGTTCTACCTTTATGTGCAGAGGCTTTGCTCATTTGATATGCATGACTTTAAAAATACAGTATACTAAAGGTAACACTTCAGTTGCCAATACAGTGGTCTAGTGATCCTTTTTAGAAAGAATGCCGCTCTAAAATGGTAACACTAAATGGGAATTTAGATATAAGTTGAACATAGATACTTTAAATTTATAACACTGTTCTAAATTCCCTGCAAAAAATTTGCACTAGAAAGACAATTCATGCTTTTCATCAAAGCTGTCCCATCCCCCAGAAAAACCACATTAAGCAAGAGCTTCCTTTGGAGCCTATGCTTCCGAAAATGCCTTTCAGCTTTGGCTGAGATCTGGAATGCTCTTCCCCCTTTGAAATGTCTCTGAATCAAGAGGGTAGGAGAAATATGGCGCTGATACCAAAAATCCAGATGGCTGAGAGATGCTGATAGAATGGCCCATCTGTAAACATCCTGCCGTGTAAGGTGGTGGTGAAGATGCCACTATGCAGCTGGATTCTGGCCTGGCAAAGGAAAACCTGCGGATAGAGCCAGCAATATAGCTGGAGCTGGTGGCAGTACTGGATTGCCTTGATGGAGTCCTTAAGCTAGCTGAAGTAAGGATCATTGGTAAAGTCTCCATCTGGTAATTTCGAAGAGAGAATCTCATTGGTTGTTGCAGGGTTTGCTTAGGTCTTAAACACGTACAGCAGTAAACAGCAACGAAGGAGCCCACGAAAATGAAGGCTATAAATATTGATCCAACGATGAGAAATGGTACATATATTGGTTCTGAGTTAAAACAAAACACCATATTATAAAATAATCATCATCATCGTCATCATCATCTTAGTAGTACTTAGACTTAGTAGTACAAGTACTTAGTAGTACTTGTTTATGAAATGTAATTACTTGTATTGTTCAAAATATTAAGCAATTAATATAATATTAATATTTTTCATAATTCACAATGCAAAGTGTTTCAACAATAATAAAACACAATAATCAATACTAAACCTGACAAATTTGACACATAAGTCACTTACATGTTTTAACTACAGCTCATAAGCTATTTAGAAGCACTGATATTCTACTTTAATATCTAAGAATTCAAGAACACCTAATTGACTGCACCTGCAATTGTTTCTAATCCGTATCTGTATCAAGGATAGATAGATATAAGGACCCATTTTGACCAATAATGAGCTCAGGAAAACTGTACTTCACAAAACAGACATGAAACTGTAGAACAAGCACAAGTTCCACCCAAGATTTGGTTTGATTGATGTATTTGCAAATTTGTTAAACTTCTGGGATTGTTTTAAATAAAAATATAAACGGGGAAAGACTGATTTGGAAGCAGAGGGAGGCCACCTGGTTTATGAGGGTGTTTGGATGGATGACAGTGTTAACATTTGCTCAGCAGCTTCATGTTGCTTTTGAAGATAATCATCCATCAGTGATGGGGACACTTGTGAACTATGTAATTTCCTAATTTTCCAGTAATGAATTCTGAAACTATTGCAAACAGGAGATAAATAAGCTCCATAACATTTTAATCTTCTTTATTGGAAGGAGAGCCATGCAGGGCAGTAAACAGAATGCTTGATTAGGGCTCTGGAAACCTGAGTTCAAATCCCAGCTTGGCCATGGCCATGGCAAATCACTAATAGGTGGCAATGGTAACCCATTCCTTTAAAAAAAAAACCCTACTAGGGTCACCACAGGTCAGCAGCAACTTGGCGGCACCGCACAATAACACACTTCACTCTGTTGGGGGTGGGGAGTGTTAAAAGGACCAATGACAGCTGCTTCCCTGATATATCAGCAGTAAAATTTCAGGACTGACAGCGAGGGTTCCTTGTATATTCTCACCTATGGTACTGACTGACCAGACTGGGCACCCAGCAGCAACTCTGAACAAAACTTTTTTGTAAGTCCTGCTATCTTTGTCCTTGAATAATTAAGATAACTATTTCTCCCTCTGATGTTTCTACTTCTGACAACAGCTGTTTCCTCTACTTTATTTAAACACACCGACAGACAAGCAAGTCTTCCTAAGAGCGCTCAAGACCTTTGCTGTTTGTCCGGCCCTCTGATCCCCTTTTCCAGCTGACAAAAACCATGAAATGGTCAACATCACAAAAAGCCTTTTTTTGGACTTCAGATTTCTGAGGACCTACGAAGCTGGTGAACGTTTTCTGCGCCCTGACAGGCACTTGACGCTCAGACGCCCCACTGTGTCCAATGGGTCTCACACCTCGGTAATTGCTTACCGGATTGTCGCCTTTGTCCCTTTAATAACTCGATTCATCGCCGATTGTGAAAACAGCAACCACACACGATCCGTGTCCGATCTGAGACAGATCCTTTCCCCGGACGATAGGAAATCCCTCCCGCTTCGGGCCACAACCAAACCTTTACCTTTTTTTTTTTTCCCAAAAGATTTACAGCCCAACCCTACGGATGTCGATTCAGAAGGATGCCCTACTGCACGCTCCCGGGGATCTAGGTGTAGGAAGTTTTAAGTCATGAGACAAGATAGAAATCCTACATTATTTTCGTCGGGGAAAACCAAGGGGAAAAGTGTCCCCTCGCCCCAGGGCGATTGCTATGTAACGGGTTCTAATGCTTTCGAGCGAAGTAGAGCTGAAATCCATCGAAAGGTTTCGGAGCTAAACATGATCTTTCCCGCGCTGAATATTGAGGCTTAAAAATTGCCCGCAAATGTGCTTCGGATTCCGAAGTCGGGATTCGCCCCCAATTTTCTTTTTACCAGACTGCAGCACGGAATCCTTTCCCAAATGAAGCAGGATGCACGCATTGCAACCTTACGTCCACCTACTTTGGAGCAAGTAGCGTTTACTTGCCGGCTGGAGGGAATCACCCGTAGGCTCCGTTTGCAGACGCGGCTCACCAAGGTCGTCGCCCTAAACAGCCCGACTAGCTTAAGCAGGGATCGCACCGAAACCAGACCGCTCGCCCTGGGATTTCCATTTCCGTTCAAGCGGGGCAGGAAACGGTCGCAAGGGGGACAAGTGTGAAGAGTCCGCCTCTGCCGGGGGCAGCCGGACTTTTCGCTTGGGCACCCACACTCCCCACCGACCCACCCAACCGCCTGCCCGCCGAGCCCCCCCCCCCGACCCCGGAGCCGGACACTCACGGGCGGTGGCCGCCGGCGGCTCCGGCTCCGGGTCGTTGGTGCAGGCGCCTTGCTCCAGGCGGGCGGCGGCGGCGGCGCAGCAGTAGCGCAGGGCGCACGAGCCGCAGCAGATGGTGGCGTCGGGGGTGTCGAAGCGCTCGGGGCAAAGGAAGCCCTCGTAGGACCTGCCCTGCGCGTCCATCCAGCCGTGGCAGTACTCGCCGCCGCTGCCGGGCTTCTGAGCGCTGCCGCCGCCGCGCCAAGCCAAGCAGCAGCTCAGCAGCAGGCATTGCAGCCACTCGGCCCCCATGGCCGGTCTCGCGTCGCCTTTCCACCCTCTGGCCGCCGCCTCCGGGAGTCGCCGGTCCGCCTTCCTGCCGCCGCCGCCGCCGCCGCGTACCCCGCTAGTCACCATTCAGGTCGCTTGTTTCCCTCCCACAGAGCGCCCCCCCCACTTATGGAGCGTGGCGGCCCCACAGGGGGGAAGCGGAGGAGCACACTCACGAGGCGTGGGGGCCCTGACACCAATCTAGGGCCCCTCCTCTCCCGCCTTCCCCCTGTGGAGGACTCGTGGGCGCCCCAGTGTTCCCACCCGTTCCTTCCCTCTTCCCCAGGCTGCCCTGCAGAAACTGCCCCGCCAAAAAGAGCCTCAGGGTGAAAGGTAAGAACCCCCAGAGCGTTCCCCACAGTAACTAGGATTGTCCATTTTATTAAAAAGGGACACCTTGCTTTTGAAGAGCTGCATGACAGGCAGAAATGCAACAGGTGAAATCTTGCAGCCTCTCCCTCTTGTGAACTGGATTCAGTGGTGGGTCTCCCATTCTAGCCAGTCTAATCACCTACATCAATAGTACAGGCAGCCTTCCCACAGGTTGACAAACTAGCATTGTTGTGCCAATTTTTAAGAAAGGTGATCCTTGTAACTTTAGACCAATCAGTCTTCTCAATGTGGCCTCTAAGCTTTATGCTAGATACCTCCTGAATAGGCTTCTAGATTGGGACACCATTCTATCATCTTCGAAGAACAGGCAGGCTTCAGAAAAGGCAGAAGTAGGATCAAGCCTTTGTTTTACATCATGTAATTAGTAAGTACACCAAACCTCCAAACAAATATCTTTACGCAGCTTTGTTAATTTTTCATCAGCTTTTGACCTGACATATAGAGAACGCATATGGTATAAATTAGGAAAGACAAACATTGATAAGAGACTCCTGTGGCTCGTACAGCAACTACATAAAGAAAATATGATGCAAGTGCATATAGGTTTACAGAGAGCTCTATCACAATAGGTTTGCATTAGCCGAGGGGTGACACAAGGTTGTATTTTAGCACCTTTTCTCTTCAACTTTTATATAAACAGCCTTATCCCTCAAATGGCTTCCCCCACATTCTTCCCTCCAACCATTGGCTGTAGGAAGATCTCAATACTGCTTTATGCTGATGACCTGATTTTGCTATCTTTGAATAAAATTAGTCTTAAAAGAATGCTGTCCAAATTTGGGCAGCTCTATAAAGAGGAACGGCTAAAAATCAACTATACTAAAACAAAAATTATGGTCTGCGGGAAGAGAGCCCCTAAGCTTAACTGGTCACTGAATGGGGATGCTGTTGACCAGGTACACTCATTTAAATATCTGGGCATTCAATTTTGTGAGAAACTCTCCTGGAGACAGCATTTAAATGCTACCATCTTATTGAGCACCAGATCAATAGGACAATTAAAAAGATTTTTCTACAGCAGAGGAGGCCAGCTGGTAAATCCTGTTCGCAATGTGTTTGTTGTCAAAATTCTAGCACAAATTCTCTGTGGGACAGAACTATGGGGAGAGGCAGCCGAGCCCAAATTAGAAATCCTGCAGAACAAATTCAGGAGGCTGATACTGGGGCTCCCCCCAGGAACTCCCTCGTCTCACCTCAGAGCTGAGTTAGGCCTACCCTTAATTGCTGCTAGAATCAATCTGGCTTATCTTAGATATTGGCATCGACTGAACAGTTTGGAGGACTCCTCCCTGACAAAGTGCTGCTTTTTAGAACAACTAAAGTCTGGTGGATGGGCACAACAATGCCACCAAAAATTAAAGATCCACAACCTTCTGATGGAAAAGTTCCTTAGTTTAAGCTCTTGCGACCTTAGGACCTGGATCTTTGATCCTGATGCTAGTCAGGATAGGGTGGCTATTGTTGGGTCCCGTTTTTCCACCTGGTATCCCCAACTTCAGGTGAATCATGCAAAACCAAAATATTTTGAGTCATTGACTTTTCCTCAGATTTGCAGAGCTTTCACAGAACTTAGATTTGGACAAATGGCCTCAGCATACCTCAAAGGGAGATATGAAGGAAGCCCAGTTGAGGAACGAAAATGTGTCTTTGGCTGCAACCAGATTGAGGATCTAACTCATTATCTACTGTTCTGTTTTCTCTATAAAATTTTGAGAAATATTTCTTTCATCCATCATTCAGATGTATTTTAACTGTACCACCACTGAAACAGTAGTAGGGTTGCTTGCTGATACACAGTTGCACATTACATATGCTGTAGCACAATTTGCACTAGCAGCTAAGAAGCTGTGGCTTTGATTTGTCAGGGATCATAATGCCACATAAATCCTGAATACAGTGGATTGACGTTTTACTTTATGATGTAAAGTATTTTTAGACCAGGTTTTATTGGTTTTAATAGTTTTAATAGTTTTAAGTTAATTACCTGTTTTAATTGGATTTTATATGCTACAGTAGTCAGTACACTGTAAAGGTCTATGGCCAGAAACAATAACGTTTATATGTATTTTAGTGGCACCCGTAATCCCAGATGCACTGGTGTGGTGTAGTAGCTGGAGTATTAGACTGGGATCATAGCCTCCAGTGAGCCATAAATTCACTGGGTGTCATTGAGACCTTTAGGTCAGTGTAACTAATACACTGACACAGGAGGGTGGCAACGGAGACTAACAAGGAGTGTCACTAAACCTCTTGCCCCAAAACAGTGGCAAACAGGCGGTGATGTCAAGGGTTGGCCCCACAGAGCCCACTGACCAAATGGGTACCACCATCTTCTGTTTGTATGCAGGGCCAGAGAAAGGGTGAGAATTTGGTTTATACAACTTTTTTCTTATTAACGTGACCTTTTTGAGGGATTCCTTCTCAGCGATGTCCCTAAATCTTGGAGTTGTTGGTAGTGCTCCTATCTTCTTCTTTATCAACCCAAATAATAATAATAGTCTTAGAACTGCAGCACTGGAAGGGACCCTTATCAAGGTGGCACAGTGGGGAACTGAACTCTCAACCTTTCGCTCCGCAGAATGTTTCACATGCTTGAAAAACTCTAAAGGAATAAGACCTGTAAGGTCAGATTGATGGCAGTTTGTGCTTTGAGCAGGAGGAGATTGCCTGCAGATTTGGGGGTGAGGAGCCCTGCCATGCTAAGACCACAAGCTCCCACAATTCCTTTGCCCTGTTTCCACCAGTGTCAGACATGTTTCTCCATGCAAGGTGTGTGTCAGATATAGATGCAGCTTCCCAGCATTCTTACTCATCGTATACAGCTGTTTAAGTAAAAATGACAGTGATGGAACTTGGCAGGTTAGATATAACATTGAGAATTATTGCTAGACTGTCACCATCATAAGAGATACACTTTCAAGTTGTCTTTTCCCAACCTAGTGGTATCCGGGTGCGTTGCTCTAGAGCTCTTCTCATGCCCCTATTGGCATTGCTGGGAGTTGTAGTTTAATAATACATCTGAAGGTCACCAAGGTTAGAGGAAAGGCAGCTTTAACAGTTGATATTCAGATTTTAGTTTGTTTGCTTTTCAAATTGGACTGTAATTTCAGAATTGTGTCAGGGCAATGGAAACAGGGTTTTATTTCTACAGGGTAGAGAGGCTGGGGTCAGGCAGACATATGAGCCCTGCCATCTGCCCTGGAAAGAGTTCGTGCACCTTAATTCCTCACACATGGGGAGGACTGAGGTTGCTCCATGCTGAGGTAGAGGCACTCTGAATGTCCCTGGGGTTCAGCCCTTTTGGGAAATGGGGCACAAGTCTTCCAGTGCAAGACACAATACTACATAAGTGGCCCCAAGCGCCTTAGTGATGGCACTGTATGCAAAGTGAGCAAACAGTGCAAGTGAAACCAATAGAAAGGCAGGGCTGAAAGTTCTGTTCTGCAGTTAGCCCGGCAGAGTCTCCTGCTTCTTTCCAAATGTGAAATGGATCACTGCCACTTGTGAAACCTATGACTTAGGCCCAGCATCTGTATTTTCCATCAGGACTACATAACCTACAGTTCTCCAGCAGTTGGTGGACTTGATTTCCCATAAGCCCTAGTCAGCCTGGCTGATGGTGAGGATGAGACAGAAAAGTAATACAATTTCTGGAGGGCTGCATGTTCCCTATTCCTATTGTACATGCTCAGATGTGTATATTTTATATTGATTTAACTGAAATCCTGTTGCTTAACTGAAATATTGTATGCAAGGAAGAAGGCAAATGGCATACTATTCACTCACTTCTGGCTGGCCATTAAACAGTCCCTGTTGGCATTTTTGAGCACACGCCAAGCCAGCGGGGTGCAGGCACCCCAGGAATCACAGCAACAATACTTTCATTGCCAGCTGGAAGCAGGTGAATGTTATGCCATTTGCCTTTCTCCTGTGTAACAACGCAAAAGTATTTCAATGGTTATTTGTATCTATTTCTGTAAAAGAAGCATAGCCAAAATGGAGATTAGTGGTTACAGCATGTATATGTGTGAGCGTAAATGTATCAACCAAGCCCAACGGCACTTCCAGAAAGCCTTCATCTTTTAAAACTGTACATGGAAGCTATGCAGAAGATCAGACTCATGAGTGCACAAATGCATTAACTTTTATAAATTATGTAGAACAGCTCTTAGGAAAAATGACCCAAGCAAAAAACAAAATAGTGAAAAAGTACACACTGGTGTTGATGTGTGTTCAGCCACATCTTACAACCCTGTTTTCTCATTGTGCAACTGTGACTGCGACTGCAACCACTTCCCACTTGCACCCCTTCCCAATGCTTTACTTGATTCCTGAAATTTGTGCACACATACAGTGGTCCCTACTTTTCCTATTTTCCCCTAGCTGTCTTAAGGGCTAGCCGCATCTTGTTTTTTCAAAAAATGAACAACAGTCTGCTAAGAATGGAGTCTCACGAGCTTGAAATTTTTTATCACAACAAACCCATGGATCTGCACAGAGCATGGGAAGTCCTCTTGTAACTGCTCAGGAAAACGTATTTACTGTACTTTTGTTCAAGATAACCAATTTAGTGTAGGGTTGTCAATCAACTCAAGAAGAGCAGGGGTTGCTGGCCCCATAATGGAACCCTTGGGTAAAAGCTCTCAGTGTTTATCACATAAATTGAGCTGCCTTTCACCTGGAAAAACAGACATTCTATTTACATCTGTAAGAAGGTGGTAACTCTGAATGTCTGCCAGCCTACTTTCTTTAGGACTGTTGAGAGTAGGGGAAAAAAGGAGGAGAATAGGCATACATCTAGAAACCACAGTGAAGGCGTCTGGATACTTTGCCTGTGGTATCTGGCTGCCATAGCAATTACAGCAGTGGGTATTTTCTCGTCCTCCTCTTTGGCCACCTAAGCATTCTTCACCAGTGTTTTAAAAAGGCACCTCCGGGGATGGTAGATAGGAAAATGTGGTTGGTAATTGAAAGTTAATGCTAGTGTTTATTTCCATCAGTACACAATGTCCCTCTGTCAAGACTGGCCTGTGGGAAATGTTCTTCCCAACCCAGTCTTGGATATAGGACTTGTTCCTTGAAAATCTGGCAAGGAAAACAAGGTTAGTGATGAACAGAAAACACACACACACACAGACACACAAAGTACCGAAAGGGGGGAAAAGGCACTGATGGAGGAAGAGGCATAATCAAATATTCTCTGCCATTCTGACAGGGAATATTTTGCTTGTTTCTGGTGTTGCTGCTGTCAGGATGTGTTGTTGTTGTTATCATGATATGGCCAAAGTCAGATTTGCAGAAATTGACCGGAAAGATTTCAGCTGGCTACTGTGCCTGCTTAAATATTTCTGCTTTTTAAAAAATCAAGATTAAAATGTCATTCAGATATTAATCCAACCCATGTTTATATAGACATTAGCAAAATACAGCAGCAACCAGCAGCAACAAAAATACTGTGGATGATAGTCAGGTTGCCTAGATTCTCTTTTTATCTGAATAAAGTGTAATTAAATAACTGCATGAATTACATGAACCCATCCTCTTAAAAAAAGATTCTGTTGGGAGTTTCATCAGATTCTGCTGGTGTGTGTTCCTGACAGAACGGAAGCTATCTTTATGAGTTATGACATGCTCAGTGACAGATCCCTGAAGAATTAGATCTGTTCTGCATTTCCAAAACTTTTGGGAGGGGGAGTCCCCCCTGTTTGGCTGTCCAGAGTAATTGTCACATGCAGCTGTCATACAAAGAGCAGGGTTGTTAACTGGGCAGGCTCCCAGTCACTTCCTATTTGCAATGCTCTGGTGCTTACATTGCTTTACATGTATGCTTATCCCAATGTTTCTTCTTCCCCACAGATAAGCCTTCTATAATAATGACTTAAGGGCTACTGGTCTGTTGCTAAAGCTCAGCACTCATGATCCTGTTAAAGCATTGAAAAAAAGGATAGCAATATTAACAAAGTGAAGTATGTATAGCATATTTGAATTGGCTACTTTCCCTCCTTCCATCCAGTTTTAAAGCAAGACATCTTTTCCTTTATATCTACCAGTTCCACCAGTCCTTTTTAATGGAGTTCTAAAGGTAAAGGTTTCCCTTGACATTTAGTCCAGTCGTGTCTGGCTCTAAGGCATGGTGCTCATCTCCATCTCCAAGCCGTAAAGCCAGCGTTTGTCCATAGTTTCTGTGGTCACGTGGCCAGCGTGACTAGACACGGAATGCCATTACCTTCCCACCGCATTATCTACTCGCATTTGCATGCTTTCAGACTGCTAGGTTGGCAGGAGCTGGGACAAGCGACATGAGCTCACTCCGTCGCATGGATTCGATCTTACAACTGCTGGTCTTCTGACCTTGCAGCACAGAGGCTTCTGCAGTTTAACCCGCAGTGCCACCATGTCCCTATGGAGTTCTAGTCACTAGCAAATTATCTGTTAGTTTACAGTGAGAGATTTATAGTCTTTCCAATGCCAAAAGTTCGGGGGGGGGGCGGTCAAAGACAAATGAAATTTCATCAAATTCACAAGCATTTCTTCTGAGCTCAGATATAGGCTAAAACAGGGCAAAGAGGAGAGACTGCAATCTCAAGTAACATTAACCAATCTTTCACTGTCCCCCATGAGTATCTTCCTCGGTTCTTGCATTTTTAAAAGGTAACCAAATGCTGTTAAAATACAGAATTTTGAAGAGAGTTGCCATTTTGTTTATTTAGATTTCTATCCTTCTTTTCACAAGATTCATATAAATGGTTTACATGTGTATGAGATACAAGGAGTTGGATGCATGCTTTGGCATATTTCCAGAAACACATTAAAATCAACAGGACTTGTTAGTCATGACTATCTTGTTTCATTGACTTCAGTGGGTTTACTGTAAACATGACTGAGTTTGGATACAGACCACAGGATACACTGAAAACAAAACAACCAGCTCTATTAATTCTGAACCCATCACGTAATTCTTTTGCTCTTCTGTTTCTTTCTATAGTTGCGTTGGGGGGGGGTGAGTTTTGAATATAGTTAAACTTTGCAATTATTTTGGAACTTGCTATGATTTTTCCTTTCTCTGTTGCTTTCTCTTCCCTCATCAAATCCTGTGAAACACCCCTACTCATGGTGTTCTGTTCCTATTTTCCCCTTGCCAAAGTGCAAGTTTACTTGGAAAATGTGTGTAGTTACACAGATGCATACATAGAAGAGGCAAGTGGTGGGAATTCAGAAACTCAGACCTGTAATTCCAAAATTGAGAATCATAGGAAACATGCAAATATTTGTTTTGGGGACAATGAATAACAAAACGAACTGAAAATGCAATGACGTATCTAGTCTCACTTCACTGCCTCAATGCAGAAAGTGCTTAAGAAACCAAGCGTTATGTTAAATTGCTGTGCCTGCAGGTGTTTATTTTTACTGACTCTTAAATTTCCTCTCAACATTTCAGAGTGGGAGTATGAATATGGATATTTCAGCCTGACCACTTGTCAAACATTTCAAATGCCTGTGTCACTAATGTGAGCCACCAGCAGGTTGAGGGAAACAAAAAGAACAAAGTGTGCTGTGTAGCAGCAGTAAAACTCTCTAGACTAGCAGGCGCATTTGTCAAAAACCTTAGGCTTCTTTCTCAAGCAACATTCACACTCTCCTCCATACTCACGGGAGGGCTACTTACTTTGCCTCTCAGTATCACAGAAATCATAGGGAAATTTCCCCTCTATATATCTTTGCAGTTGATTAAGAGCTGCTGTCGTCCTTATGGCCAGCTTTTTTTCCATACAAAGATAAGCACAGTGTGGTTTTCTGACTCGCAAACAGCATGGACAAAAAGGCAGTCTTATGATAATTAAAGCCTAATTCATTCCTGACCCTTTTAGTATTAGCTGAGGTGGGTGTATAGAACCCTCGTGAGAAATTTTCTTAGTATTGTCAGATCTCTTTTGGCTTTAAACTCTTCAGATGTTTTTCACAGCCAGGAAAAGGAATATCTGGATCTGCCTTGAAACTAAACTTCCAGCTAACTTTCCTGGTAGCTCTACAATGGTAACCGAACTGAAGTTTAAATTTTAGATATTGCTGCCACTCATAAACAAAAATAGATACTCTCTGACAGAGGCCAACCAAACTCATACGAAGGTATCTGTAATATGTGGCCCCCAAAGGAAGAACAGTAGAACCAGGAAGTCAGTACCAAATATTTTGGGGGCAATTTGTTTTTTAAAATTAATGCAAGCAGATTTCTGAGTTGTTCAGAATTTGCCTTCTTTTTCTTCTTTACTTCTTCTTCAGAGCAAAGCAACTTACTGGCTTTTTGTTTCCTGAGATAGGACAGGATCCAAATAAGCATAAGCATATTTCTGTCCCATTGATTTAAATTGCAGAAATGTAATTCCATCTTTGAGTCTTGCATTGAAATAAAAGGAGTCTAAAATACTGAATTCTGTCTGGAACAGAGCTAAGTAATTATAAATAATTAGTTGCCAACACTTAATTCCCTCTTACAATGAAGCTGAACCACGTTTCTTCATTTTAAATTAATGGTGGGTTACAGTAATGACTTTTGCGGTGTAACTAACTTCAGTAGCTTCGATAGTTAAACACACAGTGGCCTCAGAAAGTGGTAGGGGAAGAGAACTACATGATTTGCCTGCTGTCTCACCTGTTGCCTCTTACAGTGTTGTTCCTTTTAAAGCGATAACAAGGTAGACAACAGTACAGTGTGTTTTGCTCTAAAGTCTAGTGGTTTTTAATATTCTGCTGTCTGTGTGTGTGTGTGCACAAGTAATTGAAAAATACCTAATTAATTTTGAGAAATTGGGAAGTAAAGAGTTACTGCTTTAAAACTATAGCTACAAGTACAACTAACTAAATTTGATAGGGTTATAACAATTATCAAAAAATTTTAAAATAATTTTCTAAGCTGTGGATTGGATCATCTCCGTCTACAGTGTGACGTTCCAAACACAATCAACCTGTATAAAAGATATGTAGTGTTAATATACATAGCTTTTTATTGGTTGATAGTGTTTGAAATGTCATTTTGATTTTGCAGAGCAAAAACAAAGGTAGCATTAACATCCTTTGCACATTTATTTTGGAAGTAAGCCCCACTGACTAGAGTGGGATTTGCTTCGGAGTAAGTGCTGACAGGATTGCTGGATGGCCAAAACAATGGTTTTTGGAGGCATCACTTTTAAGCATTCTGGCTTAGAAGCAGCTTGTATTGAAATCTAGGAGTTCTGCTTCTAGGTAAACATGTTTAGGATCTGGATATGCATTTGGTCCATTTCAGAACAAAAACAAAGAATGGGTGCAGTCACACAAGTCTGATCATTTCTGTGCCAAATGAGGGCAGTCCTCGGCAATATGTTCCATTACCAGACTTCTGAAGTGGCTTGAATCACTCTTTATGAACCATTACCAAAGATTCGTTTTTAATTTCTCAGAAGATGTCATTTGGCGTTGGTCTTCTCATGGCTTAAGCCGCCTAGCGCTTCCGTAGAAACCTTGTGTCCATTATAAGAAATTATCCAGAGTCCAGGAGAAAAAACAGAATCCCTCATCTTGAGCACAATTTATATGGCATCTTCCTGTCTGAACTGAAAGCCGTATTTGAATATTCATCTCCTAATTGGGAAGGTATTTGTGGGTCCAGAGTTAGTTGTTAGGCTAGCAACTAGAATGGCTTCGTCAATTCCTCCTTGCTATGCAAAAAGCCTTTAAGCCACAAAGCAGCCACAGTGATTCTAATGACTGCCCTCATGAATGGGGTTAGAATAGGCATTAGGCTCATAGTTCAGGACACTGGCTCATTTGATTGCTAGAAAACAGCTGGGAAAGCTTAGGCAAAAAGAGGTTGATCTGTTGTGAGATTTCCAATCAGCCATTTCAGTCTCTGAGTTGACTCACACATTAGCAATGACATTTAAATCCAATGATAAATTATTCTGACAACTATTGAAGTCATATAGTTCTTCAAATGAAAACTCTGTGTGTGTGTGTGTGTGTGCACGCGCATGTATGCACACACGCAACCAAAAGCTGATTGAAGGACAATACCGGCTGTTTGGAAGGTAGCAAGCTCACACAATTATATGGCAGTGCTTTTTTGGGTGAAAAACAGTAATCACAATAGGCCAATGGAAACCATGGTTTCCAGAGCTTCCAGTGTGGTGTAGTGGATGGAATAACAGACTATGACTCAAGAGGCTTGGGTTCAAATCCCTGTTCAGCTGTGGAAACTCACTTCAGAGCGGTAGTGGTAAACCACTTCTTAAATATCTTACATACCCTGAATAGCCAATTAGGGTCACCATAAATTAGATGAGACTTGACAGGGAGTAACAAACAAATGGGTTCTTGCCACGTGCTTCCCTCTCTTCTGGTGCATATGTGAAGATATGAGAAACATCTGGTTCTGGTTTTGAACTAACCAAGCTGCTTGTGGCTAACACGTGGACTGGAAGAACAGTGCTTTACTTTCTAGTTCATTCAAGCAAGTTAATTCAAATCATGGTCAATGAACTTGGCTAGTTCACTAACCAGAATTCATACAAGCCATAATTCCTAGAATTTAAAATTTAATGGAAATCTGGTTAGTTTATGTCTAAGTTTGCATGTGAACATCTGGTTAGTTTACATTTGAACATCTTTTCCATTGTGTATTTGCCTGTTCAGATAGATGCAAAATATGTGCCAAAGATCACACCTATTTTGACACTCATAGCAAAATTAAAAGTAGCCAGGCTTAAAGTTATTTTGGGTTGGATTTTTTCTATTTTGTTTTGTTTTTATAATCTGTTTCATTTATAATTTCTTTCAGTGCTTTCTGTTTGTTTTTGTTTGTTTTTACATGCCATCATGTAGATTCCACTTTAAAGCAACATTTTCTGCTCAGAAATGCTCTACTATTCCCTTCTGAGGGCTTGTACAGCTTGCCTAATGCTACACAGGCTTGCTCTTTCTAAAGCAGGGGTCTCAATTTACCTGGGGGCTGCTGGAGGCAGAGTCTGGGTGAGGCTGGGCCGCATCAGATTTTCCACATTTGCTGACTGTGGCGAATGGCTTTCGGCACCCTTTCCCTCGGCAAGCTGGCCTGATCCGCTGGAGAGGCTGGTCACCCTGGCAAAAGGGGACAAAAGAAACAGCTCCTGCATTGGGGCTGCGGGTCATCCTTGGGCTGTTTGGAAGGTGCTGCAGGGCAGGGTTCTCACCAAAGGGTACTGGGGGCAGGAGGAGAAGGATGAGGGAGGATAAACTATGGTCAATCAGCGAACAGAGCCTCCCTGTTCAGATACACTATATCTGGACAACCATTCAAATGCCAAAGATAGAGGCAAGGTGGAAGGGAAAAGGTGGCTGCCTTTACCGACAGCCCGGCTTGTGCGTTTCTTGGCTGTCCGTGAGCAGAAACAGGAAAGGGGGTGGGTGGGAGGGAAGAGCACAAGTCCTCCTCCTTGCAGGGAATTTGCTTTCATAAGGGTTCCCACCTGCATGTTTTGAGCCAGAAGTAAAATGAGTGGAGCAAACAAGCAAGGGCGACAACCCGGAGAGAGCAAGATTTCCCCCTGTGGTCTTCTCTTGTCCGCGTGTTGTCATTCTCCACATAAGAAGCATGCCCTCTTTAGACACAGGTTGGGGACAATGGAGGGATGCTGCAGGAAGATAAGGCACCCAAGTACCATGGAGGGGGCAGCAGTAAACTGCCAGGGTTTAAATGCCCACAGATTCACACACACACACACTAGCAGCTGCATGCACCCCTTCTGCAAGGTTGGCCCCATCAGCAGAGTAATCTCTCCCCCATACTCAAGGGCTACCTGGGGCTTCTTGATTCCCACTCTGGCAAGATGCTGTGGTCTTGCCCAGTGTGGTTCAGGGAGACCGGGGGGGGGGGGAAATGGGAGCACACGCGAAAAGGCTGTTCTCTCAGCAGCACCCCCTCCCACGGCACATCTGGGCAGGGAGCGGAGGAGCGCCAGGCAGGGGGAAGGAGAAGCGCAGAGAGGATGAAGCGACTGCAGCAGGAGCCTCACCAAGTGACCCGTGAAGAGCGGGGGGGGGGGAGAGACCTAAAAGCAGAAGCCCCGGTGGCACCAAACCCCTGAGGGAGAAGACTGCCAGGCAGGGAGATGCCCCCCCTTCTGGACATGTGGGCACTTCAGGGGGGGCAGGCGGGACCCAACCCCTACAAGATGGGGAGGAAGCCCCACGCTTGCCAAGTAGGTGCTGCCACTGCTGCTACCACTTCTTAAACTTTCATACTAAGGCGGGGGCCACAAACTATCATCCCGCAGGCCGCAATTGTGAGGAATGAAACTCCCAAAATTTGGCTCAGCAGTGCAGTATCCAATTCATTGATCTGTCCAGCAGTGCTGAAAAAGGTTTGCTTTTCTTTGCCTCATGTATCTCAGAACTGCACAAACGCGACCCATAAAATTAATTCATCTGCTGTGCAGGTAGTGTAGTCTGCTCACAGACTCCTGCTGGATAAGCAGCAGAATCAGTTGGCCTTCATGCATAAATGTTGAGCTGGCTTCGTTCATTGTGATAGATCACACAGGTTATACAGATGTCAGTCTCTCAGGTCTGAGGTAGGAAGCCTCTTGGGCAAGAGGCAGGCAGATCAATTGGGATCCTGGTAAAATAGAAAGAGAATCTAGAGTCTGCCCTCTGTGAGGAAAAGCAGCAGATCTGGGCATCTGTACATGGTCATCAGGATCTACCGACCTACCGACCTATTTATTTTTACCCATTGGTGGCCAGTGTTGTCTTGAGTTCCCAAGCCTGGAGGATTATGGGCTATTCTGTGAAAGGTCAGCTGGAACTGCCTGAAACTCCATGCTCTCACTAGAAAGTTTTAAAATGCAAGGAATGTGTCATATCTGGAGGAGTTCCTCTTCACCTGTGCTCTTCCTTTTAGTCTTTGTCCCATCTAGCAGGCCTAGATGGGACAAATTAAAACCTGATGTTGGTAATGACTGATCTTATTATAGGCATCCTTCAGTCTCAAGAGACTATGGTAACGTCCTCTGAATAGAGGTCTTGGAACAGCATCTAGTGTGGCTGAGAAGGCCAATTCAAAAGTGCCAATCCCTTCCACACTGAAGACAAATACAATCTGTCCCCTGTCCAGCTCCCTGATTATGCTGGTTTCGGGACTGCTTCTTTGCCTCAGCCTGCTGAACAAGTGTCTCTTCAAATTGGGAGAGGCCATGATGCACCACTTGCCACTGAACACTCAGATGTCAAGGTTTCCCATCTGTTGAGGTCCATTTCTAAGGCCTTCAGATCCCACTTGCAGATATCCTTGTATTGCAGCTGTGGTCTCCCTCTGGGGCACTTTCCCTGCACAAATTGTCCATACTGTACAGGAGATCTTTTGGAATCTGACTGTTGACCAATGACTGATCATCACTCTTAAAATGTCCACCTAGGTGTTTTAAATATCAAAACCAGTACCCTGAATCTGCCCACATTACCATGCTGGCATTTTTTAAAGAGAGAGGAGAAGTTTCACATGACCGGCCCCAAACAGTAAGTAGGCAGTTGCATTATAAAGCCAGGTAACATTTCTAAATAGTCTTTGATGGCAAATTGAGAAGTCTGATTTAGAAAGCTGGAACTGGAAGCATCAGTATTGAACATTTAGTGCTCTGCTTAACATTGAAGCTCAGTTAGTACAGTTTTTGGAAGAGAGAGCCATGTTAGTCTATGCTAATATGTCAGGCAAAAAAAATAAATAAATAAGAAGACAAAAACTTTGTAGCACCTTAAAGACTAACTGCTGTATTTTAATGTGAGCTTTCATGGACAAGACACTGTACTACTGTGACTCATTGTCTAAATGTATTAAACTATTTAATAAAAAGAATTAGAGACCTATCATATAAGTATTTGGATTACTTAGGGGAAAGTAAATCAAAATCACATATATTCATTGTTAGAGTCCCCATTTGAAAAATGTTTACATTCGTATTCCAGTATTGACTTTTATTAAATATTGTGTCAAAATTTGTCATGTTTCTCTAGTGCACAATAAATAAATATGTCCTTTAAAAGTCACAAGATGCTTTAGAAGTAAGCTAGCATGCAAAAGTGGCTGAATATTGCCATCTGCTGCTCAGTGTGTGATATTATAATTATAGTAAAATATTACTATATGGCATGTGTACATGGGCTCTTTTAGAGTGGTGGGGGTAAGTAAGGTCGCTTGGGGTCAGGTAGAGGTAAAATATGCCATTTGGTGTGGTCCCTTATCCAAATGGCATACTGTACCTCAAGCAACCCTACATGGTTTAGTTCCTTCCACTGTCAGTTTGGCATATTGTGAAGAGAGACACTGCAGGATATTGGCAAATTAAATACTTCCTTGGCTCTGTGAAAGTAAAAGGGAGAGGATGTTTTAAAAAATATATTCTATTAGGGCAACACAGATGCACTGCATCACTGGGATTGCTGGGAAAATGAGCAATCCATCCCATGCCCCAGCATAGTGAGCAGCAGGCTAGATGCCAGTCTGATCACACCCATTTTTCCTTCCACTAGCACTCTTTAGTGCAGTGGTGTCGAACTGTGGCCCTCCAGATGTTCTTGGCCTTCAACTCCCAGAAATCCTGGCCAGCAGAGGTGGTGGTGAAGGCTTCTGGGAGTTGAAGTCCAAGAACATCTGGAGGGCCACAGTTCGACACCACTGCTTTAGTGGCTCTAAATCATTGCTTTTCTGCAATAAACTGAAAAGCAAATTGTGGTTTTGTACAGCACTTAATATAGTGTTGTATTATGTAGCAATGACCTGCCCCATAATCAAAATCCTTTTATAACATTTACTCAGAATTTCAGTTTTGTTGAGCAGAAGTTCCTTTCAGTGTTATATAACAATATCCCCCTTTCAGGTTCAGCACATTTTATTACCTCCTCTTAATATGGTGGAGGGAAATACCAATGGAGAACCTGCTCACTGCTGCTTAAATAACCTCTCATGCCGCAGAATCCTGTATCTACCCCTCAGTCCTGCACTAGGGGATAACTGAAACTGTGAGGAGCCAAAACAGTTATTCTCCAGGCAAAAAATCCCCCATGAAGCAATTTAGTATCAAATGGGCATAAATATAGCTTAAAACAATAAACAATCAGTGAAATCAGCAGTATAATAAAAGATTTATCAAATTAAAACAGGACTTTAAAATAAAAACCATTCTGAAACAGGAATGGGTGGGGGTGTCTTTGCCAAGGAGGTGGCTGAGGCATCACTGATTTAAGGCGGGACAGATAAGACCTCAATTCCAGTGATATCTTTGTGCAGTCCAACCAGGGCAAGGTGCCGAAAAAGGTGGTGAAGAAGACATGTTTCTCCCGAAGAGGTGATGTGCCAGAGCTTGTGCTCATCAGCGTTGAGACTGACACTTGGGTGGCAGCAGTGCTGCTGCTTTTATGGTTGGGAAAGAGGTGTATGAAGAGCATCAAACATTGCCTTCCATACTCATACCATGCAGCTCCATCATACTCAAGGAAAGGTTTAACACACACACCTGCCTCCATTCCCATCAGATCTCTCCTGTGCAAAGCAGCATTGTGGCTGGTGAGAACTCCCCTTCAAGTCCATACCTATCTGACGTGGGGAGAAAGAGCCTCAGGTGGGCCCTATTTCAGAAGCATGTGACACTGAAATCACCCCCACCCCACCAGCTGCACTTGTCCCATCAGTTGCTGAAATTGGTTGTGATGAGAAGTTAGCAATCTCTGTTAGTAATATGCAGTCAAAACTGGAGCTCCCAAGAAGTCAACCATCTGGAATCATTTTCCACTGCGTGCCACAGATACTTGCATCGCTGAGTGCATGCACTGCAAAAGGGTGTTCATGTGGGTAGGACTTGAGCCACCTCTCCAATAGCAGCATGCTCAGCCACCTGAAGACTTGGCACAAAGCATTGCTTCTGACAAGAGAAATGAGTACTGTACTGTGGTGGCAAGTGGCTTCCTTACTGTGAAGGGTAAGAGTCATCAGAGGGCATGGGTTGACACCCAGCCCAGGGAAGCAGGGAGGGAGGTGAGCAAAGAGGAAGAGGTGGGAGGCAGCACTTCCTGGAAACTTCCATTGGTGCAGTTGCTGCTGTGGGAAGAGAAGAGTGGGACTTTATGGGTCAAATGGTCGATGTCCTCCGAAGCTTAGAGAATCCTGCAACACAGTGGGAAGACAACCATCTGTAGCCAAGTGATTCCAATGTTCTAGGGCTTGGTTGGGATGATGAAGGGCATGGTGATGAACCAGTCTAGATTGATGGAAGATCCCATAGAGGCAGAACAGTGTTTTTTCCAGCCTCAAGTGCTGGCCCTGGCAGCACGCTTTAAAGGACCTACTCCTCTACAGGTTTACCTTCTTGGGGAAGAAGTACATTCTAACAAACCTCTTGGACCTCTAAATTAAACAGTGGGCAATGAATATTAAGCAACAGGGGGGGCACTGTCAGCCAACTTTCCATCACATGCAACAGCAAGATAGTGAAGAACAGGAAGAAAATAGCAATGTTTATAGCACCCCAAACAGCAGTACCAGCAATCTAGAGTCAAAGTCGCTCACCCCTGTAACAACAGGACAAACTTTCTGGGACACTGTCTGTTACGGTAGCTTGGAAGCCACCTGTCTGTCATTGCTGTAGAGGCATGTCATCTGCCAATAGCATGACGGAAGGTGGGACATAAGGGGTGGAGCCAATGTATATAAGGGGAGTGAATGGGTGTGAGTGCTTCAGATAGGGACCTGATAGGGACTGGTTAGGGACCGGTTAGGGTGTTAGGGTTTGTTCCTATTGTGAAGAACTGTGCTATATAGTGAGGGTCTGTGAGAGAGTGTGTGAGTGAGTGATGCTTTATTACATTGATTGCCTTATTATTTGAGTTATTAAAGTGATTTACCATTCCTTTTGTTGTAACCAATAAACACAAGTTTTTATTTTCAAAATCATTTATTAGTCTGAAGAATCATTTGAGGGAATGGTTGGTGGCAGCGTGAATAGAGTGAGTGTGTGAGAGTGACATGGCACCTCCTTTGTGACGTGTGAGGAGGCTGTCACACTGTCTTACAAATATGGCAGGGGCCTGTCTTCCAGAGACACCACCCAGCGGAAGGACATGGGAGAGAGAGAAATGTACTTGCAGGAGCCCGGCAAGCCAAAAGAGACCATTCCCTTATACTGGGAGGAGAAGTCGTCTGATTTGTGAGGTCTGGCCAAGGTGGCAGTGAGACTAGTTTTAAAGCCAACTAGTGTGCCTAGTGTGCTCTGCATAGGACCTAATGATGATGAGTGTGCCAGTGAGAGAGCGTTCTCTCAGACAAGGGACATTGTGAGTCCACACTCTCACACCTGGAATTTGGATCTATAGAAACACTTTCTTTACGGTCAGCCAATAATTTCTGGGTTTCCTTAAAGTTCCCTCTAAGAAACAGTGACTTGCACACTCTGATCACAGTACTAGGTGTGCCGTGGTTCAGTCTGCTGCTCCTTCCTGCAGATTTCATTCCTCCAACTGCTACCCCAAGCTTGCGTTCATTCACTCAGCTGTGCTGTTCCCCATGCTGTTGGCACACTTCCCATCCACGACAGGCTTTCTGCTGCTCCAATCTGCCTCCCAGCACTGCCCAGGGTGCTTGCCCATTTCCCAGTGTGACCTTTCCTCAGCTTGCCCAATGCAGCTGGCATTTCCTGCTAGCATTCTCACTGTTCCGAGTTAAATCTATATACCCATGTGGCGTTCGCTCCTTGTGCCCCCTGCCTGACTCTCCAAACACAAAGCACAGGAAGGCAAACTACTACTCCTTTTCACCCACTGCCACCAATTGATCACTAAATCAACATTAATTATGGAAGGATGAAGATGAAGGTCCAAACTTCACTGTCTTTTAAATAAAACTTGTTTATTGAGTACAGATGTTCAATTATTAATCATAGGTAACTTCTACAGGTTTATATATCATCAATCTCAACCTTCTATTTGTTGTAACAGTTGTTATTCACTCTTCACTCTAATCACACCTCAGATCTCCCAGATACCACACTCTATCTCCACTCTCATCTCTCCTCCTCACTCATTCTGACTGACTGACTGCTCACTCTCTGACTCCGCCTCTTTATTACATATCTCTCAGCTCTGCCTGTCAGCAACATTAGCCTGCAATATGAAGATGCACGACTATTTAACATAATAAGGGTGAACACTACAACCCATTACAGGCATTTCCTAATACCTAGCCACAGGTGGCTTTGGGTGTGCACTTTTTATATGGCACAATCACTGGGAATGTGTCAGAGGACATAAGGAAATTCTTTAAAAACATTTTTGTCTGTTAGTGTTTAAGGTGGTAAATAATGACTATATAGTACTCCTATTGACTGTAACAGAATTCTGGATATATGGAAATACTGATTTTTTTTAAAAAAATCTGAATTCCAGTTCTGATGAACTGGAATTCTGAATCCAAATTCTGAATCTGAATTTTGGTGCTAGTGTACATCCCTGTTGTTGTTTTTTTAATGTGAATACAAGACACAGTGAGAATAGTTCACCTCTTCTTTTAAAGGCAGCTTCCAAACCAACAGAGCTGACATTGCAAACCTTTTTTTCCAAGCTTGTGAGGCACTCCAGTAGCTCCTCTGTAAATCAACATTTAGTTCAGGAAATGGTAATACTTCATTTTCACAGATATGTTTTGTTCTAGCTTGTAATCAGGTCATCAGTTGTGCTGTCTCTAAAAGCCAGCACTTTATAGAGCACTTACAAATTATGTGATTGTCAAAAATAATTTTGTTTCAGTTTTAACACCTAAACCTTGTTTGACATCATGTCGTGCATTACCCCCACCTCCTATCTTACATAAGTGGCCAACACAGTTGGGAATGTTTAATAGTAGAACAAACGTGGGGTGGGCATCAGACTGTTGGATCTACATCTTGCTTTTGACTAGATTCCCAAGATCCACCAGGTGGAGCCATATGCAAAGGACTAAATTCAGGAATTCTGAGCCTAATCATATGAGTAGCAAAACTGAAGCTGCAGTCCTTCTCTACATAAATTCTGATTGCAGTCATTTTTGTTGCATCTGTTAAACATTTGAAGATGGGAATCTACCAGTGTACTTGATATTGTCCAGATTTCTAAGCAGCAAAAAATTCAAGTTGTTCTAATTTTAAAATACAGTCTTCCCTCCCACCTTCGCCAGTAGGATGACATCAGGTTATGTATTGTTCAGTAATAAAAACTAGATGTGAAAGAGGGCAACAGCGACAGCTTGGAGTTTCTTAGAGCATTTAATGTCTGCCATTAAGTTTCAGTGGAGGTGGTTTACCCTAATTTTCATTTAATCTTGTTTGGGTTTTTATGGGTTCAGTTTCCAAACTCAAAATAAAACTTGCAGAACAGCCAAAATATGACCACAAGACCTGACCTTCCATTTCAGTCCTATTTATTACCACTGCTTCTCTTACCTGTTACAGTTTAGGCCCCATTTATTTTTCATTTATTTTTATTTATCTTGGCTTCAAAGTCTTTGTTGTAAAATAGAATAACTTCAACAGGAAGCGAGAGTTCACATAATGAATGTGATGATGTAATGATGCTACATGGCCAACCAGATTTGCCTGTTCTGACATCCCTGTAGGTCAACTGGTGGTGAAGGTTTCTAGGAACTGCAGTCCAGGAACATTTGGATTGCCCAAGATTGAGAACTGCTGCTATAGGCAAACAAAGTTGATTTAGAATGAGGGCAGAACTTCTTGGATTTATTGCCTGGATAAGCCTAGCTAATTAGGAACATGCCATTTTCAAGGAAAAGCTAAACCTTTTCAGGTCAATATGTCTAAAATAGGTGTATACTCTAATTCCCGTTCACAAGGTTCCCTGTGTTTCAGTCATTATACTAACACTCCTTTTCTAGAAAAGACAAATATAACTGATCTTTCATGCATTAATAACATTCAGCTTGGACATGCTATGTTGGGCTGGTCTTGACGACTGTCAAGAAATTGCTCCTGGTCCAAATTGTCACCAGCAGATTTGAGCAGAGCATATTACTTTTGGCTGTCATCATCACTGGTGTTGGAGGGTGCCGGTTCTTGTTTTTTAAAACCATAAATAATTCTTGATCAGGGTCATTTCCTTCCATATCTTACCTCTGTGTGCTCTGATCAAAACCCGAAACTCTGGTCTGCTCCCCTGCAGCTGAAGTTCAGTGGGTAAATACTAGAGGCACTTATAGTACTAGCATTGTAGACTCTGCTACCTAGAGAAGTCTTCTAACCCCTACATTTGTATTTCCATCACCTCAAAGAGCAGGTTTTGAGAAATATCGCTGCCTGGGGTTGCTTTCTACCTTCTTTAATTGGGGTTGATTTCCTATTTTACTGTGCAGATTATTTTATTATTGACAGTGTTCTGGTTCATTGGAGTTTTCCTCATCATTTCCCCCTAGGTTTTGCATTTTGTTATGTTATTAGGCAACTTTGAACTTTAAAAAAATAAATGTATTTTTAAATGAATAAATACTTTGAGCAATCACGAGTTACAGTACTATGAAAAAAGGAAAAAAGAATGCCATTCTCAAATGCCACAGTGAATAGGCTGGTGCCCCCTGTGTGTGTACACATGTACAGTATAAATTCAACTTACTTTGCAGTAAAATATTCCAGTGCTTATGTTGTAGCTGAGGTTGCTTGTATTTATTTGGTACAAATGTGATAGTAATACTGGTATACTGTCAAGCTGATTCCAGCTTACAGTTACCTCAAAGACTTTTTGAGGTACGAAGTAGTCAGAAGTGATTTACCGGTCCCTCCTTCTGGTGGTCACTGAGACCATGCAGTTTGCACAAGGCTGCACAAATGATAGAGCATATGACCCTGTCAGCCACACACATTCCAAGTAATCTCAATTGGCTTTCCTCTCAGGAGGTAAGAGCTCTGTGACACATTAGTTAAAGTGAAGTGCCATAGTCAAGCCTCTGCTCATGATGTCAGTTGAATCCCAATGGGTTTAGGTAGCTGGTTCAAGGTTGACTCAGCCTTCCAAGCTTTCAAGGTCAGTAAAATGAGTACCCAACCTGATGGAGGGCAAGTTGTTGTTTGCATAATTATGTTGTAAACCAACCAGAGAATGCTCTAGCACTATGGGGCAACAACAAGCAACAACAAACCTAGAATTTATACACCCAGCCCTTTGGTGTATGAGCTGTGCTACTACTTGTAGCCCGTATCTTTTTCCAAGGGAGATCAGATCAGTATTTTAGCATCACAAGAACTCTATGAATCATCATCCTTCATAACTGAAGGAACATTCCTGGGTTCCCAACATTCAGATCCAACAAGCCAGATCTTGCAGTATGTACACACCTTTTGCTACCACATAGATTGATATTCTTAGGTGTAAAACATTACATTAAAATACTTCTGCAGCTCAACTAAAGTACTCATGAAGCAATCAATCAATATGTGTAAAAACAAGCGCCATTAAGTTAAAATTGTCAACTCTCTGATGCCATCATCTATCTGGTTTTATTTTCTCTTCATTTATAACTGTTGAATGCTGAGTTATTGCAGACTCGCATAGGTGGAAAAGATTGTCTCCTCACCACTGTTATCTACTCCATATAATAAAATGGAGCCTCATGAGTTCTAAGTAAAACCTCATCCTCTGGGCTGTACCACAAGCAGAGCTAGGAAAAGTTACCTTTACTAGGAGTTGTAGTATAGAAGTAACTTTACTGATCTCTGCTATGGAATTACTTCACTGTTACTGGAATCATATATGCTGTGATAATTTCCAGTTAAGGAAAGCCTTTGGATAGATCTTTTGCAAGGCTCTATGACAGGTGAATTCTGCAACTGTCCACTCTCTGGGTGTTCTTTCTGTTTATACCTTATACACACTCCTTTCTAATTAGCAACATTACTAGAGCATGTAGGAACTTAGGATTTTGGTTGAAGTTACAGGTTTATATTTGTCCAGAGCATTTAATCAAAGAATATGTCTTTGTTGGTAAAATACATGCATGGGGGCCAAAAATTACCAGCTGTTTATAAGAGAAACAGATGAACATAAATCACCTTTTCTATCCTGGCCCAAGCTTGGTAGTATTTATGCCTAGCTTGTCCAGGAGCATTTGGAAACATACTGGGCTCCAAACCAGGATCTGTAGTTTTGAACATTTGCAGTATTACTGAGGATGCAATCAGAAGATGAGAACAGATCACATTTGGAAAGGGCCCGCATTGCTGCAAGTGATCTTCCTTGAAGCGATGCTTTCATCTGTACTCCAAAAGAGAGCAGCCCTGCTGCTGGATGAAAGGGGTCCAGCTTGGGCACAGATCAGGGTAAGGTGGTCCACAATCTTCTGTGTGTTGTGTTACTCCCAGGAAATAGCTTGCACAGGGCAGTGCCTGAAATGAACCAAAATGCAAGCAATTTCCCTGAATTTCCACATTCACAGATGCCCTCAAATTGTTTATGGATATAGGATGTTGCTGGAAATGTAGGGAAATTTTGTAGAGGTGTTGTGTGCATTGTTTAAGAACACCGATAAATTAAAACAAAGATGAAAGATATGAAAATTGATCAAAATCTGCATTATTCATCATAATGCCAAAGTTTGGAGAAAAATGACTGTTCTTGGGGAGCACATCCTATCCCACCTCCACTGAAATAAATATTACCTGAAAATGAAGCCTATAATTGCATTTTACGAGAACATGATTAAGCAAGAAAAGTCTTCTCTGAAACCATTTATTTTCCTCTGCCTTTCTTGTATACCCACTATACTTATATATTTGGAATAAGTTCCTCTTTTGTGTGATTCTGGCATGGGAAGGCAGCTGCCAGTATCATGTACAGGTAGCAAAGCTGTGCATGCCGTCCTTGCTAAATGGAGCTGCCACATCTCCAAGTAGATCTTGAAAGGTAGGAATGGAAAATCAATACTTTCTTCATAACCAACAGAAACTTCTCTAACCCTGTCACAAAAACTGCAAAGATTTATGGATATTTTAAAGGGTCCTTGAATTGTTGGTGTCAAAGTTATAGAACTTGAATAAGAGCAGCTGCTTTTAAAATGCAAAAGCTTTAACCAACATACAATGAGCACATTCTTTAAATTAAGTTTGTGGGATAGTTTAGTGATTTTGGTATCTAGCTGCAGTGCCAGGGGCTGCAAGGTCAATTCCTACTGTGTTTCCCAAGAGAAAAGCTAGGCTGTGTAGTCTTCGGCAAGCTGTACAATCTCAGACCTCCCTTAACCACATCTGAGTACTCTGAGCCTGGAAAACCATGAAAGGGGCTGGAATCAACTTGACAACATACAATATTATTATAGCCTCTGAAGTAAGAAGAATCTCCTGAAGTGATTCCTTACATCTTCAGCCATAATAGCTAAAGAGAGTAGCAGAAGAAGATGTGGCCTTCTAGGTGTTGTTAGATTGCAGCCCTTATCAGCCTTAGCCAGCAGGACCAAGAATGAGGACAAAGTTGGGGGAAGTTGCTTTTTTTGACTAAAATAGCTAGAAATCCCCAAAATGCTGAAGTCCATTTCTTGGATAGGTGACAGTTAGAGATGGGGACGAATATAAAAACAGATCAGCTTTTTCAACAAAACTAGCTGATTCGTTAAATTTTCAACCCTTCATATTTGTGGGTTCCTTCGTATTACCAAAAAAAGAAAGAAAGAAAGGCTGCCCTTTGCAAAGATGGCAACTGCAGCTTCCCTACTCTAAATGAAGCTACAGCTGCCATCTTTGCAAAGGGCAGCCAGTCTCCCTTTTTACATGCTGTGGATGGGAGGCTAGAAGGAGACCTTGGCAGCAGCCATTAAGGTAATGGGGTTTCGGTGGGGGTGGGATGGGGATTAAAGTAGGAAGAGGAAGGGGTGGTGGGGTAGGCTGTGGGGTTGGGTGGCTGTGGGGGGGTGGCTGCCTATCTGCCGCTGATCAGTTGATCAGCAGCTGGTAGGCAGAATTGTGGTTTTTGTAATAGGAAGGGGGACGGTGGTGTGTGTGTGTGTTTTAATAACCCCCCCACACACGAATCAATGAATAACTTCATTATCCATCGCTTCATGGGGGGCAACTTCATGCTTCATGACAGAGATTCCCTACATTAACAACCACAGTACTGAGATCACTGGATGGCATTACTTTGTAATAATAAAGCATTTTCTTAATAACTGCCATCAATAAAATAAATGCGTTGGTAAGATCTAGCCAAAGCTGGGCACTGTGAGGCTGGGATTTGAATGGAAAAAAACTGAGTGCATGCTAAATATCTCCTCCCCCCCCCCCCCGATATCAGTAACAATTAATAGTGCATTACTGTTGGCACTGGTAAAACCACTCGTTAAATAGTTACTTATGTTGAAAGCCCTTTTATGGTCACTCTACGTCTGTTCTGATTTGATGGTACATAACATCCACGCCCTTAGATAGATTGTACTTTGATTGTGTTGCTTGAAATTTTATCTGTAAGTTTAAGTTTCCAACAGAAGTGCCCACCATAAGGTGACTTTCCTTACATTGTAAACAAAATAAGCGTAAATTCATGTGTCATATGTTCCCCACATAAACAGTAAAACCAGGTGTTTGGTGACTGAGTTGAATTACATGCACCAAGTCCATTCCCCACCCAATTCTGCACTTTAATTATCTTCTCAGTTTAAGAGCATTCGCCACAGAATACCTGTGTACTATCAATACATGACAATCCATTAGTGGAAAGAAGGGTTGGTAAGATTAGGGATTTTTTTTTTTACTGCCCACATCCTGCTGGTGTTTAACAGCCTTATAGCCATTTCCATTCAAAGAGAAGTTTAATCACTGCAAGGCAGGGGCTCATTGATTAAAAATGTCACAAGTGATGAGAATGTAAAAAGATTGCTTCCATGCTTGATGAATTACACATGCAAGTTCACATACGCTGCAAAATGAATAAAAAATGAAATGAATTAGAATCTTGTGATGAAATGAACAGCCCCATATTTGCATGCAGAATTTATTAGGTGGAAAGGATGTGCTTATTTTGAAGAGAAACAGCATGTGCAAATCTTGGAATTTACTAAAAAGACCTGCACTTATAGTTCATTAGAGCTCACCGCTTGTACTGTCAATGTGTGCAAACAATCCCAAATTGCATTTTGGGGGTGGGGGGTGGGGAAATGAAATTGCTGCAGCAACTTCAAAAAGGCATTAGCAGATCTTTTCAATTCATGCATTTCATCTTTTGGTACAGCTGCTTCTGTACCAAAGGTATATCTACTCTCCCACCAGCAAAAGGTATATCTACTCTCCCATATGTCCATATGGACCCAGAATGGGATTTTTCAAGAATCCACTTCAAGCCTTAAAGATTCAAGGAAGATTTAGAATCCCTTCAGATTTCTGTGGCACAAAAGTATTGTTCTGTAATTAGTGCCATTGGCTTTTGCTTTGCATGCCAAGTGTCCAAGGTTCAGTCTCTGGCACCTCCATCTAGAGGTGGGGAATCCACCATGCCTTAAATCTGGGAGACCAGTTGCCTGTAGAGTAGATAACCCACGGCCAAATGGTCCAGTGCAGTGGTTCTTGTATATGTATGCATATTACTGATAAGAAGCAGTGGTAATCTAGCTGTATTTTGATAGCATATCATTATGGAATGTTATTATTTTTATTTGTAGTCATAGCAATAACCATTAATATATACTAAGAAAGGAAAACATATTTTTCTTTGCTGAACGTCAAAAAATAAAATCTAGAGTAGACTACTGGAAATTAGCATGGACAATAAAATAACCCTAAATCTCTGGCTTATTGCATTTCTTTTATAAAATGAGTTAAGTTATTTTAATTGAGTAAAATCAGAGCCTCCAAAATGATGTAGAGTTTGTAAATCAATAATAATCCAGAGTTTGCTGTTGAACAACACACCCTGATTTGTGTTGGAGCAACAAACCAAGATCCTAAATTCAGTCTAATCTTGCAGCTCTTTACTGGTCTCAACCTTGCACATGAAGATGAGGAAACACAAAATTATTATCCTTATCCCATGTAAAGGCAACATAGTTTGTGGCCCTTTCAATTAGAGAAGAGAACAAAAGCAATTTTCTGCATAAATTAAACAGCACCACACAAATAATGAAAACAACACACCAATACTGATAATTGTGCTGGCTCCTGCTTCCTTTCATAGAGTTTTAAGGATTAGAAGCAATGAAGGGTTGTCTGTATCCTTTTTACCAATCAAGCCAATGGTTCTTTACTTGCTTTGTATGTGTGCTTGGAAAAGACTCCCTTGGAAAGGACCCTGATGTTGGGAAAGTGTGAGGGCAAGAGGAGAAGGGGATGACAGAGGATGAGATGGTTGGACAGTGTCATTGAAGCTACCAACATAAATTTGACCCAACTCCAGGAGGCAGACAGGAGGGCCTGGCATGCTCTGGTCCATGGGGTCACGAAGAGTCAGACACGACTAAACAACAAATGTGTGCTTTGGTAGTTTTGCACAGAGACAGCTTGCACAAATTAACTCATGTGCCATCAAGTCAATTCTGACTTGTTGTTGTTTAGTCGTTAAGTCATGTCCTCATCCTCTGTCGTTGCCTTCTCCTCTTGCCTTCACTCTTTCCCAAAATCAGGGTCTTTTCCAGGGAGTCTTCTCTTCTCATGAGATGGCCAAAGTATTGGAGCCTCAGCTTCAGGATCTGTCCTTCCAGTGAGCACTCAGGATTGATTTCCTTTAGAATGGATAGGTTTGATCTTGCAGTCCAGGGGACTCTCAAGAGTCTCCTCCAGCACCACAATACAAAAGCATCAATTTTTCAGTGGTCAACCTTCTTCATACCCTCACTTAGAGTTTTGGTCTTTGCAATGTCCATTCAATCAACACTCTCGCCTTCCAGTTGTCACATAAATGTCTCTCACCTGCTCTGTCTTTCTTGTTTTCCGCCTGGCTCAGCACGGCTCCTGGTTCGAATCCGGACGCATCAGCGATGATGGTGAAGTTACTCCAGAACTCTGGACCTCTCTCGACATGACCTCTCTGGACACGACGACGTCTCTGGATATGATGACCTCTCTGGATACTATGCCAACCTTTCTTTAATGTAGTCTGCAGCTTTTCTAAGATCTCATTACATCTGCTTGACCACTGGATCTTCTTGTCTTTTAACTTTTATATTTTCTAAAGGATAGGTTCTATATCTGGAATTTCTTTCCCAGCAACAAGTATAGCCTGCTATCCTTATCACCTCTTTTACTCTAGCTTCTTTTATTTTTTCTGTGGCTAGAGTAAATTTACTTAATACTCTTTGAACTCTAAAATAGGGTACACATCTTCCTTCCCAATATTTCAATTCATATTTTCTCCTATTCACTTCTTTCATTCGGTTTAGGACTATATTTTCTTTTCTATACTTCAGCTTCATCATGTTAACATGAACTACCCTTCGACATTTCTTTCTCTTTTCTTGTACATCTCTGGATTTCTCTGTATTTAAAAAGTCCAAATTTACTTCTTTTTTCTCATTCACAAATGTATTCATGTTCTTTCTAGATATAGATTTATTATTCAACTTCCGTATTTCAGTCAAATCTCCTTGCATTTCCATTTTATCGACTTAATTAATTTTAGATGAACATTTAATTTTATCTAGTTCTATTTCTTTAGAAAGGGACGTGGTGGTGCTGTGGGCTAAACCACAGAAGCCTGTGCTGCAGGGTCAGAAGACCAGCAGTCGTAAGATCGAATCCACGCGACGGAGTGAGCTCCTGTTGCTTGTCCCAGCTCCCGCCAACCTAGCGGTTCGAAAGCATGCAAATGCAAGTAGAGCAATAGGGACCACCTCAGTGGGAAGGTAACAGCGTTCCGTGTCTAAGTTGCACTGGCCATGTGACCATGGAAGATTGTCTTCGGACAAAACGCTGGCTCTATGGCTTGGAAACGGGGATGAGCACCGCCCCCTAGAGTTGAACACGACTAGACAAAAATTGTCAAGGGGAACCTTTACCTTTACTATTTCTCTAGTCTTCAGTTTCTTAGATAGGGTTTTGTGTTGCATGAGTTTAGCTACTTGTGCAGATACAGAATGATCAGCTTTTTCAGTTAGCTGCATCATTTCCCTAGGTACTACTTCTGCTAACTGCAATTTACATCCTTCTATAATTTTCGTTTCTATAACTTCAGGATAGTATGGTCTTTCCTGAATCTTAGGAAAGAAATCTCAGTTTTCCATTATTCAATTTTATTCTTATATCTGACACTATTAAATACTTGTCTTTAGGTATTATATCTTTGTACCTACAGAGTTTTTCAGGATTTTCAGGAACCATCAGAATGTTATTTTGAATCTCTTTTAAACAATTCTCCATGTTAGTATTCTCCTTTAGCTCTTGGGCTAAACTCCTTTCATTGGGTTTTCTCATACCCTTACAACTTTCTTCTACACATTTATTACTTTGAATTTCCCATATTTCTTCTATTGTTGTATTTGGTGTTTTATGAATTCCTTTTGAGCCTGTATATACGAAACCACCCTTAACCTGTTTCATCTTATTCCAACCCCCTTTTTTCAACTACAGACATCTCTCTGTGCTCATGGGTCAGTTGATTGAAAGTCTTATTAGATTTTTCAATATAATATTTGCAAATATCTTTTATTTTATTTTCCTTGCGATTGGAATTTTCCTTATAGTTTGTCACTAAGTTTTTCTTAGCTATTCCTGCTACTTCAGGTCTCATTTTTAAATCAGGATCTCCCTGTCTTTGGTAAATTTCACAGCTTTGACCATATTCTTTTATTTGTTTCTCCATCTTTGGCCAGTAATAACTTTGCACTATCCCCTGTTCTATGCACTTAACTCCAAAATGACCTCCCTCATATCCCTTTTCCATTCTTTTCTCTCTGTACTCAAAAGGGATACCCAGTTGTTTGTGGATATTTGATGTTATTAATATAAATATTTTCTCCAGATGACTTCATCAATTCCATGTTGCTTTCAATATAATAGCAATGAACAATCTCTGCTATAGGAGGTAGTGTATCCTGACTTCCTGTTGTGTCAGTTAAACTGTCATTCTGGCTTGCCTCAGAATTTTCATCCTGCTTTTGTATATAGTACATCCTTTTAAGGTACAACTCCCCCTGTTTCCTGTTGTCCCATTTCTTTATTTTTAATGAATTCACAATTTGAAATTAAATGACCTGCTTTTCCAAAACCAAAACAACTTTTTAAATTTCTTTGTTCATTATAAGGGCTTCTGTTTCCCTTTCCTTTTACCCTTCTGTTGGTACTGCTCTGAGGGTTTCTCTCTAAAATGGCTTCTATCTGTATATTTGTTTTTGTGGAAATCTTTGGGTTCTCTTTTTCTTCCTTCAAAGTTTCTGCCCAATTTCACTTCAGAATATTTAGAACTCCTAATCTCTGATATTAAATCTGCAGATTCACTAGCCTGTTGTACTATTTTAGGTTCTTTGTTTCTAACTAAATATCTTATTTCAGCAGGCAAAGCTGAATAAAATTGTTCCAAGCCTATGAGGTTCTGCATATCTTCTAAAGTTTGCATGTTAGATTGTTCTATCCATTTTTGTAAATATTTAACTAGATTAGCCCCAAATTGTGAATATGATTCCTCAGGCTTCTTACTTAACTGTCTAAATTAGCGTCCGAGGTTTTCAGTAGTTATTTCAAATCTTGAGAAAACTAATTTCTTAAAGGTCTCATAATCTCTAGCTTGGTCAAATGACATGTTAGCATAAATTTCAGATAATTCACCACTAATTAAAGACCTTCGTACTAGCATGCGTTTTGTTCCCCAAACATCATAGTCCCAGCACGTTCTCTTAAACGAAATTAGAAAAGATTCAGAACAATCATCCTTTTTAAATTGAGGGAATTTCTTAAGGTCTACTCTTGAGATGCCTTCATTTGTACTGTTACTGTTATTACTGTTTAGAGATTCCATTTCTAGTTTTTTCATCTCTAGTTGATGTTGACATTCCATCTCTTTTTCCCTCATTTCCATCTGTCTGGCTTCAGCCCTTTCTCTGGCCTCTGCCTCTGCTTGTCTGGTTTGAGCCTCAAGCTGTAATTTTCTTAACTGAAATTCCTGTTCTTTCTCAAATTTCCATTTTTGAAACTCCAGGGATGTTAAATCAGTTCCTCTCCCTGCTCCATCACCTTCCTCCTGACTCTCCTGGTCAGAAAGATAAAGTCTGACTCTCAACTAGTTCCATAACTGCCTTCTTCCCTCTCTTGGAAAGCATGCCCAACCATTTTTATTTTGAACAAGTCAACAGGTTGTTTTCTATTAAAATCAGAAAGCCAAGCCTCGAATTTTAAAAAGCACCTCCTTTTTTTCTTTCCAGAGTTAGATAGCTTTGAAATTATGTAGCTTTCCATGGCAGGTTAAGATCACTACTTTGTATTTTTGGGCTCCAAGCCTCGCAGTTCCTTGAGTCTGTTACCTTGTATCTCTTGGTCTACAGGCACCCAGCTTTTTCCAGCAATATTTCTTTTCTGATAAGCCCTTTCCTATTCCACGTCAGCTATTTCTCTGGACTTAGGCATCCACTTTATTCCCTTCAGAGCTCCCTTTCCTCAGAGCTTTGGGAATCTTAAAGTTAGACCCTTTCTTGTCCTTTCTCTCTCAGCTTGAGGTAAAATCTTTAGAAATCTCCTCAGAGTCTTCCTTGTTTTTCTTATTAATAAGTCTCAGTGATTTAGAGTCCCTTCCAAGCTATCCCTTCAGCTCTAGGGTTTCCTACTCCTCCACCTTGACTATTTACTATCCAAACAAGTCTCTTAGACTCAGAGATTTTCTTTTACTTTAGGCTTTCTGGTATTCCTTCCCTTTGAATCCCAGAATCAGAAAACTTCTCTTTATTTTTGTCTCACTGGATTCCTTTTGTTTCGGATCCAGCTTAATAAATTTCACTTTATTTTGGCTCACTGGATTTCTTTTTCATTCGTATCCCACGGCTAAGCCACCACTTTATGTCACACACCCCCAGCTCCTCTGTATGTTATCCCTAACAACACAGATTTGCTTTCAGGCATGACAGTTTCTCTTATCTCCACATCTGCTGCCACCAGAGGAAATCTGTCCTCAATTACAAGTTAGGACCAGAGAATCAATCGTATCAAATATCACGTTGTTTATTAACAGATTAACAGATTTAAGACTCAAGGTAATCATAGATGGTATTGTATTTGGTATTCATTAAACTTCATTTAACTTAGAAATATGCTGGTTACTTTGTATTTAGTTTCAATCACTTTATAACGGTTGCACTCAGTTCTCTTATACGTTTCTTTTCAAGTGTTTCTTTCCAAAACAAATTCGTCCAACTACCTGTTTCCCTAACTCCTGACTAACTGTCCTATCTCATCAGTAACCGAAGCCCCAAACTCCTGGCTAACTGAAATCCTGACTCTAACTGATTTTTAACTGTCCTCCATTCTCTTCTTATATTTCCTTGGTTCCGCCCTCCTGCTCAACCATTGGTTACTAAATCAGTGTTCCATTGTGATGGACAGGTGTGGTTTCTGGCCTGTTCATCACACATCCCAACAGCCTAAATTTCCAAAACATCACCTACAGATACAACCTCCATCTTTACAAAAATATATCACAACTATGGGGTGATGGGGGGGAAGTCTATATATTTTCAATTTTATTTATTTATTTATTAAATTTATACCCTGTCTAGAGCGATGTCTACTCTGGGCAGCTAACAATAATAAATCAAATAAAAACAATATAATGAAATAAAAAACAACAGTAACAATATAGTTCAATATGGGAAAAATAATCAAGTGCTGACAGGAGGGAAAGCTTGCCTAAAGAGCCAGATCTTAAGTTTGCTCTTAAAAACACCCAGTGAGGGAGCCAGACAGATCTCTGGGGACAGACTGTTCCAAAGGCAAGGGGGCACTGTCGAGAAGGCCCGGTTTCTTGTTCTTTCTCTCCGGGCTTCCCTCGGCATTAGGCCCCTAAGCCACCCTTCCTGGTTAGACTGAGTGATTTGGGTAGATCTAGGTGGGAGGAGGCGTTCCGCTAGATAGCGAGGTCCTAAACTGTTTAGGGTCTTTTTATTTGTTTGTTTGTTTGTTTGTTTGCTTGCTTGCTTGCTTGCTTGCTTGCTTGTTTAACTTATATGACACCCATCTAGACATTGTCTACTCTGGGTGGCTCACAACACACAAAGTAAAAACAATTGATATATAATAACAATTTTACTACAATTTACAGCAATTAACAATAGTTCAAGATGGCGAGAGAAAAAATAAATTAAGTAGTGCCAGGAGGGAAGGCCTGTCTAAATAACCAGGTCTTAAGTTGGTTTTTGAAAATGAGCAGCGAGGGGGCCAAAGGGATCTCAGAGGGGAGTTTGTTCCAAAGAGAGGGAGCCACTGCCGAGAAGGCCCGGTGTCTAGTTTTTTCTTTCCGGACCTCCCTCGGTGTTAGGCTCCTTAGTAGCCCCTCCTGGCTAGATCGAGTGATACAAGTAGATCTAGGTGGGAGGAGGCGTTCGGCTAGATATCGAGGTCCTAAACTGTTTAGGGCCTTTTTATTTGTTTGTTTGTTTGTTTGTTTGTTTGTTTGCTTGCTTGCTTGCTTGCTTGCTTGTTTAACTTATATGACACCCATCTAGACATTGTCTACTCTGGGTGGCTCACAACACACAAAGTAAAAACAATTGATATATAATAACAATTTTACTACAATTTACAGCAATTAACAATAGTTCAAGATGGCGAGAGAAAAAATAAATTAAGTAGTGCCCGGAGGGAAGGCCTGTCTAAATAACCAGGTCTTAAGTTGGTTTTTGAAAATGAGCAGCGAGGGATCTCAGAGGGGAGCTTGTTCCAAAGAGAGGGAGCCACTGCCGAGAAGGCCCGGTGTCTAGTTTTTTCTTTCCGGACCTCCCTCGGTGTTAGGCTCCTTAGTAGCCCCTCCTGGCTAGATCGAGTGATACAAGTAGATCTAGGTGGGAGGAGGCGTTCCGCCAAGTATCGAGGTCCTAAACCATTTAGGGCTTTGTATGTAATCATTAAAACTTTGAAATCGATGCAGAAGCGAAAGGGGAGCCAATGCAAGGCGGCCAGGGTGGGAGTGATATGTTGGTGGTTCCTCACCCCACCGAGGAGTCTAGCCGCTGTGTTCTGCACCATTTGGAGCTTCCGCCTCAATCTCAAAGGTAGCCCCACGTACAGCGCATTGGAGTGGTCTAATCTCGAGATTATGAGCACATGGACCAGAGTGGTGAGCGCCCCAACATCAAGATAGGGATGCAGCTGGGCAATCCGCCACAGATGCTAATAGGCGGAGCGGACCACTGACGCCACCTGAGTTTCCATGGTGAGCGCCGGATCCAGATGGATCCCCAAGCTGCGAACGTCACTCTTCTCAGTGAGAGTCATCTTCCCAAAAGAGAGGGAGTTTCCCAAACCGCTGATTGTGGGTCCACCCACCCTCAAGACTTCCGTCTTGTCCAGGTTCAGCCTCGGCCCATTTCCCTCCATCCATTGCAGTACAGACTCCAAAGAGCGCTGAAGGGACAGAACAGCGCCCACTGTGATTGGAGAAAAGGAGATGTAGAGCTGAGTGTCATCAGTGTACTGATGGCACAAAGCCCTACACTCCCTGATGACCCAGCAGTCTCATATAGATATTAAACAGCATTGGGGAGATGATTGAGCCCTGAGGAACCCCACAATTGAGATTCCACAGGGCTGATACACACTCCCAAGCTGTACTCTCTGAGGATGGTCTTCCAAGAAGGATCAGAGCCAGGCGAGCACCAGACCACTGATTCCCTACTCAGAGAGCCTCCCCAGGAGGATACTGTGGTTGATGGTATCAAAGGCGGCTGAGATATCGAGGAGGACCAACAAAGTCATTTTGCCCCTGTCGGCCTCCCGCTGTAGGTAATCAAACAGGGTGACCGTTTCCATACCATGGTGTGGCCTGAAGCCTGACTGGAATGGATTCAGGGCATTGGTTTCATCCCCCCCCCAAAAAAAAACTGGAGCTGGTCAGTCACCACCCTCTCTACCACTTTGCTGAGGGAAGAAACATTGGCGACGAGCCTATAATTGCCAGCGTTGTCTGCCACCAAACTTGGTTTCTTCCTTATGGGCCTAATGAGTGTCTTCTGAAGAGACCCATTAATTATTGCAGTGGCCCATTTGGTTGTTATAGGCCTGGCTGCTTTGATTAGCCAGGCTGGACAAGGGTCAAGAGGGGAGGTGATGGCATGACAGCGGTCAAGTGCTTTGTCCACCATATCAGGCTGAAAGAGCTCAAGTCTCATCAGGCAAGGAGGAGCGCTGGATGTCTCTGCTCAATCTACTGTGTTCAAAAAAAGAGACAGCTCCTGGCGGATGGCCTCCACTTTAGCTTTTTAAATGCTGCAAATTGGTCAGGTGAAATACTAGTAGGAGGTCTATCACTTAGACCAATTCCGGATAGATTGTGGACAATATGGAAAAGTTCCGCCTGCTGATTTGAAGCTTCGCTTATCCGGACAGCAAAGTGAACTCGACTAACAGCTCTCACCAGAGTATGGTAATGGTTAGTCATGATCCTGACAGCTTTCCAATTATATTCCGTCGGGTTCCATCTCCAATTGCATTCTAGCCTTCTCCTGTTTTGCTTCATAGCTTGCAGCTCCTGGTTAAACCAGGGTGCTGGATGAGCTCTGCAATGGAGAGGGCGTTTAGGAGCAATTATGTCAACAGCCCTGGTGGCGGCAGCAAGCCAGCCATTGACCAAAGCCTCGACAGGAGTGCCAGTCAGATCATCCGGAATCCCTCTTGTGGAGTCCTGGAATCCTACAGGATCCAGTAGCCTTTGAGGGCGGACCCTTAACATTGGTATTTGTTCCCTGTGAGGAGGGAGAGCCACTGAGAGGTTACATTTTATCAGGTGGTGATGTGACCATGACAAGGGATCTGAAACAAGGTCAGTCATCATCAGACCAGACTCCACTCGGTGGAGAACACCAGGTCTAGCATGTGACCACCCACGTGGGCAGGGGGCATTAACATGTTGGGACATGTCCAAGGAAGCCATGGTTTCCAAGAATTCAAGAGCCAGACCAGAAACCTTGGTCTCCGCATGGATGTTGAAATCACCCAGACCAGAAGCCTCGGGGATTCCGGCAGTGCAGTGAAGACAAAGTCTGCCAGCTCTGATAAGAAAATGGCTGGATTGTGAGTAGTGCGGTAACCCAGCAAGATCCCAATATCATCCCTGGCCTCAATCGACACGTGGAGGGCCTCCAGACCTGGCTTCACCACCGTAGAGCACCTAACAACCTCCAGAGTGTTTCTATAAACAATGGTTACTCCCCCCCCCACCCCTCCAGTCTACCCTGATGCTAACTACATAACCGGCAGGACAGGCAAGAGTCAAGGGAACACCCCCGTCCCCGCCCATCTAAGTTTTGGTTATGCATGCCAGGTCTGCATCCTCCCCCAACAATAAGGTCTTGATTAATCTGGGATTTGTTGGATACAGACCTGGCATTCAACAGCACCAGATTTAGAGTGGAGGGATGGCTGATCTGACTACCTCGAGACTGTGCCAGAACAGTGAACAGTCTTCAAACATCTGTTCACCGTTCTGAAATGAGTAGGAACCATACCATTACCATACGTCCCTCTAGCCATAATCACTCGGATGTTCAAAGGACCCCTGCTGGGGGGCCAAGCCTTCCACTCCATGTCAAACAAAAGAAAAGAGCAAAAAATACCATTTTGATAAAAGTAAACAATACAGTGGTAACAAGCTTAACAAAATTAATCTAAACCATGACATAAAAATACACAATTAACTTAAATAATAATCAAATTAAGCAACTTAAAAGTTAAAATGTAAAAAGAAAGGGAATAAAAACAAGAAACCACTACCCAGACCACCCCCTGTCACATCCAGAAAAAGAAAAAGTAAATATGGAAAAAATAAAGCAATGGAAAAAGAAAAAGAAAACAAACAAACAAAAAAACACACACACACATACACACACACAATTTCTCCCCCTGCCTAAACCACTCCCAAACCACACCTAGGTGTTAGGTAGTGCAAGGTCCAGACCCAGTTGTAATTGTCATGGGTGCAGGAAACCTTGAAAATAGGGCAGTGGCTGCTTACAATCGTTCTGGCCAAAAGCCAGACCCATGTTGGATTCACTCGACTTCCAGATCTAAGGGCCACCCTGTCATCGCAGCTGACTGGCGAAAAGCTCATTCAAATTGTTCTGACTTGAAAAATTAGAAGCTCCCCAGCAGCAAGGGGGGGGGGAGAAGCTGCTTTGGAAGCAAAAGGAGCTGGACCAATTCAAATCAGCCTTTGCATCATAAAGTTGGTAAACATATTTGAAATGTACCTGTTTCGTATGTGGATGAATTTCAAAGTTTTTGACCATGTAGTTGCACTCCAAGTCAGCTTCAGTCTGATTGGGATGCACAGTGATACTCGGTTCCAAGGGTTTGGGGGCTCACCACAATTGCCAGGGAACCCTCCAGAAGGCAGTGGCCCTTCTACTTCCACTGCAGGCCAGCAGCAGGACCCTGTTCTTAGACAGAGGGCAGTAATTTCTAATGCACAATGTGTATTTAGAAAGCATTTTAAGGCCAGAAGTATTACAATACAAAATACTTACCTTTGCCATTCTCTGTTTTCCCCATCCACCTTCCACTGTTTTTCTTACTCTTTTCTGCCTTTCTTAGCTGTCTTTTCTCTTCTGCCATCTAGCTTCTGCAACCTTGCTTACTCCTTCTGTTGTTCCCAGTTGTCTTCTCCCTTTCCCCCAAATATCTTACGCTGTCTTGCTTGCTACTTCTGTCTCTCTGTTACCTCTGTCCACCTTTGTTTTTTCATTCAACAATGTGTATTATGATGGAAACCAAACCTTCTAAGGCTCAAATATGTATCTTTTATCTGAGAAATCAGCAGGCATTTCAGAAACTTCAGATTACCTGGAAAGACATCCATTTAGATCTGGGCTTTTTAATTCCGTTTAGCGATGAAGTCACTTAGCAACGTTTTTTCCTGTACGGATTAACGTCACTAAGCGAGGCACCACTGTATGTAATAACTGTATATTTATTAATTGTACTGTGGTGCTTCTGTCACAAACTTTCTAACATTAGTGCATTTCTTATAGAGGTCATAAAATTGAGTTCTAGATGTTAATGGACTGGGTGTTGCAGAAAATTAGAGTGGCCATAAAAGCAAGCTGTTGTAAGTCAGAGATCTGCTTTAGAAAGCCTGCAAAATGGAACTGAAATTCATCTATCTATGTCAGTGGCAGACCTACATTTTTGGGGCCCTGAAACTTGAACTGTTATGGGGGTGGGGTGGAGTCTTTGCAACCAGCAACAAGGTCTGGGAAACCACTGCTGTCTTCTTCAATAGGGTTGTTCTGTGGCAGATCACCACTTTTTAAAAAAAATTTAACCACTGGATCTCCAATTTTGATTAAAATTATTATACTGAATTATCTCACATGTCAAAGTCACCAGTATGAATTAAAACAGTCAATATAATCTTTTATTTTAGACACCTATGAGAATACATAATACAGGAAGCACATTTTGCAAAATAAACTTTACTGTATTTTCTTGCAACACATTTGTTTGTTGTTTGTACAGTTTTGTTTGTACAGTTTGGTCATATGAGAGCTTCCTTGCAATGTCATTTTCTAGAGACAATATTTATAAAGAATTTAAGTGCTCTTCAGTCATTGCAGTATGAATTTTGTTCTTTGTGAAGGATAGCTTTGAAAAATTCCTTTTTGCTTCATAGCTCGTAATAGACATGGCCAAGTACAGCTTAAGTGTAGTAGTAATTGTTGGAGTATGCAGATCAATTGTGTCCCAGTATGCAGTGGGTGATTCTGCCAATCACTCAGTTCTACCCTGCTATTGGGGCGCTATTGTGCATCGATCACTTCCTGCCCCTCCTCTCTCTTGTGTGCCTTCTTCCTTGAAGAAGGGCCTATTCCAAAATGGAGATTGCCTGAGCACATGCTATCTGATGGCTCTCTCTCCATCCACACTTGCATCCATGCCATCCAGCTTTAGGGGGTGGTTTACCCAGTTTAGAAACATTCTTTAAAGATAAAGAAACTTGCCTGGAATATGTAAGACAAACAACCTTCTTTGTTTTTTCACTCAAATGCTGTATTTTGACCTTTGCTACTGAAATACTAAAGTCGGTACAGTTGTGCCCCGCTTTACGATTACCCCGTTTAACGACGAATCTGCTTGACGGTGAGGTTTTTGCGATCGCTTATGCAATCGCAAAACGATGGTCTGAATCAGTTTTTTCTGCATTGCGATGATCGGTTCCCTGCTTCTGGAACCGATGTTCGCTTTACAACGATCAAAAACAGCTGATTGTTGGGTTTCAAAATGGCCTCCGGCTGAAGAAAATGGCCTCCCGCTGTGCTTAGGGATGGATTCCTCACTGCACAGGCACTGAAAATGGCTGCCCCTACGGAGGATCTTCGCTGGACGGTGAATTTTCAGCCCATTGGAACACACTGAAAGGTTTTCAGTGCATTTCAATTGGCTTTTTTATTTCGCTTTACAACATTTTCGCTCTACAGTGATTTCGCTGGAACGAATTAATGTCGTAAAGCGAGGCACCACTGTAGTTAATAAACTTTTTTCTAAAGTTATTACAAGTTAACTCCATGTTTTTGACTCTGTACTTAATTTAGCTCATTGAGGGTAATTTGTCAGAACACACAATGATCTCTAGCAGTAATATTGGGAATACTTCAAGTCGGTGTTGCTCACAAATAAACTGAAGAATTTATGTGTTGCATTTTAGGTGGTATGTGTTCTGGGATTTCCTAAGGTGCAAATATTGTTTGAACTGTTGACATTTGATTACTGATTTGTAGTCAATTTAGTCTTTGTAATACAATATTATAAGTTTAATACTGTCCTCCTCAATTTCAGAATTATTCACCAATTCTGAGAAGAAATTGAATTTTTCCATAATCTGCTCATATGGGTGCATAGCTGTTATCAAGCAATCATAGATTTGATGTAGACATTCTAGTCTAAATTTGTCAGCAACTCTCAAAGAAGCAATACCACTTATTCCATTTGAAAACTGTTGCATGTTTAGTATGTTTTAAGGTTTTATAAGATTATTCACATAAATGTTTTCCTTTACCATGACCACAAGCAACAAAATATGCTTTCATTTTTTTCTATTATGCCTAGCCTAAGATAAATAATTTTTATAAAAGCTTTCATTTCTGTCATAAATGTTAATTGTTCTAAATTATTTATAATTACTTTAAACCAAATACATTTTAAAAACCCTTTCTCATACTGTAGACCCAAAATTGTTTAGCAATGTGGACTAAAATCACTTCTGGGGCCCTTCCCAGTAGATCTCTCCCCTCCTAGGTTCAGTCAGCTTTCAGATCTTGAAATCCGATATGGATTTTTAAATAAACGAGGCTAAAGACTTACATTTTGCCACTTGTCAAAGCATGTGTTGTGTTCCTTCCACACAACAAACCTGAGATGAATATCCCCTTAAATTTGTCAGGTAAATCATACCCAAAATGATTTTCCTTCAGTGAGAAAAGAAAAGAAAAGCAATATACATTCCTAAATATTTTCTTCAAAATGGAGGGAAGAGCAGCTCTGACATGTACAACAGGAGTCCCCAGCCCCTGGTCTGCAACCTGGTGCTGGTCCGTGGCCTTGGCTGGACCAGGTCGCAGACACACATCTTTCACCCCACACACGCATGCCCACCCGCACAGCCCCTTTGCATATGTGTGTGAGTGCATGCATCCCCGGTGAGCACCCCCGCCCCTTTGCACATGCGCGTGTGTGCGGGGGTACCCTGACCCCATGTACACTGACCCTGCCCACCCCAAATGGTCCACAGTGTCAAAACAGTTGGGGACCACTGATGTACAAGATCTCCGCAGTCTGGTGCCCTACTGATGCATTGGGCTGCATCTCTCCCCAATTTCCAAGCCAACATATCCAATCACGCTAGTTAGAATAATGGGACCTATAGCGTAAAACCTCTGGAGGATCTCAGCTTGAGAGATACCATGCTGTATTTTCCAGGAGTGCCCTGAGGAATGGATGGAATAGTTGGAAAAGATTTTTCAGGCCATGATACTTCTGTCTGCTGCATTTTCTTTGTTCCCAGCTATAAAGTTCTCGTATAGCAGCAAGTTTTTGAAAAAAGGAAGAGATGTATCTAATTAAAATTCTAAGGTTTTATATTTTACCAAATGAGCTGTGTTTGATCGATATTCAGGAAAAAATGTTTGAGTCATTCAGATGATGAAACAGAGATCAAAATATCCTATGAGAAGCTGTTTTGCCAGATATTTGGAACAAAAAAACACACCCCTAAAAGATGGCAAAATGTATCTCATACCCTTAGAGAACCTGAGACTTTTTCAGCCAAAAAAAAAAAAAAAAAAAAAAAAAAACAATTGGGAAGTGCTAAGGTGCAGACTGGGATACAATAAATGCTGTGTGGCTGTTTGCCATGCATGGGCTGTACTTTGCCCACCCTGCCTTATCCTAACAGCAAATCAGAATTCTGTAGGTCTTGAGCATGCTCATTTCTCCTTCTGCAGACCTTAGGCTTTCTTCTAGCATGTTCTCTCTCTTTCTTGAATGGTGCCATTTTGGCTACAGAAGCCTGCCATATGCTCCACCATTAAAATACATGCTCGTTCTCAAGAAAAACCTTTGTGTTGCCTCTACATTCATGTGCCATTCTTACAACAGCATAACAAGGTAATTGAAAATCAGAGAAAAAAATCTACAGATCTGGTTTTCTAATCAATCTAGTGTCTAATTGAAGAGTGAGTACAGAGTTGCTTTGAAAATAAATCTTTAAGAGACACCAAGAAAAGAATATTTCCTTGTGTCCTCTTCTCAGAAGAATAAAAGTATGACATACAGCTTGTTAAGTGTGTGTATGTCTGTGTGTATGCAAAAGAGAGATGATCTTGTGTTTTATATTTCTGTTAGCCAGTTTTCAGATATCTTGTTTTGATTCAAATAAATACAGGTGAATTGTCAAAGAATATACTTTTAACAAAATAAAGGTGTTGTTAAAAACTGCCAAGCTATGTCCTACAGTCGGAATGAACCCTGTTTAGCATGTAAAAATAGAGTGCAGATGTTCCCTATTGTTCACAAGCATCCATCATCTGTGCATAGTTTAGTTTAATTTACAATGAAGTTGGTTTTATTAATCCTTCATTTCCAAGGAGACACTAGAAAAGCAAATAGACAAGCTTAAATCTCAACAGAGAAATGGCTTTCATATTTTTAGGGATGTCATATTGTCTTGAGAAAAATCAAAAGGTATTGATTTTTCCTTTTTTTACATCCTGCACAGAAATCCTGTATGCGTGGGCATTTATTATCTCGTTCAGGATTTATTCACTTGTTCCATGAAGATGGTGTACTGCTGTGTATAACTGGCTAGTGTGGCTGATTATGCATTGCTAAAGAAGAGAACAAAAGAAGATATAGATTTACCTACAGTTTGCATATAGTGATGCACATTTGGAAATAGTTATTTAAATAGAAATATCAAACATTTTGTCATAATAAAAGAAAACATGACTAAACAACCTATGTGCGTACTTAGTCTGCTATCCTTCTCCTCCTGCCCCCCAGGATTGTGTTTTCAGTAAGCAGCATTTTAAAAGAAAACAAATAGCAACTGGTGTGGGATGGGAAACTAATGCAAGCTCCTGATCAGAACCAGGGGCACATTCCAGATCAGTCTCATACCTTCTTTTCCTTCCAGATAAAGGTGACCAGTTTAAGCTTGTTTACTGAAAAGCATTAATAATGTAACATGTAATCAAGCTTCACTTGCTGCCACTCCAATACCAATTAGCAGGATCAGTTCAGTAGACATACCAAAACAGCTCTGATTTCTTGCAGTAGAATGTACTCTTTGGTGGGGTTTTCTTCCATGCTCTTAAATTGCCACTTACTGTTTCTGGATCCCTATCTGTTTATGTATTCTACTCTGTCTACATTTGGTATTGTGCATTTTACATCAATCTTATTCTCTCTGTGTGTACTTGAAAGGTATAAATCCTCTGTTAAAAATCTGTGAAAGAAAATATTATTGCGCACATCTCTGACAGCAAAATCACCATCACCTACTCTTCGTGCTAAGAATTCAGCAAGATGCAGTAAAAATCAATAAAAACACAAATTGCCCCATCAATACGTGCATTCATTTGTACTCCTCAAGGTTATCTTTGCAATGCTGGTGCAGAGGCGCATTCTCTCTGTCATGCATATTAAACCAAGCAAAGAGTTATGGAAAGAAAAGCCAATCTATCAGAACAAATCGTGTCTAGTACATAACAGTAGATAGGTGCTGTGGGTTTTATTCCCCCACTTATTCACCCACACACATATTTCTATGTAGCTAATATCTAGAAATGTGGATTTAGAAACTTCTAGATAGAGCCTTGCCCCTCCTGTCTATCCCAAAAGTAACAGAAGGCTGTCCCTCAATTCGGTTTTATCCACTATAGCAGCAGCATGTAGTAGAATACATTTGGGATAAAATAAAGTTCGACTGATAAAATGTATTATTTTATGGTATTTTATTTTTCATTCCATTTTCACATTCCAGTATTTCTATTGATAATCTCTTTTTCTAACTGTAGCTTTAAATATTGCCCTTTAATGATGTAAGCCACCTTGGGTACTTTTTAAAGAGAAAGGTGTGATTAAAATGTTTTATAGGTAGGTAGGTAGGTAGGTAGGTCGGTCGGTCGGTCGGTCGGTCTATCAATCGGTCGATCGATCGATCGATCGATCGATCGATCGATAGATAGATAGATAGATAGATGGATGGATGGATGGATGGATGGATGGATGGATGGATGGATGGATGGATGGATGGATGGATGATAGGCTTGCTGATGTTCCTTCCTTCCTTTCACACCTTTCTTGTGTTCCTCCATATAGCTATCATATAAGTACTTACATTCTACATTTGGCAATGACTCCTATCAATATTTAGGCCATCTCTTTGAACTTTTGAAAGCTATCAAAGGTGTTTACCATGGCAGTTGTTGCTGCAGACCTATAGAAAAGTGGCATAGTTTTACAGTGGTGCCTCGCTTAATGATTGCCTCGTTAAACGACGAAACCGCTTTATGATGAAGTTTTTACGATCGCAAAACGATGTTCCTATGGGGAAAATTCGCTTAACGATAATCGGTTCCATGCTTTGGGAACCAATTTTTCACTAAACCATAATTTAGAAACAGCTGATCGGCGGTTCTAAAATGGCCGCCCACTGTGCAAAATGGCTCCCTGCTGTGTTTCAGGACGGATTCCCCGCTTTACAGGCAGCGAAAATGGCTGCCCCTATGGAGGATCTTTGCTGGACGGTACGTTTTCAGCCCATTGGAACGCATTGAACCGGTTTCAGTGCATTTCAATGGGCTTTTTCATTTCGCAAGACAATGTTTTCATAAGACAGTGGTTTTCGCGGAACGAATTAACATCGTCTTGCGAGACACCATCCTTGCCTTGATGATTGATTACATTGACAATGTAACTGAGTGGTTGTTTCCCCTACCAGACTTGTCCTACTCACGTTGATCCTGTCCTTACTCTGCTTCATGGCCTGGGTCTTTGTCTGAAAAATGTTAACACTGAAAAATCTCATCTTATAACAAGTCAAGACATTGTCAGATTGATTTTGCACAGGGCCTTAGCAATTATTTTAGAAGAAAGAGCACCCACAATAATTGTCACAGTATGAGCCACCACCACCAAACCCAAGATTACAGTGCTTTGTATCCTCAAGGTACTCAGGTTGATAGCTTCCATGCTTGCGCTCCAGTTCACTAGGTTTGGAATACATCCACTGCAGTCTTGGTTCCTATGTCCAAACATTGATTACAAACTACTACTCCTGGTAGTTCCTCCTTTGGTCATCCTTTCATTCTTGTGGTGGGCCAATACTGGTTATCTGTTTCTCAGCAGGTACAGTATTTCACCACAAACAAATAGAGAAAAAATTCCAACATAGGCTGGGAAGTCACAGTTTTGATCATTGTCTGAAATGGTAGTGGACACCAAGGGAGGTCCATAACATACATTTCCTAGAAGTGTTAGCAGACTCAAATGTGTACAAGGCCTATCATCATCTTCTTATAATTAGAGCTACTGTTCAATTCAACATTGACAACTCCACCACTCTTTAGTAAATGAACAAACACAGAAGCACTATGTTCAGAATGCTATTCAGTCTTACCCTTTGTGTTCAGCTTGGGTGGACAGACCATCAGAAAGCTCTCAACAAATTCCACGAGGAAGTTCACAAGTGTGAACCTTGCCTATAATTCAATCAAGCTTGGTAGAAGAAGCATTCCTCCTCTCCTGGCAGTATAAGAACTTGTATACGTTTCCACATTTTACTTACTCACCAAAGTCATTGCCAAACTCTGTAGCATAGGTCAGGGAACAGGGGTAATTACCCTAAATGGGGTAAAAGTGAAAATCCTGGGGGTAATGAGCAGAGTGCTACACCCTCCCCCCACCCTCTGCAGCCAAACCTCAAATTGTAAGCCATCTCTCCCTGTTATTTCTTTGGTTGCAGCAGGGCACTCATAAATCCTCAGTTCTTTTAGAGATCGGAGATAAGCCTCCCTGATTGGTTACAGCTGTAGATTAGCCTCGGGCAATCAATCAATCTGGGGCTTCTGAATGACTGCTTCCTCCGGAAATGACTGCAAAGAAGCAGGAGGTGGGAAAGGATCAAGGAGCAAGCAAGGGAAGGAGGGAAGAAAGGTGTGAGAGACCGAGGACTTCATCAAGCTTATTTAAATGTACAAAATGGAGGGAGGAAATGAAGGGAGGGAGGAAATGGAGGGAGGGTGGGTGGATGGATGGATGGATGGATATGTGTGTGTGTGTGTGTGTGTGTGTGTGTGAGAGAGAGAGAGAGAGAGAGAGACTGACTCAAAACTGAAAATGAGCAGGCAAGCAAAAGCGAAACTTTGAATTAAGGCAGGGGGGGAAGGGTGGCTTTTTAAGGTGCTGTCTAGGTTTATCATTGCTCTCCTTCCAAGAAGCAGGCATATTTGAATTTCGTGGCTGCTGTCACCCTTTGCAGTGATCATGGAGCCCAAGAAAGTAAAATCTGTCACTGCCTCCGTATCTGCCCCTTCTATTTGCCAGGAGGTGATGGGACCTGTGGCCATGATCTTAGTTGTTTTGATGTTGAGCTTCAGACCATTTTTTGTACTCTCCTCTTTCACCCTCATTAAGAGGCTCTTTAATTCCTCCTCACTTTCTGCCATGCTTTTGAGTAGTCAATGAAGCAGAAGTACTGTAAATGTTTTTATGGAACTCTCTGGCTTTCTCCATAATTTATTTATTTATTTATTTTATTTATATCCCGCCTATCTAGTCAATAGACCACTCTAGGCGGCTAACTCAGCACATGTTAGCAATTTGGTCTCTAGTTCCTCTGCCCCTTCAAAATCCAGCTTGTACTTGTGGGAGTTCTTGGTCCACATACTGCTGAAGCCTGCCTTGTAGGATTTTGAGCATAACCTTGCTAGCGTGTGAAATGAGTGCAATTGTTCGGTAGTCGGAGCATTCTTTCGCACTGCCTTTCTTTGGGATTGGGATGTAAACCGATCTTTTCCAGTCCTCTGGCCACTGCTGAGTTTTCCATCGATGATGATTTTAAAAAAGCACACTAGTCCTTTGATATTGGGCTGTGGCACCAGGGTGGGTGACATGGCCTTTAGCCTGGTTTGTTTCTTTTTGCACACCATACATAGAATGATTAAACTGGTAGGAAAAGCCCCCTCCCCAATTCTGTTTTGGCTTTCTCTAGCAAGCGTGTCATTGCTAGCACCACTCTGGCAGCCACTGATGGTGATTAAATCCTCTGCGAGCTAGCAAAAATTTAATGGAACTTGCTATTTATTTATTTATTTATTTATTTATTTATTTATTTATTTATTTATTTATTTATTTATTTATTTATTTATTTATTTATTTATTTATTTATTTATTTATTTATTTATTTATTTATTTGATTTCTATCCCTCCTATCTGGTCTTATTCGACACTCTAGGTGGCTTAGGCACGTTGGACACCTTACTACTCCCTATACCACACCGTGGCTGGAGTGCAATGTGTTCCAGCAAAAATAGTGCACATCTTTATCAAATTTGGTGCATCCTGCTAGTTCGGTACACAGCCTGTGTAGATTCAATAATATTTTTAATTCAAATAATGTATGATTTCTTTCCTTTCGAATCAAGGAGGTAATCTCGGCATATATAAATTTTTTCCTTTCGAATCAAGGGGGTAAAAGATAAAAAAGTTCCCTGACCCCTGCTCTATAGAGACACAGACTGCAGACATTTTTCTCCCTTCTTCTTCTTCTTCTTCTTCTTCTTCTTCTTCTTCTTCTTCTTCTTCTTCTTCTTCTTCTTCTTCTTCTTCTTCTTCTTCTTCTTCTTCTTCTTCTTCTTCTTCTTCTTCTTCTTCTTCTTCTTCTTCTTCTTCTTCTTCTTCTTCTTCTTCTTCTTCTTCTTGTCACATCAAATTTTCCATCCACTGCCTTCCTGGCCTGATGTCACCTCAAAAGAATCAGCATTGGTTCTCTATTGTGACATATCCAACCTCATGTTCATGGCATAAAAGATTTGATAATGGATAGAGTAATACAAAGTATTAATGTTCCAAGGAAACGCCCTACTTGACTCTTCTATAACCACCAATGGTGAGCGTTTACTTCTTTTGCCAAAAGCCACTTGACAATTACTCTTTTTTACTAGATTTTCAGTATTTGCTCTTCCTCCAGTTAAAATTTATCTGGCAATATTGTTAGTTCATCTTGCTATGTATTCACTACTCCATTCCTCCCTCCTCACAAAGTCATCTCCCCCCTAAACTTTCATTTTTGTCAAACATTTTTTCAGCATTCCACCTCATCCAATATACCATGCTGCTAGCTTTCTTTCTATCATTCACAATGGCATTAGAATGGACAATATGTATATAACAGGATGCGAAGAGGTCTCTTGCATTTTGTGTGCAATTCAAAGGTCCTTCTAAACAAACAAACAAACAAACCTGGCATGTTTCTGGCATGCTTTGGCCCCCAAAACAGATTTCTTGATGTCTTACCAGCTTGTAAAAATAACATTCATTTTCAGTACACGCTGAATTGCACCCTGTCACTTCCAAGACACTCTATAGTATCCTGGAGGTTAACTGCCAGTAGGAGTTTGGACTGGCAGCCCTACAAGTGAGGCCTTGACTCTGGATTTCTTGTACAACTATAAAGTCCTGTCCAAGCAGGGAGCTACAGACAACTGGAGTTGGAATATTCTGTTACACAGGCCAGAATCCTCCTGGTCCAAGAAATCAGATTACACCAAAAAGTCAGTTGTGTGGTGTGATTTGTTAAAAGGTTTCTGCAACTACCACTGCCTCTCATCCTGGACAGTTTGACACTTGCAGAAGCCATCAGGTTTCTGCCTGTGATGCCTGCTTGGATGCTAGCACTTCAGTGCCAAGTCACTGCCCAGTCTAATGGTTCCATGTCTTCCCTCAATTGCTTATTGGATATCCAACTACAGTAGTTACCCCCATATCCACGGGGGATCAGTTCCAGGCCTCCCATGGATGCTAAAAAATGCAGTGAACACTATTTTTTATAGTGCAGTGAATACTTTTTTTATAGAGAGAACACTATTTTAATAGAAAAAAAATATAGTATGGTCTCTGGCTCACTCTCCTGGCCAGTTGTGGTAGCTTCATCTTTAGAAATTTATTTTTCTTTTAATATTTTCAGGCCATAGATAAGTAAATCAGCAGATACTGATCCCATGGATAAAAGGGTCCTATTGTACTACACAGTCTGCTAGGTTTTTATAGGCAACAGCAGCACTTTCAGTTGTATCAGAAAAGTCATTGGAAGCCACTGGCTATGTAATATGATCCCAGAACCTAGTCCCATTAGGTGGTTATACCTGGAATAATCAGCTTGTGGTTCATAATGAGAACAAGACTTTATTTTATGCAGAATAACAAAACTGCTCTGGATACAATAAATGTCTCGCCATTAGGCACGAGGGGTGTTTTCTTGTTTGTTTCCGTGCACTTAATTCAGAGTTTGGTGATGCTTTCTCTATCAAAGGGTATTTTAACAGTGCAGCCATTGTAATTTGGGGGCATTCGCTATTCAATATGGAAGCTGAAGACTTGAAATTTCTGTAACTGTCTAGCAACTTATTGCTTGGATTTCAAGTTTCAGGCAAACAAAGAAATCATAAAGCAAATTGATTAATTATTATTGTAAAACTCCTTCCACATAACAAAGATATAGCTTATTGGTTCCCTTAATGACTGCAAATCACTCTTATCTAGCAGCATTACTGTCCCATTTTCTGCAGTTTGACTATTGTGGATTGTTATCAGTTTGACCTTGTATGTGGAACACTATACCATGCTCTCCTTTCCAAAGTTCAAAAAAGTCTGTTACAGAATGTTTTATTTATACAGAATGTTCTTTACCTATTCCCAAGTAAAAAAATTGTAGAAACACTTAATTTATAACAAAGGCAAGACTGAAACAAGGAACATCAGACTAAAAAAGGTAAAGGTTCCCCTTGACATTTTCAGTCCAGTCGTGTCCGACTCTAGGGGGCGGTGCTCATCCCATTTTCAAGTCGTAGAGCCAGCGCTTGTCCGAATACAGTTTCCGTTGTCACGTAGCCAGCATGATTAGGGAATGCTGTTTTACCTTCCCACCAAGGTGGCACCTATTTATCTACTCACATTTGCATGCTATCAAACTGCTAGTTTGGCGAGTAGCTGGGACAAAGTGACAGGAGCTCACTCCATCACGTGGATTCGATCTTACGACTGCTGGTCTTCTGACCCTGCAGCACAGGTTTCTGCGATTTAGCCCACAGCACCACCTTTGTAACAAAGGCAAGACTGAAACAAGGAACATCAGACTACAACTCTATTAATACACAAGCAAGTTATAAAATACATAAAATACTACAGAGATAATTTCAGAAACAGAGACTAAATTGTTATTACATATTTCAGTAGTAATTTTAATCTTTTTTATGTTTTCAGTCTTTTAATTGTAATTTAAATCATATATTGGTTAATTTATATTTTAATACCCTGTTTCCCCGAAAATAAGATCTAACCTGAAAATAAGCCCTAGTTAAGTGAAAGCCCACCCTCCACCACTGTACAGCAACCAGAAAATGACATGACTGTATTTGAATAAATGCAGATTGTTGTACATGAAAAAAATAGAGCATGCCCTGAAAATAAGCCCTACTGTGTTTTCTGGAGCAAAAATTAATATAACACCCTGTCTTATTTTTGGGGAAACACGGTATTTAACTTACTTTGTTTTTAAATTGTATGAATTTTAATGTTGTGATCCGCTTTGTGTCCCTTTTTGGGAGAAATGTGGCATATAAATAAAAATGATAAAGAAAAATAAAATATTGGCAAAATCCAATTGCTTAGTTATCCAAAAAGCATACCTTTTGGAGGTAAATTGCCTATATATTGCATACCAAGTTGCATGATTCATTTTGCAATGCATAACATAGATTGAGATGCAGTATGCGACATACAGTGTCTACAGAGATTCCTTAACTTGAGGCAAAAATGGCACCTTTTGTGTAACTAAGCAGATGGATTTCAGCAAATTCTGACTGGCTTTCTGTTGCTATTACTTATGTGTGCAGCTTAACGTTATTTTTTGCTTCCACACCAACAAAGAGATTTGCATAACATGAGGATTTTAGATCAGCAAAGGAGGACAAAGGGCAGCAAATGAACCCTTTTAACTTCCTTATGTTTTGAGTTGAATAATTACTAACCTTATTTAAAGAAAAGTCCTCATGGATGCAGGATTCTTCTGCTTATGGTCATGCAGACAGATGGATGTCGCAGTGCTAGAAGCAAATTCCATTCCTATCAGCTGGACTTCTTCCTAAATACATTTGTGCATAAGGCTGGATCTTCACATATCTCTGCTCAAAAGCCCTCTATGTTCTCCAGCAAAAGTGTGACACTCGGTCTTCAGCAAGGGCTAAATTTTTATTCACTTCAGTAATATGTTGATTCAAATTGTGACAATAGAGAAGGATGGACTCTACATCCCATCTCAGAGATGTCACTGTCACTCTCCTCTTAAATATAAGGTCTGTGGCCTCCATTCTGAAGAAATATATCTGCCACACATTTATGGAGGTTTTTCTGTCCTGGTTTCCATTCACATGCACACGGATACACATACAAGCTTGGCAGATGTACAGTAGTTTGGTGGGGGACCCGAGAACTGGAAAGACCTAGCAGAGTAGCAGCCCTCCTGAAATTGAATGGTGTGACCATGTGTCCTGCTTTACAGAGGGTAGCCCTTCATTTGACGTCCTCTGGAAAAGAGAAAAGGGGCCTTGATGTTGCCCTTCAACTGTCCCTGAACAGCAGACTAAACAGACACAGAGGTTGTCTGGTGACACTCTTCTCCATCATGGTGAGTTGTATTTTCAATTTCCTTTCAGCAATTATTTCCAGATCTAGATCTATATCTATAAATTAATGGGCATCAATTTTATAGACATTTGAGTCTACTTTTGCCTTCATTTTGGGTGATGTGTTTCTTCTTTGTTACCAGTGCAAAAGTGGCCACCCTAAACATAGGGGAGAGAAAATGGCTACAAAACTGGTTATGTCCAGCACAGACATGGACAACATCCCCAAGAAAACACAGCTGACAGAGAAATATACCAAACAGCTCAGATTCTAGCAGGCATTGTTAAAAGCTGGGTGCAAGAGAATTATGTGGCTAACTCCACTGCCTTTCTTCGAGTGCATTCAGAGCCAAACTCCATCGCAATTGGCATTTAAAAATGACATTTCAGAGGCAATGAATGACCCAGTAGATCCATTTTCAAGGACGTTTCCCAAGTATCAATTTCTTTGCCGTGGTATCGCATCAGAAAAGCCGAAGAAATAGAATTGCTGATGATCAAGCCAGACAGCAGCAATCAATCTCCATATACTTGTTTGCATAACATTTCACATACTTTCAGACTGGGCGATCTCAGTTTTAAATTCCTGGCAGAGCTGTAATAATAAGAACAGTCCTTACTATTTGTATAGCAGATATAAAATATTCCAGGTGCTTCATGTGTATTATTTGAGTAATTCCTTACAGCTTCCCTGTACGGTAGACAACAGCTGCTGCTGCTCTTGAACGTAGTGGAGATACCTATACAGGTAGGGAAGCGTTGAGGAGGGAGTGCAGGAGGGCTGCACTTCATCCTCAAGAGTACAAGAAGATGGCTTAAAAATGTGCATACACAGCTCCCCCAACCGCCTGAGGATTAGGGCCATGCATAGATGCTCTCCTTCTGTTACCAGTGAAGAACTGGCAGCAGAGATCCTACCGACCACGGAGGCTGTCCTTTTGGCCACAAGGACAGAAGCAGCCTGTCCCGTGTTGTGGTTCAGCTGCAGCAGAAGGGAAGGAGCTAGATCCAGTCTTCCAGGCTGCAAGTGAACTGGTCCACAAAAGCTCACATGAAAATATAATAGTATTTAAGGTGCCGCCAGTTTTTGTTTTGTTTTGTTTCATTTTGTTTCACTTCATTTCATTTCTTTGGGTTTTCTCTGATATAGCAACATTTATGTATCACTGGGTGATGGAAGAAGAGTTTGAGACAGCCAGGTGGTGTTTCCTGTTGTATTGGTCTTTGTAGTATCTGCTCTGCTGCTTTCTTGCCTTGTAAACTGGTATTCTTCAACTTCGTTTTACCTCCTCCCACATTTCTTCTTCTTCCCTTCTTCTTACATCTAAATCTTATTGTCGTTTAGTCGTGTCCGACTCTTTGTGACCCCATGGACCAGAGCACGCCAGGCCCTCCTGTCTTCCATTGCCTCCCGGAGTTGGGTCAAATTCATGTTGGTAGCTTCGATGACACTGTCCAGCCATCTCATCCTCTGTCGTCCCCTTCTCCTTTTGCCTTTCCCAACATCTGGGTCTTTTCCAGGGAGTCTTCTCTTCTCATGAGATGTCCAAAGTATTGGAGCCTCAGCTTCAGGATCTGTCCTTCCAGTGAGCACTCAGGGTTGATTTCCTTCAGAATTGATAGGTTTGTTCTCTTTTCAGTCCAGGGGACTCTCAAGAGCTTCCTCCAGCACCACAATTCAAAAGCATCAATTCTTCGGCGGTCAGCTTTCTTTATGGTCCAGCTCTCACTTCCATACATCACTACAGGGGAAACCATAGCTTTGACTATGCAGACTTTTGTTGGCAAGATGATGTCTCTGCTTTTTAGGATGCTGTCAGGGTTTGTCATCGCTTTCCTCCCAAGAAGCAGGCGTCTTTTAATTTTGTGGTTGCTGTCCCTGACCTCATGTGATCATGGAGCCCAAGAAAGTAAAATCTGTCACTGCCTCCATATCTTCCCCTTCTATTTCCCAGGAGGTGATGGGACCAGTGGCCATGATCTTAGGTTTTTTTTATATTGAGCTTCAGACCGTTTTTTTCACTTTCCTCTTTCACCCTCATTACAAGGTTCCTTTATTCCTCCTCACTTTCTGCCATCAGAGTGGTAGCATCTGCATATCGGAAGTTGTTGATATTTCTTCCGGCAATCTTCCAGCCTTTCACATGATGTATTCTGCATATAAGTTGCATAATCCATCACGGATTGCTGCCTTGTCATGGTGAAGGGGCTTGAGTAACTCACAGAAGCTATGGGCTATGCCGTGCAGAGACACCCAAGACAGACAGGTCATAGTGGAGAGTTCTGACTAAACGCAATCCACCTGGAGTAGGAATTGGCAATGGACCTAGGTGATATTCCATTTCCCTACTCTCTTTCCTTTCAATCAAAATGGCCATTAGTGATCATTCTAAACTCCAGCTTCCATATTTGCTGACATACAGGGCCTTTTAAGATTCTTCTGTCCCTTACAAAGACTAGAGAGGAAGGGATTATGACTAGCAAAAATAATCCAGTCTCATCCAACTCAGTCTTGCTGGCTCCTCCTAGCTCTACACAGTGGAGAAGAAATCTGCCAGGTGATCTTCTTGTCCCTTCCAAGTTTCCATCAGAAATCTCTTAACTCCACAGATTGGTTAGGCAAGTAAACAGTCTAACAGGGAACAGGCAAATCTGTAGCCCATAGGGATGAGTAGGGACTTTAATGTACATGTCCTTGGACCACCACATAGACCAAAGAACTGAATCCAAGTAAATGAAATGCAGTTCCAAATACTCACCAGCATGCAAATGCTGCTCTCCTGCCCTGCCCTGCTTTCAGTGGATGTATCAACAGTTTGAAAATAACATGTTAACTTTCATGTCTTTACATTAAAACCATTACTTTTCCCAACCAATTTCTAAAACTAATGTTTTAAAGGTAATTTTAATGAATTTCAAGGTAATTAAATATCGCTATGTTTTCTGTGGAATGCCCAGTATGGTACAGTGAATAGGGTGACAAACTAGGACCCAGGAGGGTCAGGTTTGAATCCCTGCTCAGCCATGGAAGCTCACTGGGGATTTGAAAGTGGTAAAGCCAGTCCTTAAACATCTCACTTACCTTGAAAGCCCTAGTAGGGTCACTAAAAGTCCATTCCAACTGAATGGTCTATAACAACAACAGATGAAGATAGCGTATGGGTGTATAGTTGTTTATGGGAGGGAAAGTGTTTCTGGAGGCTGGTATTTTTTACTCTCAGAAACTGTAGACAATGCTCAAGCCTTTTAAGTGGCCACACAGCTTGGGAATCACAGCTCTCTGTTATGTTTTGTTAATTGATATTTTGGATTTATGTTATTATAATTTTATATATGTTGCTGTTAGCCGCTTAGAGTGGTATAGACTTATCAGATGGGCGGGATATAAGTCAAATAAATAAATAAATAAATATACAGAGTCAATAACTTATTAATCACTTTCATGTAAGCCTCTACAACAGTGGTCCCCAACCTTGGGCCTCCTGATGTTCTTGGACTTCAACTCCCAGAAATCCTAGCCAGCAGAGGTGGTGGTGAAGGCTTCTGGGAGTTGTAGTCCGAGAACATCTGGAGGCCCAAGGTTGGGGACCACTGCTCTACAACATATTGCCACAGAAGACACGATACAATGTAGAAAAAGTAACTATGGACAGGAATCTTTCTAATCTACCCTGCACTCTCCTTCAAAGCCATTTTAGCATTACAACAATCAGTTTCTGAACACATTTCACACATGAAAAGGAGTTTCACTTCTTTTCATGTGAAAATCATATGGATGAAAACTAGTGGCTTCCAGTCTTCCATGGATAATTTAGTTTCAAAAATGCTGTTAGGTTTTTTAAAAAGAAATAGTTCTTGTACTTGACGCAAAACCAGTCTTATATTGAAAAAGTAAGCTTGGATGATTTGTGTAGCTCTTCCCTTAAGGATATCTGTCATTGTAGAATAGTGCTGAGTGTCTTCTCTGCAGCAAAAAATCTTGTGTGCAGAAAAATAAAACAGGGCATCTTAGGAATGATAATGTATTACAGCCCCCTCTGAAGTCAGAAAGATAGATTATTTCTGAAAGTTGTTCTTCCTAACCTTTCGCTAGTCTATGTGGCCGGCATCATCAGAGGACAGGAGTCAGAACTCTGTCTGTGCTCTGGTGCAGTTTGTTTGGATATCCAAAGAGCCCGAAAAACCCACAACAACCATCAAATCCCGGCTGTGAAAGCCTTCGAGAATTCATAGATTATTTCATTTCCAATGCATGAGATACACAGAAAAACAATAGTGACTTGGAAAGAATATTATGATAGCTGTTCAGAGTGGCATACTAAGAAAGCTCAGGGAAGGGAGTCTACAAATCATCTAAACGTACTCTTCTACCTTCAAAAACTATTCCTTAAGAGTTAGGCCTCCCCCACCCCAAGTTCAAGATTTTACTGTGCTATGCATAGGAAACTGACACTCCTGGGAACATGTTGGGTGTGCTGGAAAATTGATAGGTATGGCTTGAAATGCCCATGCAACAGAAGAGGCTTATTTGCAGTACTTTCTCCAATACTTTCTACAGCACTGCATTTTAAAAGTCTATGTGAAGTGGTACAATAATTACTGGCTTTAGATAAAGCAAGTGTGGTTGATAGTGTATGACTCTCTTTGTAAGAAAAGTCCCACATTGCAGCTACCACCCCCCCCCCAAAAAACCCACAAAACATATTGGCCAGAATACCACTGGTTAGTTATTGTAAAGTTTATGGCCAGATCAGTGAGACCCACAATAACCATTTAGCCACGCTACCTCGACTTTCCTCGTCTGGGTAAGTTCCAGGAGGCCAGATGTGCTGATGGTGGGAAAAATCTTCCTGCCTAATAACTGAATACAAATAAATACAAAACATTTAATTCTACATATTCAAGGTTCCAGAGAGTTATCAAAAATGCACAAGGTTATACACTATGGAACCTTATGCCAACCATTCTGCAAACACCCACAAAATGCAAAAGCATATTTATCTCTTAAAAATAAGTTTCTCAAACTGCTTTCCAAGAAACTCTGTGGATGTAGGGAAATTTAGCATGGATTCTTTGCTGAGAAGGTTGGCAGTGATAGACAAAGTATTTCTCACAAGGAGCTTCTTGCAGAGTGCAAGCCCATTTCACACAGGGAACTATAAAGAGTTCCACTGGAGATCTGTGGGAACGTAAAACATACAGCAAAAACTTCTGCAGTGCTCATGGGTTTCCATGATCAACACTGAAGGGCTCTTCGACAGACATACCAGGATGGAAAGTATTCCTTTAAGAAAGTATGAAACATAGACATCAATTATGTGATCTGGTGGTAGTGGATAAAATAAATAAATAAAGCAAGGCTCCTTCTTGAACCTTTGTAGAATGTGGGCCATTCTTCTTTTACGCTGCACGTGGCACAACCATTTCTGAGAATACTCAGATGACCCTACATTCTCTATGAAGAAGAGCTGGAGCATATCCCAAATAGGAAACAATTTTTATTTAATATTTATTTATGGTATTTATCTTCTTCTAGGCAGCTTAGACTGGCATGTGTTATCTGTCTCTCCTTCTCCACCTTGTCCTCACAATTCTGTGGCGTCAGTTGGAGTAAAAGAGGGAAAATCTGAGATAGCCAGATTTTCCTAGGTTCTAGTTTGTGTGTAAAGTTTACATGTGAGTAAGCATCTCTCCTCTCCAGAATCTGAAAGTGTGAAGAAAGTGATACCAAAGGGGAAGGAGCTAGGTGTCCTCTCTAAGCATGTTCAGAATACCAGCACTTGAACTGGTCTATAATGACTGACTAGGCTATGGTGAGCCTAGGGAACTTAATGTATCTCTTTTTTTTCCCTTATGATGTTTTTACTGCAACATATATTTGTTTTTCTAATCAGTTAGAGGAGTCCTATTTTTATTATCAGTTTGTCTCTTTCAGTCTGTCTGTACACACACGTACGCACGCACACGCACACGCACACGCACATGCACGCACACACACACACACACACACACACGAGCAGGCATCTCTCCTTTCCTGACTCTGCTGAAAGTGTAAAGCCAAAGGGAAAGGGTGAGTGGGTGTGCATGCACACATGCAGCAGATACCCCAGATTTTTCTATCAAAATATGATATGACACTCAGACTTGGACATCTACTGTTTTTTTTTTTCTTGTATAGCTTTCCTTTCTGATATACTACATTTAGAATTTTTGACATGCGGGCTGTTTCAGGCAGTTCAAACTCAACCTATCTTTCTTGTCTAGCTCAAGGGCAGACTGATCAAAAGAAAAGAGAGAGAACAGGCCACATGGGCTAAGGCGAGTTGAGAATAACAAAGAAGCAAAGAGGTTGTGTAAGATTAATGTGACTCCCCATTAACTCTTAACTTTTACTGACAGACACAGGGTTGAAGCCCACAGTCCAAGTAGAGCTGATCTAGCAGTCTTAATTTGATCCATACAGTTTTTCACATATTTGCTGGATATATACCATCTTGCTCTACCTCCTGCACCATTTTAAAGGGCAATGGATTATTTGCATGGTTTCAAAGGGGTATGTCCCCCCCCTTACAGTTATTAATTCATAATTACACATTAATTCAGAAACATGCACATCCCCTTACTCAGCTAGTGGTTTAAAATGCTAGCTAGTCCACTCCCATTGAGAGTCTGGCTGCCAGATGCAGACTCTCTGTGTGGTTCTGAAGGAGAGGCTCACAGAGCTAACAAGCAATGCAAATGAAATGGTTTTGTCCTAACCTAATCTAACAAGGGCCTGGCGTGCTCTGGTCCATGGGGTCACGAAGAGTCGGACACGACTAAACGACAACGACGAATCTAACAATACAACTGCTGCAAACTTTCCAGATTTTAACATACCAAAAATACAATGATAATGTTTGACAGATTGGCCAGAATCCTACTGGTATTCATGTACTTTTTCCTTATTTTGTTATGGCTAAGTTGCCAGGTGCCAGGGTATGTCTCCGGTCATTTCTGGTCCTACACCCAATTGCACAGTCAAGATGTGCCCTAGTCCAGTGGTCTCCAACCTTGAGCCTCCAGATGTTCTTGAACTTCAATTCCCAGAAATCCTGGGCAGCCAAGGTGGTGGTGAAGTCTTCTGGGAGTTATAGTCCAAGAACATCTGGAGGCCCAAGGTTGGGGACCACTGCCCTAGTCCCTTGTCAATTAGTTGTGACCAGCCGCAGCAAATTATGAAAACCTTACATGAACATTAAGAGAATTACAGCCATTGTGCATTTGCCAGTCTTGCAAAGTAGCCTGGTGTTGTTATAGGATTGTTTGTTTGTTCACTCGTTTAGTCGTGTCCGACTCTTCGTGACCCCATGGACCAGAGCACGCCAGGCCCTCCTATCCTCCACCGCCTCCCGGAGTTGTGTCAAATTCATGTTGGTTGCTTCGATGACACTGTCCAACCATCTCATCCTCAGTGGTCCCCTTCTCCTCTTGCCTTCACACTTTCCCAACATCAAAGTCTTTTCCAAGGAGTCTTCTCTTCTCATGAGATGGCCAAAGTACTGGAGCCTCAGCTTCAAGATCTGTCCTTCCAATGAGCACTCGGGGTTGATTTCCTTTAGAATTGATAGGTTTGTTCTCTTTGCAGTCCAGGGAACTCTCAAGAGTCTCCTCCAGCACCACAATTCAAAGGCATCAATTCTTCGGCGGTCTGCTTTCTTTATGGTCCAGCTCTCACTTCCATACAACACTACAGGAAAAACCATAGCTTTGACTATTCGGACTTTTGTTGGCAAGGTGATGTCTCTGATTTTTAAGATGCTGTCAAGGTTTGTCATTGCTTTCCTCCCAAGAAGCAGGCGTCTTTTAATTTCGGGGCAGCTGTCTCCATCTGCAGTGATCATGGAGCCCAAGAAAGTAAAATCTGTCACTGCCTCCATATCTTCCCCTTCTATTTCCCAGGAGGTGATGGGACCAGTGGCCATGATCTTAGTTTTGTTGATGTTGAGTTTCAGACCGTTTTTTGCACTCTCGTCTTTCACCCTCATTACAAGGTTCTTTAGTTCCTCCTCACTTTCCGCCATCAGAGTGGTATCATCTGCATATCGGAGGTTGTTGATATTTCTTCCTGCAATCTTAATTCCAGCTTGGGATTCCTCCAGTCCAACCTTCCACATGATGTATTCTGCATATAAGTTAAATAAGCAGGGTGACAGTATACAGCCTTGTCGTACTCCTTTCCCAATTTTGAACCAATCCGTTGTTCCATATCCAGTTCTAACTGTTGCTTCCTGTCCCACATATAGGTTTCTCAGGAGATGGATAAGGTGGTCAGGCACGCCCATTTCTTTTAGGACTTGCCATAGTTTGCTGTGGTCCACACAGTCAAAGGCTTTTGCATAGTCAATGAAGCAGAAGTAGATGTTTTTCTGGAACTCTCTGGCTTTCTCCATAATCCAGTGCATGTTGGCAATTTGGTCTCGAGTTCCTCTGCCCCTTCAGAATCCCGCTTGTACTTCTGGGAGTTCTCGGTCCACATACTGCTGAAGCCTACCTTGTATGATTTTGAGCATAACCTTGCTGGCGTGTGAGATGAGTGCAATTGTCCGGTAGTTGGAGCATTCTTTGGCACTGCCCTTCTTTGGTATTGGGATGTAGACTGTAGATGTGTTTATCTAAATGCATTTACATACCTCCTTTGATCACAAACCCTGACAAGGTAGGGCAGGTGAATATACTTACAGTCTCTGCTGCAGAGCTAGGTTGGGAGAGTTAGCTTATCTGAACGTCTCCTTGCCAACCAGCCATCTGGCCCTCCAGAAGTTCAGGTAAGCTAAAGAATGGAACTGGGGGGGGGGGGTCCCTGTAATGTTTTGTCACAACTCCTTTCCCCTCCTCAGAGTTCTCTTAAACTCTCTATAGAAATATTTATTGTTGTGATAGTCTGTCAGTTTATTTCTGACTAGTGAAACCTCCCGAAGATCCTGTCCTCAACAGCCTTGCTCAGCTCTTGCAGACTCAATGCCATGGCTTCCTTTATTAAATCAACCTGTCTCATATTTCGTCTGCCTCTTTTCCTGATGCTTTCAGCTTTTTCCAACATTATTTTCTTTTTCCAGTGATTTTTCTCACAACAGGATAGTCTAAGTTTAGTAAATTTTTTGCTTCTAGAGAGAGTTCTGATTTGATCAAGGAAAAGAAAATAGAAAAAGGAGCTCTGAGGACTGAACAAAATGTACTAGATATTAATGAAAAAGATAAGATCTGTTTGAGATAAAATCACATCATCTGAACACTGAGGAAAATATTGAACTGTCCAGTGAGGTGCAAGAGATACATAGCAGGACAAACATCTCACTGGTCATATCCTGTGTGCTTAACTGGGATGATATTCTGAGGGCTATCATTTGAAAATCCATTGACTTCTATTATGATCTGTTTTCTTTCCCTCCCCCTCTTCCTGTGACCTTCCTTAGACAGAAAAAAGTATCTTTCAAAGTACATCTCTCAAATAATTTACAACTAATTATAACAGCCAAGCAATGCAGTAAATGGAGCTTCCTATTTTTCTTCCTTCATTTATATATATGCTTTTCTGATGTTCACTGGTTGAATTCCATGCATAATGTAAGATAGGCAATGTTGTTTGCATAATAAGCTATTTGCTACCACCAAAAGAGAAACATTTTATCACTATTGAGAAAATTCAGATTATGAATACATTTTCCATACATATAAGTAGATTTATGTGACTATAACCAATAAAAGCAGAGTGTAGTCATCAGCAAAATGTTTACTCCCAGTTTAATGTTCTTTGAAAGTTACAAATAAATATTTACTGTGCTCAGCTAAATGCAATATTTTTAATAGGACACAGTATAGTCTGCTGATAGTATAAAATGTTCTTAAGAGCAAAACATGTCCAAGAGCATAACGTGCAAGGATGAAATGTGAGGTTTACCACCTACCCTCACAGTTGCATAATCTATCTACCCCACCTCCTGTGAAGATTACCTCATCCGAAAAAGGGCAAAATGGAGGTGGGGGTAATGAAACTGGAACTGCAAAGTGAAGGTGCCACTTAAATCCTCATGCCCTAGAATAGTGTGGAAAAATTACTCATTCAGTGTCTCATTCTCAGAATCCTGTCCAAGTAGTCCAAGAAAATAGACTACAGAGAGCAAGCTTGTCAAAATCTCAGGACCAACATGAGGGCAGAAAATGGAGCCAAGCTTGGCAAGTAGCTGTTGTTGTTACCTGAAAGTTTTTCCTTCTGCCCATGACCGTTCATTTTGCTGAACTACATCTGCCAGTGCTACAGTTATAAGCTGGGCAGATACACAAAGAAACCTCCTTTCATTTCTCATAAAAATATATTGTGAACTTTCTCTAATGGTCCCTAACCCTTAACCCAGTTTCCCTCCCACCAAACTGCCTTTGGAATGGTACAGTATGCCCTGATGAAAATTCCCCATATGGCCTTCAGATCACTTGCTACTCCAAACAGCACTTCTGAGGGAGCAAAGGGAAAAAAGAGGAAAAGACTAACACTGCATGGTCAGTTTCTAGCTGGGAGCCATTAGCTGCCTTATCCCTGAAACTTTTAGACAACATCTGCATGTCCACTCCAATAACTGAGGAAAAGTTTTGAGTGTTTACTTCCACATTATTTTTATAAGAAATTAGGAGTGCTTCTAAAAGGAGACTTCTGCTTATATCTGTGTCCATTTGGTGTTAACATTTTGCTCATATTTTTATCTTGTCCTTGATAGATTTGCAGCTACTGCTTAAATACTAACACCCCCTTCCCCACAATGGTATTACTAAGTACTAAGTTTTTCTCCTTGTTAAACTGTCTAATTCCTAGGATTGCAGCTTTCTTGCAATGTCAGCCTAAAGGATGAGTTCTAACTAGGTGTTCTGTTTTTAAAATAACTGTTTTAGAATTCCCCAGGCAACACAGATCTATCTATCTATCTATCTATCTATCTATCTATCTATCTATCTATCTATCTATCTATCTATCTATCTATCTATCTATCTATCTATCTATCTATCTATCTATCTATCTATCTATCTATCTATCTATCTATCTATCTATCTATCTATCTATCTATCTATCTGTCTCTCTGTCTCTCTGTCTCTCTGTCTCTCTGTCTAATATCATCATCATCTTAGAACTGCAGCTAGCTCACAATTACTTTACCATAACCACACTTAAAACACCATAAGAACTATACCCAAAACAAGTAAACATTTATCAGTATTAGAACCATCATTAAAAATGTTTTAATATCTCTAAATTCAATAAATGCAGCATTTTTAAAACCTACAGTACACTTATTGCTTAAAAGGCTCCCTGAAAAGGAAATCTGTAGGCTGATGAAAGAAGGGAGGAGAGGGAAAGGGCTAACTTGGTTTCAAGGGCTCCCGAATCCTGGGAGTAGCACCTGAGAAGGCTAAGTGCTAAAGACAGTTCTCAGCGACACCAAAAAGAGATGGGAAATGTCATGACAAGTCCTGTCCTAGCTTAGCAGTCTGCTCTGCAGAAAGGGAAGGGGGAATGGAGGATGGGTTTTGGTTTCATGTGAAAGCAAATGGTCCAAGCAGATTTCAGAAGAGCTGTGGGCATGCTTGTGCTGATGGCAGAAAAGAAATGGGTCTACATATAAAGACAAAATCTCTAAATACTATAATTATGACATAGTAACAGTGAACCTTCTGCTCATTTGACATGGAATGTGCTATGCTTCTGATCAAAGGGAAAAAAAGAGCAAGTTATGTGGGCCTTGTGCAAAATCCGAAAACAAAGATGGGAAAAAATTCAAGAACAGCTTTCATCCTTGGAAAGATGCTAAGTGGCATCCCTTTTTCTACAGAAATGGAGAAAGTTGGTGAAATCACCCAAGGTGGCATCAGATATTTCAGTTGATTCTGCAAGACCACAGCCTCCATTTTGGAACATCATCTTGGAGATCTTGGCTTCAGCATCTGGCTAGGATGAATTTGGGGCATTTCTTTTTAAAAAATTTTTAAATTTTAACTATAACATAAACATAAATACATAAACCAAAATACAAATTAACTGTGTTCCCCACCACCATAGGCAGGACCTCTTGCAATAATCTTCTTTCTCCATCTATATTCTTCTTCTTTTATTGTCCTCTTCTCCAGAACTGCATTGATTCTTGATTTTGAGCTTTCCCTTTTCCTCTTGTTGGCACATATTCCAAAAATCTGCCCCATATATCATAAAATTTATTCTTTTTCATCTCTCCTTTCTTAATCTTTAAGTTATAAGTTAGCTTATCATTTATAGCTATATTCCATATTTCATTATACCATTCTTCCATTCGAAATTCAGATTTTGATTTCCATTGCCTAGCTATTATCAGTCTAGCTGCTGTTAATAAATTGGTAATCAATTCTTTAGTCATCTTATAATATGCCACATTCTCAAATATTGATAACAAAACAAACTCAGGATTAAATTCTATATCTTTTTCACATATGTCATTTAGTTCTTTAAAGATTAGTTTCCAAAATCTTTGTACTTTTTCACATTCCACCACATATGAAAGTAGGTACCAATTTCCTTCTCATATTTCCAACAGACTTTCAGACAACTATTGTTAATTTTATTCAATTTTGTCGGTGTTAAATACCATCTTAAGCCCAATTAAAAAATTTGTTCTCTTATTCTAATTTGGGACTATTTCTCTCCCTAGCACTTCAGTGTCCAACCAGATGAAGAGACCCACAGAGCTTGCAAGCTAGTCTGTTTCTGTTATTTTAGTGGTCTAATAAAGGTATCACCCACATTTATTTTTGGACTGTGCATGCTACGTTTTGTTTTGTTTTTTGCTCATTTATTGTATTGTATTGTATTGTATATGAAGACATGGATTTATGGAATGTCTTCATGTTTTCATGCCCCTTATATAACACTCTGACATCTAATAGAACGAAGGGCAGTTAAAATGTGTTGAATAATAATATTAATATTTGTGAGAACCATTAATTATCATTAATATAAGACCTCATCCGACTGGAGGTGGAAAAAGAGAAGCTTGTTCCAGTTAATATTTGCTCACTAGCTGGATGAGGCAATTCTGATTTTGCAGTAACTTGTAATATTAATTCTGTAATATTTTCAACAGGCAAATTAAATGGGGATTTGGCTGACACATAGCACTAGTCTCGAAATAGCGTCCATCTTCTCAACAAAGAGAGGATTTTCTGTATGGCAGCTACCTGACAATGGAATGCCCTCCAGAGGGAGAGATGGTTGACATCAAATCAAAATGTTCCTTTTTGCCCAGGTATTTTAAATATGGTTCTTTTTAAAAGAAAGAATTGTAATTGTGTTCTTGCTATTTGGTTTTGTTTTATAAAAATAGCATTATGGCCAAAATCCAACAAAGTGCTTTGATATACAGTGCCACTGAAATAGGGCTGTCCTCCTCCTCCATGGTGCCATGAAGCCTGCTCCTGGGATACCTGAGGCTCCAAGCAGGAAAGGTTACAGATTGTGGCAGAAAGTGGGGGAATCCAAGAGAAGTGTACTATTATTACTGCACGGGCATGTGACATTGTGCAACAGCCCAATTCAGCATTCCATAAGCCAACTAAAAAAATAGGGGTGCTCTAAACAAAAAATTATAACTTAGAAACTGGACCTTGGGTCAACACCATGTCTGGCACAGATATAGCAGACTGTCTGTTCTTGCTCTGTGCCAAAGTTGGTATATTGAGGATGGAGGAGTGATGTGCCATCCCCATCCCCACAGCAAATGACCAGTTGGAAAGGTTGTAGCCAACCACCAATTACGTGGTTTCCCTGATCCTCTGCAGAAGGACAGGGAAAGTGGGCCCTTTTCTCCTGTGCTAGAAATCTATTCAAAGCAATGTTTATTCAGTTTACTCATGAGTAAGGAGACAGTGGCAGCAGCAGCCAAGGATAGCTGCAGAGTAAGGGGAGAACATTGGGGTGAAGGTTGGGGAGACAGAAGGGAAGTAAACCCCCTGCTTTTCCTCCCCCCCCCCATCCCCTTCTCCTCTGCTGGGGCTGTGCTGCTTTGTGGTGTATGGAGCCCTGCAGTCAACACAATTCCCTTCCCTCCCTTTTCTCTCAGACCTCATTCAGGGGTTCAGGGTGACTTTCTTTTTTTGTTTGTTAAAAATGTAAGTGGCATATTGAAATGGCAATACATCAACCTGGCATGGTTTTAGAAATTCACTGCAATGGTTAGGGCAATACTAAAAATAAAATAAAAGATGAAAATAGAGGAGAAGGTTTCTCCACCCTCCCTTTCAATGTCATCACCCATCTAACATATCACAAATTGTCTCCTTGGTTAATACTTCCACCAATGTCATGATGATTAAAGTACCTGCCTGCAGAAGACTAAACAGAGAGTTATTTTGCATCTCAATGAATAATGTCTGCCCTCACCCTGTGATAGTTTGGTGCAGAACAGCTCTTAAAGGGGAAGGATGGACTGCTCTAAGTAGAAACTCAAGCAGAGGTCTTTTCTTTCGTGCCAAAGAGTGCTATCAGATTTCTATATGCCATAACTATTTGCCAGTATAGAGAGACTCTGTATGAGTTACTGATTCAGATCTTGCAAACTTAATCTACTGAGTCAACCTATCTCATCTCAGGTCTTCCTCCTTTCCTACTGCTCCATTCCTCTTTTCCCAGTCATATAATCTATTCTGTTCACTTCTGTATTTCTGTTATTTATTCATGGTATGATAGGTTCAAGTTAACTCATTTTTCACTTGTGAGAGGTCAGGGTTGACTTGATTGAGCACCTACTTTTCTGCTTTTCTGGCTGTCTTTCATATCTGTACAGCTCTCCTCCAACGCCACATTTCAAATGAGTTGATTTTTGGCCCTGTCTTTCTTCACTGTCTTTCTTTCACATAATATGGATGATTCTGACCTTCGTTTGCAGTGACATTCTTTGCCAATTCCAATGTTCCCTCTTTTTTTTCCAAAAGGCATAGAGACATATTTTGGAAAACATGCACACATGTCCATAGAACTTTTGGTCTGATATAGCTTTTCTTCTTCAGCTTGCCTAACACAAGAGAACAGTTTGGAAACTGGAACATAGCTTTCTAGTCTGCATTCTGTGGAGTAGGCATGGCAACTTTAATTGACCTGAGAGGTTAAAGGGTGTATATGTTTCTCCATTGTACGCATTGTATCTATTCACACCCTTGCTTCACCATTTCATTAAGTCCAAAACAGCACTTCAAAATATTTTGGGAAAGAGGGACTACAGCCCTATCCAAGCTGTTCTTACTTCTGTCTTCTCCCAGGAATCACAGTACAGATCATGTGCTCATTTTCCAGAATCCTCTAGTACCGGGTAAATTTATATGAGGGAAATTTCTATTGGAATTTGTGTGTAGAGTATGTATATTTAAACTATCATTTTAAAAAGCCAGGAAATTCAGCCATGCAAAAAACCCTCCAGTTTGTGAATGCCAGGAAATGACTCAATATTGCTGCACAATCTTGTGTCCACATTGCCATTATGAAAAAGGATGCCAGGTTTTACATAGCGAAGGGCAGCCTGAATATTGACAATACCAATGGCAGCAGTCGAGATAGTATATACAGGATACGCTCTTCTGTTCCCGGAAGTTTTTCATAGAATTGGATTGGATTCTATCTTGTGTTATTAACATTAGCCAGAGTTTTCTTTTGGAGTAAAATAACCCATATTAACCAATTACTGCTAATTAACAATTTACTATTTGGATTCATCTTCACATACCAGGCAGGTTTGGCACCTGAGCAGGAACCTAAGCAGTGATGCATTAATTAGTCACAGTTTGCTGCTATGGGTTACATCATTGCCTTTGCACTAGATAAGTCCACAACAGGATTTTGGCCATCATGCGTAACTGCAGGACATTAATTTCAAACATACTTTTTAAAAAAAAGCTCTGCAGCTTTCCCATCCAACTGAAGAGAATCAGACCTCTCTTGCCTTTGACCTCTGCTTATGGCAGAACTTGATTACTCATTCATCAGCATGTGCTGTCAGCACATAGCCAAGTCACTTAGAAAACATGCACATGATTCTTTGTAGTGCAATGACAGATGCCTTTTAATACTGAGAAGCTGAATCCAAGTACTTCACTGCGATACCAAAATAACCACTAATTTTAAATTTGATTTTTGATTTGCTGGGTTGTAAATTTTATCGTATTGCATTGGACCCTGGCTTACGTGCTATCAATATTTATAGAGTGGCTTTGCCATCAATAAAGAAACATTAGTGGCTTCTTTACTCCTTTCCTGTGTAATTTCTTCTCTCTCTTTTTTTTAGTCTGCTTCTTTTTTAATCTGTTCTTCATGTCTCTTGTGATCTAAGAATGTTAGCAACTCTGCTGATGCAGCTCAGTCATTATCTGTTCTGATTCTCAATCTGTAATTACTGCATCTGGGGATTTCACTGTTTCCCCTTCTCTCTCTCTCTCTCTCTCTCTCTCTCTCTCTCTCACACACACACACACACACACACACACACACACACACACACACACACACACACACACACACACAAACAGAGAGAGAGAGAGAGAGAGAGAGAGAGAGAGAGAGAGAGCAACAGCAGTGATTTGGTCCGTGAGAATTGCTTTGAGAACATTTACATGGGATTCTCAGTACTATATTTCCTGCACCTCCTTCTTTGAGCAAGGGCTAACTGGTTAGGCTGATCAATTTAAAATGCACTTCCACAGAGATGGAACTTGCAAGAATTCATCCTGGGTTGAATTGTGTCTGCTTGCTCACAACCTGCCATGCTGCAAATACAGTATGATGACTTGACTGATGCTGGATGTTTGACTGTTGGATGGTGGTGGGAAGGAGGGAGTAGAATTAGCATCCCCCTGACCCTGCTGCCCTGCTCTCCTCCCCTTCTCCTTACATTGAAAATACTGCTTTTACATTAATTAAGGCATCACTACCAACATGCCTCCCACCTTTGACTGCTAGAAATCAGCTGCTCCAGCCAATGCATTATGTGCTGAACAATTTAGTGATACACAACAGTTTGGACATGAATCCTGATAAACCCCATCAAATCAAGCAAGGACAGCTGGGGACCCAAAATGGAACAAATGATCTGTGTGGAAGACCCTAAAGTTCAGTTTTTCTAATAAACTTGGGTTTCACAGAAGCCAAGTTTGAATCGGCATTAGCTATCCTTATAATATCTGATGGAGTCAAGTTCTCAGCATTCAAAGTTGCATTTTATTTCTTGTCCTTAAATAAATTGAGCTTTTTAGAATGTTCGCAATTGGATCACCTAAAATATTTATATTTTCCCCACGTGGTGTCAAAGCCCTGCAAATCCTTCTGACTATTTTTAAATAATTCATCCATCCATTTGGCAGTTCTCAGGAGAGCACACTCCCCTTTTCTTCACACAATATATTTCCAAACAAGCATCCTCCATTTCTCCTTCCATTATACTCCCTTTCGGGTACACCATCAACACATTTAGTTTGCTACAGATTTGCTAAAACACAAAGCCCAGAATGAGTTTTCTTTATTTAGCAAATATGCGGTGGCTTCCCATTATCCAAGAAGCCTATTATAATTGAAAAACAGATTGAGGAAACATAATTTCATTTCAATATTTGGAATATATGAAGGTGGGGAGGAGAAGCCAGTGCTGTCCCCACCAGTTTATAAAACAGGAGCTCATTTAAAAGAACGTTCTTCTCTATTAGACATGAGTTTACTCAAGAACATGTCCAGATAGATATATAGCTTGCTATTTGGATTGCTTTTGATTCTGTATTGTTTGAATCAAATTAGGGTATCTGCATGTATTTTGGCTTGTGATCCATCCTGCCCATTTTTTAGAGTTGTTTCATTCCTTTTTGGCACAGCACTAGGGCATCAGTTTTGGGGGTAAAATTTGGAGTGCTCCTAATCAGTCTGTTTTGTAGCCCTTGCAGATGGTTAGTCTGCGCCGAAATAGAGCAGTGGGCATGTTATCTGCAGTGACGACCCTGTGACATATTTGGTGGCTGTGGCATTGAAAGGGACAATGGAGAACTTCCTTCCTCGGTTTTCATCTGTTCTACCATTTTTAATTATATATACTGTATATATATTTTTCCTATTGATGCAGTGGTATTCTACATAAATGAAATATATTGGTAGTATTGTGTGTACCACGCTAGGTAGATGCATTGCTGTTTGGCTATATTACTTACTTTATTTAACAACAACAACAAAAAGAGGAAAGTTGCTCCAGGCCATGGGAAAAAGGAGGGTCAGGAAAGGGAATATGGTAAATTGAAAGGGAGACAAATTAGAGTGATCCAGAGACTTGTGTGGACCTTGCTTGCGAGAGAGAAGAATGTCAATCCGAAGGGAGAGACAAAATAGATTGCAGAAACCAAATCACTGCAACCCTCCCCCCTCGGGATGTGCCTTATGTCCACAAAATGTCTGGCTGTTCAAAGAGGCCAGTAAATATCTCTCTGAGTGTTTGAAGGTCAGGCCTGACTGAAGATTTTATGGGCTACAGTTTTCAGTGTTTTCAATGCAGTTCACCCACAGATATGTTTATTTTCTCTTTCAAGAAGTTTTCAGAACCTCAGCTTGAAGAAGACAAATTAAATGTTTGCTATCTGATGCAGATAAGTTTGTAACCTTCAGGTTAGATTTGTGCGCATTAGCAACAAGAAAGTTCAGGTATATTTTTCTGATGCACATCTGTAAACTGCTAAGACAAACTTTTATATTAAGAATATACTTTAATTTGAATAAATGAGGAAAACTGATCTGTATTCCTGGAAATTTTAAATGTTAATTTTATTGTATTCTTTGTTACTGTTTATTGTAAATTGCATTCTGTGATTCCTGTTCTCATACCCTTCAGCTGGAGACATAGGACCAGGCACTACTACGAGGGGATGCTGATAAGTATTGAGCCTTTCCCAGAAAAAATTGAGCTAGGAAGCTGTAACTGCCACACTATTCTACATATTCCCCCAGGAAGTCAATGCACTTGCGACATCTGTCCTGCAGCTTCTAAAGTCCCTGCAAATAAATTTCTTCCGACTGCTGGTGTAACCACTCATTTGCAGCATTAGTTGCCTCCAGAACACTCCCAAATCATTGTCCCTTTAGGTGTTTTTTGAGTTTGGGGAACAGGTAATAATCAGAAGGAGCCAGTTCAGGAGAATAGGGTGGATGGGGCATCACCTGAAAGCCTGAGGAGTTCAGTTTTGCCATTGTTTCACCTGCAGTGTGTGACGAGGCATTGCAATGCAACAGGATGACACCTTTGGATAGCTTTCCTCGATGTTTTTCCTTGATGTTTTGCCTCAACTTCATCAGAAAAGCACAGTAATATTTTGCATTGATGGTTGAACACTGTTGGAGGTAGTCCACCAGCAGAACTCCCTTCTTATCCCAAAAAACTGTTGCCATTTGCTTCTGCACCGACCTTTGCACTCGGAACTTCTTTGGCCTTGGGGAACCACTGTGCCTCCATTCCTTGGACTGTTCCTTTGTCTCAGGATCATAACAGTAGATCCATGTCTCATCAGCAGTTCCCAGTTTGCCCAAGAAATCTGACTCATTTCTTGCAATGAGTTTGCAAAATGTTCCAAAGCAGCCACCAATGATGCCACACTTGTGTTGTGTCCTCTTTTGTTCGGTTGTCAAAAAGTTTGGGGATCCACTTTGCTGCCAGCTTTCTCATTTCCAAGTCATTGTGGATAATGGCACCAACTCTCTCACGTGATGTTCTCAGATATATAGCAATACTTTTGGCTGATATTCAGCGGTCCTCCATGATCATGTCATGGATGGCTTTCACATTTGCAGGCACAGAGACAGAAACAGGCCTTCCACTGGATTTCTTGCTTTCAACACCGAAATGGCCAGTTTTAAAATTGACAACCCAACGTTCAACTGTTGCATATGAAGTCTGTGACATTTCATCATGGATCTGCTTTGCACCTTTCCCTTGGAGAAACAGGAGAAATTTGATTATGGTCCTATGCTCTTCCACATTGAACTTTTTTTTGATCTGAACATGAAAGATAAGTTAAAATCATAGGTAGTTGATTTTTGCACCATTGAATACAGACAAATTGGCCAACACACCCTGCAATTTATAGCTTCCTAGCTCAATTTTTTTCTGGGAAAGGCTCAATACTTGATACATTTAACAGGGAGCAGCGAAGCAACCATAGTGACCATGGTGCTACAGCTCAGTTGCACAGCACATACTTTGCATAGAGAAGGCTCCACGTTCAGCTCCCAGAACTGTCAAGGATGGTTTGGAAATCTGCTGCCTGGTTATGTGGTCCTGGGCTATATGGGCCATTGGTCTGACTCAGTGTGCCAGCTTCCAGGGTTTCCTTGTTCCTTAGAACTGGTGGCTTGGCCCAGTTCATTTCGGTTGCCAACCAGGTCTCTGGGGCTGCAGCTGGCTGAGAAAGGGTGGGAGGCATGGAGAGGGCAGGGCCTTTAGTAATGAAGAGAAAGTCCGCCTTCAAGACATTCAGTAGTAAGCACTATTTGGTGACATTGTGACCATCCAAAGCTTGCACAGGCACCTTCCCATAGGATATTGGTTCCATGGGCATTTCAAGTGCCCACTACATATTTTACTGACTGATTGTTATTTTCCTCCTAAGCCAACAAAGATTCTCAATTCTGTTTATAACCTAATAAATTGCACACAAATGATAACTAGAAGCATTTCTTCACTGTTGCCCTTGCAGTGCAAGTAGTTTATGAAATACCCTGAAGTAAGATGAGTGCTGTGTCCTGAGGTGGCTTTAAAGGGAAATGAGATGAGTTCATAGAGAATGAGTCTATCAAGAGTGATTAGCCAAAACAGCAAAATAATAGAATCTTCTGAACTGTATTCCTGGAATTGCAATTTTTCCTTTAAAACTGAATATATGCTCTGAAAAGAAAACATGGCCTTTGTTTGCTGCCAATCAAAATTCAGTGTTACAGTGGCAATAAATGTGACAGGGATGGGTTCCATGGGGTTCATAAGGGGCCAATGCAGACCACACCCAAAGTTGTCCATCCTAATTTAAATTGTGCCTACCTCCATAGGCCATGAAAATGCCCCTCTCCAGAACAGCCACTGGCTGGGGGATTCATGGATTACAGCTCCAAGAATCTCCCAGTCAGTGATCATCTCAGTTGGGGGACTCTTTTTCCAAAAAAAAAAGAGGAACATCTCCAAGCTTTGGTTCAGTCTAAAATTCTATAACTGCACCATTCCCTGACGGAGGAGAAGCAGGGAGGAGAAGAGGGGTTATTGCCTTCATGTCCTGCTTCATGTCTACCTTAAAACATCTGTCTGGTCATTCTGGGAAACAGACTATTGTATTAGCTCGAATTTGACCTGTGCCCTTTCCATTCCTTCCCCTGCCCTTCTCGTCTCCTCCACATTGTGAACATTAAGATCTTTCTGGGAAGGCAGCTGTCTTTTGCTTGTTATTTTGCTTTATTCTTGTAAAGTAGTGTGTACATTGATGGTGACATATGTTAACCCAAGCATAATCACAGAAGTCAATTAAATTATTTTCTCATTTTTTAAAAAAAATAAGAAACATCAAAGGATGCCTGAAGTGAAATGGCAGCAACACAACAAGGAAATGGAGTGAAATGCTAGATCTTAAATTCTGCCTGAAAATGATGCTGATGTTACTTCCACCAAAGCGTAATGTTTTAGCAGTTTAACATGTTGGTGGCATTCTTTGAAGTCCCAAATGGCTTGTTTCCAGCACTAGCAATCCAAGCTCTCTTTAGTGGCTGAAGCAGGAATGCACCCACCCATTCATTGTACATGGCAGTGACCACATGGCATGCAACCACAGAAGTCTGCTGCCCTGAATCATCTTTCTCTGATCAAAAGAGGCAGGACCCTCACCACCACCCCATGCAGGAGAAGAAAGAGAAGGAAGAAATGGTACTCTGAATCTTCTCCCCATCGTAAGAGATTTGGGGGTTCTCAGAGCCAAGGCACTGTGGGAGGAAGAACCAGGAAAATCTCATTTCCCGTGTCACGCCTGCCATAGTCCCCTGGTTCTGAATATGCTTAGGAGTCAAGCAGCAAAGAAACAGCCAGAATCTAGAGGCCTGCATATAACCATAGCAGCTCTCTAGAACAGCTGCCCCCCCCCATAGGGAGGGATGAATATATAATTCTGGAGTTGACTGACAGGGCCAGCCCTAGGTCCCAGAATATCTGAGGGATCCTTTCTCTCTGTTCCATCTAGTTCCAACAACAGGGGCATTTGCAGCTATTCCAAGGAACAACCTCCCCAATGTCTGCAGTGCAGAATGCCTTGTCAGAGCTTGGAAGTTTTATTTTATGAACTATAACTCCCAGAACCCACAAACAGTGTGATTCCACCCCCCCCCCCAGCTTCCAACACATGTCATGCCATTTGCTATGGTACATTTCTATTCTAACAGGCTTTTGCTGATCAAGAGTTCTATTTAATACTTGCTTTAACTATGGACTACACTTTTATTTATTTCTTTATTTTATTTATTTATTTATTTAATTTATATGCCGCCCACTCTACCCAGAGGTCTCTGGGCGGCTTACAATAATTAAAATTCAATACAATAAAATGATTAAAATACAATTAAAATACAATTAAAATACAATTAAAATTGCCATCATCAGGACCCACAGTTGTTATTTCAATTAAAAGCCTTCTGGAACAGGAAGGTTTTGACCTGGCGCCGAAATGTCATCAACGTCGGCGCCAGACGAATTTCAGTTGGGAGGGCATTCCATAGTCTAGGGGCAGCTGCCGAGAAGGCCCTTTGTCTACAAGCCATCCCTCTTACCTCTTTGAGGGATGGCTCTTTCAAAAGGGCCCCCTGGCTAGATCTTAACTAGATCTTACTTTTTAAGTATATATACCCCCCCTCTTTTCTCCCAGACCAAACTCTGGAAGGCAGTGGAAGACAGGAGGGCCTGGCGTGCTCTGGTCCATGGGGTCACGAAGACTCAGACATTACTTAACGACTAAAGAACAGCAACAACATACTTTTTAAAATGTGTATTGTTCTTGGAGTATGGTTTCATATTACATTCTGGTTCCAAACCACAGTGGGGTGTTCTGAGCTGCGCAGGGGTGCAGAAGGACAGGATTGAAATGTCTATGGTAATAGAAATCAAAAGTTGACTCACTTTTCCCAGTCAAGAGGTCAGGCAGCAATATTCTAAACCAGCCTATGGTGCCCAACTGTCTTCTAGAACAACTCTACAAAGACCACTTTGCAACAATCAGGCCAGAATCACTGAGGCATAATAACAATGGTAAGATCTGCTATGAATAATGCATAACAGCGCCTCTCCCCCCCCCCCCCCCGCTTGCCAGCTCTTTTCTCCCAGAGTGAACTGGTGAAATATTGCTGGGGATACAGTAAACTTTCCTATGGAAACCTGTATAAATACATTGAAGGGGAAAGCACTCAGTTCATCTGACAAATTATCAAAGGCCAGCAGTGCAGAATCACGACTCTCTGGGTTCAAAAGTCACTGGATTGATCCACTCTTCACAGTGCTGCCTCATAGCTAGAATCACCAATGAGGTTAAAAACAGAAACAAACGCTGCATAATCTGTACCCTCGGGAGATCTATTTTAAAAAAAAAGAAAAAAAGAAAAGAATTGCTGTGTCAATCTCATTTCCTTGTTAGGCTCATTATCATAATTGAAGGCCTGTGGTTTGGAATGCTGCTCTTTGATATCAGTTTTTTCTTTTTGTCTATCAAGAGCTGCTGAAACAGTGGATTCCACAGTCATCTTTTCCTTTTGATCCTCTTGACTATTTTGTTTCGTTATTCATAAACATGAGCAATCACAATAAGCTTCAATTAGCTTGCTAAAGTTAAACGTTTTGGGGGAAGGAAAAAGATGGTCACTCTGCTTAAAAAGCAGCTTAGATTACAGGGGACAGTTCCTGATTGCAGCGTTCCTCAGACATGCCAAGTGTAGTCAGGAATATTGAAGGGGTGTGTGTGAATCGTGTTTACCTTCCATAATCTTGTCAGCCATTGAGTGCAGCATAAGAGAGCGATTTAGCCATTGCCTCAAAGGTAGAGCTAAATTGCTTTTGTTCCTGGAGTGCATGCTTTGTTCTTTGAGTACTGCACCTTCAGACAGTGACATATTTCATGATTGATAGCCCATGTCTAGACAGGGCATTTTTCAACCTGCTGCAAACACAGTATTTTCTAGAAAGATGAGACAATCTAAAGCCCTGTGGCAAACTTTCTAGGTCCCTTTCCTTCTATCAGGTTAGTTTTCCTCTTAATTCCTTTTAATCACACACACAGAGTCAACATGCAACTCACTTTTCTCTCAAGCACTAAATGAATGAGATACTATTTGAGGGAGGGCCTTTTAAAATTACATGTATATCCTGTCTTTTAAAGCATATTCTTTATGCTTGTTCCTTGCACTGTAAGATACAAGCAGACACAAACGTTCTGTATCCATTGTTTTTCTTCTTGAACAATAAAAATGTGGCTGCAGGTTTTTTATTATAAGATTAGAACAACTTATGGGGCTTTTTAATACCTATGTACTGATCGATGAGGGGAAAAATATCCTGAAACAAACAGACTTGGTTGCTTTCCCTGAGATTCTTTTCTGCTCTCCAGCTTTAAAACATGAAGACTCTTAATTCCCCTCTTTACTGCATTCCAACTGTCAAAAATATTTGTGTTCCCAGCCTTCATCCGAGCAAGTGGGGAAAATCTAGGAACTCAACATCACAAAAGCCATCAATAGCTATTTCAGCAAACATCTTCCAGCATTCTCAGTCCAATGAAGGGTCGTCTTTAGCAAGTAGGTAAAGAAAAGTGCCTAGAGAGAAGGTTGTCATCTTACTTGACGGCTGTAACAATATGGTGTGCAAAAGCACACAATCACTCTTCCACTATTTTCACTATGGCAGGCCTTCCAATAATTGGCACCAGTTCTCATGTGATGACCATCCCTTTTCTGTCCAAATGACATCATCTCTGCAAGCTCAGCTTTTAGTGGCAAGTCACTGGTTTCCACAAATAGCTGAATAGATTGTACTTATTGGGAAAGAGCAAGCGAGGGGCAAGCAAGTGTAACAATGCCTTGATATTCACGGTTGAACAGTTTGATTCGGCCTTTATGGGTTGGGCCATGATTAGATATGGCAGAGGCTTTGAAGGATTGGGAATATCCCTATTCTGTCTGTCTGTCTGTCTGTCTGTCTCTCTCTCTGTCTCTCTCTCTCTCTCACACACACACACAGACACACACACACACACATAGTGATCCAACTTGAACCCTCCACAAATGGATACTTCCCAAGCAACATGGGTACTCTTCCCTTTGTTACTTCAAGATAGATAGGATCATTTCAGATGACAGATGGCACCACTAAAGCAGCAGCCATTCACAGCACATCCTGGTCTAGAGAACCACAATTGGACTAGAAGAGTTCTTAGAAATTGAAAGTCCTCCATTTGCTTGCTAATGTCACATGCTGATTCTGTTGTTGTTGCTGTGATGGTGGTGTTGGACAAAATGTGCTTCCAGTTCAGCCTTCTGACATCTAGTGCCCTTCAGATGGATGGGACTAAAACTCTGAAGTCAGTGATGAGAACTGTGCTCCCAATCACCTGAAGGACTCCAGATTACAAAGAAGACACAGTTTTGCACAAACTGTAGTATAACAACTGAGACACCAAACACTTTTTTTTCCTGATACATATTTCCACAGTTCAAGGGATTATCATGCCTATAGAAATGATCTCTTCCATAATGTCCAAGTCACATTCTGTTTGCAGCTCTGGGTTGTCAGATGCCACAAGAAGCTTTCAAGTAATTAGGCATGATAGCCATCATATTTCTCCTTGAAATTTGATACTGATTTGATACTCTATAACACGGCTCTGAAATGTTGCTGTTCTACATTCCAAGGGCAATGTGTTTCAGAGATTAGGAAGTTAGAGAGAGGAGTGCATTTGGTATTCTTAGTTCCTTCTCTCAAAATGTCATTTTATTCTATCAGGTTGAAGTGAATTAAAGGAAATACAAAAGACAATCAGCTTGGAGTATCAATCAGTTATATAGCAATAATAATGTTTTCTGTTGAGTCAATAAAACAAATAGTACTGCAATTCTTTCTTGAGCACCTTGCACTGTACAGTGTGTGGTTGGTACCCAGTCTAAAGTTTAATTTGCTGCTTTGAGAAACAAATGTGTCTGGAGTTTTAGCCATGGTTGAAAATGAAAATGTGCAGTCTAGATAGATGTATGCTCCATTGACTGTAGTGCTAGAATATTAAGCCCAATCCTATATTTGCATGCAAGCAAGGTAGCCACTTTTTTTTCAATTATGCCTTTTTCAACTTTTTGATGCAGAGACAAGGCTATAATGTTTTTCCACTGTTGGGTGAAAAATCCGTTTTCTGCAATGTTATAGTAGAGCCTGGATTCCTAGTTTCAATGTATCAACTTTTATCTTCTGGGCCAGTAACATCACATGCCAGCCTGCTCAGCCTTTTCTGTTCCCCCTGAGCTTCACTGCAGTCTTCACAGTAGCTGAAGAGGGTGGTGAATTCCCCAGCACCAATACTGTATATTGTTGTGCTATGTGTGAAAGCTTACCCATTGAGACTGCAAATCAATCAACACTAACATGAGTCCTAAATGCTGGTAGAGTTTGGTGGGTTGGAATGCCTGGCTTGGAGTCAGAGACTGGAGGTTCAAATTCTCTAGAGTGCCTCCAGGGAGAAGACCCAGTCTATATCATCTGAAGCATGATGCTGGGGAGGTTATGCACTCTGCCATCTGTGTGCACAGTTGTAGCTGACAGTCTACTTTAGCTCTGTGCCAAATTTAGGGAAGCTGGCCCCAGGGTTTTCAAGTTAATAATTTTTTTAAAAAAAAGTAAAGCTGCTCGCCCTGTTTGGAAATAGATTACCCTAAACATCCCCAGATTTGAAACAGATCACATAAACTGAAAGACCAATCTTGCTTATCTGGAAAGAGAATGGTTGGTCCCACTCACTTTTTTGGGCAGGGAGAGAATTCAGGCTGCAGGAGCTGTATTAGTGATCCTCAAAAAAGGCCTTTCAAAAGAGAAAAGCTTTCTCTTTGGTATAAAACTGAGCATGTGTGGTACAGGCTAGCCTGAAACATTGCATACATTGATAGGCTGAGGAAGAGAGATATTTCAGTAAGCATTCTCCCAGAATTTCTGAGACCAAGCAGGATCCTCACATACGTTTTAAAAGGAGAAATTAGCTCCAGGTCTGGGGCAATCTGAACTTCTGATCCTGTCAATCAGGACGCAATGAACTCACTCTTAGCTAACATTTTAACTCCTTCCTGGCCAAACAGGCTTATCAGAATACTTGCAAGAGGATTCTGTATCTGGTTGTAAAAATGTAGAGTCAAAAGTAGTATTAAAAAATTAACAAAAGACAGATGTTGAAAATATTTTATAAAATATATTTTTAAAAAATAATACAGAACAAATATTCAGAAACTCACTCATTTAAGATGTGAAATTACTGCTTTTTTGCTTTGTGGCTGGGAATGGTCTTACCTGAAATTAGCAGAACTTAAGGGACTATGTCCTGTCATAGGTTCTATTCCAGCCATTTGGTTACTATACAATTGCTTGGTAATTTAAGAAATCTCCAAAGATATTATGTACTATCAAGTCACTTCTGAGGTGTTGTGATTATATGAGTTAGGGTTTTGCAAACAACCAACAGCATTTTATGTTAGTTTGTTCTCTCTTCCCACCACAATATTTTCTTTTCCAGTAAATTTTGCTCAGGTCTTAAAAACTAACAGCTGTGGCTTCCTTTATTGAGACAATCATATTAGGTCTTCCTCTCTTCTTATTGACCCCCTCTTAACTTTTCCCAGTAATACTGTCATTTCTAGTCAGTTCTTTATTCTCATTATACGTGCAAGGTAGCATTAACAGAACCACCCAGAAAGCCTCGATTTACTCATTTTTTGTTAAATGAAAGTTCAGACTTGACTTGATTGAGCACCCACTTACAGTATTTGCCTTTTTGGTGGTCTGTGGCATCTATAAGGCTCTCCCTCAACAGATACACATTTCAAATGAGTAGACACTCCCCCCCCCCCACATCTTTCTTCACTGTTCATCTTTTACATAGTATGGTTGATTTTGACCTTGGTTGCTAGTGACAGTCTTTGCTAACTCCCAGCCCCCCTCCATTTTCATTTCAAAAGATGAAGGGACATATCTGGGAAAACATGCAGGCACCATATTTGTAAAGCAAGGGTTTGGGAATCGGAAGACTGCTTTCTAATCTGCATTCAGCAGAGGAGGTATGGCAACATTAGTTTACCCGAAAAGTTAAAAGGTGTGCATATTTCTCTGTTGTATCTCTTGCGCTCATTCACATTTTTGCTTCATGATTTCCAAGTCCAAAATAGCCCTTCAAAATACTTGACGTTTACTTTCTGCTTGGCTTTTTGTTTACTTTTCCATCTTGATTAACATTAATATTGTCAATTTAAATTATTGTTTTAACTGTTTTTATGTAAGATTCTGATGTGAGCCGCCCTGAGTAGACGCAGTCTAGAAGGGCGGGATAAAAATCTAATAATAAATAAAATAAATAAATATTTGGGTACAGAGGTACTACAGCCACATCCCAGCTGCTCTTAGTTCTCCCTTCCTCCAGCAACTATGTTACAGATCACATGACCATCATTTGGGATCCTCTAGCATTGGATAATTCTACATCATGGAAGTTTCAGTTGGAATTTGTGTGTAGTTTCTATATACTTAAACTTTTTTTAAAACCAGGAATTCAATTCTTCGAAAAAAATTCCATTTTACGAATGTGGGGTATTGTGCTTCTATATCCATGATTTACAATGCCAGGAGATGGCCTAATATTGCTGCACAATATTGTGCCCACATTGCCAACTAGAAAAAGGATGCCAAGCTTTACATAGCAAAGGGCAGCCTAAATGTTGACAATACCAGTGGCACTGGCATTATCTCTAGGTATATATTGATTGGAGCCACAAAGGAATTGAAATGCATAGAAGAAATGGGAGTGAGCACAAGAGGCTATCCTGTAGACCATCTTGACTGTTGACATGGATGTGTGGACTGTTGACATTCAGGCTGCTCTTTGCTATGTTTCTTATTTTCCTGCTGGCAATGTGGACACAATACTATGCAGCAATTTTGCCCCATCTCTAGGTGTTGCAAATTATGGATACAGAAGCACAATGTCCCTCATTCATAAGGTAAGGTAAAGGTAAAGGTTCCCCTTGACAATTTTTGTCCAGTCATGTTCGACTCTAGGGGCTCATCCCCGTTTCCAAGACATAGAGCCAGCGTTTGTCCGAAGACAATCTTCCATGGTCACATGGCCAGTGCGACTTAGACACTGAACGCTGTTACCTTCCCACCGAGGTGGTACCTATTTATCTACTCGCATTTGCATGCTTTTGAACTGCTAGGTTGGCAGGAGCTGGGACAAGTGACAGGTGCTCACTCCGTCATGTGGATTCAATCTTACAGCTGCAAATCTATAGACCTTACAGCACAGAGGCTTCTGCGGTTTAACCTGCAGCGCCACAACGTCCCTGGTGAACCCCTTTACCCTATGAACCACATTCATAAGGTAGAGGGGCTTTTTTAAAGATTGAATAGGATTTAGCCAGTTATCTGTAACCCATTAGTAAAGAACATAAGCTGCTTTTATTGAAGGCTTGTATATTAAATTCTACAGTATATTAAAACAAGTAAGAGCACCCAGTGTGGTATAGTGGCTGGAGTGACAAATTAGGACTCAGGAGACCTAAGCCTGGATCCTTTCTCAGCCATGAAAACTTATCTGGGGGACCGGCAATGGCAAAACTACTCTTTAAATATCTTGGTTACCTTGAAAAACCTACATGTATGCATGTTAGCACATAACACACACATACATACATAAATAAAGAGCCTCACTTGTTGACAGGAGGCCAATTATGCCAATTTCAAGGTGCTCTGAATCCATTCCTGGTTTTAGTCTGCACTTTACAGGAGCTATATAAGGCATGGGACTGTTTCCCACAAATATGTTCAGCACCTTGGATAGTGTTCAGAAAGTGCAGAATAAACTCCAGCACTAATTCAGAGCACCTCCAAAATTGCAATCCCTGTTTCCATTCCGTGTTGACTGCCATATACTAAACTGTTTTATTAAACTGTGGCACACGAGGTCAGTTAGCCAATAATCCCAGCTGGTTTTCCTTATCACCCCACCCCCACCCACACACTGGCCAATTTCATCAATTTCTAAGGGATGTGATTTCCAAGGAATTGGACTGAACTTTAGCAGGATCATGTCTGGGTGATCAAAATCCATGTAATCCCATCCCATCTCCATCCCTACTCCAGAGGAATGCAATAAACTGGAGGAGGAACAATTCGACCTAGGAAACAGGTGAGCAGACCCCAGGCTTCAGCAAAGCCTCCTTGACTTCCACGTCCCGCCTTTAAAAATAACGGTGGGAGGAAGCGATCTGGAATTTGACTCGGAAAAGCCACAGGCTTTATTGTAATCCTGATAAGTGTAGGCTGGAGAACGGCTGAAGGAGCAGCGCCGGAGAAACGTTCGTTCGTGCAAAATGTATGTACGAAATTGCCGGGCTGAAAAGAAGCGAAGAGCGGGCGAATTTAGTTCATTTTATTTATCCGGACGTATTATTACTTAAGTGGAGCAGCGTGTCTCTCAACGCGGGCATAGATCTGCCTGGTTTCTTCCCCACTGTTCATGATCATGTCTCTTCCATCCATTTGCCTTTTCCCAGTCCTATATAACACACCTTTCCCCCCCCCCCCCAAGAGCGCGCACAGAAAAGACGGTCGGGAAAAGACGTGTGGGGAGTTGGTCACGTGTCCAGCCCATTAACGAGTTTTGGAAAGAAGAGAAACAGGATCCTCGCGGAGGGAGCCGCCAAGAAAGAAGTGAGCGAGAGCTTTTCCCTCCTGCAAATCACGTCGAAGGACATGATTAATCTCTTTGCCTTCCTGGAAATCTGACATGCCCGAGAGTTACGGCGCGGCGCTGGCGGCTGCCTCCCCCTCCCCCCGCCCGCGCCTCTCCGATTTCGCCATGAAACTGTTTTTTGCATAAAAAGCGGCAAAAAGTCCTCGGCGCTCTAATCGGCCTTTACAGCTACCTCGGCCGCCCAAATACTTCTGTTTGAAGGCATGCGTTATTCGCCCTGCATATCAACGCAGGGCTGTGGCAGTGAGGCCGCCTTCTCGCCCCAGTCAACGAGGAGAGGGAGACGGGGCGGGAGGCGAGGTAGTCCTGCGAGAAGAAGGGGCGATTGGCAACGAGGTCGCCCGTACAGGGCTTGCCAGATGGGATCAACCAGAGCGACCGGCTTCCCTGCTCCCACCCCGACCTTTATTGGGCGAGGGGGAAACGCAGCAGTGACCCACCTGAAGACAATCTCCTGCCCAGATTTACAGCCCAGCCCTATACTTCTCTACCGTTTTGTTCTTTAAGTTGCTTCCCCCGGATCGTGACCCTAACAGGCTTTTTGAAGTATGAAAGACATCCGGGGGACGGGGTGGTGGTGGTTTGACTCACTTTGCAATGAGTTTCCATAGCCCAGCAAGGTTTTGAACCCAAGTCTCCCGAGTCCCCCTCTAACTCTCTGCGCACTGGTTCTCTGTCTTTTCTCTGACAGAAGTCGCCCTGAGGTCTCAGCCAGCCTTTCTCCGAAGTAAGGGAGCCGAAGATGGCCGCCTCAGCATCCTGTGTTAGAACTCAAAGGCGAGGGAGCAGAACCGTCCAGGAGGCTATCAGCCCTGAGCGCACTTCGCAAACTTGGGAAGATATATATACCCACACAGAGGGAGACAGACACACACACACACACACACACACACACACACACGTCCCGCGCGCGCGTGCCCTGGCTCGCGCTCCTTCCTTGTCAAGTCCTCAAGGTCTGCTCCGGCAGGGAGGCTTCCCCCTGACCCCTGTGGTTCCTGAGGGGATTCATCAGGCGCCCCGTCCTGGCAATGGCACGTGAGGCAGCCTCTTCGGCGCCTTTCCACTGAAGGGGCGCGAGGCGTTCCGCAAGACTGCCTCCCCGAAACGTGCGGAGAAGGGGGCCAATGTTTGGCCTCTGAGGATTGCAGCCCACACTCCTCTGGCCGCCCGCCCGCCTCTTCCCGCTGTTCTCCTCACCCCCACCCCTTTCCCTCGGGGCTCCATCCCGCGGGGTCCTCCCGCCCAAGGCACACGCCTGGGTCCCGTCGGCGGGAGGCGCACCCAGCAGCGCCGTCGGCTCACTCCGCGTCGCCCTCCTCCAGACGACCCCGCCTCCCCTCTCCCACCTACCCACCCACCCCAGGCTATTCTCATTAGCGGCTGGGGGCTCCCTCGCTTGCTCTTTACCTCCCTTCTCCCTCCAGGCATTGGCGAGGCCGCCTGTCAATCACACGCCAACCTCTCCCGCCCGGCGCGCCCCCCCCGCCGCGCGCGCCGCTCCATCTCCCCCAGCGCCGCGCGACGGGGCTCAGGAGCGCCGCGCCACCATCGAGGCCAGGCGGCGGCTGGGGTGGCCGCGAGCTGCAGGCGCGGCGGCGAAGCGGCGGCGAGCGGGAGACCGAGGGCAGGGCAGGGGAAGGGGGGGGTGTCAGCGGGATGCTGATGGAGGAAGAGATGCAGCCGGCGGCCGAGGAGGGCCCCAGCGGGGCCAAGATCTACAAGCAGCAGCGCAGCCCCTACAGCGTCCTCAAGACCTTCCCCAGCAGCCGGCGGCCGGCGCTGAGCAAGCGCTACGAGAGACCCACCATGGTGGAGATCCCGCAGGTCAGGGCGGGCAACGGGCACCACCAGCAGCACCCCCACCCCCACTCCCACCACCCCCAGCACTCCCACCAACACCACTTCCAGCAGCAGCCGCTGCCCGCGGTCGCCTCGTCCTCCTCCCTGACGGAGCACCAGCTGCCTTACCAGGCGCACAGCTCCTACCCGGGCGGCAGAGCCTCACAAGGCCAGCCTCCCCGGACGCCGGCTCCGCAACTGGGACACCAAGCGGCTCCCGCCGCCGCCGCCGCCGCCGCCGCGTCGTCGTCGTCGTCTTCCACCACCTCCTCCTCCTCCTCTTCGGCCAGGTACGGCCACAGCCACCAGGGGGCACCAACGAGCAGCAACGGCGAGGGAAACGGCAGCCTGGAGCTGAGCGCAGGTATCAGATTTTGAGGGGGGAGATGGGGGCGGAGAGCTTGCTGGTTTCATGTGAAATGAATGATGGCTCTCCCACGTTAATTTTTAATGCCAAATTTCCCCCTGTCGAATGTGAAGTAACAAGAGCACCTCTGAGCATGTACAGAAGGCATTGCAGTCACAGGGTTTGTCCTTGACAGGGCATTCTGAGTGGGCCTTGCACATTATTTTGACTACCCAGTAGCACTATAAGATAGTCCAGCATTTAGTGTTCATAGTATAGACTGAGAATACTGGGGCTAAGAAAAATTGTTGAGGAGAGATTTGAACTGGGATCTTCCTAGCTCACACTCTCAGCCACTGCAGGACATCGGGTCTCCTGGGAACCACCTGCACATATCTTTTGTACAACATCTCTACGTTTAATTTCTGCTCAGTTCTGTAATAATAATCTTAGAACTGCAGAGCTGTGAGGGACCCTATGGATCATCTAGTCCAGCCACTGTCAAGGAGCCACAGTGGGGAATTGAACTCCCAACCTCTGGCTCCACAGCCAAATGCTTTAAACCACCGGACTATCCAGCAGGCCTGCGTTGTAGAGGATTTGGACATTGAATGAAGACTCAGCAACCGTGGTTGGAGGTGAATATTCCATGTTAAATCTTTCTGATATACAACCCCCAACACCCCCCACACTAAGCAGGACCTCAGAAAATTAGAGATGCGGACCTCTTCGCTTCTTGTCTCTGATCTGTGGCTCTGCAGATTGTTTTGGGGGACATGTTTGGTGAGCTGTAAAGCAGCTTTCGGTGTATAGAAGACGGGAGGGATTCTAAGCATGCACAGAGTACTTTTCCCTGGCTTCTGAATACTCATGCCATGCAACTCTGAGACACAGTATTTTTGAGCAAGGGATTTATAGAGTGGGAAAGACTGATTTCTGGGCAAATATTGATTCCAATAGTTATTTTTAACAAATAAATAATTGGAGGAGGATAGGAAATCAGCCAGTGTGGTGTAGTGGCTAGAGTAAAAGACTAAGGGTCAGGACACCTGAGTTCAAATCTCGTTTCAACCATGGAAATTCAGAGGAGGTGGCAGCACCGGTAAAACCATTCTTTGAGTATCTCACATCCCTTGAAAACCCTGTTAGGGTCACCATCAATTAGATGTGACTTTAAGGAACATAACTGTGAACACATTTCACAAGTAGTTGGAAGTTTGACTCCTAAATGCTTAGCATTTGAAAAAGGTTCCTATTGCTTAGAACTTTGAAAAGTTAATTGGGGGGGGGGGGGGGAGAGACGAGCTTACCAGGCTGGAGACTCACTGATTGCTTGAGGCATTCTGGGAGCTAGAGTCCAAAATAATAGCTTCTCAAAACTCTGCTACAGTTTGGATTGACCAGCAGAGACCTAGATCTGCTCTCCTAAATGTCACACTCTCCCCCAAGCTGCCATCCCAAAGGCAAGAAGAAGAGTATATGGTGGAAATATTGACCACAACAGGATTTACTGTTGGCCTAGTGTGAAGATTCAGAGCTGGGCCCTGACCTGCCTGCCATGCTTAGAAGATCCCCTCACAAAACTATGTTGCTGTCCATAATTATGCTACATGAGCTTTTGTTGCTGACCTTTAGTGAGCAGGGGTAGCTTTCTCAGGTGGCAGATGATGAGGGGGTGGAGAATGAAAAGAGATGTATGCACTGTGTCACCTGCTGTCCTGGCTGTTGACTGTTGAAACAAGTTTTGACTGCCAAGGTGGTCAATGTTGGCACAGAGAAGTAGGGTTGAGAGTGGAGAGACATGTCAACTTGGTCTTTGCCTCAGGCTACAAAAAGCTTGGGCTCAGATTTGCAATGGCTCAGGAAGGACCCCAGAGCAGTTCCAACCCAGCCCCACTCCTTAATCTTTCTTTAACTCTAAACTCCACCTTAATTCCAAGATCTAGCACACTGGCACCCATCTTCTGGCAGCTGATCCCATACCACATCCTAACAAAATAATCTGGGCACAAATCTGTTGTTCAGGACCCCTTCCCTTAGAAGAGGACTAGGAAGGGGCATCACTGAGTCTTTCCTAAAAGCAACCAATGTAGAAAGGAGGGAGGGAAAAAGAGAAGGAGCAGTTTTGGAGAGAAGTACGTCTTTATATGCTGTCCGTTCTTCTCATCCACTTCCATGTTGAGCCCAGCAATTTTGGGATGACTTCACCTCTGGGTGTTTGTTGGTGAAAAAAATATTTATGTCCACTGCAGGATTCTTTTCCCCCATCCCCACAAAGCCCCCTGCTTCTGTGCCTTGCGTGAGTCCTGAACCCGAGCCTCCATCAGACGCTCACCCCTTTTCCAGATGGAGTAGCATTGCCATTGGAGGAAAAGAGGAAGGAGATGTACTGTTTTGCCTCATGCATTCTTGTTATATTGCTTGTATTTAGGGAAGATTTTGTCTGCCATTCAGTATCCCTTCTTACCCTGGTTTTGATAGCATTGGGCATCTCCACTCCGAATATACGTTCACACTGAATCTGAATTATGCAGGAAATTGTAATAGAACTGCTGGCCTGTAAACTGAATTAGAAGTTAAAACTCCTGAAAGATCTCATTACCGTGCATGTGCATGGACACACGGACACATACCCCTTTCCTTCAACAGCCTGCCTTCAGAAATACATTGCATGTAAAAAATTGTGTCTGTAGTTCAGAGCTCCCACTGTCCGACTATAGGTGTATATTTTGTGTCAGGAAGAGACTAGAATCCAGTCCTTGACATCTCTGTTTGCAACTAGTGAGAGCAGACCAGCCTCATACAATACCCATCAGCATGGCCAGCCCCCATCAGCATGGCCAGCACTGGATGGGATCCTGGGAATTGTAGTTCAACACATATGGAGGGTACCAGGTTGGAAGAGGCTGGGTATGGCCATATGGAGCAGTAGAAAGATTGGTGGCCAGATTCTTAGTGGTAGACATGTTAGGTTTGTTTAGTTAGGTCTTTCTCTATTGGGCATATAGAACATCCGCTCCGAAGAGAGACTGTTACCTCCTGTTGTAACAGCTGTTGTAAATACTACTACACTCATGATTTAAAAACAAAAGAAAAAGGAACCCGACCATGTAGTGTTTCATGGCATGTCTAAACCTTTTTGTTGGGAATGGTTCTGTATTGGTACCAACTCCACCCTCCACAGCCTTATGATCAAAATTATTGCTTTTCCTGTTCTATTCTGCAACCTGATGTGAAAGCCACATGCAGCTTCTTTTTAAAAAAGGGGGGGGGGGTGATGGGAACAAGATGGTGATTTGCAGGATGGAAATCACTATTGGACTGGCAATCTATTCTCCAGCTGTTGAGATTCGAGGTACATGACTAGAAGAAAGTGAACTAAAACCTTCCGCATCCAAAAAAGTGTAAAATTCTGTAGTCTTTTCTGTGGGGGAGGTGTTAACTGGGAAGAAGACAAGATCAAAATATTTCTGTCTCTGAAGGTATGAGCCTTGAAGATGTTAAATGGATCTATCTCTTCCCCCCCCTCTTCTTTTACTTTTTCTTCTGCTGCTGATGGCATGGCACTGGAGCTCACGTAGTTTTTGATATGCAGCCTAAATTTGGCACTAGGAAATGGGAAATTGCATCTTTAAGCAGACTACAATCAAAAATGTATTACAATAAATCCTATATAATTGCATAGGTCATTCTCTTTAATGAGATTTTATTAACCTGACTGTCAGGCTTTTGAGTCAGGCAGATATTTTATCTTCTTCAACTGATAAAAGTGTCAGCTATAAACCACCATATAAATATTCATAAATCTACACATCTGTGGCAGCCTATCAGCATCATTCTTTTGGACATTAAAAGCATTCTAATTACTTTCTGTCTAGCAGAGCTGAAAGGCTGCCTGTTATAGTATGTGCTTGGCAGGCATGATTGCTTTTGTTTGCCATCACAAATAACAGCATCCCCAGTTTTATATACGGAGGGTCCAAGCAAATAGTCCGGGTTTGTCTGAACAGGCTGAATATTGAGAGGCAGCCATCTGGTTTTGATAGCATTGGGCATCTCCACTCATCCGTTCATTGTGACACATCCTTTGCTTATTTATTTATGCGGAAGAACGGAACATGGTGAGGCAATCAAAGCTTGCTTTGGTAGCTTTGACACACACCCCTTTTGCTGATGTTTTGGTCTATTTCAAATATAGTAGTACTAAAAATAGCTGCTTCTATCGAATTCTGTAGATATATTATATGCTCCCCACTCTGTGTAGGCCAGATGCATTGTTGAAGCTATGCTTCCTCTGTACTCCCCCATGGCAAGATAGAAGGTGCTTCCCTGGGATTGTAGGACCAATCCTGTGGAGGCCTTTTACCATCTTATCAACAATCAGGTTGGAAACTGGCCACACATGACATAGAAGGAACATCAGGCACTGCCTTGTACGGAATCAGATGATTGGTGCCGCTCACCGAGTAGTGCCAACTCTGACCGGTAGCAGTGGGCCAGAGGTTCAGGCAGAATTCTTTCTTTGCTCTCCCTAGACACCTCTAATGGGGTTCCTTGGTGATCTGCTCTCCAAGTAGTAACCAAGTGTGACCATGCTTAGTTTCCAAAATCAGATGAGATCAGATGTATTCAAGATGATATAGTGAGCTGACCTGCCTACTGTGTATCCACACCCAAATCATGCAGCAGTGTGTAACAGCTACAAGACTCAGTCCTCACTGTGATATAGGAACATGTGTAGGGAGACTCTTTCTTTAGCTCAAGCATGCTTTTCCCACTGCCTCCGGAATATTGTCTGAGTGTACAGAGGCATACCCTTGATCGGTCCAAGTATTGTACATATTGTAAGACGAACACCCACATTCATGTTCTCTATCATAGATTGAGAGTCTTTTCAGGAGCCTTTATTAACTATTCAGTTTGTACTAGTAGAAGTAGCTTTTGCTAATTGTTTTCCAGAGCTTAAAAGGGTTAGGTTTTTGGACTATTACTCCCAAAACCCACATAGACATTGTGACCACTGACAGGGGTCTGTGGGAGCTGCAGGCCAGAAAAGGACCTTTTCTAGTGTCTTAAGGTATTTTTGCACCACTGACATACTCTAAGAGTGATTTCTTCCCTCAAGGAGAATGCAGGTCTTTTCCATGTTTCAGGAACAGCATTTTTAGCATCCACTACAAACTATACTTCCCAGGATTTGTTGGAAAAAATCCACAACAGTTTATTAAGTATAAAATTGTGTGCATGTGCACATGCACCCCTGTGCCTTCGGATTCAAACCATGCTTTAGTATTCTATACGTTTGTATGTAAATTTCCTGATGATCAGGTACTTGCATTGATTACTGCAGGTTTTCTCTCTGTTTTCATTTTTGTAACAGAAGGTAAATAATATTGGAATTCAAAGGATACTGATTTTCTCTTCCTCCTCCCCTGTTTCTCCCTGGAAGGAAACAGATATTCTCATTTGCTGCCTCTCTTCTATATAACCCTGTAACCATTTCAGAAACAGGTCTTTCAAAGTAGTGATTTTCTGTATTTTGCTGTGATATCCCCAAGCGAATTCAGATCGTTTGGGTGGAAGGTGGAGATTATTATATTCTTTCATTATCAAAAGTCTCATGCTGCAATGCCCTTCAGAAGACATTTAACTGTCTGGTAAATATGATTGGGTACAGAGTGTTATTGCTTTCTTGGTCTGAGAGGTGCACATAGGTAGGAAATAGGCAGAGTGATCTGGGAAGGTAAGAGTATAGCAGCTGAATACTGAAATTGTTGCTGTCTTCCACTCAACACATTTTACACTTTTGCATCTAGATGTATGTGAGAACGTAATTGTTTCAGCGTCACAGACATGTTTTGTTCTTAAGGAAAAAGAAGAAGGAAGACTATGCTAATGTCTTAGTTCCATCAGGTAAATATATAAAATAAATAATCAGTCTGAAAGGAGAGAAGTTCTTAGATGGGCCCAAGGAATTCTTTGGTATGGTGGATAAGATAAGTTTACCTTGTGATAGTCAAGGTTTTTACACATTTCAAAGGAAATTCTGCCTCTGTCCCTTCCCTACATTTGCCAAATGCTTCTTTTACACCTCTATTTCTTCTAAACTGCTGCATGGTGGTACATTGTTTGAATAGAGTCTGCATGCCTAAAACCAATGAATATAAGTCCAGATGATTTTGCCAGTTTCTAGATATTTCTGGAGAGAAGCCTTTGCAAAGGTTACACTTACACAGCAGTTTACTGTTAATTCAAATATTAATAGAATAGACTTACACAATGGGGATCTGATGTTATGAGCCCCTTGTATCTGCAAGATCCTAGAACATATCACCTGATTGTTGTAAGATTAGGTGGTTCACATTATACAGTAGGACCACTGTATCTGCAGGGGAATGGTTCCAAGCACCTCCTAGATGCTGAAAAACACAGATTATAACGAATGCTGTTTTAATAGTGAATGGTGTACGTAGCATAGTCTCTAGCTACCTTTAGTGGCCAGTTCTGGTAATTTCATCTTTCAAAATATACATTTCTAGAATTTTTCTTTTAATATTTTCAGAGTGGATAAGTGACTCAGCGGATACTGATCCCACTGATACAGGGGGCCTACTGTATTGTAAATTGCATCTTTCTCGATCTTGTCTTTTAATGTGTGTGTTACTTATTGTAGTGCTTCCTGTTTTTGTAAGTATTGGCCAGAAGCAAATAAGAGATACTCACTTATGCTTGTGAGTTGGGACAGCATTAGATTGTGAAATGCTAAAAAAATAAGTGATTATTACATATAATACCAGTAGTCATATATAGAGTGACTGAAATGGACTGGCAGGTGAGAAGGTAGGATCTAAGTTATTCTTGAATCCATTGTGCATTTATTATATTTATATCCTACCTTTCCATTAAGATGGAGCCAGCAGTTGGGGGATTGATTCTTCACTGTGCCTTCTAGAAGAGCTAGCCTATGTGGTCCCTGTACTCTGTATCTATAAAACCTTGGAAAGCCTTGGACTAAGTTGAAATTGACATGATCACACATTATTTATTATTATTATTATTATTATTATTATTATTATTATTATTATTATTATTATTATTATTATTATTATTATTATTATTATTATCATCATCAGCATCAGCATCAGCATCAGCATCAGCATCAGCATCAGCATCAGCATCAGCATCAGCATCATCATCATCATCATATTCTTCTTCTTCTTCTTCTTCAGTGAATCAAGGTAGTATACATGGCATTCCTCCTCTCTGCTTTATTCTCACAACAAACCTGTGTGAAAAATTGGGCTTGGAAAAGGGGATAGGAGCAAAGAAACAGAGCGACCGGCCCAAGGTCAGCCCATATTTTAATGGTTCAGTGAACTTAGATCTCACAGGTCTCAGTCCGTTTGACCACTTCACTGGCTCCATGCATCACATGTAGGGAGAAGGAAGCTTGCAGTAACTAAGAAACTATACGTGTACAGTGGATGTATTGTCTCACCTTCCTGACCTTCTTTTATGTTGCTGTGTTCTGTTTCTGCATGTCAATTGGTATTTCAAAGTGGAAGGCCTTGCATTTTAATAATGAGGTAAATGAGTCTTCCAAAACTGCTAGCCTATTAAAAATACTAACCCATCTGGCTATGCATACCGATATAAATCATTTGTGGGGCGGGGGGGGACATCAGCTGGTTGGGCTGGGATAAGGGGACAAACATACTTCCCTCCAGTTTTCAAAGGTCTTGTTCCCTGGAGGCAAGGGGGAGGGAATGTGGTGCTTGGTGTGCAGAGATTCTCAGGCATCTGCAGTCAGGGCTGGGTGGAGGACTTTGTCTGAATCCCTGCACAGTCCCTGCCAAACATAGTAGAGGGTACTGAGGTGGGTGGACCAGTAGCCTGATGAAACACAAGGCAGCTTCCCATGTGGCCCTTTCTCACTCCCTACATAAGTGACTCTTTGCAAACCTGAGATTTCAGCACTCTGGAAAGTTCGGGTTCCTTCACACAAAACCTTTGCAGTCCTTCCATTTATCCTTTGAGTAAATAAGCCTTATTGTTTCTGAACTGCCTTATAAGGAGGAGATTCGATGGTGAAAGACAAAAGTTTTCAAGCAGGCCAGTTGAGTTTGTGGCTGGGTTAAAGTCTGAACTGAGAACTTGGTGTGGGGGGGCAGCTTTAATCCTCTCTCTCCCATCACAATCCCACTCAGAATGCCCCATAAACACCACAATTTGCCTGCTATTCTTGGGGCGGAGGAAGCTATCATTGACACCAATGAAGACATCAGTCCTACAAGGGCAAACTGTGGGGTAAATGTTATATCTGGTTAGACCCTGAGGTGATCTTGTTACCATACCAGACTGGTACAGAGAAGGCATTTCCTGCCATCACATTTTGAACAAGAATGTTTAAGCTTATGCCAGTATCTTAAGACCAAATCTCTAGCACAGCGATTGCTATGTAAATTTACTCTGTGCATTGAAGAGCAGTGTGACTTGGCAACAGCAACAGCACATTTTCCTCTTATTTATTATCCAGATGTACTGAACTCGTGTGTGGACCTGATAATGGACTGGATGAGGGTTAATAAATTGAAACTCAATCCAGACAAAACGGAAGTGCTGTTAGTGGGTGCTTCGTCGGACAGGCTGGAGGCCCATTTCCCTGCCCTGAATGGGGTTACACTCCCCCTAAGGGACAGGGTCCACAGCCTGGGGGTGCTCCTGGACCCCAATCTAACATTGGAAGCCCAGGTGGACTCGGTGGCCAGGGGCACCTTCCTTCAACTGCAGAAATTATACCAGCTACGGCCCTACCTGGACGAGCGGAGTCTCATGACATTTACACATGCACTGGTAACATCTCGCATAGATTATTGCAGTGCGCTTTATGTGGGGCTGCTTTTAAAGACGGTCTGGTGACTGCAACTGGTCCAAAATTGAGCTGCATGGCTGGTGAGTGGTGGGGCCGCTAGGGAACACATCAGGCTGATCCTGTTTGAAATTACATTGGCTACGAGTTACTGCCTGTGCCTAATTCAAAGTGCTTGTAGGACATATAAAGCCTTAAATGGCTTGGGTCCTGGATACCTGAAGGACCGCCTCCTTCCATATGAACCTACCCGGAAGTTAAGATCTAGCCAGGGGGCCCTTTTGAAAGAGCTATTCCTCAAGGAGGTAAGGGATGGCTTGTAGACAAAGGGCCTTTTCGGCAGCTGCCCCCAGACTATGGAATGCCCTCCGGACTGAGATTCATCTGGTGCCGACACTGATGACATTTCAGTGCCAGGTCAAAACCTTCCTGTTCCTGAAGGCTTTTAATTGAAATAATATCAACTGTGCATCCTGATGGCAATTTTTAGAGTATATATTTTAATTGTATTTTAATTGTCTTATCTTTTTATTGTATTTGAATTGTTGTAAGCCGCCCAGAGACCTTTGGGTAGTGTGGATGGCATACAAGTTAAATAAATAAATAAATAAATAAATAAATAAATAAATAAATAAATAAATAAATAAATAAATAAATAAATAAATAAATAAATAAATAAATAAATAAATAAATGTAAAGTGTGAGAGAAACATTGTAAGTCAGAAGGAAGCACAAATGGAAGATGCTTCTCTTTGTGTATTTGCGTCTATGTGTAGCAGCCTCTTTCTCTGTGAGCTGCGTATCTGGAACATGTGTTGTGGGAAAAGCTAGCAAGTTCATCTTTTGACTGTTGTCCCCAAAGAGCACAAGAGAGAAGGTGTGTGAATCCCTGAGGGAGGGACTCTTTTTATGAGGTGTCACCTTGAACTATATCACTTCATACCATGTTGTACCACCACACAAGTGGATGTTGCCTATTTCAAAGCCTCTGCTGCCATGTTTAAAAACAAAAACAAGCCCACCCTCCCTGCATGTGGGAATATTGCTGAGCAATATGAAAAGTGTTTTCCCAGCTTAGCTGCTGTATCATCTTCCCACATTCAAGGAAACCGTAACAGCTTAAAGATTTCTCTGGTCTTGGTTAGAGTTGTTCTTGGCAAGACAATAAATAAACAATGCATCCCTTTTTGTTTTTGTCAGAATTATGGCCAAGACAGATAGGTGCACACAAACTATTTAACCACACTGCCCAGGTTTTACCTGGTGTGACTACCTTCCAGGAGAGCCAGATGTGCTGATGGCTGGAGAAAATCCTCCTGCCCAGTATCCATCGCTCACCTTGTATTACATCTTTTATTACTCTGACTCCTCAGTTCTCAAAGGATTTACCAAAACTCACAAGGTTGAATGTTGTAATTTGCAACAATTTCCAACCCTGCCAGATAGGAATGCCAAAATACCCATGAACTGTATGGAATCTAATAGTTGGTCAAGATAAGGTCTTTAGTATCCCGACCCTCTTAAACTAACCAAACTTCTACAAAATTTTATTATGTTTATTGAAAGTGTAGCAAACAAGAAATCAAAAGAATAAAGTTCAAAGTTTCAAAAAGTATTTCCAAAAGCATTTCAGAAACATTGTGGAACAAAGAACATTCAGAAGATATCTGAGTCACAGGGAGTTTCAGAACAATGCAGAATACAAATCAGGTGACAAAGCAGCAGGTGAGCATAGTGAGAACACTATGCACTATTCTCCTAAGAGAGACCCATGGAAAAGACCCTGATGTTGGGAAAGTGTGAGGGCAAGAGGAGAAGGGGACGACTGAGGATGAGATGGTTGGACAGTGTCATCGAAGCGACCAACATGAATTTGACCCAACTCTCAGAGGCAGTGGAAAACAGGAGGGCCTGGCATGCTCTGGTCCATGGGGTCACGAAAAGTCAGATACAACTTAACGAATAAACAAGAGAGACTGCTAAATTAAGCAAACTCTTTTTCCCAGTTTTAAACCCATCATCCACCTTTCTAGACCTTTCAAGGGAATTTACCAGTCAAGCTCTGAGTTGTGCTAAAACTTCACAAAGACAGTAAATTCTCCTCAAAATAACGTCAGATTCTCCCCCTTCCTTCACTTCAACTGAAATCAGTTTTCTTAACTAGTCTGTTCTGGGAGGGAGCATTGACCTTCGAAATTCCTTCTCAAATTGATAAAAACACAGTTGGTAAAGCTTTCCATTTCCCCCTCTTTTCTGACCTACCCATCACAGCGCAAGTTAATGAGCCTGCATTTCAAAGGCAATTGAAACCATCATCCCCCTCATTTTCCAGTTTCTTGACAGTTTTGTTTGTAAACTTTGCACCCATTCAACTGTTAGTAGCACTAGAAGATCAACAGCCTCTGACCAGCTTCCAAACTCAGGGCAAGATCTGAGGGACATAGAGACATGCATAGCACCACAGAAGCTATCCCACCCCATTTATTTCCAGTCTTGTTCTCTTTGTTGTACAAGGTGCTTTGTTCCTTCCTCAGAACAAAGATGTTCCCCAGCACAAGCTTAAATTTTGTTTGATCATTCACAATTCCTGACTCACTTCAGAGAATATGAGTTAGGACATCATTCAGTGGTTCTTCTGTGAACATTTGTTCCCATGAATGTGGCCACGGAGCATGTGAGGGCGTGAAATCTACACAGATCTTCTAGACCTCTTTACTGAACCTTCAGTCGTTGTTTAAGGCAGCCTCTAGTGTTCTTGTATTTCAAGATACAGAAGGAATTTTGCAAATATTCTACTCCAATCTTCTAAATCAATATTTATGCCATTGTTTGCACCATGTTTCTTGCTGTTCATTTCGGTATTTATTCCACAGTCTGCATGATGCTAGTGCTACTCACAAGTGTATCAAGTCTTTTGGTATGAGCATGTGGTGTTGTTGTGTTCTCCTGACAGAACTGTTTGTTTGTTTTTATAGCATTTCCATTGATGTTTTACAGTGTTTCAAGTTGCATTATTTTGTCTTGCTTTTTGCTTTTGGGAGTTCCTCTATCAGTCCTTTGGGACAGTTGCTGGGCATGTCCAGATAATATAATTTATGATATACTGAGTGAAGCATGGCATGGGAGTGAACCCTATTCCTTTTGCCTGTTTTCTGCTCACGTTGATAAGTAATACAAATGCAGTGCAATTTCTAAGTTGTATTTTTTTTAAAAAAAAATCCTCCTGTTTTAGCACTAAACTGATACAGCATGAATTCAGGCATTTTCCATGTCTTCTCAGTTCAGTGCTATTTCAGTTGCTGAACATTTTAAAGAGATATAGATGCCAGCAAAATGGGTAGAAGAAAAAATGGTGATAATGATAAAGTAGGTGAGACAAAAGAGAGGCTATGTGATGTATGGACACTTGAAATGCATCTTTTCATTTCTGTGTGAACAACAACAGAGATTTAAATGTCAGGCTGCACACTGACCCAAGATAAACTTTTGTGTGGTCACATCCTCAGATGCTTGGCAAGAAGCAAACACATATTTAAACCAGAGGTAGGGAGCTTCAGTCCTCCAAATGTCTGGAACTTCAACCCCATACTCCCCAGCTGCTAAATTAAACATTAGGGAATCATGGAAGTTTTTGTTCAAAACATGTGTTGGGGAAAGTTTTAATACCCTGTTGTAAAAATGTTGTTTTGCAATGACTGATAATGCCCTCTTATTGTACTCTCTCCACCATCACAAGGTGTGTAACTGAGAATATGTGCAGTGTTTAAAAGTTTGCAACCATTTAAGATATAAGTCAGACCAAATATTTATAATTTCATCTCTCTTGCCTTCTGTATGTGAACATTTTGGTTTTGAATCATCTGATCCTGTGTGTATTGTCATTTTTATGGTAAAAAGGAAAAAGAGGCAACAGGGCAACAACTTTGTGTTGCAGATTTGTCTTTTGCTGATTTTAAAATTTAGTAAGTTATTTACATTTATATTTGCAGTGTGGATCGTTCTATTCATCTAAGAAAAAGCCATAATGCTGAGCACAGTGTATAATAACCTGTCAGATCTCCATCCATATCTTGCTTGCTTTGTGAGTAGGGAAGGTGGCAAAAAGATACAAAAGAAGAAGAACTTCTGACAACTTTGGATCATCCTGATTAAAATGCGCACAGTAAATATGGCTTCAGGTCTAGAATCTGATTAGCGGATTAAAACGAATGAAAAACTGCTGTGTATTTGAATTACAAAGTTCCAATCAATATCTTCCTTTGATATTTTTCAAAAGAGAAATGGAGTGAGTGAATAATGAGGGAAGGCAACCTTATATTGAGGTTTCCGCTGCTATTTAAAATTTCATGATTCTTTTATCATCTAATCAGAATGTTAGCAGAGGGGTTGTGTGTGTTTGTAGAAATGTGTCTCCCATAGAATTTTCCTTCCATATTGTATGTTTAGCACTTGGGCTTAAACTCTCTTCTGACTTATGGGCATCATTAATGTGACCATCAGCAGTCCAAATAACTCTGACTAAAGCCGAACAGAGTAGGAAATGGGGTGCTGCTGGCAAGCCTATCTGGATATCCAGATCCTGTTTGTTTCTAATTTTAATGCCTTCCAAGTTGTAAAGTAGCCACTCATAGGAGAACCATTCCCAAGTGGGCTGGAAAGTTGTCTAAAGCAGTGGTTCCCACTCTTGGGCCTCCAGATGTTCTTGGACTACAACTCCCAGAAGCCTTCACCGCCATCTCTTCTGGCTAGGATTTCTGAGAGTTGAAGTCCAAGAACATCTGGAGGCCCAAGGTTGGGGATCACTGGTCTAAAGCACTGGTTCCCAATCTTTGATCTGTAGATACTGATGTGGTGCCACAGTCAGAATTGGTGACTCTTGGCCAAGCTGGCTAAGAGTCTAAAAACCTATAGCAGTCCAGGACTGGGAACCTCTGATCTGAAGGTCTTGATGATCTCTGTCCACTACTGCAGATTCTATACACCCAGCAAGATGAGCATTGTCCTTGCGTGCCTTCCTTCTTGGCTAAAATTGGATGCTGTCCTCCCAGGCTGATGGAATGAATGCCCTTTCTATTTAAGAGCTGTTTGTCTATGTCAGGTCTTTCACCGTTTACACAGCAGCCTTAAGACCTCTTTTTCTACTCCATGTTTGAAGGCTGAAGAAGGCTAAGGAAGCATTTGTTCTTAACACATTTTATAGTTTTTATGTATGACTTTTTAAATGATTTTATATTCTTAACTGCATTGGGGTTTTGCTGAGGGTGTAATCAGTTGTTATATGCAGATACTGTAGGTGTAATATTATCTTGATCATCCTTACAGATGTACGTCTGGAGCTCCACGGGGGGAAAGCTGCTAGGGATATTTGATTTAGAGCTGAAAGTGGTTGAAACACTAAAGGTTCCCAGCTGCTGCTTTAGCCGTTCCTCTGAAAGTGGCCTTTCCTATTTAAAATGGCTTTTGTAGCTGAGTCTTACTTGTACCGTAATTGAAATATACCTGTTGAAATCGGTGGGACTTTCATTAGTCGTAGCAAAGTTATATCACCCTGATTCCAGTGGTTCTGTTCTAAGTCTGGAAACAATTTATAGTCTCACTGAGTCTGGAAACAATTTATAGTCTAATTTGGCCTAGAACAGGGGTGAGGAACGTGTGATATTCACACCTCATCAGCCCCGCCCAACAAGAAATAGTCAGGCATGATGAGAGCTGTAGTCCAATGTCTAGAGGACCACAGGCTTTCCTCCACTGCTTAGAGATAAAAGGCAGGCTATAAATGAAGAAAATAACTGTAAGGAGAGTTGTGATCAATTTAATGTGCATATGTGTTTGTTTGTTTGTTTTTTTAAAAAAAAACCTGAACTTTTTTTTTCATGTGATGAATTTCATCAAGCCTGTTATCTAGCTGGCATTGTGACTGATGAATGGCTCTGCTTTGGTCTTCTGCATCTCTTCTTCTGTTTCAGAGAGCCGTATGATTCTGGATGCCTTCGCCCAGCAGTGCAGCCGGGTGCTTAGTCTTTTAAACTGTGGTGGAAAACTTCTGGACAACAGTCGCTCGCAGTCATTGACTTCCTGTGTAAAGCAAGAGAGCATGAGTTTTAGTGAGAGACCAGAGCAGTGCCAGCTTGGGAAAATGATCCACAGTCAGACATCGGACAATTTAGACCTTGAGTTGCAGTACATGCACAAGAAGCAGCAGACCTCTGCTTTTCTTAGGGTATTTACTGATTCTCTCCAAAACTATTTGCTTTCTGGGAGCTTTCCTTCTCAGAATGCTTCTTCAATGAGTGATTTTGGCCATTTAGCAGATGTGGATCCACTCTCAACCTCTCCAGTGCACACTTTAGGTGGATGGACATCCCCAGCAACTTCTGAGTCCCACGGTCACCCATCATCATCTACACTTCCGGAGGAGGAGGAGGAGGAGGAGGAAGGTTATTGTCCTCGTTGCCAAGAGCTGGAGCAGGAGGTAATTTCGTTGCAACAAGAAAATGAAGAACTCCGACGGAAGTTGGAGAGCATCCCAGGTAATACATGAGATTTTAGATGTTTAAGGTTTAAGACCCAAGAACTAGACCTTTTAAACATAAGCAAGGATACATCTGGGTACAATTATCTTTAGGGCTACCATGGTGTGTAATGTATTGCATCAAAGTTAAAGGAATGAACAAAGTTTGGAAATGGTACTGTGGGGGGGGGGGAACAACTCCCAGAATTCCCCAGCCATGATGGCTGGGGATTCCAGGAATTGTTCTGAAAAAAAAAATGTAACCATCCGTAGTTCTGAAAATGAATAGAAATTGTAGGCAAATTGCAGTTGTAAATTTGTTTTACTGAAAAGTAACAGAGACTCATTGGTTACCCTTATAGATGTAACTTTTGCTGGAATAACAGCAAAGTTTTATGGCACCTTCAAGACTGACCCATTTTGTTTGGCATAAGCTTTGGCAAAGTGCAGCCCGCTTCCTCAAGTTGCATATGTCAAATGGGCTACAATCCACAAAAGCTCATGCTAAACGAAGCTGGCCCATCTTGAAGGTGGCACAAGACTGTCCCCATGACAGGATGCCTGCCAGAATTGGAAGATGCTCATATGACTGCCCTTCTGCTCCACCTTCAGGTAATAGGATACAGGCCACAGTATTTCAGCAGTAAAGTTTAATATTTCATTCATAAATAGATAGTCTAGTGTATTGTTGCTTTTGAGTACTGTTTTTCAATAGAAAGGCAGGCCACGGGTGTACTGTAAGAGATTTGTCTTGCCCTTTGCTTCTTCTTTTTCAAAGGGAAACAGGTTGGGACACAGGGCAGAGCCTGCTACTAGAGTGCCAGCTGTTCATCACTCTCTGCTGAACCTCTTTCCTTCTGCATCATCTTTGTTGTCTTGCTGCCTACAGAGGAAGATCTTTTTTATCTCCAAAACTTCCCTTACAGCTGAAAATTATACAGTAGCTGTGGGATGAAATGGTATTTTAAAGCCTTAGCTTGTCTGCTTGTTAGCTATTTTGCTTTTTAACAGATGGATTGTGAGACAGCATTTTTAAATTGCTTTGAGAACTCCTTTTAGTCTAAGAGCAACAAATGGATGGCAGGAATCCTGTTGGGTATTTGCGCTGGCAAATGTGCAATGGCATAATTCACATCAGTGAATTGCCACAAGTTAAGAAGTCGCCCCTTGTATTCTTTGTTATTCACCAGCTCACGTGGGTAGTGCATGGTGAGGGATACAGGCAATAATTTAATAACTCACCATTGCAGTTTATTTCATTGCACTACATTGTCTGCTAACAAAACTGAACAACAAGATTCTGGCCAATGTCTTAAATACATGTTGATCTTTTCTATCTAAAAAGGAGAAGAGAAATTACTCATTATATAAAACTTGCACAAATTATGCAGCTGGAAACAACCCATTGCATAAGTATCATGGCATCAGGTTGCCCCACTATGGTCTCATTTATAAACCCAATGATGCAGTAAGATACTTCCTCTGTTCTTAATCAAGATTGCTTTTTCACAATCATTGAGCATGCATTAGTTAAGCCTAACCACATAAGAGATGCTGAGTATACTCTCTTGATTTTTATATTTAAAGCATGTTTGTTGTCCAAAGGAACAAATGTAGACCATTTAAGGCAGATTACAGGCCAGTACATGACTCAACACACACACTGTACTTTAAATCCAAAATCAGCACCTAGCCTACACCTGTAGAATTATACAAGATGCCATGATGCATTACTTGAAAGAGTTTATTATGAGACAAGCAAACCTTGCCAATGTGTACTTCGCCAGGTTTATGCTACCCTTTCCCAGCAGGTCCTCAGCAAGATTTGTTGTGAGTTGGGTATCCTGGAAGTTGTAGTCCAGAAATAATATTCTGAACTGAAGCAGAAGTAGATGTTTTTCTGGAACTCTCTGGCTTTCTCCATAATCCAGTGCATGTTAGCAATTTGGTCTCGAGTTCCTCTGCCCCTTCAAAATCCAACTTGTACTTCTGGGAGTTCTCAGTCCACATACTGCTGAAGCCTGCCTTGTAGGATTTTGAGCATAACCTTGCTAGCAATTGTATGGTAGTTGGAGCATTCTTTGGCACTGCCCTTCTTTGGGATTGGGATGTAGACTGATCTTTTCCAGTCCTCTAGCCACTGTTCAGTTTTCCAAACTTGCTGGCATATTGGAAAGAATTAATATTTTGCCCCCAGTTGCTCAACCAGTGTAACAGAGTCTTTATGCACCCATTCATGGCTAGTTTCTTATCCACCTGCCTTGTTTCTGGTAACACTTTTAAATTCCTGAAACTTTTCTTCCCATAGTCTAATTCCCACTCTGACATAAGGAAATGAGAAGAGATACTTTGGGCAGAAGAGTGGGCACTTAAAACAGACAGAGCACTGAGCCTTCTTCTTCTCTGGCTTTGTTTGCTTTGCCATCTCATCACATCTCATCTGTGTCTGTGGGTGTGGCTGGGGAGTGTGGTTTTTATACATCTGCCTGTGTGATGGTTGTTTGTGGGGATGGCTTTTTAAAAGGAGTAAAAAAATCATGACTGACAGCTCTTTGCAAAGGCAGAGAGGGCAGATGCCTGTTTACCATTTGTCTTGATCTTGCTGAGCCGTTAAACTTCCAAGAGGCTTCTGGATGGTCACTGTACAGTATTCTGGGATATAGGCACATTTCATCTGATCCAGGATCTCTTAGTTAGCCTTCCAAGGGAATGAGAACAAGCTTGGAGGCTGTGTTCAACTGTCAACCCAAACAATTGCTTGGTAAATAAGAGTGCCCCCCCCCCCCCGCTCTCTGGGGAAGGTGTTTATGAGCTGTCCTCTCATTTGGTGCAAGAGTTTTATCCTCCATTTTTTGGCTTTTTCTAGCTATAATTCTGCACATAATCTAGATTAGCAAATGGAGTGGCATGTTCATATAAATAGTAGAGTGAGATGGGACTGTAAATTCTCATTTTGAAGTTAGCCCTAATCCTAATTTGAATATTCTGGCTTGGGAGAATTAGCAAATTGAAGTGGGAGACTTATGTACAAAAGGGGAAGAGGAAGAGGATAAGCGGCACACGAGTTTGTGTGGACTCTCTTCGTCAGCTACAGCAACAAATTGAGATCCGAAACACATTAAAACATGTGTCCTAATACAAAAATGCATTTGAGTTCTATTTTACAGAGATGTAAGAGGCATATAAATAGAACACAACTAAAGATTATTTTATGAAGTCATAATCAGTTTTATATTGTATAGCTTAAAAATCACAGGATAAATAATGAAACCAAAAAGGTTACTTACAAAAACAACTGATGTCAAAAGATATGTTTATTGATTGCTAGAAAAGCCATGGCTAACTTAGTGAGTTAGATCTTTGACTGAGTAGCCACAGGTTGGGAGGTTGATTCCCCACTGTATTTCGTAGAAGAGTCGGCCTGAGTGGCCTTGGGCAAGCTGCTCATTCCCAGGATGCCCCCAGATGAAGGGAATGGTAAGCCACTTCTAAGTACATTGTGCCTAGAAAACTTTAGAAAGGGTCACTGTAGGTGTGAATTGACTTGTTGGCTTGTAATCATCATCACCATCTTGATGTCATTTAGTGACTGCCATTCAAAGTTGTGCCTAGCGGTTTCCCCTGGGAGCTAGATCTGCCCCCTAGCCTTTCATATTTAAAAAGAAGGCAGTTTGTGTTATTTTCTTCCTCCCTTTTCACTTCTGACAATGTTATTCTATTATATGTATTTATTAAACTTGTCTCCAACTCCTCTTCCAAGGGCAATATTTTTAATCTGGCAAGAATCTCAGTAGGAAAATGAGGCTGCTCAGCCAAGGATGTCTTGACATGAGAAAAGGCAGCAACCCCAGTAAATGGTTATCCCCCCCCCTTTCAGAGGGACTTGATAGCAGATGATGATGATGATGATGATGATGATGATGATGATGATGATGATGATGATGATGATTTTAGGAAATGGTGTTTGGTATCTTTTACTTGTAACAGTAAGCAGCATGTGTACAGTGTATTGTTTTTCCTGCAGTGCCCTGCCAGACGGTTTTAGATTATTTGAAGACTGTGCTTCAGCATCATAACCAGCTCATGATTCCTCAGCCTGTGGAGCAGCCAGCAGAGGTAGAGTATGATGGGATACTTCAGTGTACAGGAAACTAAGTCAATATATGCTGGACAAATATGTTTGCTACTTTAAGATAACTAATACTCTGAACTGAAATAATTTACCTCTTATATGGAACACATTACTGCATTCATTGACCCTTTTCATTCTCAATCCAGATTTAAACATTGTACAGCTAGCAGCTTTAGGCTTACATATCAGCCACCTCTAAGCATGTAAACTTTAATGTGAATTGGGGTCTGCATGCCAAAATGTTCTTGCAACTAGCAGTCTATTTATGCACAAAAAGAAAGGAGCTGGATGGATTCTTTGGTTAAGATGTACTCAGAGGCAGAGAGTCAAATTTGATGTTGAAGTTTAAAGAAAGTGAAGGTACAGAAACCCAGAGTTTACACCTTAATGCCTATGTAGTTACAAACCTGGATGCATGTTACCATTTCAGACTCAAGACATGATCCACAATCGCTCTCTGATAGGTAAGCTTCCACCGGATGCTTGATGCACTTACTAATCTGCTAATCTGTCTTTGTTCTTAGGTATGCCTGATAATTTTAGCATATGCTAGGAATTAGCACAGGCTAGATTTCTTGCATAGCTGCATTGAGGCAAATTCTTTCATTTATTCTGAAGATATATCTACATTGCAAACTTAATTTGGCTTCAACTATTTTAGGACAACAGTGGTCATGCTGTTTTCAGAAATCTGGGACTTGCAGTACCAAATAGAAGTTTTCCAAGCTCTGAATGTAACAGGGATACCCTCTTTATTAGCAATGAAGAATGAGAATACTCAGTATCTCACCAGAGAACAATTCCCATATTTTTAAGAGGATATCATGACATTTACAGTAATTCAAAACTATTGTTTAATTGGTAGGTGGGATATCTGCTTATTGCTCGTGTTCTGTTAGAAGTTTTTCCATTTTGTAAGCTAGTGTCTGCCTCTATAGATAACATGAAATACTGTGTTCCATGTTCTAATATTTGCTACTTTTCATTACTTTGTGTGAGAAACAACATAATTGTATTGTTACTTTGTCCAAAAAAGCATACGACTTATAAATATCTGGAGCGTAAGAAAACAAATGACAGATAGATTACTGTGAATGTGTTCAACAATAATTATGGGGAGGGGATGTTGAATAAGTAAGGAGGATATTTGAATAGTATAGTTTCTAATTAGGCCAGTTTCATTTCTTCTCTCAGAAGAAAACAAAACAAAACAAAACAAAGGAATGAGAGATTTTTACCTCAAATCCATCAGGTCTCTCTCAGTGCTGTTCAGGGAAGAGAAAGCTCAGTTAATGGAGTTTCATTGTTTTTCTATCAAGATATTTCATCCTTGGTGTGATGTTTTGTTGCATCAGCCCAGCTGCCTGGCTCTTTTTCTGATAGCGTCTCTACTCCCAGCCCTTTTCACCCTGAGGTGGGGAAATTCAGGAAAGGCATAGGGCAGAGGGGACCTATCAAGCCATTTCACTCCACTTCTTGACATGTAAACCCTTCCCTGCAGTTGTGTCTTCTACTTAGTGAAATCCATCCATGCTTTACATACACAACAGCACTGCCACCACTACCCACATGCTCTTTCTTATTTCAGAGCCTAGTAGTTTGGCAAAATAGTTTAGACATTGGAAAGAGTACCTAGATAGGATTTTATGGATTTTAATAAAAATAAGAAAATGGGGGGGGGGACAGGAAATGATTAAATGGTTACAAAAAATATAGGTTACTTAACCAAAGAAAAGCTTGCAAAGTCTTGAATTTTTCCAAGGAGGTACATGCTTAGGAACATAATGAAGTCTATCTAGCCTAACCCTTTACTTAAACCTTGTCTTGACTTCCTTTGCCATATTTGACAATTCATCACAATACTTGTACTGATCAGCTCCGCTTTGGGTAATGATCAAGGTTTGTACCTTTTGTATTCCATTTCCTTGCTACAGCCATTGCATTTTACCACTCAAAAGTGCATTTAATACTTTGCAAACCAAGGTAACACTCTGTGTACTACTGAAGTGAGCTGCAGTCCAAATAATTATGCCAAATAAGATCCATTAGTCTTCAAGGTGCTACAAAATGCTTTAATGTTTTCACAACAGCTGACTGACACAGCTACACCCCTTAAAACCTCTAAATACACCCTATTATGTATAGAGTACATCCTAAATTCAGTGACAATCAGATATGAAACATCCTTAGACTGAGGCTACTTCGGTGACTATATTTATACAACATGCACACAAAAGGCTAGACGAAACACCAAGGCACACAGAAAGGTAGGTGAAGAGAATTAATCTGGCAGTTGAAAGCTTGGTTCAAAGTATTCTTAGAAGATGACACAATGGCACCCTTTTTTGTCTTTCTCCTTCCTTGTTGGCTCTGGGGAAGAACATTCTTGTTCTTGAAACTTCCTTATTACCCTGATAAGTTCATGAAAAGCTTGGTCTACATTCAATCTTATTTTTGCTGATGCTTCCGTATATGTTACTTTCAGTTGCCGTCCTAGTTGCTGTCCTTCTTCTTGTGTTACCTATCTTTGATGGTCCAGATCTGCTTTGTTACCCACTAGAATCATGAGGAATTCTAGTGTGTAAGAATCTTCTATAGTTGGATCACAGTCTGTGACGAAGTAGGACTGGATGAACTGGATGGTGAGTGCCAACTTTCCCACAACGACGCCCACCACCAGCAGCCGGTACTTTTCCTGTCCTGGGCTGTCCCTGCAGCCCGCAGCCATCAAGGAAGAGCCCAGGCCAGGCGAACAAGCTCCGCAGCTCCCTCCCTGGCCAGTTAAGGGGCTGCTCACTGCTGCCAGCACCACAGGCCTGGGCCACTCAGTGCACAGCGCTTCCCAGGGAGGCACTAGGAGGAGCCGTTGCAGCGTGCAGAAGGCAGCTCCCCGCAGTGCAACACAGCCCTCCTTCTGCGTGCGGCAGCGGCTGCCAGAAGAGTCATATGAAATATCCTTAATAGTACCCTATATTTTGTTTCCCCGATTTATTTTTTGTTACATTGCTATGGGCTACAGGTAGTAGGAAATGAGATTCAAAATAGATTTGGGAGAATTATTTTTTTGAGTAATGAACATCTAGAGTCCTTCAACCAGAAAAGTTACTGGCCATGTTTGCAAGAGGGTTCTAGAGAGTAAACATTCCAATTTTTGGATACATTCAAATATATCAGTCTCTTATGAACATTTTCTGAGACATAAGATCCATTTAACTTAGTAAGACACAATAACATATAATCTTAGAACTACAGTGGACCCTCGATTTACGGAATTAATCCGTATTGGATTACAGGTCGAAAAGTCTGTAGGTCGAGGCTCCATTGACCTACAATGCATTGAATACCGATTAATCCGTAACCGGTCATTTTTGTTCCATTTTGGGTTTTTTTCCTTCCGGTCTGTAGGTCAATTCTCTGGCTGCAAGTTGAACCTTCATTTTGCGGCCAGAGAAATCTGTAACTCGAAAAGTCTGTAAGTGGCGCCATCTGTAAATTGAGGGTTCACTGTACAGAGCTGGAAGGAAGTCTAGTCCCTTAATTGTTGGGTAGAGTGGGCAGCATATAAATAAAATAAAATAAAATACATACATACATACATACATACACATGCACGCACACGCACGCACGCACGCACACACACACACACACACACACACACACACACACACACACACACATACATACATACATACATACATACATACATACATACATACATACATACATACATACATACATACATACATACATAAAGGAGGCACAGTGGGGAATCAAACTCCCAGCCTCTGGCCCTGGAGCCAGATACCTAAACCACTGAGCTATCCAGCATTTCATTCATATATCTGAGTATGCAGTTCAGAGGGCCACATCATACTCCCAGGATAACTAAATATAATTAATTGGTTCTTCCAAAAGGACATTTTCATTTCTTTATCATTGTCTGAACGCTTTCTAGACATGTAAGATTCACAGCAAACCTGGGCCCAAGGTATTCAGGAATAACAACAATAATAAGCACAAACATCTAGTATTTAGTTCTCCTCTCACCTCCTCTTCTTTCTTTCCTCGGGGTAGCATCTAATTCCCAATTGAGATTCCAGAGCCCATGGTAGGATAACGTATAACTTGGCTTTTTTTGATGTTTCTTCTTTTTTTTCTGGAAGCCCAGTAAGATGTAAAATATTAGAGACTGGAAAGTGCCTTTTCTGAACTACATTTCCTAACAGCATGGGAGTTGTCCAGTACAGTAAGCTTTGAAGAATAGTGCTATTTCAACCCTGTTGCAGCAAAGACAAAAGAGCTATAGCATCTGTAATACTAACAATGTGTTATATTAGCAGCTTTTACCCTGTTTTGCATGAGTACTTCATTTTCTTGGTCATACATGCACTATTCGTTCCTGTAGTTTCATTGATATCTATGTATTGTTTATAGACAAATCTACAAACAGATATCATTTGTCTGCAAAGTAGACTTTCTCACAGTTGCTCTATTTACCCATGAATTGGTGTCAGATTGTAGGGTCACCCATCCTCATCTTTCCCATACAGCCAGCTGATGTGAAATCTGGGGGAATTAGAAGAAAACCCATAGATTCTTCCCACGACAGGCATCCTTCTTCAGAAGGGAGAGTTTTGTTGTTTGTGTGGAACTCATAATTCTAATCACTTATAATGAAAATTCATTTGGGCATCCTTGTAAAAAGGCTTCCTCTCTGTTCTGGGCAGAAGAGTAATCTATATATCACTCAAGGTGAAATTAGTTCTTTCTTCAGACACTTTTCTCTCTTTATTCTACTTGTTTGAGGAAGAAATTCAGTCAGCCAAACTGATACTATATGTTTTTCTTTAATCTGTTTTTCATGTAAGAGAAAATGATCACTCCAGAAATGTAGAAACTTGTAATCATAAAAAATGTCATCGGAAGAAGATATTTTAGCCACATTTTAAATATAAATCTTATAATGCATAGCCTTAAACAATTACAACACTGACGCACATCCAAAATTCTAAAACAAAGGTGTCTTATCCAAAAGAATTAAACCAGCCATCTTAAATTTCCTTAGTTGTGGTCCATGTTGCTTCCTTCCTTCTGCTATCTCTGTCTTAAATAAGCTGTTTTTCTATTATTGTCTTCAGTTAACAAACTGAGGTTTATCTACTTGCAGTCTGATCAACATCATACTATTGTTTATGTAAAGGTGTGTATAAAGCAGTAATTTTAAACAAATCTTTACTACTGATCAAAACATCCTTATCCTACATAAAATTTTTAATCTTGGCTGATTCCCTTCTGTGGCTAAGAGTTATATAAACATTATTTAGAGATTTTCAAAAATTTAGTCTAAACAAATAGCCTAGCTTTATTGGGCTGCTATCCAGGCATATTTAAGACGTTATAAACATATTTAAAAATGTATAAACTATGATTGCCACTCAAGCTAACTTAGGTATAGACACCAGAAAATGCAAAAGGAATACAGAAAAATTGAGATGACTCTTGCTGGCGTCTAGAATTATTGAAGCCTTTTCACTTCAAAAAAAAGCATGAAGGTTTTTAACTTCAGTACTAGAAACATTTATGTTTACATCTGACATTTTCAGAACATATGCAAATGCATTATCTCACCATAGCGCTCGTAAATGAGAAGAAACATTGTCCAATATTTTTTCTTACTGCAGAAAGCAAGGAATTTACTAAACTTTGTTATGCTCTTAAAAGATAACAGAACTTAGTGCTACTTAAGCAAAACATTTTTTTCCATAATTCCAGCAAAAACATGCCTTGTCTCAGACATTCAGGGTTAAAAAGCATTACATAATCTTCTTTGTAAGTGCTGAGGAAAGTCAAGCCACTTGTATTTTAGTAAGAAAAAGAAATGAAGCAATAAATTTTGAGTGGTTTACGTGAATAGAATCCTATTAGTTTTGACAATGAGAGAAGATGAGTCTTTAATTTATTCCTCTCTGCGTTGTTGTTATGTGTTGTCAAGTCAGAACTGACTTATAGCAACCCTAACAGAGCTTTCAAGGTAAAAGAGATGTTTAAGGAACAGCTTTACCAGTTTCACACTCCCAGTGAGTTTCCATGCCTGAGTGGGGATTCGAACCCAGGTTTCCTGAGTTGTAGTCTGTCTTCTTGCTCTTGTATATGAATTCCAGCCATGTCTTTTTCCATCCCAGTGACATGTACCAAACCACCGTATATGCAGAGAGTTTTTGGATCAAAATGTGTTCGTTTGTTTTTTAATACTATTATTCGTATATTAAGTGACATCCCTGCACATGAAGTTTTACAGACTAAAAAGCAAAACAAACAAAATCAGAACAGTTTAATTGTTGCTAGAGCCTCAAGTCCCTAAAACAGTGTTTCTGAACCTGGAGGCTGTGATCCTTAAGGGGGTTTTCTTGGGTCACCTTATATGTGTTGTAGCCCTTGTTAAATAATTTCTTCCTTGACCTTTCAAAGAGGTATATTAAAGTTAGCATATATGTGTATATATGAGAGACAGACCCTTAGGAGGAAAAAGAAACCTCTGCTTACAGCAACAAAAAGCGATTATGATCAAAGACACAGCCAGACTACAGGTTACATTAACGTTAGAATCTGTAAGTCCCATTGAAGTTGGTAGGATTTATTTCTGAGTAGATATGCATGTGATTGGCTAGCTGGATAACCTAGTGGTTTAGGTATCTGGCTGTGGAGCCAGAGGAGCTGCTGTGCCTCCTGGGAGAAGAGCCGGCCTGTTGTGGCCTTGGGCAAGCTGCACAGTCCTGAGGCACCCTACAGAAGAAGGGAATGGCCGACCACTTCTGTGTCTGCTCTACCTGGAAAACCCTGAAAAGGGTTGCCTCAGGTTAGAATTGACTTGACAGCACATGATGATTATAATGATGATGCACGTAGATGATGATGATTATGATGATGCATTATAATTGTGTTTTTAAGCAATACAGTTAGAACTAGGAACATAACTTTATTTAGAAAATGCATGAGCTGTCCCTCACAATCTAGGTGTGAAGGGGAGTTAATTCTTTTTCTCTCCATATTGTTTTCTAAACATAAATTCCCCTTCCTGATACAACTATTTCCACTTAAGGTGTTATTTCACCTCCCATTGCAGGGATGACGTGTGTCTGCAAAATAGCAACATAGGTTGGAATTAACTTTCCTCTCATATCATGGTCTTAATCTGGATCAGAAGAATTTTTTTTTCTCAGTGGGCTGCCCCCTTTCCCCAACCTCTTTAGACTGTCCTGCAGATACACTTGTTAAGCTTAACATTATGGTGAGTGTCTGAACCTTCCTTTTTATCTATTTAGAACTGAACAGGACGGAGGAAGTGTCAACCAGGAGAGTCTGTGTGAAAAGTTTCCCCTGAAGTTGTGGCACCATTTGCACCAACCAATGCATTATTTCAGAGTTCTTTTGTAATAAAACTGTTTTGGATCTTTCAGTTTTAACTTTGTTTACTTGCTTTGGAGAGGCTTCTGCAACATAACTGCTGTCAGGCTCTTAGAGTGTTAAACAAAAGGTGATACATTAATTATGTAAATAGATTTCTTTAAAAAATAACTTCTGAAGTAGCTGTCTGTCAACTGAAGGAAAAGCCTGTTTGATCACACTCTTCAAAAGACATTTTTACACATTTTAATAGATTAAAAGAGAAGATTATATTTAAATAGCTTTCCCAATCACTGAATCTTGACACATTTTAACCTACGTGCAAAACTATGTTATAAATAGCCTTTTTGTCTCTCAAGGTGTTCATTATATATTACTGGTTCTTGTTATGGAAAATGCAGGTTGCTTTAAATGCATATTTTCAATATGAGCAATTGCGTTTTCGCATCAGTGTCTGTTTTCATTGTCTTCATTTTACAGCTGCCTGTCCTTTATTTTATATTATTTTATTTAGTAAATACTTTTTTCTTCTCTGTCATTTGGCCTTCTGACAGACAGGGAAATTGTTTTTCTTTGCCCCAGGGGAGCAAGCAGTTGCTGAACAACTACCCCTTTTTCTTTTCCTCAGGGGAGCAAGCAGTTGCTGAACAACTACCCCGTCTACATCACTAGCAAACAGTGGGATGAGGCTGTAAACTCCTCAAAGAAAGATGGGCGACGGCTCCTCCGCTACCTCATCAGATTTGTCTTCACAACCGATGAGCTTAAGTACTCGTGCGGCCTTGGAAAAAGGAAAAGGTCAGTGCAGTCAGGAGACACTGGTCCTGAAAGACGTCCTCTGGATCCAGTAAAAGTAACATGTCTCAGAGGTACTGCATCTTTTCACTCAGTGTCCACTATATGCAATTTCATTTCACCACATTGGCTATGGCTTAATACAAGAATATTTAGCTTCCTGCAATCTAAAGAAAAGGGGATTGCCTGTAGATATAAGGAGTCTTGGACTAACATGTCAATTGTTGAGAGGGTGGGGTAGATTAATAACTTATATTTTCATCATTTTATCCATGGGTTCCAAACTATGTGTCCTGAAAACCTCTGAGTTTCCTCACTGAGAAAATTAGCAATGAGGGGAAGCTTCTATGAAAAATGGTTTGTGCACTACCACCAGTCTTGCCCTGTCATCCACAGCTATGGGAAGTGTTTTCAAAGATATCAAGTCAGTTGTTGCTAAACAGCAGTAGAACGTTTCAAGCTGGCCAGTGACTCCCCTGTGAACAAACTGTGCCCTGGAAAGTGCCTCAGGATCTACTATAGCCTGCTAAGTTTGAGAAAGTTGCTTTTTTGGACTACAATTTCCAGATTCCCCCAACCACAGTCACCCCTTCTATTTCTGGGAGATGTAATCCGAAAGAGTAACATTTCCAAGTTCTACTGAGGCATTATCGAATGAACAAGTGAGTGGATGAATTGACCATGAAGATGGGGATTTTGAAAAACACTGAAATAATTGAATTGTAAACCAGCATTTTTGTTGGCAAACCTTCAACATAGGTGCTTTTAAAAAAAAAAATAGGCTGCATTTTCTTCACTAATTTACAGTGTAATAAAGAAAGGAATCACAAATTAGATGAGAATACCACCTTGATTTTTTGTTTTCCATATTAGCAGCAAGCCGCAATTTCAAATAGCTTTATGAAAAGAAGTATGCCTTTCCCAAGACCTTCTGATCAAAAACTACCCTTAATTATTGGCTCTATTTCTTCCAACTAAACCTTTAGAGAGAATTGAAACTTCATTTTAAAATTGCTTTAAGCTGAGTAAGTAACAGTCGGGATTTTTAACACATGAGATAGGAGGAAAGAGGATGCACTGTTTCCAAAATTGCAGGGTTTGGGTTCTTTCCTAGTTGATAGATAGATAACGTATGGTTACAATCAGTAGAGTATCATATATAAAGCACGTAAAGAACTAATGCAGAAATGTTTCTGAAACTCATTTCTATATGAATACTAATGCATTGGAAAAGACAATATAAATCATATTGTTGAATCTTATGGCCCCAGTTCAAATCATAGTTGCTCTGTTATTCAAAGAACTAGATTCATGCTTGATCATACTAAGTTTGGACTCAGGTAAATCAACAGCACTGAAATTCATCATGGCTGACCTAATTTCACTGGGTCAACTCTATAGTGTGACTAAATCTAGATTCAATCTATACACAATATTTAACATCAACTGCATCAGAAGATGCATCCAGCACAATTTCTAGGTGTGGAGGAACAGCATTAAAGAGTTGCATAAGTGTGTCTGTATTAGTCACACCTCCAGGGGCTCACTTCTGTCCATAGATCTTACCTGCCAGATCAGGACACATGCATTTCATATATTTTGAACTAACACATTTTAAAAAACAAACAACTGATAATTGCAGTTTGGGTTTGCTTGAATGGATTTACAAGGTGTCAGTTGCAGTATGCTGAAGTTATGTAAAACAGTGTGTGATTTTTTAACAAAAAAGTTAGATGCTTCCCATCTTCTATAATTTTTCTAATATTTAATGCTAGCAGAAATGCAGGGGCACTGAAAAGGGGTCGTTGTAATACCAAACACTTTGGCCCAGATCTGCCTGTCAGCTCACACAAACCTACGTTTGGCTGGTAGCTCTACTAATTCTGGTATCAGCAGCCAGAGTGTGGAACAGTTATTTATTTGGCCACAGCTCCAAGTAAATGCCAACCAGCATGGCCAATACTGGATATTGCAGCATTTGCTGGGGTGCATGAATCCCCCAAATGGCCCACCCAGAGCAGACACCTTTCCTGACTCCCAAGTTTGCTGCCATTTTGACCCCACTGGCAGCATGGACTGCTGTGTCTGCCATAATCTCCCTTGTGTTTGCTAATGGACTGACCTGCCCAGCATAGAGATAGCCTAATGGGCTAGGGAGCAAAGGGCCTAACTCAGCTTCTTAGCCCATTACACTGCCACCACTGCTTGGTAAGCTCATAAGCAAAGGAGGATGACCATTTCTCCTCAGTTTCCAGTGGTGCTGTAATGGACCGGCAGCTAAGCAGCTGCATGGCTGTTCAGACTTTTATAGTGCCACCACTGCAGCTTGATAAGCCAGTCTGTGGGGAGAGGGCTGGTGGCTGCTGCACCTCTCCACCCTGCACAAGTGAACCTACCCAGCAACGGAGGAAATGCTAGGGAGCTGCATAGCTGCTTAGTTCAAGAGCTAACAGAATTACTTTTTAGACTAGCCATGGAATTCTGAGAGTTGTAGTCCCAAAAGTAATATTTCCCCAGGTTCAACTTTGTTCTTCAGCACATTACATGACATGTCACATCTGGTATGTCTGTTCTGGCATAAAAAGAAGGCTAACACTGGTGGCAGCCAACACCACAGCCCAGAGTATGGAAATAGTTGGGGGAGTGCTAGTGCCTTAATGTTAAATTATTGAGGAAGCCTTGAACCATTAAGAGATTAAATTCATCAGTTAATAAGTTGATTAACTCATTAAATCATTAGACTGTAAAAGATTATCTGGAATTGCTAAAAAATGCTTCCAACAAGTCAACAAAATAAGAAAAGCTAAACTAGAGCTGATGGTTGTTTTAATAATTAAAATGATGACTTTCACATTAATTCCTGGAGAACTTAATACATTAGAATAGTAAGTTAATGTTTAATGAATTATTTCCAAGATTCCAATATCCAAATAGTAAGTATGGGTGGGTGGGGCATGAATGTGGGGACAGTCAGCACTAGGGTAAGCAAAGGCTCACAGATAGCTAAAGCCAAATCTGGCCTTCAGACTGAGATGCACACATTCTGGTTACCAATACATCTAGCGAATACAGTAAAGTCTGGTTGTAATGCAAATGTAGATACTTCAGGTTCATATCTGTGTTCCTGGCATATATGGAAACTGACTGTACATGCAGCTTATAGCCCTTGCTGAATGGAGTCGGGCATTCTATTATCCAGACTCTGTGGCAGATATCATTGGTCAGTCTTTGAAATGCAAAGTCTGTATGAGATAGACAGGGAAGGGTCGTTGGGTTTGTTCCTATTACCACAAATAGTGCTTTAAAAAAAAAAAAGCTTTTGTGTTGGTAGAGGGTTCTCCTACTTTTTTTAATGTGGCCTAGACTGCTAAACATTTATAGTCCCTTTTAAAGATAGAAATAACTTGCAACAGCATGATCAATTTCCACCAGGCCCGACTTCATTATATTTGATGTGCATTCACAAATATTTAAAATTATCACCAAATTTTGCAGCAGTATTAAATGTTTCTTAGTGCACAAAAAATGCTTTGTACATTACATAGATTACAGTCCCATAGTAGCTGCAAGCCGTTTGAAGTTAATCTGGAACTAAAGGACTTAAGAGTTGAATGAAAGTTCAACTGGATGCTTCTTAATTTTATATAGTTTATGTTGAGAAGGATGTGCAGGATCTAGAGTTGATTCTCCAGCAACACATTTGCAAGTCTACCTACTGCAGTCGAACAACAGTGATATGTATGCAGAATTACCCATTGCCTAAGGCTTCCCTTGCTTGCCTAGGAAACAAATGCAGACAATGTATTCGCGAAGGCTTTCACGGCCGGGATCTAATGGTTGTTGTGGGTTTTTCGGGCTTCTTGGCCATGTTCTGAAAGTGATTCTTCCTAACGTTTCGCCAGTCTCTGTGGCCGGCATCTTCAGAGGACAGCAAACAGAGACTGGCGAAACGTTAGGAAGAACCACTTTCAGAACACGGCCAAGAAGCCCGAAAAACCCACAACAACCAAATGCAGACGAGTCTGAAGGTTTGCATCTGCCTGGTGCGCTGCATTCACTGTGCCTCCTTCTCATTATATATGCAGTAGACATGAGGAAAAGTATTTCTGTTGCTACTGCAGCATTTTACCTGAGCTAGATTGGGCCCCTTGTCTTCTACTTCCTGCCCTAGTAGTTGTCTGGTAAACCTGTGCAATACAAGTTGTGACTACACTGGCAAGCTGGATTGAAGTAATTCAGCTTTGCGGCAGCTTGATTTACAGTCTGCTTTACGCTTCCATTCAGATTAGATGATCACATGGAGACTGTTGATTGCTTCAGTGCCAGTGTCCACACTGGCCCCTCAATTTGATGTGGCTGATCCTCAGCTCTCCTTTTATGGTTCATTGGAAAGCCAGTGGGCTGTTCAAAGTGTTGCATGGCATAGGGGAAAAGGGACAATTTCTCAAAATTCTCCATAATATATAAATATATGCGTACATAATGCAGAAATGTAGCAACCTGCTGTAGTTTGTCGGAGTTATTTTTGTTTCATATCAATTTTTTCTTCTTTTTCTTTGGAGGGGACGTCCATGCACAGATGATCTGACAATAAACTAATGTATCAATGCAATGATAAGTTGATCTAGCAATAAACGTTTTTTAAAATTTAAAAATACTCCATGGTGACTAATAAAGATCATGGGGGCAGATGTTTCTCCTGCCCAAAACACTATGCCCAGCTCAGTATGTCACCAGAATACCACCCACAGTCATGCCCTCCACCCTTTTGGAGAATAAAACAACTGATCACACAGAAGAACACATTTTGAATCACTCTGGGTTTAAAAAAGTAGAAGCCCCCCAGTGGCAAGGAAAATTCCTTTGGAAAAAAAAAAGAGATGGATTCGCCTTGGCCTTTGAGTCATGTGTTCACTTTTTAAAAGTTGATATTTGTCTTTTCTGCCTCCACATCAAATCCCCATACTATTTGCCAGTGCAGTCACAGCCACAGTGAATAAGCTTGGGATCAGGAGAAAGATCCTATGCCCTTCAAAAAAGAAGAGTAATCCAGTGTGTTTTTTAAAAGTTCTGGAAACCTGAACTTCCATTTTAAAGAACTTGAGAACTTGTTGAAAAACAGCAATATCAGTTACTTTATGTTTGATTGAGAAGTAGCTAACAGATGAAAAAAAGGAGTCATGTCCTGGGACTTCCCATTGTTTGCTGTCTCTTTGTGAATGGTAATGAGCACAATAGAAGATCCTGTAGAGCAGTGGTTCTTAACCTTGGGTTACTCAGGTGTTTTTGAACTGCAACTCCCAGAAACCCCAGCCAGCACAGCTGGTGGTGAAGGCTTCTGGGAGTTGCAGTCCAAAAACACCTGAGTAACCAAAGGTTAAGAAGCACTGCTGTAGAGCATCTTGACTGCTGGCATTGGTGCCATCAACATTCATGTTGGCCTCTGCAATATAAAGCTTTACATTCATCTTCCTGCTGGCAGTGCAGATATAATATTACAAGCCAATGTTGGGCCATTTCCTGGTGTTCTGAATTGTGGGTACAGAAGCAATTTCCCACATTCATAAACTGAAGGGTTTGGGAAGGACTGACTGCAGAATAAGCACTGTCCCGGTTAGTCATCAACAGCTGTGTCCGTGACATAAGCATTTTCCACACCCTTTTGTTGACTCTTGCAATTCTGCCCCTACACCTGTTGTTCTTTCTTAACATTTCATGCATCCGATTCCTTCCTGCTAACCAAATAGGCCAGTATCTTGCAGAAAGCCAAAAACTGCCTAAATGTTTGGAATCTATAATCCTATAATACAGGTGTGGGTGACTTCCAGATGTCCAGGGACTGTGCATGGCCAGTAGTGGACATTGGAGGACTGCATCTATTCCCCTCCCATTCCAAGGACATTTGGAAGTGGGAAAGGGATGCTGGGGGTGGGAGGTAACATGTAATAAAATTGCTCCCACACTTGGTAGAATGGACATGGAGACTTAAATGTAATTTGGAGTGGAGGGCTCCTGGGAAGTCCATTCGAGGCCAAAGAGGGGTGCATGCTGCCCATGGACTATGCTTTTTCCACCCTGCTACAGGAGAAGCTAGAGGAAGAGTGTCATCAGCCATGCACGAAGGTGGTGGTATCTCATGGCTACCTATTGCACAAGCGAATGTGTTGTGACCATTTTTTTATTATCATCACCTCATTCATTTTAAGTATTTGTAGCTGATGAAGAGGCATATAAATACCAGAAGTTGGGAAAGTTACTTTGTGGACTATAGCTCAGAATTCCCCAGCCAAAAGGTCATTAGCATGGCTGGGTGATTCCAATTGTAGGAGCCACAAAAAAGTAACCTTTCTAAGCACTGGCAAACACTGTGTATCCACATTGCTACCACCTCAGCTCTCAACAGCTAATGATTTTGTATGCCCGTGGGGCCAATCTCCTAAATCATTATTTCCCCACAGAGTTCATTAGGATGCACTGCACCTCCAATCCTGATTGGTGGATGCCTTCTGAAGAACAGATAAACAAAGTGTTTAGCGATGCTGTGGGACATGCTCGGCAAGGTCGTGCCGTGGGGACGTTCCTCCATAACGGTAACTCATATTATGAAGGGATTGACCAACACAGTTCACAAGACGACCTCTTCAGCAGGGGTGTACATGACGGATCTGGAGACTGAAACCAGGAGGAGGAGCAACCTGCGAAAGTGTACGAGGCAATGAACAAGACTGTGTGTTTGCTGTACTGTTTTAATGTGAATTAAGATTCCAAAGCATGTTCAGAATTCTGTTTCATCCAAGGCCTTCCTGTGAAATCTCACAGTGTCTGAAACCTGGTTCACCCAAGCAGGATACAAGAACGTTAACCCATATCTGGGCCATAGTGTGTGAAACTCCAGATGTGATAATGAATTGTGTTCCATACAAGAAAGAATCCTCATTAGAGAACTGACATACAGGGAAGAGGTGGGCTGGGACCCATCTGTCTTGTACATTGTTTTTACATGTGTTGTCTCCTTCAATTTAACCCCCTTTAAAATTTTTCCGTTTTACAATCCCCCCCCCCACTGTAGAAGTGTACAATCTGTCACCCAATTCCTTTTAAAATACTTTTATTATATGATCTTGTAATAACACACACGCAAGTTCATCTGCCTATTTGAGAGAACTGAGCCAACATTGGAGAACTAGGTTGTGATCAGATGGGCTTCAAAAGCACATACCTGATTGCACTGGAAAGTGTAGTTTTAATGAGTGTGATATCCCTTAAACTGACCCTTCTGTCTGCCAGGGAATCTCTTTAGCCCAGCTGCAAAAAGTAGAAGTCCTACAGCTGGGCCAAAAAGCTCAAGTTTGGGCATGGATCCAGGTCAGGCTGGAGCAATTTCTCTTTGCATCATGTGACTGCTAAGAAACAGATCACGCTTGACCTCTCCACAAGCAAGCCACATTACACTCTATTTCTCTGTTTGATTGCACCCCAGTTTCTCATGTGAACAACTCCAGCTATATTTTCACAATAGAGACCAAATCCACAATAATTTTTCCCCATCTACTCAAAACTTTTCAGTCTATTCTGAGTTTAGGTGAAGTTTTTGAACAATATAAGTTGTCCTTAATTATCTAACAGGATGGTTTATTGAATCTGACATCTATTTTAGCTCTCTTTTTTGTTTTCAGTTAATGAAACATTTACAGTTGTGATTTAAAGCTACTACGAGTTGCTTGCATTGTTTTCCTATTACTGAAAGATTATTAAATCAGAGTACTGTTCCAATAGAGATAACTTGGTACTCTGCAAGCTTTCTCTACTGCTTTAAATATTTTTATGTATAATCTTATTTTTGCTTGTGTCACACCTTGTTTTATGCCCAGGTAAAGAGTACATTTTGACTGTTCCTCAGGCAAGCAGCAGTGCTCGTAGACCTGGTTGGCAACTGATTTATAAAAAGGTAAAGGTTCCCCTTGACAATTTTGTCCAGTCGTGTCCAACTCTGCTCATCTCAGTTTCCAACCCATAGAGCTAGCTTTTGTCCGCAGACAATCCTCCATGGTCATGTGGCCAACGTGACTAGACACATGGCAACTGATTTATAGCAGTGAACATTTGCTACAGAATATTCAGCTCCATGAGCTGAAGGCTTTTGGCTCTCGAATGGCTTTCTTCCTGGGGTGAAGAGCAAGAGAAGTAGGAACGCTACCCTTATTCACTTTATCCACTAACTCACATGTATGAGAATTGCTGTTATATTGCTTCATAAAAGGAGATGAGATCCATATCATGCTGGCTGAACCAATTCACAGCCTCCCTTTATAAATTAATGCTGAAGCACACAGTAAATGCATATTACAGCACTGATTAACGCAATCAGATTATTTTAATATGTACCAAATTTTACAGTGTAAAATAACAGGTCTGTTGTTATAATGGATTAAATCTTGTTGCTTAGCAACAGTAAATTGCACAAGAGTAGACCCGCTGAATCAGGGATTTGGTGAGTCAACTCTTCCATACATTCCATTGATTCACATGGGCTTACTGCAGTTAGAACTTCAGTGTAGCAGCTTGCAACTACACTAGGCTAATTTGAATCAGTGGAACTTATAGAAGAACTGGCTCTCTAAATCCCCACTGATTAATGGGCCTACTCTGGTGCAACTTATATGCTGAGCTATAGGGTTTCAGCCAACATTAGAAATAATCATTTTATATATATATAACACCTTTTCATTATGGGAGAAAGTTTTTCACGTTCTTCCTCCTATGCCAGGGCTGAGCAACTTGTGGTCTGCCAGATGTTTCTGCATTATAACTTCCATCACTCCTAGTCAACATTGCCAGTAGGGTCAGATGATGGGTGTAGTCCAAAAACATATGGAGACTCATCAGTTGCCCACAACTCTTATATAAGAGAGACATGACACAAATTTGTTAATATTTAGCATGTCAGAGGACTCCTTTTTTACCTTAAAACCAACGAACTAGTATGTTTCTATCCTTTTGCCAGAACCCCTGTGTTTTGGATCCCATGTTGTGTAGCCAGTAAGGCACTTCAACTTGCACAAGTTACGACTTCCCCCGTTTCCAGAGAATTTTCCTACCTCCACTGTAACCTCCAGTACCACAATGTAGGTGTGATATAGGGGAGGTAAGCCATGTCTTCCGTATCCATCATAGATACTCGAAATGACTGTTTAGGGGATACCAGCATCTGGTTTGCCAGGTATGTTGTACCGTCTTATTCGTGCTTAGCAATAGTAAGTTGCTGTACCGTTGGAGTACCATTAGACTGAATGTTAAAACAGAGGCTATAACCTGAGCTTGTCCTGAGCCTCAATTTTTAAATATTTAGTCTAATGGTGCTCCATCAGTACAGTTCCCATTTGGGGTACGGGGTAAATATCGTGTCTGCCTCATGGCCATGCATTACACTAAGGCTGAAGTAGGGAAATGTGGAGACCTCAACTTGTACAGCTGTTGTCATATGATTGCAAGATAATAGTGTCCTTGCTATATTGCAATGTGGTATCACCTGCGGATCACAGCCATGTGAAGAGACAACATGGACTAGCACAGGAAAGTACAATTCCATACTTCCCCAGCAGCTTCTGCACAATGGACCATCCATGCAAATGGTAAACCACCAGGTGCAAAGAAGCTTAACTTCACCAGGCCACTGTTCCAGAAAAGGTTGGAGTTGACCCTTTTTGGCTATCACTGAAGGACTCCTGTTGAGTGATATTTAGCCAGTCAGGATTAGGTCCGTTTTTGTTGTTTGTTTAGTCATTAAGTTGTGTCCGACTCTTCGTGACCCCATGGACCAGAGCATGCCAGGCCCTCCTGTCTTCCACTGCTTCCCGTAGTTTATTCAAATTCATGTTGGTAGCTTCAATGACACTGTCCATCCATCTCGTCCTCTGTAGTCCACTTCTCCTCTTGCCTTCACACTTTCCCAACATCAGGGTCTTTTCCAGGGAGTCTTCTCTTCTCATGAGATGTTCAAAGTACTGGAGCCTCAGCTTCAGGATCTGTCCTTCCAGTGAGCACTCAGGGTTGATTTCCTTCAGAATGGGTAGGTTTGATCTCTTTGCAGTCCAAGGGACTCTCAAGAGCCTCCTCCAGCACCACAATTCAAAAGCATCAATTCTTTGGCAGTCAGCCTTCTTTATGGGCCAGCTCTCACTTCCATACGTCGCTACTGGAAAAAAACATAGCTTTGACTATGCCGACCTTTGTTGGCAAAGTGATGTCTCTGCTTTTTAAGATGCTGTCTAGGTTTGTCATCACTTTCCTCCCAAGAAGCAGGTGTCTTTTAATTGTGTGGCTGCTGTCACCATCTGCAGTGATCACGGAGCCCAAGAAAGTAAAATCTGTCACTGCCTCCATATCTTCCCCTTCTATTTGCCAGGAGGTGATTGGACCAGTGGCCATGATCTTAGTGTTTTTTTGTGTGTGGTTTTTTTTTTTTTTTGATGTTCAGCTTCAGACCATTTTTTGTGCTCTCCTCTTTCACCCTCATTAAGAGGTTCTTTAATTCCTCCTCACTTTCTGCCATCAGAGTGGTATCATCTGCATGTTGGAAGTTGTTGATATTTCTTCCGGCAGTCTTAATTCCAGTTTGAGATTCATCCAGCCCAGCCTTTCACATGATGTATTCTGCGTGTAAGTTAAATAAGCAGGGAGACAATATACAGCCTTGTCGTACTCCTTTCCCAATTTTGAAACAATCACTTGTTCCAGTTCTAACTGTTGCTTCTTGTCTCACATATAGATTTCTCAGGAGATAGATAAGGTGATCAGGCACTCCCATTTCTTTTAAGAAGTTGCCATAGTTTGCTGTGGTCCACACAGTCAAAAGCTTTTGCATAGTCAATGAAGCAGAAGTAGATGTTTTTCTGGAACTCTCTGGCTTTCTTCATAGTCCAGCGCATGTTAACAATTTGATCTCTAGTTCCTCTGCCCCTTCAAAATCCAACTCGTACTTCTGGGAGTTCTCGGCCCACATATTGCTGAAGCCTACCTTGTAGGATTTTGAGCATAACCTTGCTAGCATGTGAAATGAGTGCAATTGTATGGTAGTTGGAGCATTCTTTGGCACTGCCCTTCTTTGGGATTGGGATGTAGACTGATCTTTTCCAATCCTCTGGCCACTGCTGAGCTGGCATATGGAGTGTAGCACCTTAACAGTGTCATCTTTTAAAATTTTAAATAGGTCAACTGGAATGCCATCACCTCCACTGGCCTTGTTGTTAGCCATGCTAAGGCTCAATTGACTTCACTCTTCAGGATGTCTGGCTCAAGGTCAGCAGCCACACTATCTGGGTTGTCCAGGACATCCAGATCTTTCTGGTATAATTCCTCTGTCCATGCCACCTCTTCTTGATGTCTTCTGCTTCTGTTAGGTCCCTACTATTTTTGTCCTTTATCATATCCATCTTTGCACAAAATGTTCCTTTAATATCGCCAATTTTCTTAAACAGATCTCTGATTCTTTCCTTTCTATTATTTTCCTCTATTAAATTAAACTAATTGTGGGCATTAATTTTTTCACAATATAAAAACAGGAACTTAGTACAGTGGTGCCTCGCTTAACGAGTGCACCGTATAGCGATGTTTCCGTATAGCGATCCCTTTTTCGGGATCGCTATACGGAAACATACCCGATCTTCGCAATGGGGAAAACCCACATTGTGAAAATCGGGTATTGCGGCGGCCATTTTGGAGCTGCTGAACAGCTGATCGGCGGTTCCAAAATGGCCGCCGGAAGCCCGGAAATGGCTGCTGGCAGCCGTTTTCGCGCCCTGCCCTCGCTTAGCAAAGGCGCGAAAATAGCTGCCGGCACCTGGAATCCTCGCTGAACGGGTAAGTAACAAAGGTATTGGAACACATTAAACGAAGTTTAATGCGTTTCAATACGTTTCCCCTACCCGCTTAGCGATGATTCCGTATAGCGAGGGTTAATCCGGAACAGATTAACCTCGCTATACGGGGCACCACTGTATTTTCAAAGTATCAAGTTGCTGTTAAACTTGTTTTCTCCCCATTATATAAGTTAAAGAATAGGCATGATCCAGCAAAAGCTAAACAGTTTCCATTGCATAATTTGAAGCAACCTACTCAGAAGCAAGTCCTACTGAATTTATTAGGATTTACTCTTCAGTATTAATGTTTTTTCCACCAAAATCAATATGATATAAATCAGCATAAATATAACTGAAGCACATCCTTCATTTTTAATGGTTTTTCTTATGTACCAGTTAAATAGCGACCTTAACTGTGTTTATGAGGCTTGTAAGATGTTTAAAAGTAGTGGTTTACCATTGCCACCATCACCCTAATAAGTTTCCATGGCCAAATGGGATTTTAGCTCAGGTCTCCTGAACCGTAGTTGCACATTCGCATTTACCAAACCATACCAGCTTTCTTAGGCAAATACCATCTCAAAATCTTTGTAAAAGTGGAATGGCTCAGTGCCATCGGGTTCTAAAATAAAACCGTTATAAGCAGGACATTGTCATTCACACAAAAAGGCCTATCAAGAAGATAAATGCACCTGTCATTCAAAAATCACAGTATTTCTGTTCTAGATGTTTAGTTTTGTACTTGAGACATCAGCTGCCATATTGCTAAGATAGTATAGGTCTTGCTGGTGTTTGGTTTCTGTGGTGATACTTGGCCATTTATTTGATAAAATTTGTCAGATAGAATGCATGAATCCATATGTGTCTACAATATAACCTCATTATAGTGTATTTTTGTAAAAGCAGTGTGAAATCCAATGCTTGTATATGAATTTATGTAACAAATGTTTCATTTGAATTATGCACATCAAGGTTCACATAATGAGCCTCACTTAAGTATTACTTGTTAGGATTTGCTACAGTAGCAGGTACACCTACTTTTGTTTAATGTGAAAGTTGTCTTCATGTTTCTATCTTAGTCTACTCTTACATTACGAAGTGTAGCAGGGAACTTGCATTTGCAAATTCTAGCCTCAAAACAACATTTGTAACATGGAGTCAGTCACATGGGTGAATCTAACCCACTGCATCAAGTAGGCCAACTAACAGAGGTCATAATGTGATGCTTTACATTCCTTCATGGAAACTGGAGCCCTGGCACAGCACAGTGCTATGGCTTCTGTTGGGAGTGGAAGGTCTGGATTTCTGATTTCAAGCAGAATGGCACAGGTTAAGCCCATATGGCTATAGTAGCTTCACCACCTTTTTAGTTAGTGTAAAGGATACTTTGTTGTGACAATAATAATGAACTATTGTTTGCAATACTATATTACCAAAACACACACACACACACACACACACACACACACAAATCTCAATAAAGGATCCTACAGCACAATCCTCAGTACCACGTCACAATGATGCCAGACAATATTTTCTTCTTAGTGCAGACTTTTGAAAAGATTGACAAAAACTTTTAAATCACCAGAAGGAGAAATACTTAATCTTATCAAACTAAACAGTACTGTGTTTGGGATTCTAAAAGCTTTTAAATTTGAACTTGCTACAGAAAAAGAATCTCAAGCTACAATATCTATAGACTCACAAGTAGCTATGAAACCTAATTTTACCACAGAAATCATTTTCTTTAATTCAAGGCACTTCACCTGCATCAGGATTTCACTGTTTTTAAAGATATAAATGTAAGGCATTGTGTGAGTTATTGGAAAACACAATGTACTTGCATGCACCAGTTCCCCTCAATGAACACCTGAACTCCTGATAGATACAATTTTTTAATCTCTATCCTCAAGGAATAAGTTTTCACTCCGGTTTAGAACCTGCAAGGCCTTAAACAGAGACTGTTATCCTGCTATCTTGCCCTGAATAGAATGAATATGGCTGAGGACTGGAAGTAGTGGAATGGACTAGTTATCACTGAAGGACTCCTGCGCCTCATTGTGCAGTGGTTAAATCGCTGTATTGCAGCTAAAAACTGTGCTCACGACCTGGGGTTCAAATCCCAGGTAGCCGGCTCAAGGTTGACTCAGCCTTCTATCCTTCCAAGGTCGGTAAAATGAGTACCCAGCTCGCTGGGGGGGGGCAATATGTAGCCTGCATAATTAAATTGTAAACCGCCCAGAGAGTGCTTGAAGCGCTATGGGGCGGTATATAAGCAGCACGCTTTGCTTTATGGAATTGACTCTTCACTGACCATTACTGAGAGATTTTGTGTAAGTTAATGGGCATTCAGACTGCAGTTTTATAATAGTTAGCCAGGAGAACTCAAAGGAACATTAAAAAGGTAAAACTAAAGGTTCCCCTTGACAATTTTAGTCCTGTCGTGTTCAACTCTAGGGGGCGGTGCTCATCCCCGTTTCCAAGCCATAGAGCCATAGTTTTGTCCGAAGACAATCTTCCGTGGTCACATGGCCAGTGCGACTTAGACACGGAACGCTGTTACCTTCCCACTGAGGTGGTCCCTATTTATCTACTTGCATTTGCATGCTTTCGAAACGCTAGGTTGGCGGGAGCTGGGACAAGCGACGGGAGCTCACTCCGTCGCATGGATTCGATCTTCCGACTGCTGGTCTTCTACCCCGGCAGCGCAGGCTTCTGTGGTTTAGCCCACAGCGCCACCACATCCCTCAAAGGAACATAAATCTAAGCAAACAAATATACAGCATTGCACTGTTAAGCTCTTAAGGTTGCACTGCAAATAAATGTAGGATATGGACTACCTTAAATTTATGTTAACTGGTCAGCCCACTGTAATAACCTTTGGCCTAAAAACATTTGCTATTTGGTGACAGAAGAAATTCACGGGAGTGGCTATTCAGAATATACAGTGGTGCCTCGTTAGACAGTTACCCTGCATGACAGTTTTTTCACTAGACATTGACTTTTTGCAATCGCTATAGCGATTTGCAAAACAGTGATTCCTATGGAGGAATTTCACTGGAGAGTGTTTGGTCCCTGCTTCACAAACTGATTTTCGCTAGACAACGATTTTGACAGCTCCCTCCATGCTCGCAAAACGGGTGTTTTCAGGACCTAAGCTTCGCAAGACAGCTATTTAAACAGCTGATCGGCGGTTTGCAAAGTGGCTTTCCTATGGCCGATCTTCGCTAGACAATGACGATTCTTCCCCATTGGAACACATTAAACAGGTTTCAATGCATTCCAATAGGGAAATGCTTTTTGCTAGACAATGATTTCGCTAAACAGCGATTTCAGTGGAAGGATTATCATCATCTAGCGAGGCACCACTGTATAAACTAAAGCTAATAAGATTAACAGCAGAGGAAACACGAACACAATTGTTTGGATATTAATAGTTTAGGTCAGTGGTTCCCAACCTTGAGTCCCCAGATGTTCTTGGATAAAAACTCCCAGAAGCCTTCACCATTAGCTGTGCTGCTCAGGATTTCTGGGGACCCAAGTTTGGGAGCCACTGCTCTAGGTGATAGGACCACATGACTTGACTGTTTTTCCCTGAAAGAAGTTTCATGTATATGCAAACACATGAGCCCTATTCAGATGTTCAACATAGAATTGAAAGCATGAGCAGGGCATGGAGTTTTTATGCTACAAGTCTCCCCACAGACTTAAGAATCCTTAAGAATTGGGGTTCCTAATCGTATGAAGAGGTGACACACACACACCAGACTGCTCTTTTGCTTGATGTGACAACAGCACCAGCCAGGGGGAAAGTGGCTCCCTGTTCATGCTTTCAAATCAGTTCTTTCTTTGAATGCCTGAATAGGGCTGATGTATGGGAAGAAAGCTACACGTACTCTTACTGTATCTCTGGTATCAATTTAGTGCTACATACAAAGCAATGTCAACGATGAGAGGTAAGCAAGGAAACCACATAGTTTCACACCCAAAGTCCAAATGGTATAATCCTGAGCCAGTTTTACCACCCATCTGCTATTTTGTATGATCTACATTTTTACAACAGCCAGCTGATCAGGGCAAAATACACTACAGTGACTGAGCATATTAGGATGGATGCACTGTTTTTGTGCATCTGAATGTTACAAATGGCAGATTTACCTCAATCAGGCAAGGCTTTGCCTTCCCTTTTTTGGTGTCACATACTTTAGGCTGCTTCACTGGAACCTCAAGAATTATTTCATGAAATGGTATTTGACCCATGTTACTTCTACTCAAACCACACACACCAATACTCCCTGAGCATTTGATTGGACATCTTTTACACTGCAAGAGGTCTGCTATAAAGCATTAAATGAAGTTGTACTGATTCCAGGGCTCTTTTGAGGAATATATGCCGCGAGCACAGGATTTTTCTCTCATTTATGTAGCTGTTTTTCCAAGTGTATCACTACTGCACATTCACCACCGCCAACATGCCTTCTGCTCTATTTTCTTTGATAAAATGTTTGTGGAGATATTGTGACCAAGAATTCACTCCTCCCAGTGGCCAGAATCCTACTGATGTTCAGGTAAAGTTTGTATAACTGGCTGTGGCTACTTAATTAGGGTGCCAGTGCACATCTTGATAATGCAATGGACAGTATTAATTCGCCAACATAAGGCACTAGTTACATAAACCTTACACAGACACCAGTAGGATTCTGGCCAATATTTTTAATGTTATAGTGTAACCTAAATCTATTAACAGTTTGTCCTGTGTAGTGTAAACAAAAGGTTAGGGTAGACAAATACCTAATTCTGTACAAAGTGAACACTGTAATATAGGATAGTAAGTTTTGGTGAGAATTTCTATAGAATATGTGAGTTGTTTTCTATGTGACATCAGTCAACATCTTTCTTTTGAGGAAGCAAACATAAAACGTTTCAACAAGTTTTTAAAGATGGTGATATTTTTTGATTATAAAGAGACCTTTGTTACTAGAGTTTACTATTTCAGGTGTTAACTCTTATTTAATACTTGGGTTTTATTATGACTTGCTTCCGGAGTAATTTGTTCCGTTGCATAACAATGCACAATAAAATTTAGCCTCTGCCTAGTTTGTGTTTGGTGCTTATGGTGTATATACCGAGTATTACCTAACTATACAAAGTTATTCACCTGAAATTACTCAGAGGAGGTAGTCCATCTGTCTACTATCAGAAATCTAACTCAATGAACATCCAGCACATGACTACAGCCAAATTGTGGAAATAAATTATTTAAAAATCATTACACACAATTCATTTAAGTATTTCAACAGTGCTGAAACATGTTATTTTATTTGTTAAATGCTAAAAACGTTACATCTTACTAGGTATTACAGTTTCTCATTATTTTACTACTAGCTACTTTTAATAATTTTTAAAATTATGGCAATTTTAGATTAAATATATTACAATATTTTCTTATTTTTAATATTCATCAATGAATTTGTTCTGACAATTTCAAGATAATGTGTTCATACTAACACAAACATTTCTCAGCTCTGATTAGAACACGTTTATCTCTCCTGATCCCCATTATGGAAAAGAGACTTGTGCTCACTTCCTGAACCACCGGTGTTCTCACTGAGCCTTCAAAGTTAAGAGGTAGAATCCTGTCTTAGGGCAGAAGGAGTTCTGGGAAACAGCAGCAATGCAGCTTATAACACTGTTGGAATGATGCCACAATGCTCATCACAAGTGAACAAATACAGAATTGAGTAAACTCATTATCAGTAGACTCACCCCCCACGTGGCCAATCTGAATGACATTATCATTAGCAAATTGCTGCTGATTAAAGGCTCCTTTTGGCAGTTTTGGAATATATATGACATACACAGTGCAAGAACTTTCTGAGTATATTCTGAATTTGTAATAATCACTGGTGACAAATTAAGAGTATAAAGCTATAATGACTTATGAGGAAAAAATTAAAAAATAAATAGCAAAAGTGTTCCTAAGAATGCTGAATATTGAAATATTATATCTTAAAAAGGGAAGATACAGTATCACATCATAAGACACAGGTATAATGTTTGCATTTAAAGATGGTAGAACTGTTGCCCTTAATTGTATTCAGAAGATATCCCTGGAAAACCAAGACATTACATGGTTTAGCAAAGAATATGAATTTAAACTTTCCATTCCTATCAGTACCCCAGTTCCCATTGGTATTTAGCTGCCTTTATCACCAAAAGAGCTAAAACAGCATCAAGAGATGGGCACTGACACCATTCAAGACATCACAAATATTAAAGATTACATCTTATAACCCACTAACAGAATTTAATCTTAAATAATTACAAGTCCAAGGCTCCCAGTACAGTATGTGCGAACTCCACCCTAGTTTTATAGCTCTTTCAAAATCTTTCAGATGGATTGCTTGCACCAACCAATTGTAGCCTGAAGATCTTTATTCAAGAAAGGTTTTTGCTCTCTTTTCTTGTTGCCTAAGTCAAAGATAAATCTTATTTAACAGGGGTCTCAAACTCAATTTACTTGGGGGCCGCTGGAGGCAGAGTCTGGGTGAAGCTGGGCCGCATCAGATTTTCCACATTTGCTGACTGTGGCGAATGGCTTTGGCACCCTTTCCCTTGGCAAGCTGGCCTGATCCACTGGAGAGGCTGGTCACCCTGGCGCCTCTTCCACAGCAAAGGGGGGCAAAGGAAGCAGCTCCTGCATTGGCAGCTGCGGGTCATCCTGAGCAGGCGATGGAGCCGCTTCCTTGGGTCGACCCCGTTTGTCCTGCTGCAGGGCAGGGTTCTCACCAAAGGGTGCTGGGAGCATGAGGAGGAGGGAGGATAAACGAAGGCCAGTCAGTGGACAGAGCCTCCTTGTTCAGACACACTATATCTGGGTGAGCATTCAAAAGCCAAGGACAGAGGCAAGGCGGAAGGGAAAAGGCGGCTGTCTTTGGCAACGGCCCAGCTTGTGAGTTGCTCACCTGGCCGTGAGCAGAAACAGGAAAGGGGGTGGGTGGGAGGGAAGAGCACAAGTCCTCCTTCTTGCAGGGAACTTGTTTTCGTAAGGGTTCCCACCTGCATGTTTTGAGCTAGAAGTAAAATGAGTGCAGCAAACAAGGAGAGAGCAAGATTTCCTCCTGTGGTCTGCTCTTGCCCACATATTACTGTTCTCCACATAAGCGCACACTCTTTAGATGCAGGTTGGGGACAATGGAGGGATGCTGCAGGCACCCAGATTCCCTGGAGAGGATGGCAGTAAATCGCCAGGGTCTAAATGCCCACAGATTCACACACACACACACCCTAGCAGCTGCATGCACCCCTTCTGCAAGGTTGGCCCCATGAGCAGAGTAATCTCTCCCCCTACCCAAGGACTAATGGGGCTTCTTGACTCCCACTCTGGCAAGATGCCGGGGTCTTGCCCAGTGTGGCTCAGGGAGACCGGGGGGGGGGAAGGGGAGCATGCGCGAGAAGGCTGTTCTCTCGGCAGCACTCCCTCCCGTGGCACATCTGGGCAGGAAGCAGAGGAGCGCCAGGCAGGGGGAAGGAGAAGCACAGAGAGGATGAGGTGACAGCAGCAGCAGTGCCAGGTGACTCGCAAAGAGTGGGGGGCAGAGAGACCTAAAAGCAGAAGCCCCAGTGGCACCAAACCCCTGAGGGAGAAGACTGCCGGGCAGGGAGATGGCCCCCCTTCTGGATGTGTGGGCACTTCAGGGGGGTAGGCGGCAGCCCCTACAAGGTGGGGAGGAAGCCCCACACTCACCAAGTAGGTGCCACTGCTGCTGCTCCCACTCCTTAAACTTTCATACTAATAATGGGCCACAAACTATCATCCTGCGGGCTGCAATTGGCCCCCGGGCTGCATGTTTTGAGACCCCTGAATTAGAACCATGCATGTAGAAGGGTGAATCATGGGAGAACTGTCTCATAACACTCTTTATAGATTTCCTATACCATATGGCCACAGTAGCCCGAAATTACCTCTCTTCCGTAATGGAGAATGTTTCTAGTTACTGCTGCATGCAACTGCTGTTCCAGATGGACTGTAGTATTCCTCAACAGTAGCATTAAGGAAGGCACAGGACAACCCAATGATACAGTGTTAGTAGCATGAACAAGGAACTCTTTTTCTTTCTGGTTTAAGATAATAGGACAAGGGAAATGTTTGAAAGGAGTGTACCCCTCCTTACTATTAAAATTTATTCCACCACTCTAATGTGGAACAGGAAGGTTTGTCTTTCAGGAGGCATTCAACATACTGATGTTTATGGTAATTTATGGCTAGTACAAGGAAGGGTATTCCAACAATAGCCAATCACAGCCAGAATTTTGTATGTCACTTTTGAGGCTTGCCAGTCAAGGACAGGCTGTTCTCAATGTTTGACAACCAACAACTTAACCTTTGCAGACTGGCATGAAGGGGAATCTTTTGCCTACCAGATGTTTTAGATTACAAATCTCTACACTGGCTATGTAAGCTGAGACATCAGTGCTTTGAAATCCAACAGAAGGCCAAAATTCCCCCACTCCTGGATTAGATCATGACCAGCATGCTAAGAGTTAAAGAAAATAGTTTGGGGAAAACAGGTCCAGAAAACATTACAAAAGAACTCAGTATTTTAAAAAGCTGTAATAAATAAATTGCCATGAAGAAATCAGAACTGAAAACATAAAAGGAGTCGGTTCTTTACTTCTAAATATATGTAACAAAGCACACACACTAAGCTTTACATACTAATTACAATATGTACAACTTTTTTTTCTAAAACCAAAGATCTGCAACATTCCTGCACTAAAATAATGCAAGCAATTGTCAATACATGTGCAAACCCAAAATGATACAACTTCCAGAAATGACATTTTAAATTTATAAACTAAGCTAATGCTGACACATTTTGGTCTTTGCCGTAATTTTTTATCACCAATACATATTGCTTCTCATAACAGGTTTCCATGCCAGTGTTCCAGAATGCCACCAGGCCCACTTTGAACCACTTAGCAACCTGGGGATTCAAAGTCCTTCAGACAAAGAACTTCAGTATTTTTTAAAGTGCATAGAATATTTTACTTGCAAATGTATTCTACTTGTTTTGGTTACAAACAGGTGGCTCACACATGCATGTATATTATACCATAGCAACAGTCAAAGGGAAACACGTATCAATGAGTGAGCCATCACAGATCCAACCACACAGGCAGTGTTCCATTATACTGCCTCAAGCACACTATTTTTCAGTGGAGCCAGTTGACATCGGCAGCCTCAAGTGCTGAGCAGCAAGAGATATACATGCATGTGTGGACCAGCTGCAAGACTCCATGATGTGTACTGATTCTCCAATAATGGTAAACGTCACAGTCCCCTTAACCTCTCCTTTGCTGCCACACAGTTTTCAGTATTTGGATTTCCAGACTCTCATTGTGAGGGCCCAAAGTGTGAACTTGTGGCTGTAAGGGAACTGAAAGCGACTGACACGTTCAATGTGGCTGTTTTATTCCTAGACAAAGCATTTCATCTAGAAAAAATTCATTTACTATTCCAAGCAAGAGACACTATTCAGTTATTTTGAAAAACTTGAATATTCTTAGCTGGGATCCTAACAGTTACTTGAAATTTTATTTTTGTGAGATTAAGCTCTCTCCTTTAAACAGCAGACACATTAAATTATAATGTGCTGCTTTTGAAATCCCCATCTATTTCGAACACGTTATGCTATTTGAAAAACACAACTCCAAGGCCCTAATTAGTATATGGAATTAGTTGCACAACCCTTTTGATTCTGGATCTTCATTCTACTAGTATTATAAACAGTCTCAGTGTATTTTATATCTTGTTAAAGTCCTACTCCACACTTCTTGCATGTATAAACAACTAATATATGGCACAGAACAGAGGACAACTGAAAGAATAATGGCTACTTAGTGTGTTACATCAGTGTAACAAACTGTCATCACACTTTAGCTTCAGGCATTACAAATTCAGCAGTAAGTAGGCCAATTAGTGGATCAAAAGACCCTATGTATTAGGTTAGTACAAACTGTCTAATTGGGAACATATCACCGTCATGATAACAAAACTGCACAATCTACCCAAATCTCATGGCCAGAAGTGGCAGATTTTGCCCAAAGTAAGAATAAGTCTAATAGAAGGAATGAGCCATATATCAAGTTCTCTTATTTAAATACACCTTATGTAGTAACCTTGCTGGGTCTATGACAATGGAGGACAGAGTCCACATTGGTCTCATGTCAACAATGGCTAAACATTGTAAGGAACGTAGATTTCCAGCTGATGATAAGGAGGGAAAGGGCAAGGATCTTGCCAGGTTCATACAAGAGAAGCCAGAGCAAGGTTATATCTGTTTGATTCAAGGAGGAATGCAGCCATTAAGGAAACATGGAAACATCTTCAGCATCTCTAGCAAATGCCTTAAAACAGCAGTTGCATAGGAACTGAATGTGCAAACAAGATACAAAAATTTGAAACACGGCAGCAAATATATAATGTGAGTTTTCAGAAAATGACACTTCAATAACTTAATTTCAAGTTTCTAGTCCCAAATAGTCATCTTTACTACAGATTCATATGCAAAGAGATGGCAGCTATCGTGGTGAACAGTTCACAGCCATTTTCCTTCAGAGGAAAAAGAAACCAGCACTAAAATCAGAATGCTTATTTGCTGCAGCATCTTGGGATTCCTGCAGTTCTAGTAGTTGTTCTGTTCCTCAAAATAGCGGATCCGGCGGGGAAACTTGGAACAATGTTTCCATGAAGTCTACAGTATTTCCAGATCTACATGTCGCACCTCAGGATTGCGTTTCTGAAACAAGATCAGTTCTTTTAATAAACGTGTAGTTAAAGTGCCAACGAATTACAGTATTATGCATCCTGTGTTAGATCAGGATTGAGGGGATTCTGGTTCAGAGCACTGCTCAAAACTTCCTTACTGGCTGTAACAAGCCCTCACCCCACTTCCTTTTATTAGGATTGTCTTTGAACAATAAATCAAGCTAAAATAAAAATGGCTCAAGCATACCAGATTACTGAAGTCTGCAGCAACTCTAACTCTCCATATCCTAGCTCAAGTCTTTGCTTTTATATCCCTCAGGTGACTTCATTGTGGTACAAGAGGAAATCACCTGGCCCAGGTTCTCTGAAATTATTCATTAGACCCTTTGAATTTCCATGTCTGGGAGCTGCAAATTTCCCAGAGAAATGCTTTTGCTCTTGGATTTCTTTGCTTCCGGTTTGGGGTGGTTATTTCCACATCACACCACCAAAAAAAGCAAACATGTCTTAACAAAAAGAGGAGAAAAGAGAACACTGTTCGGTCAATGCAAAGTAGAAATGATTTTTTTCTAATTTAGACAGAATTACAAAGCACCTCACTCAAGTGAGGAAGATAATGCCTAGGTGACCAATGTGCTCTTATTAAGACAAAATGGGAGAACCAAAGTACAGGTGCACAGAGAAGCTGTCACATGGGCCAGCTAGAATTCTACTGGTGTTCACATGAGGTTTGTGTAATGTCCTGAAGCTAATTAATGAAGTGTTAAGGTGTATCTTGGTTTTGTGAATGGTTATATCTCCAGCTGTGCAAATGTGGTGCAGCTTAGCACCTCATCAATTAGAATATAATTAGCTGTGGCAAATTAAGCAAACATGTGAATGCCACTAAGATTCCAGACGTTATTTATTTGTCACATTTATATCCCACCTTTCCTACAGGGAGCTCACAACAGTGCACCTGACTCTCTTCCTCCTGCTTCGTTGTCACAACAACCCTTCAAAGCAGGTCAGGCTAATAGGAACTGAACCAAGATCAACGAGTGAACTTCATGGCTGACAGACAGTGGGGACAGACTGCTCTCAAAGCCTCAGGGACAAGATTTTCAGTAATTTGTGGCAATGAAAATGTATTTAGTTGCCGCTTTTAAAACACTCTCAAACAACTCTATGTCATAACAGGGCTTGTATAGGGAAACCCAGAAGATTATGCTCCAAAGCCATCTGCCAAGAGGGGCAAAAGACAAGACAAATACCAGTGCTCAAGACTGTCATTCACATTTGAGTCACTTAAAATATGCTTCCTACCCTAATGGAAGCCCAGTTATTATAAACAGAAATTTTCCATTCAGTTGCTTTGAAAATCAGATGCTCCTAATTATCCTCTCTCACCAACTGACACGTACCTTTAGCTCTTTCTCAAGCCGGTCCACTTCTGCTCCTAGTGTGTCAATTATATTTTCACCATGTTTAAGCATGAACACCTCTAATTCTTCGAGCGTCTTCACCTGCTGGATTTCCTGCAATGAAATTAATTCTAAGAGCTCAAACACGGCAAATTATGTAACACGTAGTAAACATTGTAAATGTAAAGATTTTTACAGAATAGGAAAATATCTGCTCAAGGTTATTAGCCAAGGGAGGGGTAACTTGATTTGTTAAATATTCCATATCAACTAAGGGAGAAGGAAACAAAACGAGAATGGCGGCACAACCCATAGATAATGGGAATAATATCTGAAGCTAAATGTATTCTAAGGTTTTGTATGTTGTTGTTTAATCATTCAGTCTTGTCCGACTCTTCGTGACCTCATGGACCAGAGCACGCCAGGCCCTCCTGTCTTTCACTGCCTCACGGAGTTTGGTCAAAATCATGCTGGTAGCTTCAATGACACTGTTTTGTGTACAAAATCTATAAATAATTGCATAATATTGAAAATCTCAGGTTTAACTTCCCTTCTTTCTTGATTTTTTTAAAAGTTTCTAACCCTCATGCATTTGAAGATAAACTCTTGAGGCACTGACCACAGGAATCACCAAAAACAGAAGTCGTTTGGATTTACTATGGTGAGTCAGTAGTACCTGTACAGAAAACTTCAGGACCAGCAGAAACAAAAGGACCACAAAGAGATGAATTTTATTTGCATTCTTCATATAGGAGACAGAACTCAGCTTCTTAAGAGTTTGACTCCTCATACAGTGCAAAATGAATTAGCATGGCATGGATTTTTGTTTAAATAGCCCTGTATCAAAATAAATTCTCTAAAAGTAACAAGGATTAAAAACAAAAGAGCCTACGTTTCACACTGATGAATAATCTGCCATGGCAATTGAAGATTACATCACAAAATGAAATATAAAGCAAAGTGTGCTGCTTATATACCGCCCTGTAGCATTTCAAGCACTCTGAGCAGTTTACAGGTCAATTATGCAGACTACATATCCCCCCCCCCCCATGAGCTGGCTACTCATTTTACTGACCTCAGAAGGATAGAAGAAGGCTGAGTCAGCCTTGAGCCAGCTACTTGGGATTGAACCACAGGTTGTGAGTACAGTTTTGGCTGCAGTTCAGCAGTTTAACCACTGCACCACAAGGCTCTAAAGGGCATGCATGACCCATCTGAAGGTTAGCACATTCAGCCCTATTTACGTCAACAGGAAAATAAGCACATACATGGCTGTTTCACACTGAATCAAAGAAGCTGAACTCTATGACATCAGAATCAGTTGCCTGAACATATAAATGCATGATGTTGCCAGAGACCATGATCCTATTCCCACTTGACCTAGGAGTAGCTTGACTGATTTCAATAGAACTAATTTCTGAGTAGGGAAATAAAGACACTATCAAGAGCCAGTCAGTACTATGTAATATGAACCAGTGCTCTCACTGATTGACTGACAGTGGTTCTCCATGGTCACAGAAGGCAAAAAGCAATACATGTAACTTGATTTGCAGCCTGAAGTGGCAGAATCCACAAAAATGTTCACCTCTGGAGTCTTTCAGAAAGGAAGCTCTTTGCAATCATCCTGTGTTGCCCATTTTCATTTTCTCACTGAACAGAATATTTGTGGACATTCTAATGGAAGGACAGGCAATCTGGGATCTTCCAGCTGTTCTGAACAACAACTCCTATAAAAGCTTACAACTGCCCACTGTAACTGTGGCTGTAGTCCAAAGTATCCGGAGGGTGGCTAGGTTGCCTACCCTGTTCTATGGCATTCCATCAGCTCAGCCAAAAAACCTCATCTCGTTTCTTATTTATCCTGGAATGTGCTGCAAGGTTTAAATTAAGATTTTAAAAATAAATTTCTACTTATTAAAATATTTACAGTGGGGTCTCGATTTAAGAACTTAATCCGTATTGGAAGGTGGTTCTCAAGTCGAAAAGTTCTTAAGTCGAATCTGCATTTCCCATAGGAATGCATTGAAAACCATTTAATCCGTATCTGCTCTTTTCTGTCCATAGAAACTAATGGGAAGCTGCTATTCTGCCTTCTGCCACTAGAGGGGGATATTTTCTTTCTTTTTTCCCCCTTAGGTTCAGGGAAGGCAGGGAACACTAAAGGCAGCACTTTAGAACTCTTTTTTTAAAAAACGAAGCCAATTTTAAATAATGTTTTAAAGCATGTTGTGCTGATTTTTTCAGCACAAAGGCACTCAGGCAGGCTTTTTAGGTGCTGAGCAAGCCTCCGGAAGCCTGCTCAGAGCCAGCTGATCAGCTGTTAGGTGGGGAGAGGAGCGGGGAAAACCACAAAATGGCTGCCAGGCTCTTTCTGGGTGTCGGCTTTTAGCTCTTTCCTGCTCTTTTTCCTGTGGTTTGGGGGCTACCAAGGCCTGGTAAGTGACTTTATTTAACAGTACAGTATTTATTTTTAGGTTTCTGACCCTTTCCCCCCCTCCAGAAGCCTCTAAGGGGAGGGAGGGGGGGACTTTTTCCCTGTTTGTAACTGGAGGGAAGTTCGCATGTCGAGTCCTTACTTTCCCTATAGGGCGAATTGTTCGCAAGTCGGGTCGTTCGTAAGTCGAGACCCCACTGTATATCTTTCCTTTCTATCTGAAAATCCAAAAGGCAGATTTGTACAGTGTCCATAAATATGAGAGGCATTAATATATTGTACACAGCACCTATTAGCAGCAAAGTGTAGTGCATGTGAATAAGAAAAACATACTTTTGAAATATTTACACATACTTGTAGCAGCTGTTCAATGTCTTGTTTCTCCAGGTAAGATCGAGTAACAATCCGTCCATCAAAATCTACTTCTGCTTTGAATCTCACTTTGCTCATCCCCATATCTGTAGCTTTAACATCATGAATTGCTCTGAGATAGCATTTGGTAAGATGTAGCAGGAAAAGCAAGAACAAAACAAGGAATTAGGTAATATAAACTAAAAAGCAACTGGCCATTTGACAATAATTTTGACTTTTCCTCTTAAATATTTTCCCTCCAAACTTTAAAATAAGAACTCACTATCCCATTCATACTTATTTTGGTTTATAGTTTTTCATTGGTTTGTTGACCAGACTTTTTTGCAATCACAGAGATCACTCAACACTCTTACACTCTTACCTTACTGCAGGGTCGCTCTCCAAAAGCTCTGTAAGCCTCTGTAGTTGGTCAGCCTGGATAGATCGGCCCAGCAATGCTTCCGTGTTGGTATAGATAAGAAATGCTGACACGATTCCTAATAAAGTTCCCACACCAAGAGATCCCAGACTGTCATAGTGTGGGTTACCTAAAAGGATACATATATGAATTAATCCCCCCCCCCCGGAATTATGCTCCCCCATGAGTTATTTCATATAACTATCATTTTTCTATTTACAAAAAGTGTCACTTATCCATATAGAAAGAATACCCATTTGCTTTGCAACTAATCCTATGAAAATGGGTTGTGGGACTAGATAAAGTTTCCAGAAACTTTCACAGAAATTAAATTTATCACTAACAAAATTATTAAGAAATAAGGTAAGGACACCTGGTGCAAGAAGTTGTAAAGAAGGACACTGTTTAGTTCAGCATTTTCCCTACACAAGCAGGTTTCAGAGGAAAAGACTATCCAAGCAGCCCATATAATACCAATATAGAGATTTCAGATTCATTCATAGGCTTACAGTTTGCTTGTTTACATTTTATCCCACCCACCTAGTATTAAGGTTACTACTCTGGGTGGCAAACACAGCAAAACATAACAATAACAGAAAACAACAAAAAGTATTGGAAAGGAAAAATTCCAGATCTCAGGACCATGATAAACATGAATCTATGGGAGCAATGATTAAAAAAATACACATAGGTTGCAAAGAATTCACAACTGACGGGCCAAGACAAAAATGTAACCTTACTTTGGGGCAAGATAGAGAAAGGCTTGGGAAGACAGCCAGGTCTTGAGTCAACTCCTGAAACCCAGGAAGGATGGGGCCAGCCGCACCTCTGGTAGAAGGGAATTCCAGAGTGAGGCAGCCACCACAGAGAAGGCTTGATCACAGGTGGATGATTTCCAGACCTCCCCCAGGGTGCCCGCTTGGAGCATCCCCATGTAAGTGGTGCAGGTGGGGCAGGTAGATATTTTGAGGGAGAGCCACTCAGACAGGTAACCAGGTCTTAAACCATGAAGGGCTTTAAATGCCAACATAAGCACCTTGAATTTGGCACAGAAGAATACAGGTAACCAGTGTAAACGAGCCAGGACAGGAGCTATATGATCACACTGAGAAGTTCCTGAGACCAACCTGGCAACAGTATTCTGCATCAACTGCAGCTTCTGAACCATGTTCAAGGACAGCCTCAGAGAGAGAGCACTGCAATAGTCTATTTTTCAGACTGCAGGCACATGGACCACCATTGTGAGGTATTTCCTGTAAAGATAGGGGCAGAGGCATACAATCCACCTCAGCTGGTAAAAGGCAGACTGGGCCACAGCTGAGATCTGATATTCCATTGAGAAGACCAGGCCCAGCAGCACACCAAGATTTTGCAGGGAGACCAGGCAGACAGCTACCAAGTTAATCAGGAGTCCCTCCCAACAACAGGACCTCCATCTTATCAGGATTCTATTTCATCCTGTTAGCCCTTATCCAATCCGTAACTGCAGCCAGGCAGCACTCCAATTGAGAAAACATGACACAAAAGAAACACAAGTGATGAAGAGGCAAAAAGGAAGATGGGCAAACTGAAGCCCCAGTCCTCGACGTTGCATGACTGATCATCTGCACCTAATTTGTTTTAGGAACTTGATAATGAAATAAATACTACTCATTCTGTCGACTGTATACACTGATGCTGATTCATGCCCTGCTTATAAATTATAAGAAAATTGTATCAGACCCAACTATGCCATTGGTTAATTTAACACAGATGCTCACCTGTTATAGAGGTCAAACCCATACAAGTAGCAGCTAACGTCACACCCAGAACTGCTGCCATGTCTTCTAGGAGCACAACATTTGTACTTGGATCACGACCCTGCGTAACTGCACATTGAATACAGAGTTAACAATGATGCAGTTTTCATGCCCTGAAGTTGTTACAGAAGAGCCGAAATATTTTCACAAATGCAAATATTCCTAAACTTTAACCTTACTCTATAACAGGCAACCTACAACTCCCATAAACCTCAGACACTGTGGCCCCAAATCAGTGATGATGAAGCTTATGCTCCCAGATATCTGAAGGTTGGCAGATTCCATATCATCAATAAACACTTCTAAACATGGGCTAAAATCTGACTGCTTATGCTTGTCAGCATAACACAGTTGGTGTACATTTTGAGGAATTACTACAAGCACTTAACATAGGCATTTGTTGTTGCATGTCATGTTGCATGACTGTATGCAACACCACATGCCTAAGCTAACTTCTGAATTTGTGCCACTTTGCCAACAAGATTTAGACCAATTGCATTACCCTGGTGCAATAATTCAATTGGATTTTGTCCATCGCTATCTTCTTCCATCTGCGCCTTCAGATACATTGGAATTAATCAAGGTCGAAGCTCTAAGTAATTCAATAATTATTATTTTCTTTAGCCAAAAAGCTTTTCCTCCAATTAATGAAGGACAGAGAAGGAATTCATTTGCATTCATACAAAACAATTAAACAACAACAACAACAAAAAACTGGATCCAAAGTTGCCCCTCCACAAAAAGACTTTTTTTCTGCCGGTGGAGAAAGCTGGAATTCAGTGGATGTTCCTTTGTGATGGAAGGAGGTGGGATAACAATATCAGGACAATCAATTACTGCCTCCACTTGTACAGAATGTGTAAATACATCTAGTATTAAAAGCATATCATACATACCGTATTGGTAGAAGGACATGCCTTTGGCCCGAGCACTCTTTCGAATTTCGTTTATAGCTACAAGAAGAGTAGCTGAAACAAAAGTAGTATTATTTGAATAAACAACAAACACACTGTTTCAACTCCATTAAAAAACACACATGTGCACAGAGACGTTATTAGATAACCGAAGCATGTTTATTTTGTAATTCTTCTAATAATAAAGTTTAATGTGAATGTAAAGGGATAAAGAAGACCTCTGAAATATTTATAGGTAAAGATTAAGACCTAGGTTTACTATCTTCTTAGTCTTCAATACTTTTTGGGAGTTTTATAGAAATTCTCTAAACAGGTAGGTTACCTACCTGCGACCATTGTTCTTCTAGTGGACCTCTGTGAATTCATACAAAAAAAAAAATTCTGCGCCTGTGCAGAATGATTCAGAAATTTCTAGAGCTTTAGAAAAAAACTAGCAATTAGAATATCCCCCCCAACGGATCAAGCTCCTCCTCCTCAACCTTCCCCTCAGTTCCTACAAAGTCCGTCGTCAGATAAGTTAAAGTTAAAGATAGACAATGTGACGGACAGAGGGGAGGAAGGGAGGGATGTGTGAATTCACAGAGGTCCACTAGAAGAACCACGGTTACAGGTACGTAACCTTTCTTTCTTCGTGGTGGCCTCTGTGAATGCACACAAATGGGTGACTGACAAGCTCACTTACTGGATGGTGGGACATCACGGTAGCAGAGATGTCAAAATTGCCTTGCCGAATGCGGCATCATTCTTAGTCCTGACGTCAAGTCGGTAATGTTTCGTGAACATCAATGGATTGGACCAGGTTGTGACCCTGCAAATGGCCTCCACTCCTATTCCATGGTGTAGTGTAGTTGACATTGAAACCGCACGGGCAGAATGGGCGTTCAGGCCCTCAGGTATTGAATTGCCAGAAAGCTCAGAAGCTAGTTGTATAGTTTGGACTATCATCTGTATATATTCTGGTTCGATGCTGGAGCACCTCTATTGGGTCGGTGGTAACATATGAACAGTCTGGAGAACTGTCTAAATAGTCTCGTCCTGTCAATATAGAAGACTAATGTCCGTTTGACATCCAGTGTGTGGAGCTTGCATTCAATTAGAGTTGAAGAAGGAAATAGTGTCGGCAGAATGATGGGTTGATTCACATGGAAGTTAGATATCACTTTAGGAAGAAAGGAGATATCAAAGTACAGAGTAGCCTTATCGGGATGGAGTTGTAGTAAATATGGAGGATCAGATCTTAGAGCTGCTAATTCGCTTGCCCCCTTAGCTGATGTGATAGCGACAAGAAATATTGTTTTCAGAGATAACAGCTTTTCATTGCAGGTAGCCATTGGCTCAAAGGGAGGTTTAAGTGAGTGAGTCCAGGACTAGTTGGAGTGACCATTGAAGGATGATCTGTTGCATTGGGGGTCGGATATTTTTAAGACCCTTCAGAAATTTCTTTAGAGTCGAATGGGAGAAAAGCCGGGCAGATCGGGAACGAGGTGGTTGGTGTGCCACTATGGCTGAAATGTATACTTTGATGGTGGAGTGAGATAAACTGGTGTCGAATAAATGGAGAACGAAGGTAAGTATCGTCTTGAGTGAAACTGGGATGGGCGTTAGGTTCTTGGATTCAAGAATGATTGAATTTCAAGAATGATTTCCATTTATTCCTTTAGAGTCTCTCTGTCAAGGGTTTCCTGGCCCTCTCCAGAATCCTGTGGAATTCGGGGTTATCCTCCAGGCTGTCAGTTTCAGTGAAGACACATCCAGGTGGAGAATGGAGCCCTCATTCCGCGACAGGAGGTTCGGTATTGGTGGTAAGTAGAGTATGTCTATCGCTATCATTTTGAGGCGGGTGAACCATGGTTGGCGGGGCCACCATGGTGCGATCATGATAGCATCCACATGGTATTGAATGATCCTGATAATTGACTTCTGGATCAATGGTATTGGTGGAAAGACGTAAAGGAGTTCTCCAGTCCAGTTCTTCATGAATGCACCTCCCAGAGATGCAGCATCGATGTCCACTCTCAAGCAGTATCTGAGGCATTTGGCATTGTAGCAAGACGCGAAGAGGTCCAGCGTTAGGTGGCCCAACTTGTGGCAGAGTTCTCGAAAAATGGACTCATTTAGCATCCATTCATGTGTATGTGTGGGTAAACTGCTCAGAAGTTTTCCTCTGTTGAAATGTGGGAAGCTTGTGGGAAGATACGATGGAGGCAGAACCACTCCCATAGATCCATAGTGAGGTGCAAGAGGGGCATAGAATGCATGCTCCCCTGCTTGTTTATGTAGTGCATAGCTGTGGTGTTGTCTGTCACTAGTTGGACAGTTCTTCCTTTGATACGGGTAGAAAAGCTCGAAGTGCTTTTATCACAGCCAGTATTTCCAGTTGGCTGATATGTAATGTCCTTTCCCTTTTTGTCCACAGTCCATGTATCCTGAGTTCCTGACAATGAGTCCCCCAACCAGAGGGGCTTGCATCTGTGGTCACCTGTATGGAGAGGTTTATCGGTTTGAACAGTCTTCCTACAATCAGGTTCTGGATGGACATCCACCAGGTAAGTTGGTTTGACAGTTGTGGTGTCACCAGTAGGCATTTTGACTGATTGTGTACTGCAGGGTAGAATAGGGATAGAAACCATGCCTGGAGGGACCGCATCCTGAGTCTTGCGTGGATGAGAACTGCAGTTGTGGAGGCCATGAGATCTAACAGATGCTGTGCCTTGTGTGCCAATACCGTGGTGAATGGTCGGAACATTCCCTCCTCCTGTAAGGTTGATGAAAAGGAGGTGTCTCTAATAAAGTTCATGGATAGAATTTTAAAGAATTCAATAAGGCAGCCCTTTGCAATGATTGATAAGACCCATTGTTGCGATCTCCTCTGAAGCCCCTATCCCCTTCCAGACCTCCCCCAGGGTGCCCACTTCGCAACCCCGCCTTGATCCGTGGGGGGGTTATTTTAATTGCTAGTTTTTTTCTAAAGCTCTATACATTTCCAAATTTTCCTGTGCAGGCACAGAAGAAACCCATTTTGTGTGCATTCACAGAGGCAACTACAAAGAACAAATGGTTACCTATCAAAGCCCCAATTCAAACGCATACTAATGGACTCTACCCATTACTTGAGTTTCTACAAGAGCCTGAAAATATTCCAGTGAAAAACTTCTGCTGGGGCTTGGAAGTGTGCCCATATCTTCTCGTAAGCCCAGTAGAATTGTTCATTTATTCCTATGAAGGGATTCTTGCTCAGGCACATGGAACTAGTTGTTTGTATTCAGGTATGAGTTTTCCCTTTTGGTAAGAAGCCTTAAATGCCACACAATTTTGTTATTTAGTCTTTTAGTCGTGTCTGACTCTTCATGACCCCATGAACCAGAGCACGCCAGGCCCTCCTGTCCTCCACCGCCTCCCAGAGTTGGATCAAATTCATGTTGGTAGCTTTGATAACACTGTCCAACCATCTCATCCTCTGTCATCCCCTTATCCTCTTGCCTTCACACTTTCCCAACATCAGTGTCTTTTCCAGGGAGTCTTCTCTTCTCATGAGTGGTGCTTCGCTTAGCGATTGCTGTTTAATGACGAAATCGCTTAGCGATGACTTTTCCAGAGTGTTTTTGCACTTCGTTTAACGATGGTCCCTATGGGCGATATTTGCTTAGCGATGGTTGGGACCATGCTTCGCATAGCGATTAAATTTTGGGTCTCCTGTTTCGCTTAACAATGGCTTAAACAGCCTCATGTTTGCTGTTTTTTAAATGTTTTCCTGTTATTTGTAAAGTTAAAGTTTACTGTTTAAAATGTTTGAAATCATAAAGTGATTAATAAACCCTTTGTTAACCAAATTTGACTTTGTTCTGACTCTTTTTTAATTTATTGTTGTATTCCCCCCCCCCATTGAGATGCATTGAATAGGTTTCAATGCATTTCAATTTGGGAACCGCGTTTCGCTTAGCGATGTTTCCTATGGCAATTTTCACTTAAGGACGGCAATTCGTTCCTATTGGAACGGACTTTCCGGTTTTCAATGCATTTCAATGGGAAACCGCATTTCGCTTAGCAATGAAATCGCTTAGCAGCGATTTTTTTGGAACGAATTAACATCGCTAAGCGAGGCACCACTGTATTGGAACCTCAGCTTCAGGATCTGTCCTTCCAGTGAGCACTCAGGGTTGATTTCCTGCAAAAGAGTCTCCATCACCACCACAATTCAAAAGCATCAATTCTTAGGCAATCAGCCTTCTTTATGAGCCAGCTCTCACTTTCATACATCACTACTGGAAAAACTATAGCTTTGACTATGCGGACCTTTATCAGCAAGGTGATGTCTCTGCTTTTTAAGATGCTATCTAGGTTTGTCATCACTTTCCTCCCAAGAAGCAGGTGTCTTTTAATTGTGTGGCTGATGTCACCATCTGCATTGATCATGGAGACCAAGAAAGTAAAATCTGTCACTGCCTCCATATCTTCCCCTTCTATTTGCCAAGAGGTGATGGGGCCAGTGGCCATGATCTTAGTTTTTTGGATGTTGAGCTTCAGACAATTTTTGCACTCTCCTCTTTCACCCTCATTAAGAGGTTCTTTAATTCCTCCTCACTTTCTGCCATCAGAGTGGTATCATCTGCATATCTGAAGCAGCTGATATTTTTTCCGGCAATCTTAATTCCAGTTTGGGATTCCTCCAGTCCAGCCTTTCCCATGATGTATTCTGCATATCAGTTGAATAAGCAGGGAGACAATATACAGCCTTGTCATACTCCTTTCCCAATTTTGAACCAATCAATTGTTCCATATCCAGTTCTAACTGTTGCTTCCCGTCCCACATATAGATTTCTCAAGAGATGGATAAGGTGGTCAAACACTCCCATTTCTTTAAGAACTTGCCATAGTTTGCTGTGGTCCACACAGTCAAAGGCTTTTGCATAGTCAATGATGCAGAAGTAGATGTTTTTCTGGAACTCTCTGGCTTTCTCCATAATCCAGCACATGTTAGCAATTTGGTCTCTAGTTCCTCTGCCCCTTCAAAATCCAGCTTCTGGGAGTTCTCGGTCCACATACTGCTGAAACCTGTCTTGGAGGATTTTGAGCATAACCTTGCTAGTGTGAAATGAATGCAATTGTACGATAGTTGGAGCATTCTTTGGCACTGCGCTTCTTTGGGATTGGGATGTAGACTGATCTTTTCCAATCCTCTGGCCACTGCTGAGTTTTCCAAACTTGTTGGCATATTGAGTGTAGCACATTAACAGCGTCATCTTTTAAGATTTTAAATAGTTCAACTGCATGCCACACCATGAGTTGTTTTAAAAACTTCTGAGTCAAAAGCATCTTGTCATACAGAACGGGAGGCAGCAATGTTAAGGAAACATGTCTAAGCCCCTTCTGAACTCAGGGAATTGGTTGGATGAAATCCCAGCCAATACCTTGTTCCTTCAAGATGATTCTAGCCTCCAGTCTATTAATCTATTTTTATATACCGCATTTATATCTTGTACTTATATTCCACCTGACTCACTTTGAGAGATCTAACAGATAGAAGAGTGAGAAAGAAATGTTTAAAATAAACATGTAAGCAAATGAAAAAATAAAACCTATACTAGAATTAACTGGTTATCCAGAAGTCTTTTATACATAACCAGTGCATCTGATCTATTCATTCAATCTTTGCTGTATTTCCACGTCATCTAATATATCAGAACAAAATAATCAAAACCAGACGCTCAATGTTGCACTATCAAGTGCTGCTGCTGAGGATTCCAGCCACGCCATTCTCTTATTTTCTCCCATTCTCTATTCCCTCCCTTTCAGCAGTAAGGCAGCATTCTATGGCCACTCAGCATGCTCAGTCCTCATTGGGCTCATTGAGGGAGACATTTTTTCATGGAGAGTTTTGGTACTTCTGTAAACTTTGGGGTTCACCCAAAACCTACACAAGACCTTCCTTTTGTACATAATTACAGCTATTCTTGTTATATAGGTGATGTCACCCAGAATCTTAACTTTCAGAAACAAGGGGAATGATAGTACTGAATATATGACATGAGTTCAACATATAAATTGGCAATTGACAAATGAGCAAATTATCAGTAACTGCAACAAGGAAGACTGCTGGATGTTCAAAATCAGCTCTCTGAAAGCATGGGAGAGAAGTACAGCATTTTTATCTACCTATACACACATACTATTGTTGTATCTCTGACCTTTAATTCATTTGGTTAGATTTTCATACTTAAAATTGCTGTACTTCAGCACATATTCAAAGAAAAAAAGTTATAAGTAACATAAATACCACTAACATCCTAATGTTTTTAATAGCTAATAACAAAGTTACCTTTCAAAAATAACCAAATAAAAACTTTTTGGGGTGCAGGAAGTACAGTTTCCTGGTTATTTTTGAAGTTACGCAACAGAATTTTTATGCTGTTCTGTTTTCAATCTTAAGGTGTTCCTTTTTAGAGTAACGAGAGAGAAAAAACCTAAGTAACATACCTGGTAATATAATGTGAACAGATTATTTTTTTGTTATTTGGAACACAATATTTTAACGAATCACTTTTAGAATTTTTTTAAGTAACTTTACAAGCTCTACTCTTGAAATCTAAGAGAGCTCATATTACTAGAAGTAAATTAATTCAACTTTAAAGCATCTATTAATGCATGTGTAAACTAACAACATACTACTAAATAAATTATATATTTTGCTGGTGGTAGCATACCTCCTTCAGAGACCACTGATCCTGCTAAAATACAATAAGCCTGAAAATAAGAGAAGGACAAGAATGTCATTAATACATGGTGAAAAGCCTTGTAAATCATGTAGAATTCAAAAATCGTTTCCTGACTTTTGAGACTGAGCTGAGGAAAAGATCCAGAATATTAGTTTGTATAATTATTTCTCCTCAAGACAGAGAGCTCCTATAATCTTAAAAGTAATAATAATCAAAAGGACAGAACTGTAATTACCAGAATGACTAGGCTCTATAATAAAGAAAATACTATGTAGCAGCAATGGCATCTCAAGTCCAAAGCACACACACTAAGATGTAACATACACATATTTTTATATTACCTTACAAAACCATAGATTTTTGCTATTGACATCTATCTTATTTCTAACACATCGAAAACAATTTCCCTCTTCTTATAACAGAAATTGTGAAGCCAAAACCAATTACATATTTTATGGAACCACATTTGTCCCAGAGGCTTAGTCTCCAAAACACAGCAGGCATGGTGGTGCTTCCACAAAACCGTCACCTCCTAGTCAAAGTTTTTATTTTCCCTCCAAACAAACTAAATGCTAATCCACTGTTGTGTGTGCAGAAGCCAATATTGAAAAGGGCATACAGAAAATGAACCATGAAGGCAGTTCAAAATATTTTCCGTTTGGTTCCTGTGAATACATATATCTCAGTGGCTAAAAATGTTTGATAAACATGAGCAAAATCCAAGAAAATGGGTTGGTGGACACCTTCTATGATGGGGTGAACATCAACTCTCCTCAACTATTGTCATGCTGGTTAAGGCCTAACAGGAGTTGGAGTCCAACAAGATCTGTAGGGCCAAAGGTTCCCACCACAGGACTCCAAAACATGAACTTTTCACTTCCAGAATATCAGAACAGCATAGATAATCTCATTTTAGTTGGTTTCTTCACCTCATTTACTGTCTTTGAGATTTCATTTTAAAAAACTATGAAATAGTGAATTATAACTAAATACGTACTGCCTAACTAAAATGTTCTACTATGTTCAACTTACCCAAATAAGAGATTCTATAGGCTGTGGATTAAGCAAACCTACAATACCATGATACCAAGAAAGTCCTGCACCCATCATGAAAATGCCAACTCCGCTAATCAATGATGCAATGTAGCGCATGTTTGTGAAGCCATACCTGGATGAAGAGGAGGAAATGACACTTTTACATAGGGATTAGACCACTAGTCCATCAAGCTAAATAATATCTTCTCCGGAATTCCGAGCCTTGGGAGTTTCAACTCCCAAGAAGCATGGCCGACCAATAGTGAGAGATTCCGATAGTTTTTGTCCAACAACATCTTAGAGTTCAAGGTTGGGAAGCACTGGTCTGTACTTCTCAGGTCAAGGATTCTGAGGCCTGAACATCTTCCTAAGATTCCTCTACAGAGCTTTACAGGCCTCTAAGGAAAAATCAGAAGCATGTGTTCTCCACAGCTGGCATTTATCCCACTTAATTAACACCCTATACATACAAAATTTCACATTCTGACATACTGACCAGAAATTTTCCCAACCCTGCCTGGAGACATCATGGAGTAGACCTGAAACATCATGCATGCAAAGTGTTTACCAGACTACTAAGCAGATCCCCTCCAAGATTCAGTGATACCAAAAAAGGAAACCTGAAGATTCTGCATGTTGAAGAGCTAGCAGGATGATTAAAACACAGCTGCTAAAAGTTGCATCTTGTCTCAGCATTATGGTTTATGAACTATTACACAATATCAACCCTTTTCTAAGCCTGCTTTGTCCTTAACCCATCTGTATCTGTCTATAATTGCAGCACAGCTTCAGATAGATTTTTAGAAATTTATTAAAATGCTTAATAAGCAATGCAAAAAAGTCAACAAAATTCACTTAATAGTAACATCAGTCCTCAACTGAAAATGTGACAATGTGCAGCCAGAAATACATAGTCTTTGAAGTGCACTACCTTCACGCACCACCAGCTATGCTCGCTTGGGCAAAAGCCAGCAAAGCCAAAAGTGAACAGAATTGGAGATGTCTCAAGCTCACCATCTAATAAGGCTTTAAAATCACCTCTATTGATGCTTACCTGTCAATGGGGCAAAAAAGGCCTACCTACCATATGGCAAGCTCTTCCCCACCCACTGTTTTAACACCATGCAAAAAAAAAATTTGGCATGTGCCACTGGTCAGCCTCGCATAGCCCTGAGAGCAGCAAAATGTATCCTCTCAGAATCTAATACTGCCACCATACTGTGACACAAGCTGGACACATTCAAATGATAAAGGTAGGCACAAGTATGAAATTCAAAAGTTACTTTAAGCCTTTGGTCAGTTAAGAAATAAGCAATAGTAAGTTCAGGAATTAGAATTTGATTATACACATGTGTGTTTAAATAACAATATTCTTACGGATGACTTGGGTCTGGTGTCCTCACAGACTGGCTGATTCCCACTGCTAGTAAAATCTATGTTTAAAAAGAAAACAGGTTGAAAAATACCAACACTATTGATCTCACTGGAATAATTTAGTCTGACCACTGTTTATGGGAGGGACATTATAACCTCAAATATTTATACACTCTTCTTTATCATTTAAAAGACAACCTATCTTGGTTAATGTGTTTTATAAGCCAATTCAGTCACCTTCAAGTTTTCTATTTTTAGAAACCCCTCATAACTGATTTATCTGCTGAGGAACTTGTATATTGGCCACTAATTATTGGATTAATCAATGGATTAGGTAAAAGCAGAATGTGCCATTACTGAATCCATATTCTATTTCAGGGGGGGAAATATTCATTCTGAATTACTGAAGTGAAATCAGCAATATATTTACAAAAAAGATGATGGTCAAGATGAATTTCTATGTTCAGAAACAATAACTTGTTTGGGGTTCTTACATACAGTGGTATAGCAAATATCCTATACAAATTGCTACAATGTTTAAAATGTGACTTCTTGATATTTTGTCATTTCCAACTCTACTGTCACATAATTTAAAACTGCTCTACATTCCTGCCTAGCTTGTTAGCAACTAGCTCTTTCACTGTTGTTTCCTATCCTATCCTGTCAGTACATTAGTTATGTTAGTTCTTATGAAACTAAGGACCAAATCACATTTTGTACTGCAGCATAATTTCTTCAAATACACCACTGTTTGTGGTGGGAATACAACATACTCTTTAAAAAAAAACAGACTTGAATTGAAATATGAAGTAGACAAACTCCAGCAGATCAAGGCCTGCTTGCATATCCCATCAAATTGCATTTCTACCTCACACATTACAGTGTTAACTGTGGCAAGTGAAGTCACTGAGATATTGTTTATTATCATATGTATGCATATATATACTTGGAAGTTAACAGCTCACTGCATAGCATTGTCTATGACCAAAATTCACAACTAAAGACAGTACTTACTTGATTGCAAGTATCTGCTAAAGAATGTATGGCTTCTGAAAACATGCTTGCAGAACCCGTATAAATCCAAGCCAGCAGCTTGAAGAAAAAATTCAGGCCATTTCTGTGGATGGGTGAAAAAATCAAATATGATAATATATCAAGCACCTATAATGTTTTACATATTCCACAAAGACTGAACGCGTGATATTCCCTAATTTTAAGCTTACAAAAGGTGACGTGGATTATGATTGTAAAAATAATCTGTCATCCAGATATTCCAAGATTCGGGGGGGGGGGAGAATGAGGAAAGCAAATACTGGGAACAATATATCTGCACGGACCCAACTGGCATGGTTAAGACATTGTATACATGGTGCAGGGTCTCTTTTTATTTTTATGGTATATCATGATGTCTCCAGCAGCATTATTCATGATTGGCATCAGACATTCATAATCAGGGTGTTCAAGATTAAATCAAGACAGGCTTCCATCTCTAGTTAAAAGTAGGGAAATCTTGTTAATAGTGAAGACACTAAATGCTATACTGCACAATGGATAGCATGAGACAATTTGCAAGGGAGAAGGCACAACCCTACAGCTACACCCATGACCTCCTAACCATGGGTGGGAACATTAATCTGCCTCTGGACTAGTGTCTAACTTTGCAGTGATGCAGCAGATATTAAGTAAGTGTAATAAACTGCCTACCTATAAAATGGCCTGACAAAGCAGCTAATTTACTACCAGCTGTCTCTGCTAATAACTTTACAAGACTGAGAAACAGCTGTACTTGGCAATCCAACAACCTACAGAGAATGGTGCAAAGTGTTGTTGGGGATAGGTAAGTCTCGTTATCATTCTGCAGTTACTTTGTTCAGTTACTGTTCGGCCCATGCACAAAGACATGGACATCAGTCTCTGGGCTTCCTTTTTAATGTGCAACTTCAACTATTGAAACAGAACCACATAATCATCCACTACAGATCAAAATACTGAAAAACTGTAACCCCATCTACCTATGCTTCTCAATTTCTAGGTTTAACTAATATTAACAGAAAAACTTACATGCAAACAGCAACCATCACCACTTTTCCTGGTCCACTGAAAAACAGAGCTGATGTGGTGGAACGTGGCTGAATTAGAAACACAAGCATGCAGTTTATGTGATTTTTTTAAAACATAGCCATATAATTATATTTTCAAACACTATACACCAGAGAAAAAAAAAATTCCACAAATGTATCTATGTAGTATTGGGGGAGAGGGAAGCATATTAAATGTTGCAGGACTACAAATCCTATCCCTCTGGACATGAGTCAGGAAAGTTAAGAGTCCATGAATATCTGAAGGAACATAGGTTATAAAAAATTAGTATAATAATTTTTTTTAAATAATTTGGTGCCTAATTAACAAAAGGGCACCTTTTTATTTAAAAAGGAGTTTCATAAATTAAGCTCACTGATGAACTAAACATGCGGATGTATTAAGAAGAGAATAGCTGATTATAAAGGACTGGTTCCAGCCATTCATATAGTTAAGCATAAATATTATAGACCTGACACAAATATTTTAGAACTTAGCCTCAAAAAGCATTTTATTCATTATTTTAAAAGAGAAAATAGTTCAGAACCGTATTTTTTACTGTTCATATTTTAGAAAAAAGGAAGTTCTTCCCTCCATCATACATTTGTTCTCAACACTTCTGTAACTTCTCAATCACCAGCTCCTTCTGAGATTTCACCAGCTATTCCCTACACTCTTTCAAGAACATCTTTGCATTTATAAAGTTTAGAATCTTGTTCTCTGAAAGGAAAAATAGATTCTCAAGAAGTTTAATTCTTTATACCCATCAGAAACAGCCTTGTGTGCATTTTTTACAATCTTACAATATAAAAAATAATAAAATATGTGCTAAGTATGAGAATGAGAACAGCCCAATAAGAAGGAAGACCTCAAAAAGAATGGATACAATATAATCCTCTCACCTTAGTTTCTCCTAAGAAGTCTTTGTATTCCTTTAACAGTCTTTGGTTTCTGAATAAATCTGTAAAAGAGGCATTAGCTACAGCTGATGAGACTCAGAACTTCAAATTTCATTTCATTGATTTCAACCTAACGTTCAGTCTGTCAAGATAATTTCAAACCTTGATTCCATCTTCTATGATTTTAGCTATCCTTCCATTTCATGTGATCTGCAAATTTGAAAAACTATCATCCTCACAAACCAGCAAACCTCTTCTACGTAATTTATAAAAATTAAGCCCCTCTTAGCATAAGCAATATATTTGACACAAAACAGCAGTCAGCTATCTTCACAACATCAGCTGGTGTCATCACACTCCTCATGGTAACAACATGAAGGCAGAAATCCTGCTCATAGAGCTACCCTGCATAAGACTGATGACATCATTGGCTGTAAATACTGTTTTTTTTTCAGAAATAAAGAATTTCTAGTCTCCCTTAAAGGTCTTCAGGCTCCCATGGGATCCCTTTCATCATGAAGAAGCTGTCGGGAACTGTAAGAAAGGGGAAGTTTTTAACTACCAAAAAATCAGCACCACCAGTGAAATGACCCCAGTGGTGGCGATTTTCAGAAATTAAGGTCACCCCCTCATCCCACACACACCATCAACAGGTTCCACAACAAAAGGGATCCCATGAGAGCCCCATGGACTTTAGGGGATGAGAATTGGAAAGGTGATGATATGACGTACATTACGTAACAGGATTTCAGCCATCTAGTAACTTCAATCCCAACAGGAATCACCAAATAACATGTATAAATTAAATATACTGGTCAGAATCATATTGTGTTCACACAAGGTAGATTACAGTGGCTAATTGCAGCTAATTGATGAGATGCATATTGGTTGCACAATCAAAAACATTACCACGCATGTGACCAAGATACACTGTGACACCTCATAATTTAGTTGTAGCAAGTTACACAAACTTTATGTGAACACCAAAAGAATTCTAGCCAATAAATCATTATATGCCCTTCCACTTTGCCAATTAGTCACTTTATCTGGAACAAGTTACTCAGATTTCACATGAATAGCTGTACCAATATGACTGCTAAGTTTCTTGCTAGGTGACTCTCAAGTACTATTCAGGATTTTCTGTCACAGTTTACGCTTACCTTCTCTGTGTTTTACTTCTGCTTCTTTACGCCTTTTCCTCTCTCGAGCAAGAGCTTCTAGACTTCCCCAGACTTCTAAAGCTCTGTATCAAGAAAATAAAATAAGGAAAATAAAATAAAGAAAAACATTTTATTTTCACTTTTATGAGTGATGCTTTATAAAACAACTTCTGTTTTCTAATATCTGTGATTCTTAAATACCAAATTAAGGTCACTTTTATACAGTAATATGGAATGAGGTCTCATCACAACTCTTGGATTAAACCCTACCAAAAGAATGAATACACTACTGCCAAAAATAATAAGAAAATAAATGTTATATGGAAAGGTACTGTAAGTCACTAAATATATTTTAGATAACAGGTAATGTTCTCAAAATGTTCTTACTTGGCCTCCACATCTGATCTCAAAAACACAGTGAAAGTTTCTGTATCATCATGAGGGCTTCGCCGCCTGATTTTCCTGAGCTGATCTAAGTCACTGTTGAAGGACAGAAAAAGACTCTTGAAAAGGAAAATCATTGCCACAAAACAAGAAAATGAAGATAATCTTAATTTATCAAGTAGATTACCATCTTCCAGGCTGAAAACCAGTATGCAACCATTGTACTGCATTCCCAGTTATAACACACAGCTTGTTCTTGCAATAAAAATTACTGGCCAAGGGCTAAATCCAATTAAATTCTAATTAGAGCCAGCTCACTGAAATGAATGGGACTTGACAGTCAACACTAACATACCCCCATTGGTTTCAATGGATCTACTCTAGATAGGACTAAAACTGGATTTACCCCCAAGCTGTTTGCACTTCAGCAGCGTGCTTTAAAATATTTAAGTTAAGCAATTAAAAATGCTACCCTGGCCAAATCACTAAGCAGCACCAGACTAAGTAGCTAAGAGAGAAAGTGATCACAAGATGAAAATCCCTCTGTTGGCATGTTGCTTGCTGCCTTGTTTACTATCTCGTTCTGCAAGATCTTTCCCACCAGTAAACACTGGCAGTTTGTGCTACTGCTGCTGCTGCTGCTGCTGAACAAGAGCATTATATTCCCTAAGAAAAAGAGTCAGCTTACCTCCTAGGCAAAGATCCAGTAGTACCATTACCCCAATATATTGGGGCATGAGCTTCAGCTCATTCTGCAACATTCCTTTCACAAACAGGCATTCAGCAACTAGCTGCCAATAGAAAGCAGTGTCGTCCGTGTGACTTTTGGAACTGGTTATTTATGGCATGGTTCTGGTTTTTCAGCTTCAGTTTATACTCAATATGTGCAGTTATACATAATGTTATGCAGTGTAGTGGGTAGAGTGTTGGACTGGAACTCAGAAGATCTGGCTCCAAATCCCTGCTTGGCCTTGGAAGCTCATGCGGGTGGGGATGGAAGTGATAAAGCCACTCCTTAAATATCTCAAATACTTTAGAAAACCTACTATGGTCATTGCAAGTTGGCATCAATTTAATGGTGCATGACACACAAACATGCCTGATCACATGTTCTTCATTAACTAAGGAAGCCCTTGTTGCTGCACAGTGTCAACATTATGACCTCTCTTTAGGCTCCTGTCTGGTAAAGGAGCCCAGAGATGGAAATCTACCAGCTTTGAACCACAGCATTACTGACTTCTCCGTTCCCTAGCTTTTCAACACATTTTAGCAAACCAGAAACTATTTCATTCAAATTTGTAAACTTAGAAGCCATCATACCTGGATTTCAGACAGAACTCATTTATTGCTCTGACACCAGTGATGAAATTATTCTTCATGTATTTTGGTCCATATTCTCTCTTTTTAAGCACAGCTTTCACTTAAAAGTTAAAAAGATTATGCTTAGTTTTAGAAATCACTTTACAGTTATCCTCAATGGAGGTCTATACAGTGTATACTTCATTTACATATTTATCTCAACTGAAAATGGATGAATATTCCATTTTGCCACAAAAATACAGCAAACAGCATAGCATTACGGAAATACAGCAAATGGAGCACTTAACAAGTTAGTGACCAAATGGATACATACACTCAAGCTACCAGAGATACAGGAATTACAATTACCTATAAAAACAGCAACATATAGGCCATACATACACATGAAAATGAAACGATGAGTGAGTCATGTACTGGTATATGCAAATCACTTTCTTCAACCTGACTCCTCTAATTGTGAATAGCCAAACAAATCAGAAATGTTTTGCTTAATATGTCACACAAGCTTGGTATCCTGGCTTGTGGCTGCCAAGAAGCCAGATTCCAAGCTCACAATGAAACAACAAGCCAGGATCCAAACCAGCCAAGGTTCAGAGAGAATACTGAGCAAACCATATCTAGTTTGTTTAGTGACTCTCTTCAGCAGGAGGAGACAAGTGGGAGGCAAAATGCTGCTTATACTAGCAGACAGTTTATTCATAGAAAACCAAAATCTCCCAGAATCCTGGCTTACTGTTCCATGCATACATATGATAGGTGGAATATTTCCAATAAACTTTGATTTAGGGGAGTGCAAAATCTCAAACCAGCCTGTTAACCAGCTTAAATACATACACCATTGTCTCCACCTACATCCTTCCTTAACAATTTAAGAAGAGTTACATACAAAGCACCAAAATAGAAGGCTCAAGGTAAAATCTCTCTTGCCCCCACCATTACACTTAAACTGCATATACAGTGGTGCCTTGCAAGACAAATTTAATTTGTTCCGCGGTTAATGTTCTCTTGCGAAAAAATTCATCTTGTGAAACGCATTTTCCCATAGGAATGTATTGAAATCTAATTAATGTGTTCCTATGGGCAAAAAAAGTCAGAACAAAATCAAATTTGGTTTACAAACGGTTTATTAAGTGCTCTTTAAAGCCATACATATTGTGCAGATGATTTTTAAAAATTTCAATAAAAAAACTTTTAACTTTTTAAACATCATAGAAAAACATTTAAAAATCAGCAAACATGAGGCAGGAACAAAAAACGGAAAACACCTGTCTTGCGATGCTCTGCCATAGGAACATTTGTCTTGCGAGTCATCAACCCCATTGCCAAAACCATTTGTCTTGCGAGTTTTTTGTCCTGCAAGGCATCTGTCTTGTATAGTCTTTTCCTTGAAAACCAACTTTGAAAATTCTACTACACTACAATAAAAGGTCAAAGCATAGATTTAATGAAAGAACAGACATGCATTTCTACCTATCACACTGATATTATCACATGCAAGACAGCACTCCATGGATGCCCAAGCAAACAATCTGCCCCCCAAGGTTCCTGCTAAGCTGGGCATGCATGAGCACAACTCAGCTTCCCTCCACGGAGCTGTCTTCCTCCTCCATGCAGCAATTGCATTAGGTTCCGGCCGCAACAGAACCCAGCGTGTGGGGGCGAAGTTGCATGCACACGCAGGGACAAAGTGGGGCTGAAAATTAGAGGGTATGTTGCTACCTCCACATCACGTGAGATTCTCTGCATAGTATGGGAGGCATTCTCTTCTTTATCATGGGGAGACTGTTTGCTTGCTATAAAACTAGGTCTCGATTCTATGTGGTTCTTGCTTGCCAATGGAAAATTACCATTTCTTTTAACTAGCATGTTCTTTTCTACTAAGGATAATGATGCAATTACAATTCAAAATATTTTATCAGTTGACTTTAAGTGTAACCAAGCTTGTTGAAAGCCTTCGCAAATATACTTGTTGATGTTGTTTTTACTTATAAGGACAACTCTGGAGACGAGACTGATTTGAGGTTTTCATACCTCATTTCATTGGGTATTAAATGCTGTATAATGTATGTATCAAAAGGATTTTCACAGAGTTGCTCCAAAAATCATGACTCTGTGGTCTCTCCTTTCTTACTTGTTCTGAAAGTGTGTTCATACAGGTGGAAGGAGCTACAAAAGCACCACCAAGTGCACCTTTACAGCCTTCAGATGGAACTTAAGAAACTGAGATAACTCACATTTGCACAAAGAAATGAATTACGCAGTCATCTGCAGAAAGCTTTCTGTCAGGTTCATATTTCTGATGACTGACTACATGTGTCTTGTTAATAAATACTTCCCACAGCACTCTGCTATATGCTGCTAAAGAAATATTCCTCACAACACAGATAATAGTAATCATTAATTATCCAAAGAAGAACACGCATTCCTGCATAAATTATTGAGCATTACAGATCACTTCCTTAGGCTGGAGCATTAAGGGAATTTGCAAGGTGAGTGAACACTGGTTTGTCTCACACACAAACCAGTGCAAAGTTATCATTTATACCATTACCTTTTACTTGAATTGGGTGTGGCAACGGTGACGGTTGACTGCCAGCAGCCTGGGCTGTTAAAAGAGAGGGAGAAGAGATGAAAAATAGACAGAATTCCACTTGCGTCTTACCATGTATAAAACAAAAAGCAGTTTGTAAATATATTTTACATACGTAGCAAATATGTTTGAAATATTGACTGTAAAGAAACTCTATCTTCTGCCAATAACTGAAATTGAAATCACTATTAAAAGTTAAACGTATCTGGACTTTTGAGCATTATTTTTAAAAAAATATCTTATGAAAATTCTTCTTCTCCATGTTCAGGAATGCAAAGCTGCCAAGATATTCCTTTTTTGTTTGTTTGTTTGTTTGCTTGGATTTTGCCTGATATGCTTGTATTCTTACACTATTTATAAGGTTTGTCTTCTGGGCTTTGGGCAAGCAAATCCAAAGCATCATTGTTGTTGTTGTTTTAATTAAAGATTGGCTGAAGACAGAGGCTTACAATATCCCTAGACCTGAACAGCATAGGTAATGCCAGATTTATCTTGACTAGCACAATTTATTAACTCCTTGTTGTTGTTATTATTAATATTTATATTGTAACCCACTTTTCTCCCCTTTATCACAGAATCCTTGCAAAGAAGAGGATATGTCAAAACAAGGTCTCCTCCCTCATCACCTTCCTGATCACCCCCTCATTCTTTCACACATCTAGGGGTTTTCTCTCTCTCTCTCTCCTCTCTCTCTCTCTCTCTCTCTCTTAAAGATTCTGTATACTTCTGCAAAACCTGAAATTTCTCAAACCTCTTGCTATCTAATGTATGGATAGTATCATTTTGGCCACATAAGCAACAGCATACAGTCTAAACATTGGAAATATAAGGAATAAAGACTCAGAAACAGGGTGCATTTGATTTAAATAATGATTTAAATTAAAAAATCAGGGTGTTTTTTTTACAATTTGAATCGATTTTTTTAATCACTGATTTTTATCTACTCTGTTACATAGTCCAACCCAAACACTTTAAACGCCACTGATTTCACCAGGAGAAATTTAACACATATACATTTATTTCCTTTGCAGGTCTCTGTCTGAACTGTATCATCAGAAGTGAGTTCTTCTGACTTGAGCAAGAGCATATACTGTACAATGTTGCTTTATTCTCTTGATTTGGATGCCTGCCATAAATCCATTGCCAGTAAATTAAAACTAATTTTACTGAAACTGAAGACGTTAGGATTAAGCCCCCAAATTCAACAGTACAATGAAGTACTCTGTGTTTTTATTAATAAAAGTCTTGCTGTGCAATATGAATCATTCAAAAGTTAAATACTATTCAAGTGTTCTTGAGTCATATACTTTAAAATAATCAATCAATTAGTTCTTATTTTAATTAGAAAACATGGGTAGGCCTAATTTCCTTCCTTAAGAGAGAAGAAAGAGCTATATAACAGTTACCCATTTTATGAATGCAGAAGATCTGATTTATTTCAAAACACATCAGAAAACGTTTGACACTTAAAACTGATTCTTGAGAGCAGCACGATCAAAAACTGGTTAAAAATTACATCACACTATTTGTTCCTTCTCAACCCTATAGTACTGAACTGGTTTTATACTGACAACTCACTGCTGAATGGCAGTCAGTTTTTTCCAGGTCTGCCAAAAGTAACTGGCTATTAGAATGAATTTCATCTCTTGTAAAATGCATACACACAATGATATTATTTTAGAAAAGATTGAGCCATAAACAAAGATCACAAAAAATAATCACATATCAAATGTCAAGATATGCTACTGACGTTTCAGACAGCATTATGTGCCCTTTTGAAAAAATATGTAATAGTGAACAGAGGCTCAACAGAACAGCTGAATGAAGGAAAAAGCGACGTATTCAAATATAGGATAGCTGATCTCTGAGTTAAGCAAAGTTCAAGAAGGTAATTTATTTTAAAACTTAAAACAAATTACTCTTCAGAACATGGATATTCCATTGTTTAGTCATTGAGTCGTGTCTGACTCTTCGTAACCCCATGGACCAGAGCACGCCAGGCCCTCCTGTCTTCCACTGCCTTCTGGAGTTTGGTCAAAGTCATGTTGGTAGCTTCGATGACACTGTCCATCCATCTTGTCCTCTGTCGTCCCCTTCTCCTCTTGCCTTCACACTTTCCCAACATCAGGGTCTTTTCCAGGGAGTCTTCCCTTCTCATGAGATGGCCAAAGTACTGGCGCCTCAGCTTCAGGATCTGTCCTTCCAGGGAGCACTCAGGGTTGATTTCCCTTAAAATTGATAGGTTTGTTCTCCTTGCAGTCCAGGGGACTCTCAAGAGTCTCCTCCAGCACTACAATTCAAAAGCATCAATTCTTCGGCCGTCAGCCTTCTTTATGGTCTAGCTCTCACTTCCATACATCGCTACTGGAAAAACCACAGCTTTGACTATGCTGACCTTTGTTGCTATCGAGGTTTGTCATCGCTTTCTTCCCAAGAAGCAGGTGTCTTTTAATTTCGTGGCTGCTGTCATCATCTGCAGTGATCATGAAGCCCAAGAAGGTAAAATCTGTCACTGCCTCCAGATCTCCCCCTTCTATTTGCCAGGAGGTGTGTTGCTAACATTTCAATAATCAAACGAAACAGAACTGGAGAAAGCTTGTCTAGTGCCTCGGCCTAGAGCTATCTGCTCTGTTGTCCCATCATTAACAATTACTGCAAAAGTATTCTCCATATATAATTGGTCTATTATCCCCCTAAATTTATTTCCAAAACCCCAACTCTTTAAAAGAATCTTTAATGTTGGCCATTCTACATAATCAAATGCCTTAAAAATATCTAATGATAAAATACATGCCTTTGACTTATCTTTTTCTTTATTATATATAATATTCAAAACCTTCCTAGTTAAGTTTTCCATTTGTCTTCCCTTTAAAAACCCATTTTGATCCTCTTTAATATATTTTGTAATAAACATATTCATTCTATTTACCAAGATTGCAGTAAATATCTTTGCATCTTGATTTAATAATGAAATAGGTCCATATGAACTTGGGTCTGTCAAATCTTTATTGGGTTTTGGAATAAGAGTTATTAATGAATGTTTCCAAGAGTCTGGTATATTCTCTCCTTCCAATATCCCATTATAAAGTATTTTTAACTTGGGGATCAGTACTGATTTAAACGCTTTATAATATTCTGATCCCATTCCATCAAAGCCTGAAGTATTACCATTTTTAGTTTGTTAATCATCTCTATAATCTCTTCATCCTTGATCTCTTTTTCTAATTCTCTTTTATCATTTCTAGTAATTTACTCTTAACATTTTCTTTAATATAATTTTCTACATCTTCTTTCATTGTACTATAACTTTTATATAAATTGTGATAAAATTCTTATATCTTTAATTATTCCTTCATTAGGCTGCAATTCTTCCCTGTTTTATCTTTGATCACTCCAATTTTTTTTAACCTTTTAGTATAGAAGTATTGTAAGTCTTCATAGAATTGGTCAATTTCAGCCTCTTCAGCATCGGTGGTTGGTGCATAAAGTTGGATTACTGTGATGTTGAAAGGTCTGCCTTGGATTCGCATTGAAATCATTCTATCAGTTTTGAGATTGTAGCCCAGTACAGCTTTTTCCACTCTTTGGTTGACTATGAGGGCTACTCCATTTCGTCTATGGGATTCTTGCCCACAATACTAGATATGGTAATCATCTGAATTGAATTTGCCCATTCCCATCCATTTTAGTTCACTGACACCCAGGATATCAATGTTTATTCTTGCCATCTCCTGTTTGACCACATCCAGCTTACCAAGGTTCACAGATCTTACATTCCAGGTTCCTATGCAGTATTTTTTTCATTGCAGCATTGGATTTTTCTTTCACTTCCCCGCACATCCACAGCTGAGCGTCCTTTCGGCTTTGGCCCAACCACTTCATCAGTGCTGGAGCTACTTGTACTTGTCCTCCGCTCTTCCTCAGTAGCACGTTGGACACCTTCCGACCTGAGGGGCTCATCTTCCAGCATAATCTCTTTTAGCCTTTTGTTTCTGTCCATGGAGTTTTCTTGGCAAAGATATTGGAGTGGCTTGCAAGTTCCTGCTCCAGGTGGATCACGTTTAGTCAGAACTCTCCACTATGACATGTCCGTCTTGGGTGTTCCTGCACGGCATAGCCCATAGCTTCTCTGAATTACTCAAGCGCCTTTGCCACAACAAGGCAGCAATCTGTGAAGGGGGGGGAGATTCCATAGTACCCTACAAACTGTGCTGCCTTGGAAGCCATCACCAGCTGGTAAACCACTTCTAAGTTCTTTATATTTGGAAAACCTCAGGAACATTGGTTGTCATAAGTCAAGTATTAATGGATGAGTTTCAATTGCTGAGAGCTGAGAATGTGGACAAGGATCTGTCTGTTCTACCACCACTACGCTCGACCCTTGCCCATCTTGGCTAATTGGAAAATCTGTCAGGGGGGTTCGCACCTGGGTCCAGGAGGCCATGAATGCCTCTTTGAGAGAGAGAGTAGTCCCAACTGCCTTAAAAGAGGCAGTAATTCCACCACTCCTAAAAAAGCCTAACCTGGGCCCAGGGCTGGTGGTTAACTACCGACCAATGGTGAACCTCCCTTATTTGGGCAAGGCGTTGGAGTGGGTGGTGGCCAGGCAACTCCAGGCACTGCTGGATGAAACAGATTTTCTGGATCCATTTCAATCGGGTTTCAGGCTGGGTTTTGGTACGGAGATGGCCTTGGTCGCCCTGTACGATGACCTTTGCCGGGAGAGAGACAGGGGGAGTGTGACCCTATTGATACCCCTGGACCTCTCAGCGGCTTTCGACACCATTGACCATGGTGTCCTTCTGGATAGGTCTATTTCTGGATAGGTTGGGTTGGGAGTTGGGGGCACCACTTTACGGTGGTTCCGCTCCTTCCTGACTGACCGTGACCAGAAGGTGATGCTGGGGGACAGTTGCTCTGCCCCATGGTGTTTATGTCATGGGGTTCCTCAGGGCTCGATACTGTCTCCAATGATGTTTAACATCTACATGGAACCGCTGGGAGAGATCATCAGGAGGTTTGGGCTGAGGAGTCAGCAATATGCTGATGACACTCAACTCTACCTCTTGTTTTCCACCAATCCAGGTGAGGCGGTTTCTGTGCTGAACTCGTGTCTAGACCTGATAATGGACTGGATGAGGATTAATACATTGAAACTCAATCCAGACAAGATGGAAGTGCTGTTAGTAGGTGCTTCGCCAGGCAGGCTGGAGGGCCATTTCCCTGCCCTGGGGTTACACTCCGCCTAAGGGACAGGTTCCGCAGGCAACACATTAGGCCGATTCTGTTCAAATTACATTGGCTACCAGTTGCTGCCCGGGCCCAATTCAAAGTGCTTGTTTTGACGTATAAAGCCCTAAACAGCTTGGGCCCTGGATACCTGAAGGACCACCTCCTTCCATATGAACCTACCTGGCAATGAAGATCTAGCCAGGGGGCTCTCCTGAAAGAGCTATCCCTCAAGCAGGTAAGAGGGATGGCTTGTAGACAAAGGGCCTTTTTGGCAACTGTCCCCAGACTCTGGAACACCATCCCGACCGAGATTCGTCTGGCACGGATGTTGATGACATTTCAGCACCAGGTCAAAACCTTCCCGTTCCAGAAGGTTTTTAATTGAAATAATATCAACTGTGGGTCCTGATGGCAATTTTTAGAGCATTGTATTTTAATTGGATTTTAATTGTTTTATCTCTTTATCTTTTTATTGTATTCAAATTGTTGTAAACCACCCAGAGACCTTTGGGTAGTGTGGGCGGTATATAAGTTAAATAAATAAATAAATTAGAAATCAGCTTGACAGCGTGTGATTATTAATTAACACTACTGGAAAATGAGAGGCCCAGAAAAGCTTATAAATAGGACCATAGTTCAATGACCTCAGGTAAGTGGGAAATTGTGCCCATTCAAAGAGGCAAGAGATACAGAGAGAAACTATGCATTATTCAGAATGTTTTAGAAGGCCATATAAGGATTGACTGCTAGAACTGGACTAAAATGTTATTTTAATGGACTATGAGTGGCTGGACTTGAGTACAGAAATGGAAAGGATGCACTCACTAGCTTCTTGTTCCCAGCCATTAGTTTTCGGTCTTGTGAAAAAAAGAATATATTGACTTTAACTCATAGCATGGGAAAGAAGGACGGGTGAGACAAATGTGACAAATATGGTAAGTTTTTACATCTGAGAGAAATGATGTCCCAAGTTTCTGACTTTTGGAAATTATTTCCAGACTAATTTGTCTGGTGAAGAGGACTGCATGTAGCAATAGATTCTGCATGTTGCAGTGAAGACGAAGTGCCCCTTGGCCTAATTCCAAAGCAATCAGCGCAAAGCAAGGCCTCTGACAAGAGAGATCTTTTCTTCTTCCACCAAAAAGGGACCTCAACTGGATCTCAACTTCTACCAGCCTCAGAGAGAGTCAAAGCATTATTCTGGGCCCAGTGCAGACCTATAACAGGCTCCCCAGTACCACAATCAGTAAAGACGGTATACCGTATATACTCGAGTATAAGCCGACCCGAATATAAGCTGATGCACCCAATTTTACCACAAAAAAACTGGGAAAACGTATTGACTTGAGTATAAGCCGAGGGTGGAAAATGCAGCAGCTACTGGTAAATTTCAAAAATAAAAATAGATACCAATAAAATTACCTTAATTGAGGCATCAGTAGCTTAAATGTTTTTGAAGATACTGCCCTTCCGAGCTACGAGACACACGTCACTGCCTGTGAAGGGAGAACTCATACCGGATGCTGCACTTATCTACTGCTCTACTGCTGTGTAACAAGATGGAGGGAGACGGAGGATGGAGGAGGAAAGTGGGAGGAGGAAGGTGGATACATAGAATACGCAGAAGGAGAAGGATGGGAGTGTCCTGGAAGCGGAAATGCAATGTATTTAACCCGAATCATTGGACCACCCACAGAGGATGCAGGTGCCCGTAGATGAGTGGGGAAGTCCAGAGAACACCCGCACTGCAGGGGAGAATACGTAATTTTGACACTGACTCGAGTATAAGCCAAAGGGGTGCTTTTTCAGCAAAAAAAGTGCTGAAAAACTAGGCTTTTACTCAAGTATATACAGTATATCATATCTTAATTTTAATTTAGACATCAGTAAAATGTACCATTTTTCATTTCCATATAAAAGACTTAGTTCCAGAGAGTGACCAATGGTGAGAGAAGACAGATACAGTCATTCACCAACATCACAGCCACACATTCCCCCACATCTACTAGAGGAATTCACACATAGCATTGAGAAATCCTCCTTATCCATACAAAATGCAGCAAGAGTTGCAATTTTGCAACCCAGAAAACACCTTCAAAACCTCTGACAAAGCAGGAGGCTCTTGTAGCTCATCCTACACCATCCCTCCCCAATCATATTTATCCACTCTCCTTGCCCTCTAGCTCTTCAGGTTCAGTGAAATGCCTCCAGTGTGCCCTACAGCAAGCAGTGAAGGAAAGACAGGCAAACAAGGGAGAAAAAACAAGTGGGAGAAACGATAGCAGCCTCTTTCAACACTTGACCTCTCCTTAGAAATGTCCCACCATGATCAGTAAGGCTTATTTCCAGGTAAATTGTACAGGCTTAAGGATCTTGTGTAATTTCAGCAGACTGATTACAAGGTGGTGATTGATGCTGCACTTTGCCGCTAATTCAATTTATCTTTGAAGCTACCCAAGGAAGGCAAAAAAGGTCAGGAGCAACAAGCAAGTCATCTTCCAGGAAAGCTTACTGTTTTTTCTTCTTATTGAGGAACACTGAAAAACTTTCCAAAACACAGCATTAAATTATTATTTCACATTTTTTAAAAAAATGCTAATCTAGGCTAAATCAGGAAAAGGCTGTGGAAACAATACAAATGCAGGAATATGTGATACCTTCAGTTGACCATTAAGAATATAAAAAACAAAACAAAAAACAGTGATAGTTGTTGTGGGTTTTTCGGGCTCTTTGGCCGTGTTCTGAAGGTTGTTCTTCCAGACGTTTCACCAGTCTCTGTGGCTGGCATCTTCAGAGGAACAGGAGTAGGAACTCTGTCCATGCTCTGTTGCTGTTTGTTTGATGGTTGAGTATTTATAGCTGTGGGAACAGCTTTCGTCCTTTACAGGAGATAGGGTGATGATGGTGATCAGCGTGTTTTGGTTGTGGATGCATTGTTGTGATAAGGGGGAGAGATTATCTGTCAATGTGATTGGTGGGTGTCTTTAGCTGGTCTTTTGTGTGCAATGATCCCTGGTCCTTGTGGCTGGGTAGTTCGTTGACCTTTTGCAGGCTGTATTTTTTCAGTGCTGGGAGCAAGGCCGTATTAAGTTTTAGACATTCCTCTTTGTTGTTGAAGCTCTGCTGGTGTTTATGGATTTCAATGGCTTCCCTGTAGAGTCTAACATAATGATTGCTGGTGTTGTCCAGTACTTCAGTATTTTGAAATAGAATTTCATGTCCAGCTTGTTTTAGAGCATGTTCAGCTACTGCTGATTTTTCCGGTTGTTTTAGTCTGCAGTGTCTCTCATGTTCTTTGATTCTGGTGTGAATGCTGCGTTTTGTGGTTCCAATATATACCTGTCCACAACTGCAAGGTATCTGGTATACTCCTACAATGGTGAGGGGGTCCCTTTTGTCCTTTGCTGACCGTAACATTTGTTGTATTTTTGTGGTGCGTCTGAATACTGTTTGTAGGTTGTGTTTTTTCAAAAGTTTCCCCATGTGGTCCATTTTGGTGTTGTTTTCTTGGTTTGATGGCTCTTGTAATTTCATTCTTGGAATAGCCATTCACCTGTAGGGCCCAATTCAGATGGTTGAGTTCAGTGCTGAGAAATTGAGCTTCACAGTTCCGATTTGCACTGTCTACCAGTGTTTTGATTATGCCTCTTTTCTGTCATGGGTGGTGGTTGGAGTTTTTGTGTAGGTACTGGTCTGTGTGGGTGGGTTTTCTGTAGACTTTGTGTCCCAATAGGAGGTCAGTTCTGCGTATGACCATGACATCTAAGAACGGGAGTTGGCTCTCTATTTCCATGGTGAATTGTATATATGGGTGGGTGCTGTTATGATGGTTTAGAAATTCTTCCAGTTTTTCTTCATTGTGGTTCTAAATTGTGAAGGTGTCATCCACGTATTGGAACCAGACTGTGGGTGTGAAGGGTGCCGAAGCCAGGGCCTGTTTTTCAAAATGTTCCATGTAGAAGTTTGCTATAACCAGCCGAGAGGGCTCCCCATGGCCACTCCATCTGTCTGTTCACAGAACTCATTGACCTACTGAAAGTAGCAGGCTGTTAGGCAGTGTTGGAAAAGGGCCTTGGTGTCTTCTTGAAAGATCTGCTGGAGGAGTGTCAGAGTGTCCTTTATCGATACCTTGGTGAATTGGGATACTACGTCAAAGCTGATCAGTCTGTCCCCGGGCTTGAGTTTTAGGATGCTGATCTTGCTTATGAAATGTCTTGAGTCTTTGATGTAGGATGAGGTTTGTCCAATGTGGGTCTGTAGGAGGGTGGCTAGGTATTTTGCTAATTCATATGTTGGGGAGCCGATGGCACTTACAATGGGCCTGAGTGGGATTGAGTCTTTATGGATTTTGGGGAGTCCGTATAGTCTTGGTGAGAGAGTTTCTGTCTTGCAGGTTCGTTGAAGGATGTTGGGGTGCAGGGAGGAACTCGTGATCAGCATGTTTGTTTGTTTTGTGATTTTGTTGGTTGGGTCCCGTTTCAGTTTTCTGTAGGTGGTGGGGTCTAGATGTTCCCTGATTTTGTCCTTGTATTCTTCTGTTTCCATGATTACTGTGGTGTTGCCTTTGTCTGCTGGCAAAATGATGATGTCCGGATCTGAGTTTAGGAACTTGATAGCATTTCTCTCCTGTTCTGTTGCTTTTTGGGGGGTTTGCTTTTTGTAGGATCCTTGTCACTTCACCTCTTATTTCTTCTGCTTTTTGTTCTGGAAGATGATATAATGCTGATTCCATGTTGGCAATGATGTCTTCCACAGGGATTTTACTGGGTGTGACTCCTTTGGCTAAGACCAAGGTTTCTTCCGGGGAGAGTTGGCGTTCAGATAGGTTGATGATGATGTGTGAGGTGTTTAGTGTAGGTTTCTGTTGGCTTCTTTGGCATTTGTTGAATTTCTGTTTTTGTCTGGCTGTGTGGTTCACCATTTCTTTTTCCATCTTTCTGTAGGAGAGGATACCGATCTTGTCCCAATCTTGACTTCTCATTTTTTTGGCTGATATTGATGTGTAGGAATAGCAGTTCCTTGTCTGTGGAGTCCAGTTTTTTGTGGGTTGTATGGATTCTTTCTTGTAGGAGGGCATGTTCCAGGCGGTCACAGATTTCCTGAGGGGAAATGAAGGTCCTTAAAAACAGTGAGCTTCTGACAATAAATTATCTTTATTATAATTTATCATCACTGTTCTTGTTTTATATTCTTAATGGTTAATTAAAGGTATTACCTATTCCTACATTTCTAATCTAGGTTAGTTAATTTAGAATAACTGAAGTCAACATTCCAAGTATACACATCTAGAATCTCAGCATCAGAATAGGGATTCCGAAACAAATATTTCAAAACATACAACATAATTCAGAGTTTTACAAGCTTCCTCACCTTTGGCACTCTTCTTCATATCAGAGAGCCAACAAGTAGTTGCTTTAGCTCCTCATTAATTCATTTCAATTAAAGTTGGGGAACCCTTGACCTTCTAGATGTTTGAACAATGTCCAGAATCCTCTACCACTGGCCATAGTCAGTGCGGCAAATAAGACAAAACATCAGGGATGGGGAGACATTACCCATCTCTGAGTTAATATCTAGCATGATCCCTAAGCCCTACAATTCTGGCTGAAGCTGATTATACTGACATTTCCCAGAGACTTGTGTTGTGTCCCCAGAAGGATTCATTCATTAATATAAAGCCCTAATTCAAACTTCAGGCTTGTCTAGAACTTTTCTGCCCTCCTTCAATTATCAAAGGGTAAAATCATTTCTCCCTTCTAGGAACAGGGATATAGATATCCAACAACCTACAACTCTCACTAGGTTGTTCTGTCTATCTTTTCCTGTGCAGTATCTTGAGTTTTCTGCCATCCCAAAGTATTGCTAATTTTCTTCCACATCCGGGTTTAATGGCTTCCCTTTTGCAGTACCAAATTCTTCTGGCATCCATTACTACAACAGTCTCTAACCATGTGGTGAGGGGTCATAGAATCACTGACATGTCTTATTTGTATGTGACTTTTATACATATGTTAGAAGCAGATGACTGGTAACACCTCTCCTTTTAAAAATTTCCAAACAGGTCACATAACAGATTTCTAACACATCTTTTGGCAGTTGTGAATAAAATGATAACAGAAAGAATGGCCAGACTCCACTTTAACAGCAAAGGGACAAAATTATATTATTTCTTTCCAAACCTTATCTGAGTATCCAGCTGGCTAAACTTCTCCCTCCCTTTCACTGTTCATGGAATCTTTAATCTAAACAGCACTGTTGCTATTATGCTACCCCAGAAATGCAATTCTATTCTTTTAGTGTGCTTTAAATCACTGACATTACTTTAGATATGATATTGTACCTTTTAAATGTTTTACAGTTTATTTTAGGACATAGTCATGTTATTTGGCACACTTTATTTTAATGGCATTCTCTTTTGTTGTTATTAATTTTTCTTTTATCAAGCAACAGGGGAAGCAAAAACAGAATAACATGCAGCAGGGAAAACAGATGATATTCAAGCCAAGGAACCTGCATTTAGATACAGTCTCACAGCACAACACGGATACTCGAGATACTCAAACCAGGTTCCCTAATACTACAAATTAAAAAATCCAACTGTTATTTGGAACTGGCTCAATCCTTCAGCAAAACACATAGACTCTTTAGTACAGGGGTCCCCAACCACCAGTCCATGGCCCAGTGCCAGTCCACGGCATGGGCTGGACCAGGAAGCTGAGACAGATCTCTCACACCCCCTGCACGCACTCCCCCCGCACAGCCCCATTGTGCATGTGCGCCCATGTGAGTGCCCCCCACCCCTTCGCGCATGTGTTCAAGTGCCGAGCACCCCCGCTCTTCACAATGTGCGTGTGCATGCGCCCACACGAGGCCCCCACTCCTTCATGCATGTGCACAACTGTGCACACACCCATGCAAGCACACACACACCCCTTTGTGCATGTGCACAAGTGCATGCGCAGCCATGCTAGGGCCCCCGCTCTTTTGCAGATGCGCACGAGTGTTCGTGTGCCCGCATGAACACGCACCAGCCCCTTCATGAAATCTTTCATCTTCCTCAACCGGCCCACAGTGTTAAAAAGTTTGGGCACCACTGCTTTAGTACATGGGAACACTGAAATAGCAAGGAAGTAGAAGAAACTTCTTTTTTCAAGATCCTTGATATTCAGAACCATAAACAGAAGTTTGCAAATTCTTCTCTACAAAACATAAAGTCAAATCTATCAAAAACATGGGCAGGAGTCACTGCAGCAAGATCATGAACTGCTGTCTCAGAAATCTCTAGGCAGAAAGGTGGCAACTACTCATTAATGTAAAACAGTTAAAAAAACAAAGTTTAAGTCAAGGTAGGCATACCTGTTGGTATCTTTTGTGCACTGCCTGCAGAACTTGATGAAGAACTTGGATCTTGTGCTCCTGTGTTCTCTTTCTGACCATCAGAGGTATAAACTCTTACTTGACTTGTATGTACAGGAAGATAGCTAGCTGGCAGCTTGGGCAAGGTACTTTGAAATTTAATAGGCACCTGCCATCCTGAAGGAAAGAGGGAGGAAAAATTGTTTCATACTCTCAGAAGACCACAAAGTTTCTTTGGGAAAATTAAAAGATGAGTTAAGAAGAGATTAGATTGTCAACTGTTGTATGGATCCAACTGGCAAAAGTGCTGAAAATAAAACAGAAGACTGACCTTTGATCAATGGAAGTGAAAAGGCTGCAATACAATGACCATTAACTAAATTACAGACTAGAGACTCCTATGGAAAGGGAAGATACACATCTACACTGCATCCCCAAGAAAAAGAAAAAGGTTGGCATCATTTATTCAATCATTACTGCAGTTTATACAGACCACATAAATTAGCAACATTGGGCCTGTGTTTAGTAATGGTGGCTTCCTTAATTTTCCAGAGGTAATTATTACAACTTTCATTATCCCCAATAAGAACCTTACCTAAAACCATATGAAGATACAGAATCTATACCATTTTTAAAAAATACACAGAAGGCAGCAGAATGAAAGTGAATGGAAAGGACAACAGAACTGCTAGATATTTCTTTTCACATTAGTGTGTCTCTTAAATATAATTTGGTATTAAAAGTCGCATCCTTTGCTGAATCTTTACTCATCCAGCAAAAGGCTGGGGGCAGCAAAATCATCCCTCTTCAATTAAGACCCCTAAACATCCAAAATAACATGCTGGGTATACCTGGCTAAACTTCTCCCTCCCTTTCATTCTTCATGAAACCTTTCATCTAAGCAGCACTGTGGTGATTATGCTACCCCTGAAATGCAATTCTATTCTTTTAGTGTGCTTTACATCATTAACGTTACTTTGGATGTGGTATTGTACCTTTTGAATATTTTATAGTTTATTTTAGGACATAGTCATATTATTCTATTTGGCACACTTTATTTTAATGGGATTCTCTTTTGTTATTATTAATTTTTCTTTTATCAAGCAACAGGGGAAGCAAAAACAGAATAACATGCAGCAGGGAAAACAGATGATATTCAAGCCATGGAACCTGCATTCAGATGCAGTCTCACGGCACAACACAGAAACAGGCTGGAGATGTTCAAATCAGGTGCCATAACACTACAAATTTTAAAAATCCAAATAACTGGCTCAATCCTTCAGCAAAATACATAGGTTCTTTAGTAGATGGAACACTGAAATAGCAAGGAAGTAACCTTCTTGTTGTAAAATCCTTGATGCTCAAACCATAAACAGAAGTCTGGAAATTCTTCTCTACAAAACATAAAGTCAGATCTATCAAGAACATGGGCAGGAGTCACTGCAGCAGGATCATGAACTGCAGTCCCAGAAATCTCTAGGGAGAAAGGTGGCAACCAGCACTATGTTTTCATAGGGAGGGTTGCAGGGAAGGAAGGAGGGGCCCAAAATCCTGGTGCTACCTCAAGAACCATGTTGGTATTAGGTCACTTGGAGTTATATTACAGAAAGCATTTGTGTCTAAACTGTTCCTCAAAGACATTCCTGGGATTTTCTTATTACGATTCTCAACTCTTCATATTTGTATGCATATACAGCTCCCCAAATGTTATGTTCCATTAAAATTACTGTTATCCTGACTATCCGGCTACTTTAAAAATAAGCTGCTGCCACAACAAACTCTACTGACAGCACAGAATATTGTACCAGTTGTAAACAGTCACTTGCCAGTCATCCTTGACAAATAAGATGGTATTTTGAACAGTCAGATGTATACATATTTTTATGAGATCAAAAACTACACTCTTGTGCTTTCAGGCCACAGATGAGCACTAAACAATTAACACTGGTAATCTTGTGCAAGCAGACTGGTTCATATCTACAGTGACTAATAAATGCTCTGAAGTTTGGCAGGAATGTTACCGTGTCTTAACGGGAATAGATCAATACAATTAATGAGGCAATGGATGTTGAATGAAATTGTTATTTTTTAAAGAACTGCCGACACCTTGTTTCGAAGCCTTTTGGCACAGAGAAGCCATAAAATGACCTTCCTATGTACTTTTCCTTATAGAAAATCATATCACAAAATGAAAAGGATGTCATTAATGTGGTACAACAGCACCAACAAATGGCAGAAACATGCATGATCCTAAAAGACAAAGACACAATAATACATAATGGTTACAATATATAATAAACATGATCTAAAACTTGCATAATATAGAGTAAAATGGTAATACAGTATTAGCACAATATTCAGCTCTTCCAGAAGGGATATAAATTAAGCAAGAGATGTAGCACTAAAATCCAAAATCATGTAAGTATGGAGGTGTCATGAGTGTGGTTGCTGCCCCTCAGATAGGAGCTCTTCCATTCTCCTCCTAGGGGAATTCAAGGAAGCAGTGAAGGAGAGAGTCAGCTTAATTGGAAATCACTTTTTAACCACCAGCACCCAGCTTTCTCTAAGTTGTCCATGCTTCTAGGGAGTATCACTGCAACTACCCCCATCTGTCATTTATGAAAGCAGTAGCAGAGTGAGCCCCAAGGCACACTATGCAGTACCCAGACTTCCTCTGCACACAAAATGCAATCAACAGCTGGAAAGGTTTTTGTCTATTTTATTAAAAGAAAAGAACAAAAAAATTACAAAAAGTAAATACTGTAGATCCCACTCAGTTACTCCAATTGTGTTTCTCAGTAGAATGGAACCATAATACAGTGAAGACTTAGGATGTTAGCCTGTTCCATGCTCACGTGAAGACAGATGAGGTCCACTTGTGAGTAACAAAAAAATGAAGGGTTCCTTCCTTGGGAGGACTCTAAGACTCAAGGAAACTATCACTGCAGACTTTATATATAGATTAACGGCCATTTTGGATGGCATGCTGCCAGTAGCACTTAATTACCTTTCATCCACTGTAATCCTTTTCATCTGTTATCAAGACATTGGGTAGCTTCCTTCCTCTCACCTTCCCAGAACCCAACATTCACATTTCCTGAAGTATAGAAGGCAACTATTTCTCGATAAACAATGTACATTAGAGAGAATGCTTTTAAATGTAGGAGATGTTAAACTGTTAGCCTAATCCACTTTGAAGTATTTTTGGTAAAAGATAACAAAGGCACGCTAGCTGCTTCTTTGAGGAGTTCCAAATAGGAAGGCAAGGCACAAAATCTTCTTTCGCGCACTGACTTTTCCGTTGCGCTTGCATTCTGCCTCAGTCATAACATCAATCACAGGTTGAAGCAGTATTTTCCCAAATACTGTACTCCATTCCATCACAGGAGGGCATTGGGGTTGTCATCTTTAGAAGCAGCAATGCAAGGGGACTTAACTATGAGACTATTTGCCATCTGCATGTACTTAAACATTTGGATTTGTAACATACTATATTATCAGACCTCAACTTCAGAAATAAGAAACAGCAAATATATGCAAACAAAATTTTGCCTCCCATTTCTCTCTCTTTGTGATTAATAACTGTTGAAGAGTGATTAGCAGGAATAAAACCATAGAGTAATAAAATTACTGCTTTAAACAAACGTTAGAATTTTTTTGTACTATTACACTACCTCAGAATTTGTGGTTTAAAAACAATCTCTGTGTCAAAAATTATGTCCTGTGTTAAAGTGCTATTACCCTGTTGTTGTTGATGACCACCACCACTAATACTAATAGATAGTATTAGACATGTAGGCTGAAATCTTGTTGCTTAGTGTAGTAAGTCACAACTCAAGTAAGCCCACTTGAATCAATGGAACTTAGAGAGGAGTTGACTCACCAAATCTCCATTAATTTCAATGGGCATACTAGTGCAACTAACTACACTAAGGTCAATCTTATTTGGCTATTATAAAAGGCGTTCCTGACTCAAAAAAGGTTGGGAACCCCTGTTCTAGGTACTGTTTCAGGCAGTGGGGCTACAACAAGACTTTAGCCCAAAATCTCAAAGAGGTATTTCGCAAGTAGACAGTATTACACTACCTATGCCAGTACAGTCAGTAAAATTTTATTATACCTGAAGAGCAGCACGTATACCAGAAAAAAAGGAGGTCAAACACTCCTTGGGGATGTAACATGTTATGTACATTATAGTACATTCATCATTAAACCTGAGAAGAAGAGAGGAAACTGGGAATCAGCTGGGCACTGTAGAATGCCAATCAGAAACAGGAAGCATATTAAGAGTGAATTTTAATATCTGAATGTTCATATTCACTTCTCTACTTCCAGGCTTAATTTTGCTTGCAACCAGCAATGCATATTCACTGAAAGCACATGATTCAACTCCACTGCTGCAATAAGCATATCTGGCCCTAATTGATGACTGAATGAGAGACTGTATGGATCACAATGTAAGCCACTCATGACCTTAAGAAAAAAGGGCTGTAAATGAGATGCTGTCTCCCTCTACAATGTCCACTGAATATGGCACTCAGATAATTCTTGTTTTAAATAAAAGATGTTTGCAGTTCACACTTGTTAAAAAGTCATGCTCGTTGTCAACTAAACTTTTATTCTTCGTGCAACTTACTGTATTACCAAATAATGGAGCCTAAAACCAAACCCTGTTGACTTCCAGCTCAAACTAAAGCTTTTCCCAAAAGTTAAAAGAAACAGCTTATGAAGAGTGCAGAACAATTGCAGGAGGCCAGGCTAGGGTAACAAACATGGATCTGGACGAAAGAGAAAGACTTAATTAGGAACACTGACTTCTTTGGGTCAGGAAAAACATTGCAGACAGAGGTCAGCTCACCATGTTCCACCATGCTCCAAAACAGAGGTTGGTGGACTGCAACTCCCATCAGCCCTAGGTAGCACAGCCTATGATAAGACAGCTAAGAGCTGCAGAATCACTTCTTGTTCCATCACACACTTACAGCATGATCGTCAAGCAGGGTTCAGGTCGCTGCTGTAGCGATTAAAAAGCCAAGCTCTCTCAACAACAGATTCAGGGCCGAGGGGCAGGGGCACCAGAGAGAGGGAACAAATCCATAATCAGTCACAGAGAAGTGAAAGCTTGCCATTCGTATCTGTCCGGGAAAGCGTAAATTGCTAAACCGGAGGCCACAATGCTGCAGTGGAGGGTCTCCGCCCTAAAACAGAACAGCCTGCTCTTTGCTGGCGGGGACCCCAAAAGGCCAAGCCTTCCACCCGTCCGCCTAACATAGAGTTACCTGTTAAAGAAGTAACAGTGCTCGACATATTTCATACACTTCATCTCGGCGATCCTTAGAAACAACCTGCCAGGAGGCCAGGATTACTCCTTGCATTGCAGATTTCGGGCCAGCCCCAAAGGTACTGTCCTAACTTGTAACGTGCCCCTTCCAACTTGCTTCACGTTAACAGCGGCTTGCCCTAACGTCAGTCAACTCCAGGAGTCGGGCTCTTGACCTCCATCCTGCTCCAGGCAGGCCCCCCTACTCGAGTTGTTCGGGGGGCAGCAACACCTCATTCCACCCGGCTTAAAAAGGCCAGGTCGAGTCCTCCTCAGAACCGCGGGAAACCGTAAGGGAGGGAGGGAGGAGAGCGGCGCAGGTACCGAGTCGAGAGAGCCCACCGACAACCCCCCTCCCCCTCCGCCTCTCGCCCACTCACCGTGGCAGGCCGTCCTGGCGAAGGGAGGGCCCAACGGCCGCGGGACCCTCCGCCTCAGCAGGTGAAGTTGGTAGAAACAGCCCCACCCCCTCCGCCGGGCGGCCAAAGCCGGCAGCATTCTCCCCGCTTTCGGGCTACTCGCTCGGTCACCACCTGCGCCGCCGACGCCGACGCCGGTTAAAGCGCGGGTGTGAGGCGAAAGGAGCGGAGAGCGGGCGCAGCACCCTCCTCATTGATACGCCCGGCCTCTGCCGGCACCCGACTACCGCTCGGACCCCATCGGCCGAAGGCAGCGCCGCAGGATCCGGATGTAGAGCGGCACCTTGGCCACTCTATGCCCGCGACATCTATGGTTCTACGACATCCGGAAGAACCAGTACGCATGCGGGGGGGGGGCGCATAGGTTACGGGGGGGGGAGAATGGAGCGCGTGACAGAGTATGCGTAGCTTTCGTCTCTGGTCTCGCGGTGTGGGAGGTTTAACAGGAACGGGGCGGGGGGGGTCTTCACTGCTCCCACCCCCGCAGTCTGAAGTAGTACAGTCCCTCCGACCTCCTCATTGTGCGATATGTAGGTCCTGGTTAAAGCCTTGCGGGCGGGATGCGGAAGTGAAAGACTCGAATGCTAGCATTTCCTGGGATATCGTTCTTTCGTGCTGCACGTAACGGTAGACACTTGGCGTTAGTATATAAACACGTGTCCCTGGTGCCAGTCCCGAAATGCCTCGGCCGTGAGCGTTCCGTCCTGTGGCCCTTTGCACTCTCCGGATGTCTGCTCTGTGTCTTAAGTCTCGCCCATCCCTCACCGGGCAATCCAGAGTCATTCCCCCTCACCCCTCGCATCATTCTGCCCACATTGGCCACGGGCGGCCCAGAACATATCACTCCCTGCCCCGGAGGGACAAACGTTTGCCCTCACCAACACCCGCAAACTGTGACATTTTGCTGCTTGAAGCAAATGATGGCCTCTCTAGCTGGGGTATTGCACACTTTGACATAGCTGGGTGCTAGTTAAATTACTTTGGCCAAGTGGCCAAAAACACACAAAATGTCCCTACTAATAAAAGCCAGAGAGGTTATTTTGGTGAAGGAAACAGATCCTTTCAGTGCTTGCCCCCAGTATTAGTATTAAAAATAAAATGAACCAATTATTGTCTTTTTATGACAGCCTGAAGTCCAGAATGAACTCAGTGGAGCTTACTTCTGAAGTGCACATAGATTTGGCCTTCATGAAATTCAGAAGTAACACAATGCTGTTTTAAAAATACTTACAATGTGGCTGTAAAAGATATTGAAATTTATATTATGTAGTAGGATGTGGTAATAAGGTTCTACTAGGTTAGGAATAAGAATTATGGAGGCAATAAATAGCTGATCACATTCAGCACTGAAGTGAGATGCAGCCATGTTGTATGCTTGAATGTTGTCACCAGTATAAAGAGTATCTAAACCCAGAACACAAGATGTCAAGGAGACAAATTCCAGCTCCTGGGGAAGATGTCTGTCATTAAATTGGCTCAGAAGGCATAAGGTCACTTGATTTGTTTCAGGCCATCATCATCATAGATGGTCTGTAGCCTAGAAGCTGTCCATGGTCCTGAGGTTCATTCACTAGCTTGCTTCAGGAGCATAAGAAGCTGCCTTGTATTCAAATAACTGATTCCTTTGTCAACTCTGACTATATAAGACAAACATGAAAGCAAAAGTATTGTGGTACCTTAAGACTAACAGATTTGTTTCAGCAAAGGTCTAACAGATTATGTCAATGCAAGCTTCCCTGGATTCGAAACCACTTCCACATAAACCTGGAGCATAATAGCATCCAAGCTAGATTAAGTATAAAATTGATACAGGAAAGTCAGAAAAATGAATCAGGGAGTATACTGCCAGATTCTCCAAGTGTGCTCTACAACTGACTGACAACTCTTCCCATAGTAAATGGGAAGTCATTTGATAACAGAGGTGTTTATCAAACCATGCTGTGAATCCCTGAAGACTATAACGGTAGGATCCTGTTTGAGTCTATTCAGTACACTATCATCCACAGATGTAACATTTTGTGATGCAGTTCAACAATCTACGTCATCATGAAATGAACCTAGAATTTGGACCTTACTTTAAAGTAGAGGTGCACAACATGTGGCCCTCTAATGTTGTTCATCTATAACACCCATCACCCCTACCCAGCACAATGATTGTAGAGGCAAGAAAAAATGGCAATCCAATAGCTTCTGGAGGGCCACCAGTTGCTCATCCCTCATTTAAACCATTTTTAAAGTGTCATTTCATGTTCCCACTTCTCAGTGATAAGCTAGATTGGGAAGGCAAGGATTTGTGGGACAAGGAAAGGCTAAACTCCTCCCACCAGATGTTCATAAAATCAACCTGCATCCACTTAACAGGGATTCTCTTAACAATCCAGTTTTGACATAGGGATCAGGTACCTGAGGCAACATGCATCCTGCCCAATCAATAGGCTTCAAAACTATTCTGAAGTTAAACTTCTCAAGATTTGCTGCTTAATACCTTCCAAGATGGAAGACGAACAGTCTCAATATTACTGAGAGCCAAAAAGAAAAACAAAACAACTTGGGTGGTTGCACTACTGCCAAAAATGTTGAATTAAAGAGATGGGGATGAAAATTCTACAGTGCGTATTAATGCAATACCTTTATTAAGCCAATAAAAAGGACACTTTCAAGATCTTCCAGTCTCAGGTCTTTATTGGGCAAGATGTTATGCAAAGTTTGGGGGGCACTATTTTTGGGGTAGGGCTTATATTATGTTGATCACAGACTAATGATGTCTGCATTCTTGAGACAGTGAGGAATGGTCTACACTACAGCCATTTCAGTAAGGCTGTGGCTGGTGCTGTAATTGTTTTACCCAGAACCACCCCTAGCACTGGCCGAAGCAAGAGTCTTAAAAGCTTTATAATCCTCCAGTTCTGTAAATACAGTATTGTATACAATCAGTCTGTTAATTACCACCAGGGGGCAGTGCTTAGGGATATAGAAGAGATCATTAGGCTGTTCTCCAGGAGAGACACAGCTGTGTAACTCTTAATTAGAACTATGCCTTGATTTGAACCACAGGCTTGCTTGGAAACTGCTCAAAGATACACACCAATAATTGCAACAACACTTTTAAAAATGAATGGAACTAAGTTTTTGTTGTCCTGGCCAGTCCATTCTCAAGAGATGTGCATGCATGTGTGCAAGAGCATGTGAGAACAGTGCGACAAAGAGATTTCATCTCTGGCCTTCAGGTAGTCAGCAACCACTTCTACTTCAAACTTGCAGTTAGCGGTCCAACCACTGAATGGGCTTCAGATTGTTGTTTTCCACCTTACTATTTTTGCCTTCATCCCATTTGCATCACCTCTTTCTGTCACCCATCTCCATTGCCAGCCTTCTTTCTCTATCTCCTCTTTCTCCTTTACTCTCTTCCAAGTGTCTAGAATGAATGGGGTCACGAAGCTGCTCAGAGTGGTCGCATAGACCAGATGGGTGGGATACAAATCAAATCAAATCAAATCAATCAATCAAGTGGTTCTCAAATGGTCTATAAGAAAAAGCTACAAAGAACTGATCAGTGGGGCCAGTACTTTTCTTGCCCAGTTGTGCTCCTCTGCTTTTAACAGTAAGTGAGAAGACAGAAATAAAGGATGAATCTTATCACAGCATTTATCTTCATGCCAGAAAAAAATGTTATTTGGGTATGACTGAAACAATGGTGGAAAAAATAGATGGAGGTGAGGTAGGTCTGGCTAGTAGTAACAGCCTATTTTCTTGAGGTATCGCAGTTCCTTAAGCTTGGTGGTAGCAGAGGCAGCTACAACTTCTGTTTCTCCTCCTCTTCTTAAGATCATGATGGTACAATTGTTATTTAAAAAAAATATTTTCACACTATATTACATACGGGACAGTTCTTCCTGGTCTCCCATCATTTGCTGGATTTATAACTTGTCTTCTTCCAAAATAGTGCAGGGAGCTCAAAGCAACACAGATTATTCTAGTCCACAATTGTTTTGCTTCAACAGTGTTACTGGAAACCTGAATAGTATTGGGATTCTGATTTATGGGTACGTAAGCACCACTGGATAGCTCAGTGGTTTAGGTATCTGGCTGTGGAACCAGAGGTTGGGAGTTCAATTCCCCTCTGTGCGTCCTGGGAGAAGAGTCAGCCTGTGTGGCCTTGGGCAAGCTGCACAGCCCCAGGATGTCATCAGAAGGGAATGGGAAACTACTTCTGAATACAGTATTATCTACCTGAAAAACGGGTCACCATGACAGAATAGGCCTGAGAGCACATGATACACCACAGCATTAATGGCAGCTAAGAATATAATTGGGCACAATTCTTCTCTGCTAGCAATTCATTTCATTACCTCCACAACAGTGATCCCCACTATCGCCACAAAAGTCAACATACCAAATTTTGTGTCTTGCACTCTGGCAAAGCAATAGAAAAGCAAAAGGAACCAGAGCTCTAATAACAAACTTCCCTTTACAAAATAAACAGGTGTGGCTGTGACTGTTTCGAATCCAGGCAGCAGGGGAAACAACTGTGATTTTTGACAACATCAATAAAACCAGAGATGTGACAGTATCAGAGGGAGCAATTTAATTTGTGTTGAAATAAATATTAGACATACAAAGTGTCTAGAATGAAAGAGGGTCACAATAAATTATGTGTGGAGACATTTTGTTCAATCACTGCACAAACCCCTGGGTATTTCCAATTTCAAACCACTGAATTTATCATTTTTTGCTGATTTAAGGAGTACTCCAAACAAATATGGATTTGAGTGCTTACTTTCACAGGTACTGGCATGGGTAATTTACTGTAGTGATCCAATTTGTAAATCAGTAGGGGCCACTAAATTGCAGCATAAAAAAAAGAAAGAATGAATGAGTCCCTTTTTCCTTCGTGTCAGCAGGCTGCAATGATTATGTTTATTAGATTTTCTTGAAAGGGCTTCACATTTTCTCAAATATGCAGGAGAGCTATTTCCCCTCTGAGGCCGAGATTAGCATTTTGTGCTTGAGTCCTCAAAGACAGAGAAAATGATGAATTTTTCAATTTATTTTTCTCTCCTTCCAATTTATGCTCTGCCCCATGGCACCTGGGCTGCAATGACAATCTGGCATCAAAAAATGGCTGTCCTACCGTTTCTCCGAAAATAAGACAGGGTCTTATATTAATTTTTGCTCCAAAAACACATTAGGGCTTATTTTCAGGGGATGTTTTATTTTCAGGTACAACAATCTACATTTATTCAAATACAGTCATCTTCTTCTGGTTGCTGCACAGTGGTAGAGGGTGAGATTTCACTTAACTGGGGCTTATTTGGGGGGTAGGGCTTATATTATGAGCATCCTGAAAAAAACTACTAGGGCTTATTTTCAGATTAGGTATTATTTAGGGAAAACGGTATTAAGGAAGGGCAAAATGTTCTGCACAGAAATCTTTACAGCATATGAGGAATTCCAACAGAGATCAGTCCTCCACAACCTAATGCCCTCCAGAAATTTTGGACTACAGTTTCCAGTGTCCCTTAATATACAGCCGAGGCTGATGGGAGTTATAGCCAAAAACATACAGAAGGCATGACCTTGGAAAACATTGGTGAATAGTAGCCCCTTCCACTTCTGCTAAGACTGGGTGACAAATGTGGAGGCAGGATTGCCCTGCATGTACATATAGCAACTTGGGGCAACATGTCATGCATCAGCTGTCTTTCTTAATCCAAATGCTGGATCTGTGCATGCTGAAAGTTCTTTACCAAAGTTACAATCCTACCAAACAGCTGTTTGACTATGTTGCCCCTCTCTACTTAACAGATGATACATGATCCTTGTTCACCTTAGGAGATCCACTTGCTCAGCCCACATTACTCTTCTTGTCTTCTGTTAAATCAGTTCTTTGAGCTTGGCTTGATTCACCAACTTTGTGAAGGTGCCTGTTCCGTTCTTTACCTAACAATCATTTAGCTCACCAGGTGGGCAAGCAAGCAGCCATCAAGTCCCACACTCCTTGGTATTCTGCTCTCTGTTCATTCCATTTGAGATGAGATTGGCAACTCAAAAGGCAGTCAGTATGGTGCAGGTGAAACAAATGTGAAGTGCTTGTAATTACATTTCCTCATATATATATTTCTTTTTTTCCCTTCTCCACTTTGCTGAAATGTATACTCTAAGCTCCTTGGGCCAAGGGCACATTTTTCTACCATAATCCTTGGTAAAGTGCCATGTATATGACTGTGGCTATACTGCTGTACCCATGTACTGCAAATTGCCCACCCTCCAAAATGAGAAAGGCACATGGAAATATGTATCTGCATCAAAACCCTGCATTACAGCTAAGGAAATAGCATGATACCTTGCATCTGGATGCAGCTCCCTGACAGCTGTGAAACTGAACACATCCAACAAGCAACTGATTTCCCCAGTTGATTATCTACACAATTTTCTCTCAGTAGTTGCTCCATCCAACAACACTCCCACCTGTTTTTAATCCTACCCCCCCCCACACACACACACACAGTTTGAAATCTCCAAGAATTTTGAAGCAAGGGAAGTTGAGGAAAAGATTGAAGTATTCCTATCGAGGGAGCTATCAGAAGGACATTTCTTCCAAAAAATGTGTCTGCAAGAACAGAGGTTATGTGCACATCCCTGCGGGATTCAGGGAGAACAAAACAGAAGGTAAAATATTCCACATATCAAAGGCACATGATTATCTACTCACCTAAATATGCAGCCACTCCAGGTAGCCTTTCATCCAGGCTTTCCTGTTCTCTCACACCCATTCATTCAATTCCACATGCATTCATTACAGCATACTCTGCTGTATGCTGGAGTGGACAAAGGAGTAGCTCTCCATCTGTTGTTAAGACTACAGCTCCCAGCATTCTTCACCCCAGTGATAGAGGAAAGGTTGCAGGGCCCTTCACTCAAGCTGGACTATCAAAACCAAAATTCTGAAGGCAGCATTTTTAATTATGGAAATATCATAGATTTACATAAACTATATGGGAAGCTACACAGGGACGTGGCAGCGCTGCGGGTTAAACTGCTGAAGCCTCTGTGCTGTAAGGTCTGTAGATCTTCAGCTGTAAGATCGAATCCACGTGAAGGAGTGAGCGCCCATCGCTTGTCCCAGCTCCCGCCAACCTAGCAGTTCGAAAGCATGTAAAAATGCAAGTAATTAGGGACCATCTCAGTGGGAAGGTAACAGCGTTCCATGTCTAAGTCGCACTGGCCATGTGACCACGGAAGAGTGTCTTCGGACAAACGCTAGCTCTATGGCTTGGAAACGGGGATGAGCACCGCCCCTAGAGTCGAACACGACTGGACAAAAATTGTCAAGGGGAACCTTAACCTTATATGGGGATCGTGTACCTCATTGCCTTGATGCTGAAGTTTATATTTAGCAATCTGTGCAATATCCTGGTCACATATCCCGGAACATGCAGTTGTCAGACTTCCACTCCAATCAGGTCTAACCAACAGAAAGGAATTGTGGGAGTTGAAGCACAACATCATCATCTGAAAGATCAGGATTTTTTTTCCCCTCAAACACCTGCTCCATAAACTTATTTTGAGACTGAGAACAGCAAATGCTGTTGTAATATGAATTTGGGCATGAGAGTAGTTCAAAGACATAGATTCCACTGGGTTATTTCTAAATTCTTGCTGAAACGTAAGCCAGTGTTCAGATACCCTTCTTTGCACACACATGAATGGAATGTATTTAGCTGCAAATTCTAAAACATAAAACAACTTTCAAGTTGGGGGAAAGCTTAGTATTTCCCAGAAAGACTTCACCAAGAGAATAAAAGTTTATTTGCACAAAGAATACAGATTGCGTCTGACCTAGCAAGAGATCTGTGCATTTTGGATAAGAATTAGATGAATGTGCCCATTCAAGCCCAATTTAAGTTTAGTTAATTTTCTAAATGAGAAGGCAGATGCACAGGGCTGCTCAGTGATGTACGACTGGTTGCCTGTAATGGATGAGAACTTATCTTTTCTTCCTTCCTACAAGCTTGCACCTACATGTAAGGTTAAAAGAAGTTCAAACAGCCATCATCAATCTGCTGCTGCAACATTTACTTTACTGCTATAGCAAATGCAACATTTACTTTACTGCTATAGCAAATTAATTTTTTTCTAAGAAACCTCAAAACAGTAGAGAACCTAGATATAAATCTCATTAAACCTTCCTATCAGAGTAGCTTATAGACCAAGCCACCTATGCTTCCTCTATGTTCTCTAAAAATATTTAAGCCAAAAACTAAAAGGAACATCAGCAAACAGTATTATTTCAGCCTAATTTAAAGATCACTGCAAATATCCAGAAAATGGAGGTTTTGAAAGCAATGTAGTCTATTAGCAAGTTAATGAAGATGTTCAATCAAAATGGCGTTCACATTGTATTAAAAAAAATCATATTTAGAAATGCTGTTTGCAAACAGTGGCATCATTTCAAAATATTTTATGGATTCATGTACAGTTGGAAGATACTGAATTATGAAGTGGCTTAGAGAGAACAGTGAATCAGAACAATACCAAGACAAATAATTTCTTAATTGTAAAATGCAGATGCTTGAAAAAAGGAAAGACATTTCTTCTTCAGAAACCACAACAAGCAGAATTCCATCTTCTTCCACTGAATGAAAAACAAAACACACAAACAAGGAAGCGTACATATTCACATGCCTAGCTAGACATGAGAAACATTTGTGTTTTGGTCTACAACTCCCAGAATTTCACAACCACTACCCATGATGGCTGGAATATCTGTAGATCTGTTTAAAAGAAATTAAATACTGTACTTCCTAACTCTATGCATACTTGCCTAGCACATGTTCTCATCATACATTACAGTGAAAGGAAAAGAAGAATATGTGCTTGTTTGATATTCTTATAATGGTCTGGCTCCTGTTACAGTGGTGCCCCATTTGACAATTACTCCGGTAGATGACGAAATCGCTTAACGATGAGGTTTTTGCAATCGCTATTGCGATTGCAAAACAATGTTTCAATGGGGAAAATCCACTTCACGACGACCGGTTCCCTGCTTCGGAAACTGATTTTTCACTTCACGACGATCTTTACAGCTGATCATCGGGTTTTCAAAATGGCCGCCCACTGTTTTCCGGACCTATTTCCAGAAGATAGCGATTGAAAATGGCTTCCCCTATGGAGGATCTTCGCTGATGATGATTTCGCCCATTGGAACGCATTGAACCTGTTTTCAATGCATTTAAATGGGTTTTTTCTTTCACTTGACGACGATATCGCTTAACAGTGATTTTAACAGAATGGATTAACATCATCAAGCGGGGCACCACTGTACCTCTTTTTCAAATTGGAATAAAAAACAAAGCAGAACATACAATCACTTAAGAATATGTACCATAAACGTAGTGGGACTTGCACCTAAGAAAACACATATTACTGGTTACAAGTGTGCTGAAGATCACCCAGCTAAAAATCGTCTCTCCAAATAATTCACAGGAACAGGTTACATTTCTGACAAGTACCAATATTTCTTCTATCACTCAGGCTAACATATCCAAATTCTTCAGCCTTAAATAAAACTGTTCCTAAATCATACTATTTCAAACTGGTAGAGTTGTCTGCCAGTTGAATGTTCTGAATTACAGTGGTGCCTCACACAACGGTGTTAATTGGTTCCAAAAAAATCAACGTTGTGTGAAACATCGTTCTGTGAAACACCATTTCTCATAGGAATGCATTGAAAACCGGAAGAACTTTAAAAGGCAAACGGAGATCAAAGAGCCCTTTCCCGATCTCCCTTTTCGCTCCTGTAAAAGTGTCTTACAATGTTTGGAAGCTGTTTTAAATGATTGCAATGGTTAGCCCACCTCCTGAAACCTATGCAAACTGATTTTGGTGTTGTTCTGACACTTCGTTAATTTATGATGATTTTTTGTTTTTTCCATTGGAAACCATTAGGCAGACCATCCAATGGTTTCCAATGGAGAAAATTCAAAAAATCAGCTTCCAAACATTGTAAGACACTTTTACAGGAGCGAAAAGGGAGATCGTTGTGTGAAAATCCCCCATAGGAAACATCGCTGTGTGAGGCAGCAAATTTGACAGAAAAAGGCATCGTTGTGTGAATTCATCGTTGTGTGAGGCACTCGTTGTGCGAGGCACCACTGTATTTATTTTAAAATGCTCAATATGAAGAAAAAGAAAAGTACTGGGTCAAATGGGAGGGTGGTGGACTTCAATTCCCACTGATAATGCTGGCTGGGGGATTCTGAGAGTTATAGACCAAAGGTGTGATTTTTCCAAGTCTAATCTAGACTTTTGCCAGATGTGCCAGTTTTCTATCTATGACAGGAGAAAGAAGATTTAAAACTACAACCTTCTCGGACCCATCACTTGCAGTCTAAAGTTCAAGAAGAGTTTTACCAAGTGATGAACAGCTTGTCCAGAATGGATCTTTTTCAAAAATGCAAGCAAGCTAGGCATCAACTCTGTTTTAGATGATTCTCAGTATTGAGGACATTAATTACAATAGAAATCAAACCGTTTAGTCTGTTCTGATCAATATGTCAAGAGAAACAAATCACAGTTTTAATTTTATGATATTCTGAAACAAGCAAATAGGACTTTGGTAGTGACTACTTAACCTAATACAACAGCCACTTCTTCAGTAGCTGCACCCTTTCTTCAGTAACAGACCACCTACTCTATGTAATAATTATCACCAGTGGTTCCCAACCTTCAGTTCCCAGATATTCTAGGGACTACAACTCCCAGAAATCCTTTCCACCACATCTAGTTTTGTCCAAGAACATTTGGGGATCCAAAGTTGGTAACTACTGTTTTACACAATAGCCTCTGTGGGCAGGATGCTTCCCTTTGCAAGCACAGATCCTGGAAAAGAAGGAAACCGATGGGCCTCAGGAAAGCTCTATTCACCTGAACAAATCTCCTTATTTCTCTCATCAAGGAGAGGGAGAATAAGACAGAATGTACCTACCCATTCTCTCTCATGAGACAGCACAGAGTCTGCATATATAATGGAGGTGAAGACAGATATCTTATGGAGACCCCCATCAATACTAGGGGGCTGCCCCTGCACATGAAAGGCTCATTCTGATCATACAGAATCCAGCCCAATTAATTTCATTGTGTAATTTACATACAAAGACAGATATACTATTGTGGTAGAAGTTATGTCAGGTGGTGTGAGGAGCTGAACTGAAATAGCTCAGCTGAATCAAGTTTTAAATTATCTTGCTAGGTAAATTAATGAAACAGCCATCTTTATTATTCAGGGTTTTCAAAAACTAGCATTTAAAGGAATCTGCTTTTGGAAATCAGCAATAAAATAGCACTGTGTAAGACGATCTAGAAATACTTACAAAGAGATACATGTTTAAGGAGCTTCTATTTCAAAAAATGTTCCATAAATCAGAATTGTAACATTTAGACATAGAGTCCTACTGTTCACATCTGAAGCAGCTGCCAATTGATTCATACAGACTACAGTGATTTACTCACTGAGTTAACTTCTTTCGCTTATTGAATGGAAGGAATACTGACTCAAATGTACCGCATATGTAGACAGTCCAGCACTACTCCTAAGAGGCTACCAATTATGCTACAGCAACATCTGAAAGCTTGTTAGACACAATCCAGCTAGTATTGCCTAGTATTTTTAATTTTCATTCAGTATTTGTGAGAACATACATGGCAGCACACAAGCTGTATTATACAACGCAAGTTATTATTGTTTTGTTTTGAAAAGTATTTCATCTAAGATGGCAGGCATTCATCTTCCACAAAGCACAGAAACATCATCTTGGAAAAGCAAGACTTAAAAAAAAAAAAAGACACGCATGAGATACAATTCACAGAATGGACTCCTGGAAGGAAAAACATTTTTCATACAACCTTGACTGAGATCCTGAATGTATAAATCACCAGCAGAAATACCAGCTGCTCAGAATGTTCATTAGAAACACAGATCAATGTCTCCCCCTGCTAGTTATGCCACTGTTGGTGCCAGTCTGCTTATAAAAGAAATGCTGCTGACACAGAGTCTTCGTATAAATACAGGGCATGAAGGTTTCATTATGATATGCTCGACAACAATCCGCAGTTCTGTGAAGAGAGTCCTGATAACAACAAAAGAAACTATGTTTAGTTTCCAACTTTTTGAAAAAACAGAACACTCTGATTTTTATGTAATGGTGGCTGCAATCCTACACATTCTTTGGCAGGAGAAAGCTCCACGAAATTAAATGGGATGTCATATGAATACGGATAGGACTGTGCAACAACGCTGAGAAGTGTCTTTTGTGGCACCCATTCATCCCTTCCTGTGGTTATGGACAGGGCTGGGCTAAAAAAAGCCCTGAGAAATCAGAATAAGGTATGACCAAGCCCAAGGGACTCTGAAGTCTATCAAAAAGAAGTACCTTGAATTTTAACTAAAAGGAAAAATAACCACTGAACATGCTTAGCAGCCCATGGACTACTGTATTTCAGTTAGGAAAAAAATGTAGGGAGACCACAGCAATGAAGTATCATGGAGGCTAAAATGGCTGCTTAGTCAGTCCCTGTTCAGAGGAAATAATTTGTTGCACATCGCACTCATCCTCTGAGACATCTATGTCTGATATTATCTTAAGATGCAGGAGCACAAACATCCTTAAATAACCACCTATCCAGAGACCTGAGAGTGGGCTTTCTTGGCTAAAGTGCCCTGGCTGTGAAATAGCATGAATAAAGGTAGCCTTAACTGGGTTCTTACCGGCAATAAGGATTTCTGCGGGAGGAATAACGAAGTGTAAGAAATCTGTAATAAATGAATGGTTGCAACAAGCTTCCTTGCCCACTGAAAGAGAACCAAAAGGATGATGTTGTGAGTGGAAAGGGTGGATTTTTCCCCTTTAAGGAGGACACGAATCAGAGATTAGAATGAGATTATAATCTTATGCTTTTCATCATGCACACGAGCTACTTAGAACTGAAAAAGACCTTATGTGAAAATAAATCTTTACCACTGTATTCAATACACAGAGAAATTAAATTAGCTTCTATGAATCTAATTAAATATAGAACTGCTGCTGAATAGCAAAGCATTAAAAACTCTGCAAGGAAACAACAAATTATTGTCCTCATCTGAAATAAAACAGCATGTATCTAGTGCAGGGGTGGATAACCTGAGGTCCTCTACATGCTGCTGGACTGAAAATACCAGAAGCATTAACCAGCATAGCCACTGCTGCACCATCCTAGTAAATGCAGTCTGACAACAACCAAAGGACCACTAGTTGCCAATTCCACATTTACTGCTCTATGAAATCTCCGGCTGAAGTCCCCCTGTATTCAGTGCAACTTATCACAAGGAAAGTACTGGAAGAAACACATGATTCTTTGCCATGTGTACTTATAAATAAAGCCACTAAGATCATGTTCACTGTTCTACCCAGTACTGTCCAGAAGAGCAATATATTTTCTCAACAGTGCTAAGACACCTAACATTATAAATATAGAAGCCATAATCACTACAAGTTACAATAAATATCATATGCGAAAATCAATGAACATTTTCTAAAGGCATTTTGTTAATACCTAATTGTTATGAGAAATAGGTCTATTATTCTTGATCCCATGATCTGTTGTTGCCGTGATCACAGAATAAAACAAATGGCCTTCTTTGCGTTAATGAAGTCTAAACTGATTTGTTCAGTCTTGCCAAAACAATACAGTGCATGCAGGGTGCCCTCTGCCAAAAAGCCCTTGGGTTGAGCTCTCACCTTTCAGACTTAGAAAAATTTCACTTTCCTGTCTTTATATCATTCATCCATGGCACAGCTTTTTTGGCTGGATCTTGCATCCAGAGTCTAAGGCCCTGTATCAATATCTGAGCCAGCATAGCCACAGCCTAGGTCCACTCCAACTTCTGCTAATTGCCACCCCATTTGTTCTTTCTCATAATTTTGTGAACATTTTATAGCCAGGGCAATCAACTGGGCACATACACACTCAGAGTTGCTCATTTCACTATCTGTATTTTTAAAATAGCTTAGGCTTTTAAATAATGTCAAAACTGCAGTTATAAAATCTGATCTGCAGATCTGATGCTAAGCACCAGATAAACAAAGTGATTTCTGTACCTACAGTTCTGATGTGCTACCATTTAAGTGAGCTTAAAGAGCAAGTTGTATGTGCTCAGAGGGGAAGGATGTTCTAATACAGGGATTGGAATCATGTCAGCGTTACATGTTTTTCCCTAGGTGAAGGTAAAGGTTCCCCTTGACATTTAGTCCAATCGTGTCCGACTCTAGGGCACGGTGCTTATCCCCGTTTCCAAGCCGTAAAGCCAGTGTTTGTCTGTAGACAGTTTCCGTGGTCACGTGGCCAGCGCGACTAGACATGGAATGCCGTTACCTTCCCACCATGGTGGTACCTATTTATCTACTTGCATTTACATGCTTTCAAACTGCTAGGCTGGCAGGAGCTGGGACAAGCGACAGGAGGTCACTCCATCACGTGGATTCGATCTTACGACTTCTGGTCTTCTGATCTTGCAGCACAGAGGCTTCTGTGGTTTAACCCACAACGCCACCACATCCCTTAATGTTTTTTCCCTAGTGCCACCAAATTCCCAGTTTGTTCAAAATTATTGGCAGCAAATTTTGGGCCTTATGTCATAGGCTGAAGGCACTAATGTGGTTCCCCTCCCCCATTGTTAATTCTGCTTTAATGTCATATATGTTAGTATTTAATATCAAATGTTGACATATTAATTGTGGCCAATCACTTAGAGGCAAGGTGCTGGAAAAAAACATGAAAATGCACAGTTACCTTCCAGTCATGAATAATTATTTAAATGCCTAGCTATTGCAAAAATAAATACTGACATAAACAATACAGTGAAATGCTTGAAATCCACACAAAATTTTACACTGCTGAGAAATGAAACTACAGTAGTTCATTTACAAAGTAAAGAAACAATCCTTACCTAGATCCTCTGAACCCTTCAGGCCAAGTAACACAGCTGTCATGGCCCTGACAGATCAAATCCTGTTGCTTAGCATACTAAATCGCACTAGGATAGGCCCACTGAATCAATGGGGATTTGCTGAGTCAACTTCTCCCTAAACTCCATTGATTCAAATGGACCTACTCTAAGACTTTCTTTAATATACTAAGTTACAATTAAAGTAAGCTCATTTGAACAAATGGAACTTAGGGAGGAGCTGACTCAGCAAATCCCCATTGATTTAATGGGCCTACTCTAGTGCAACTTATTATGCTAAGCAACAGAGTTTTGGCAAATACCTCATTCTATCAGAGTGAAATTATGTCTGCCAACTTCACTAGACGCTCCCACTACCATTCCTTACCACTACAATCCTGTGAGGAAAAGTCTGTCTTTCCAACTCGATGTGGAACAGTCCAGGCTACATTTATATCCCGCAGATCAGTGGTTCCCAACCTTGGTTAACTTGGGTGCTCTCAGACTGCAACTCTGAGAAACCCCAGCCAGCACAACTAGTAAGGAAAGCTTCTGGGAGTTGCAGTCCAGTAACTCCTGGGTTACCCAAGGTTGGGAAACATTGCTCCAGACTATTCCTCCCCCCCCCCACTTCATACTGTATCAACCAAAAACCTATGCAGTGGTTAGAAAAGATAGTAGTCGCAAGTACAAGCTAACATGCTGTTTGCAGACCACATATGGCCCCCAAACCCTCAGTCCACAGCATGCCCACGATCCTTCCCCCAGTTAAAAAAATGGGGTTTGGCCAATGTATCGATCTACTAGGGTGGATTTATGGCACTGACTTTATTCTCCCTTATTAATCTTATTTCAATTTCATAAATGTTGACAAATGGAATAAGTCATAGGGAGGGTGGAATTGCTTAAAGTTCCAATGCCGTCCAGGGCATAAGGGCAATTTTGCTATACCACAAAAAACACTTCCTTTAAAAAAGTGACCCACTAGAGGGCTCAAGAGAGCTTTTCAGTAAAAACCCATTTTCAGAGGAAAACATTTCTGGGGGATAGGTCAGGGAACAGCCAGTCCAGGAGTATATGTGTGCAGTTCTTGAACCACTGGGAATTGTCAACCCCTAATCTACAGTTAACAACCTTAGTTTGTTATATGTCTGCAACCTTAGTTTTCAATATGAAAAGATCTACCTTGACATTACAAGGGTAAAAAAGTAATACTCTAGACCTGTTCTAGAGCAGGTTGAAGGCAAAAATAAATAAAAGATTTATCTCATACCTGAAAAGCATAAACACAGTAGCTGGCATCAAGAAGATTTCATTGCAGGCTATAAATTTTAGGATGTTTTGCTGATTAGCATTTAATTTGTCCAAGAGATTTCTTAGAAAAGGAAAACTATTTGAACCTCGTGCCTTAAAAGAAGAAGCAAAAAAGCAATGTCAGGAACAACAGCAGCTCCAGGTTTTCTGGTATTTTATATGAAGTCAAACCATAAAGTAGCTTTCAGCCACATTACATTAATTTATTACCTGGCACTAATAAATATCTAAAATCTAAAGCCCAGGTGGAGAACCTGTGATCCTTTAAATGCCATTGTGCTCCAATGCCCAGCTTTTCCTGCTAGCATGGCCAACAGCTAAGCAAAATGATGTAAGATGTAGTCCAGCAGCATCTGGAAGGCTACAGATTCCCCACCTATGGTCTCAAGAGTAACTTTAAAGAATGCTAAAGAATTCTGCAAGCACAGTACTAAAAGCATATTTAATACACTAGTGAAAGAAAAAATAAAGTTGGGGTGTACAGTATATTACTTACAGAAATACTAAATGTCTTCTGACAGATTCACACATTACATTTTCCTGTCTTCAATCAAAATGTTTCATATGAGAACAAATAAATGCCTGCTTATACGACACTGGTGCTTCCTTACATGCAGGCACAGTACACTTCCATTTGCCACCATGCTAACTGGCAAACAAACCTTGAGGAACATGAATACGGAGCTTTGATCTAAAGGCAGTTCTGTGTTTTTTTTAAATTGTATAATGCAATGAACAACTGTACGCAGATGATGGTGCAGGCTAGCAGATTATTATTCTCATGCTGGTTGCAAATAAAGGGGCTCCAGCACTGAAAGACAGCAAATTTGTGGGGGAAGGAGGCAGGGATCACCTCCTGTGCTGCCAGCCTCCTTCACTTCAGGAAAAAGAAAAGAACAGTTTCCTCTGTAATCACAGGAAACCAAGTGGAGGGCGACTGAATACTTCACACCTTCCTGTACAAGTCTACTTAACAGAATGCAGTTTTTAACTAGCCTGCTGAGCAGCCCAAATAGGCAACATTTCTATGATGATTGGCAAGGATGTTATTTCTCAACTCTGCAGATAGTATAGAAGAACCAGCCTGCTGCTATACTTGTCAAAATCTCTGTGGGAAATTTTAGCCAAGTGGTAGGCTGACTCTTTTAACACCTTTCTATTACAGTGGATCTGAAATCTCCATCTTTCTTCGTCATCTGTTTTCAAGAACAACAGGGAAAGATCTGAAAGGCTCCTTGGTCAGTCCCTCAATTTTTAAAATATCTATGTTTGAAGATGAGTCTGTAGGACTTGAAAACCCAATTTCTTTGTAACACTTTAGTAATCCAAGATCAGTATTGCCCAATCTTTTATTTTTACATAAAAACTAAACCTGAATCACATCATTACTTTTACTTGTTTTTGCATTTTAGTAACACTGGTGGAAGAAATTTAAATTTGAGGTATCTTATCCTGTTCATTCCAGGAACCACTGGCTGGCCAACAAAAGGAAATATTGTGCAGTGCCATCCACAAAGACAACAAATAGTAAAATATTTGAAAATTTAAAATCTAAAACTATATTTTACCAAGGCCCCACAGAAATATTGGCAGAGCTTGCAAAAGGAGTAATGCCCTCTTAACTACTTCTGTTTGCTCCATTGCAGCTTATGCAGGAAATGTCTCCAGATCCAAAGGCAGCTCCCACTTCTTTCTGCTATTTAATCCAAACTAGAGATGGGCACTTCATACAAAGCACTGCTGCCCAGGTATTTCTCATTCCTATCCTCCCTCTCCCCCGCCCCCCAGCCACATGGTCCACTTGCCAGGCTTCTTCATCAATGGCACACTAATCAATGCTGGAGCCTGACTGGCCCAGTCCTGCCTCCCCAGGCAGCCAACCACTCCAATGGGGAGGTGAGATGGAGAGTCTCCCTGTGCAGCCAAGGAGTGGTCGACCGCCTGGGGAGGCAAGGATGGGGCAGTCGGGCTCCAGCGTTGATTGGTGCACCACTGATGCAGAAGGGCCCTAGCTGCCTGTGCAGCCTGGCAAGTGAACCAGGTGGCTATGGGGAAAGAGGAGAGCAGTTACAAACACCTGGACAACAATGCTTCATGAGAAGCATGAAGCCCCATCTCTAGTCCTAACATTTCTGGTAGGCAGATTACACTACATTATGGTGACTGGCACATGGTCACCCAGTGAACCCATATCTCTACAGCTCTGGGGCAGTAATCTGCATACCATATTATATGGCTCTCATTGTTTCTCCTTGTCCTCCCTTCTTATCACTCCATGACACAACAAGCAGCATGTGATAAACCTTCAAAACAAAAGATGTAAAGCCACCTAGCACTTGTTATATAGCATTAACATACTTACATCAAGGACCTTCTTTGTGTAGGTGGCAGCGTGAAGCAAAGAAAACAATAAAACTGGAAAAATACTCACTGAAGTAAAAGTTAAAGAAAACACACATCTCAAACCCATTAATGAACACATACTTTATAAACTAGCAATTTGCTGTGAAGAGTTACACAATTTAACTTACACACTCGTATTTCTTTATTTATTTGATTTTTATAGTGCCCATCCGGAGAAATCCACTCTGGGCAATTTACAATCAAACACAGATAGGGTTAAAATAAATGATAAAAATAAAACAAAAAAAGAACATATGAAAATCCAAGATGGTAAAGATGAGAGTATTGTTGGTATATCATTTTATGGTATATTATTTTATAAACTTAGGACCAGTAATACAGTATGCAGTTGCGCCAAATACATTAATTCATTCCCAAAAATAAATAAAGGATGTATTTAAGAGAATCTTTCCCTCTAACAAGAAGAGACAGGTCTTAGAGCTAAAGCAGATGAGATGAGACCATCATTTATGCATCTGTACCTTTTCACATATAAAGGAAAGGCAGAATGTTGCTCTTATATGTAAAAGGAAAAAGAGCACATGGAGAATTTAATCACATCATAGGCTTCTGTGTTTCATGACCTTGCAACTGATGGCTCCAGCCCATGTCTCCTTGTCTGGCTCCAACATTAGGAACAAGCTGGAAATGGAGCAGGAACCCTTCCTGGCTCTTGCATGTGAATATGAACAGGGCAGATACATAAAAAGAAATACATATGATAGGGCCATGACTAATTTGGCCCCAAGCTGAATGCTTTAGAACAGTGGTTCTTAACCTTTGTTACTCAGGTGTTTTTGAACTGCAACTCCCAGAAATCCCAGCCAGCACAGCTGGTGGTGAAGGCTTCTGCGAGTTGCAGTCCAAAAATACCTGACTAACCCAAGGTTAAGAACCAGTGCTTTAGAACAGTGGTTACCAACCTTGGGTAACCCAGGTGTTACAGGACTGGAACTTCCAGAAACCTCAGCCATCACAGCTACTGGTGAAAGTTTCAGAGAGCTGCAGTCCAAGAACACCTGGATTACCCACTGCTTTAGAATTGCCCTATTAGTCATATTTTTATGTTCACTTTTCTCTAAACAGCAGAAGGGCAGCATTTGATCATTTTCCTGCAGAAGCTCTGTGAGGATAAGCAATGGCAACTGATCCAACATCACAGACACAGCTTTGCAGTTCAATGAGGATTTGAAATGGCTGTCTTTGACCTACATCCAGCACTTGAACTACTACATCAACCATGCAATCATACAATTGTGGAAGCATTATCATTACACAGAAAATGCTTGTAAAAGGATACTTGTAACAGGGTAGGAATTAACAAAGATGAGAGAATACAAAAGATAGTGGCAGCTGTCTTCCAATAATGCCTGAGCCAGGAATGCCCTGCTTAGCTGAAAATGTGGTAGCCTTTGGTGAAGCCGAAGAGTACTCGTAAGAGCATTTGCCAGCAAGGCACGCTGATAAAAGCTGGCTGCTTCATGCAACCTAGAAATTATCAAAGGAGAGGTTACCATAAACACCAAGCCACAGCTTTAACTCTTCCTCCCATGAGCATTGCATCAGAACTGTATTGTTTCTGAAGCCCTGCTAATATATAACTATTACTCGTTTTGAGGAAAAACTCCTTCTGTTTGACACAAAAAAAACTGCAAATATATCCTCTCACAATAAAATAGTTTTATAAAAGTATTTTTAATGTACAGTAATCTATTTGCTATACTTGGGGGGGGGAGTAGCAAACATAAACACTGCAATCTAATCTCTCAAAGAACCATAAATGAAAGTAAGCATCAAAAACTGAATGGCCTACATTCACTTGAAATTGATGTCTCCACCAAGCACTGATTATTAGACACAATATACAAAGTAAGTTACAATGTAGTATAAAATATTAAACTGAAAGATTTGCATAATAATGACTATGTCCAATAGTGATATTTCTACATGCCACTGGGTTCAGTGATGGAGTTAAGCGCATGCTTTGATATCTCCTACTAAAATTAATGGAATGTACAAGTACTTAATGCTGGCTGGAACATGTCCATGGAATATCTGTATGTCTGCTGCCTTTTGTTCCTAAAAAAAACACAATGGGACTTAGGTACTATGTTTAAGACCATGATAATACATACCCTAGAAGAGGCAGGACAAACAAAGCTGAACAGTAAACTGTGAATATACGAGAAAGCCACATTGCTGTGTCCAACTTATTAGTCAGCAGAAATTGCTAGAGTGAAAGAAAAAGAAGTTAGTACAGACAATATTTGATACTGCTTGTCAGATAAAATATGACACAAAATGAAGAACTAATATGCCTATAAAAACTTAGCTTATTTAAATGTGGACAACATGACATATTAAAAGGCAAAATTTATACTGTTACCATTACATTTTAAATAATTACATGATTCCTAGGGGAACCTTTACTTTGATCAGTGTTTTCTGATGTATCTAGCTTGACTTTCATCAGAATTCATGACAGATAACATCTACAAGTTAGCCCAGCTCACTGTACCTTGTACAGAAATGGGTCAAGAAACCTAAAAACCAGTCACCGCTGCCTGTCCAGACTGCAAAAATGCCAAATATATCCCACTACTACTACTTTTGAATTGTGGTGCTGGAGGAGACTCTTGAGAGTCCCCTGGACTGCAAAGAGAACAAACCTATCCATTTTGAAGGAAATCAACCCTGAGTGCTCACTGGAAGGACAGATCCTGAAGCTGAGCCTCCAATACTTTGGCCATCTCATGAGAAAAGAAGACTCCCTGGAAAACACCCTGATGTTGGGAAAGTGTGAAGGCAAGAGGAGACGGGGACGACAGAGGACGAGATGGTTGGACAGTGTCTCAAAGTGACCAACATGAATTTGACTAAACTCCAGGAGGCAGTGGAAGAGAGGAGGGCCTGGCGTGCTCTGGTCCATCGGGTCACAAAGAGTCGGACATGACTTAACGACTGAACAACAACTACTACTTGAGTTTGAGGTATCTGCTTTGCTTCATGATGACCATGTGATGCAATTACTGTACCACTTTTTTCTCTAGCAGGCAGGACAACAGCCATAATAGATTAACTAGAAGAAATGCATTCATCTATGTTCTTTAAAAGAATACTAACGGGATCATGTAAAACTACTGCAGCCATCTCCCGGAGTAACATACAATGCCCTGACAGTACTTTTGCATTTAAAACTATATAGGCATTACCCCTTGGGACTTGCATAAATGTCATAGAGAAAATTCCTTCAATGAATCTGTCAGCAAACAGGCATATAGACAATCTAGAAACTTAACAAAGAAAAAAGTTATTGGAACTAGTTTTCCCTAGAAGGCCATACAACATCAGTAAAATACAAATCTAAATCCATGATGTAATAAGCCAATAGTATTATGAATGCAATACTGTATCTCAAATCAAGAAATGGCATTCAAGATTGGCAAAGATCCAACCTACATGTCCCTGATTAACGTCTGTTGAAAGAGTGCAAATAGTACAAACCTATCAAGGAAACTCTATCAGCTAGGAATGGTGGCTCAACAAAAGCTGTATATATCTGCTGCTTTTTCTGAAAAACAAGTATCTTACAGGCCTAAATACTGTACGCAAGTCAGTAACAAGTTGAGGATCACAATGTTACATTGGCTGGGCATAAGTTACCACTCGTGCCATGGAACTGCTATGTTTTACCTTTGAATATTATAGCACTGTAAGTTATATCAAAGCAAGAACTATGCCTATCTGTGAACTTTGCCAAAGGTCCTGCCAACCTTTCTAATAAATTGAGCACAATAAATCTAGTTTTCAGAGAGGCACATCTATCCTACACAAACATCTATGTGGGCAGCACAAAAATCAAGTTTGGTAAGAGGCTAATTATTGCCTGGCCACCTCACTCCACCTTTCTCCAAGAGTGCTCAGCAAATTTCTTCATGTATATGCATCCAATACTATTTTGCATGGAACTAGCCCACCTGATACCCAAATGGCAATCTTGCTTGGGAGCCTGACAGATTACATCTCACACCACCACATCACAACCCTTTTGTAAAGTCATGCATTTGCAAAATGCTACCTTACTATATCTGAAACACAGTGTTTTCCATTTCTTGCCCTGCTTGCAAGAAAATGCAAAGAGATTCAGAATTTTTTAAAATACCATGAGCAACAACTCTGAAGAGAAGCCAACATTTATGGTAGAGCAGCCATTTGCATGCAAAAGCATTGGGTTCAATTCCTAGCAACTCCAGGTAGGGGCAGAAAAGACTACTGTCTAAAAACTGAACCACTATAATTCAACACAGACAATACTGTCCTAGCTTGGTTTAAGAGAACATCTTCTTTTATACAGATTCCTGTCAGGCAACCCACAGTTCACAAATTATCACTTCCAGAAAGACTTGTGTCATAATATCTAAATTACTCCTCAAGCTTCTGCCAAAGCAGCAACAGAAACATAAAAACTAACTTCCAGAAAAAGACATATGAAATTATCTACACTGAAAAAGAGACAGAACAGACAACTGTGGTTAATTTTTAAAAATCACAATTCAACCTCACTCCAGATGACCAGACCATAATTGTCATGGTCGTGTAGAACAGGGAATGTTGAGAGGTTGTTGCTGTTGCTTTTACCATGCACCCATCTGAATTCCATTTATATACAATTAAAGGAAGATTCCTTTACCGCCCCCTAATTCCAGATTTATGGAAGAAAAGGTGTGGATAATTCAGCAAGTGTTCAGAGATACTTTTCAAAACCATAATTACTCTAAAAACGAGTGTTGGGAATTCAACAGTTACCATTAAGGCCCATCAGGATGTCTCAAGAGGAGGAAAACTGCACCCCTTATATAAAACCCTTAACAAAATCTGAGGCACTCCTGCTTATTGTTTCATTTCGAATTTACAACTGTATCCCGCCTGCCCTCCAATTAGCTTAGGGTGCAAACATGGCTGTCCTTTGGGCTTTGTTGGCAGAACAGCCACAACCCTGTGGGGGTAGGTCAGGTCGAGAGGGAGGAACTGGCCCAAGGTCACGCGGGGAGCTTGTGGGTTCCTGAGGAGGTTCGCGTGTTCCCTCCCAAGCCCCAGCCTCGACACCCGCCTCGACAGACCAGGCTCTTCAAACGCCTCAGCCTTGTGCTTCGCGGGGATCCTCCGCGCGGTGCGGGCAGACCCTCAAGGGAACGGTCGAACCCCCACAGACGGTGGTCGCTGCCGCGGCACCCCAGCCACCCACCCTCCCTTGAGGCTCGCCGGTCGGCCCGCGAGTTCCCTCTCAGGCCGCCCACCGGCTGCTCTCTCGCTCACCACGGCTCCTCCGCCCGCGCCTCCCTGCATGGGCCCGTTCTGCGCCGTGTCCGCCATGGCTGCGCTGCCTGCCTGCCTCCCAGCCGGCTTGGGTCCCGAAAGGGAGCCTCGGCAACGAGAAGGAGGAGCGGGAGAGGAGACTAAAAGAGCACGGGGGAGACAAGGCCGCCGCTTCCGCGTGAGAGCTGGCGGGAAGGAAAGGCCGCGCCGGGGGGACGGGAGAGCTGGAGCCCCGGCCAGTGCGCGGAAGATGACAGGATCCGTGGGGAAGCTGCCGGAAAGGAAGCAAGCGAAGGCTCAGGACAGCCCAGGCGCTCCGCGATCCGCCGGGCGCATGCGCCAAACAGGGTCCCTTCCGGGTCATACCGAGGTCGCCCACGAGCATGCTGGGTAATATAGTTCTTGGGACGACGCAAATCGCGTCGGAGTCGAGGGATGTGCCGCTCTGTGTTGTGCCGGGCTCGGTGTCGGGCTTTTGCTCCTTTTAATGCCGCTGTTGCTCCCGTTGTCTGAGTCTGATCGGTTTGCGAGGGAGGGGGAGTCGGTTACGGGGCAGACTTCAGTGAGGTTTTTCTAACTGCTCTTCCAGCGGGGTTTTCCCACCAGATCAAACTGAGCGACCTGTTTGGCCAGAGCCTTGGGCTTCTGCCTCCCCCCAGTTCTTTTACCGGCGCTGCTGTTGCGCCAGAGTCGCTGCTTTCCTGCCAGGGGAAGCGCATGAACTCGGAGCGCAACTGGAAAAACCAGACCAGTGTACAGTAGTTTCCACCACCGTGGCGTTGCGGCGCTTGGGGAAGTAGAACATTGTGTCCTTTTTAAGGAGAATGGCGAGATAAAAGTATTTTAAAATAAAGAAACAAACATTTGTCTCTCTCTCTCTCTCTCTCTCTCTCTGTCTGTGTGTATATATCTATATTTCTATATATCTCTCTATATATCTATAGATATAGATATACAGTAGATTATAGATAGATAGATATAGATAGATAGATATAGAAGAAATAGATATATAGATATAGATACACACACACACATACAGTATATGCTATCATAGAAATAATCATCTTAGCACTTTGGATTCACTATATGAAACAGATTAATTTATTCCATTCAGTTCCAGCTTGAACTTGAGAAAAACCACACCCATTAAAAAGGAGAGGAGTAGCCATTGAATTCAACCTTTTCAAGGGACATTTCCCTTATACTACAATAAACCCATATACTGTATTCCTAAATCTGCTTGTCCCACCTCCAGTGTGATGCTCAAGATTTTCACCCAGCAAGCACATATGAAGAACATATGTATATTATGAAAACTAACTTTATCCAAAGGAGGGTAGAAAAATAACAATTTTTACCCCATATTTTTCACTTTGTCTGCTTGGGTAAACAAGACAAGAAGATATTTCAAGCTTTCAGAATGCAGAAGAAGTGAGAGGGAGAACTACAGCATCAGTAAACAACAGCTGTATTAAAAGTTTCCAAAATGGATGTGTGGAGTTACGAGTTTCCAGTGTTTATTTCCATGAAGTGTTCAATTCCAGTTTTAGTTCTAAATAATAGCTATCAGATGTTGAAAACTTCCAATGTCCGTTAGAAAAAAGTTTTGCCTTCTAGCAGGAACTTCTGTCATCTGGCCATAGTGGATCTATAGGTAAGACACAGCTTGGTGGGAAAATAATGGGGTTAGGAGTGAGGGTGATTAGTTCAACATTATTGTTAGCTAAGTGTGGCCATAGGACTTCCCAGCACAGCAAGGTGCTCCTTTGAGAAACAACTTTTTCTAAAATCTCCAGAATCTGGGATTTTAGCCAAAAATGTTATAGTAAGGAGAAAAAAAACATGCTTGATCCTTCCTCTGCTTCTGTTTTTTCCTTGTAACCCCTACTCTTAACTCTATCATTTTCCACCAACTTGTATTCAAACTCAGACATACTAAGTCAAGATTGTGTCCCAGAGGGGAAAATTCCCTCTTGAATGACTTCTGTGTAAATATGAATTACTCAAACCAAACTGTGATGCTTTATTGCCATGGTTCAACAATCTCTTACAGGTGCATTCACACAAGTATATACATATACACAAAACATGTACAAGTCTAAACGTGTGTCTTAAGAGCACACCTGGTAACAAAGTCCCATTTGTTGTCACAGTTGTAGTGCACTCCTATACATGCTAAGTTGAACAGGACTTAACCCCAGGGAAGCCATCATAGAACTGTGGGCTGTTCAGGGTTATAACACTGGTAAGTATATGGTTGCCACAAGATCACAACAATTAAATGCATCAGGATAAACCATTTGCTGAACTGTTGTGATGAACTCCCTGATGGTCCAAGAGCAGCCACTGCAAGAAAGAATACAGAAAGACCAAAAGGCAGTGCAGTGATTCTTTATTCCTTACGGCTGAAAAGGGGGTGAGGCCAAGCTTGAGTTCTGCCTGGGAGAAAGGATACATGAAAGTGCAATAAACAGAGAAAGTTGTTGTAAGGGACATGTGCTGTAATTGCAGCATTCTCGTTGCCAGAAGAAGAGTCTGGACAATTCCCAGGAGCCTCCAATTACTGGCCATGCTGGCTGGAATATGCTAGGAACTGTAGTCCAGATCAGGAAATTTTTTCAATTTCTGAAAAAGTACATGATAGAAGAGCCTGAAAGCTTATAAGATCTCTAGGTAAGCTCCCGCTGGAGACAGATGTTTTTGGTATTTAAAATTATAGATGAAGAGGGTAATTTATGAACCAGCTCTTAATATCAGTTAACTCAGTTAGACTCAAATGGTAACACTGCACATTGAAGGGTGTCATTGTATGTTAGACAGCTACTAAATATATTTATTTTAGCTACCATATCTTTGCAAAGCAGCTTTGGGAGGAGGCAATTTGTAGTGGATAAAGAAGTGAAACGAAACATGTTCTTGATGTTGGTTCTTTTTCTGCCTTTTTCTTGCCAGCTCCATTCCCAACCCCATTGCTTTCCCACTAGCTGGTGTTTGGACTCGAATGTCCTTCAGAAGCAGACTTTTGGAACCTCGGCTAGGGGAAAGCAGCTGGAAAGGGAAATGGCAGGAAAAAAGTTTGGGGATGGATTAAGCACTCTCCAATAATCTAGTATTGTTATTGGTACAAACTATAGATACCACATGGCCTACAGCTGTGCCCTCCTTGTTAAGACCACCGGCTACTCCTTCTACTAATAATGCATCTAATTATCTGTCTGTTTGCCTCTGTATCTAACCAACTACAGACGAATCCCCTTACTGTTGATTCAGTAGCCACTTAACATGTTTGACCAGGTTATGTCCCAGTGATTGCAACAGAACTTTTGCACACTTGACGTCCTCTGGATTGCACCTGCTACCTTCAAAGGGACTGATTTGCTTGTGGGCAGATATATGGGCTTGATAAGGCTGGTAGTCAGACAAGCTGGACATTTCCATAAATCCAGTGGTTTAGGGATCAGGTTGCTTCTCTCGAAAAGCAAAACTATGAGTCACAGCCTCTGGCCCATGCAGCAGGAAATGATTGTCCCACAATCTGAAGACCAATATACTGTATCACATTGCTATTGCACTACTTCTTTCATCCACAAAAGAGCAGGATGAGGAAGATGGAAAGAACAAGTAACTTGGATTATATTCACAAGACAACCACATACAACAGAAAATCTGATTTTTCTGTCATTACCTGGACTTCTTTTACCACCGTTCTGGTTTGTAATGGTGGGATTGTTATACTCAATTATACCATCTGTTTGGATTACTATAATAAATGATAGAATGTGTTTTATAGGATAAGAAAAACTATACCGTATCTGCTGAATTTCCATCTGCCCTGTTGTAAAAGTTACAGGATTATAAGTCCCCTTAGCATCTGGTTACCCTATTCATTCTCCTTGTATCACTGTGTAGGGTCAGGAACTCCATTTATGAGTTGCCTGCCTTCTCTGCAAATATCCTGATGTAACTATTTGAGGTGAGGGGCAGTGGTGGGGGAGGTGAGACAAAAGGGACAGGAAATAACCCTAAGAAAATGTTCAGATGTTAGTGTCAACCCCATGGGAAAAGCCAAAAAGACATGGAAGAAAAGTTTGAATAAAAGAACAAAGCTGCCTGTCAATTAGACTAGGTGAAGCTGAAGCTAATGGATCCTCTGCCAGAAGAGATGAAACATGGAAAGAAAAGAGCTGGGAATACAAACACAAAGGGAGGGACATTAATTGTGCAGCTAAAGCCTTGGGGGCACATGCCCTCCCTCAAATGCAAACAGAGGCCTGCACAAAAGATGGCCATTGCTATCCAGAAGAAGACTGCCTGGCACTTCCCTTATGAAAGGTATGAATTTGGTATGTCAGATCTCTGTACCCCATGTGCACTGGTAGCCTGGCTATCCTTGGAGGTCCCGTTTTTACCTGTGGGCTCGATGGGAAAGACCCTGCCAGAACTTTGATTACAAACTGAGATTGTTGGAAGCGGCATAGTGGATGAGTCTTTGGCCTTCGGGTCTATTTGAAAGTGACCTGAACATTGCTTTATCACCTCCAACTGTCAAACATCCCAGCACACTTGCATTTCTGTCCAAAGGTGGCCAAATTCCAGCTCCTTGCCATATCGCATGATTTGGTTTGGGCAGGTTTACTCTGAAAAGCCAGCAATAAAAACTGAAGCAAGTAAAATGCTTGCTTAAAACAGAATTGCTGCCAGTAATTACTGAATAAAAAAATTGCGGTGGAAGGAGGAGTCTTTTTTCACCTTGCGTGCTATTTAAAACCTGCTTTCAATACTCGAGAAAGTATCAAAAATTGCACTAGATGTAACCGATCATATACGTATGTGTGGACACACACCAGACCCTTTATGATTCTCTTGTTGCTAGCAGCTGATTTCGGGAACATTTGGCACACAAAAATATGGCTAGCAGACTGCATTAAGCTTTGCAGGTCACAAACTATATCATATTTTACAGAAAGAGTGGGTTATTTTGAATGTTCAGCTTTTTTTTATGGCCAGTACTGAGCAGAACACTCATCCTGTAAAGCTGCACTCTAGGTAGTGAAAATGCCACATTTCCCTATTAGTTCAGAAAGGATGCAATTCTGTAGTAACAATAGTGGATGGAGCACTAATAATTTGCAAGCAGCATGACAATATGTGAAGTACAACAACAACATTAGGAACAGCAAACATATCACATCAATATTTAACGGATACTTAGGTTTTTAGTTAAACCGTGTATCTGCTATTTAATAGGTAAAGGTAAAGGTTCCCCTTGACATTTAGTCCAGTCGTGTCCAACTCTAGGGCACAGTGCTCATCCCCATCTTCAAGCCGTAGAGCCAGCCGTTTGTCCATATACAGTTTCTGTGGTCACGTGGCCAGTGTGACTAGACATGGAATACCATTACCTTCCCACCGTGGTGGTACCTATTTATCTACCCACATTTTACATGCTTTCAAACTGCTAGGTTAGCAGGAGCTGGGACAAGCAACAGGAGCTCACTCTGTCGTGTGGATTCGATCTTACGACTGCTGGTCTTCCGACCTTGCAGCACAGAGGCTTCTGCAGTTTAACCTGCAGTGCCACCATGTCCATCTGCTATTTAATACCAGTCAGTATATTTTTATAATTTTTATTGACTGGGTCTGATATTATTATTATTATCATCATCATCATCATCATCATCTTAGAACTGCAGAGCTGGAAGGGACTTTATGGATTATAAAGTCTAGCCCCTGTCAAGGAGGCACAGTGAAGAATCAAACTCCCAACCTCTTATTCCATAGCCAGATAGCTAAACCATGAAGATATTCAGCAGTTCCTAAGTGGAAGACTAAAGATTGGATGTTGAGCCCATTTTTCTGCATGAAGAGCTGGGGAAGGTCAAACATGTAATGGCATGTTCATATTTGCATGCCAAAGCTCTACATCTGGGTTTTAAATTTAACTTTTGCATTGGATGGAATGCACACTTAGGCTGAAATCCTATTTCTTAGCATAGTAAATTGTAACAAGACTGGGTCCATTAAGACAGTGGAGATCTGGTGAGTCACCGCCTCTGTAAGTCCCACTGTTTACTATATATGGACCGACTTTGTTACTTACTACACCCAGCAACATGATTTTGGCCTTCATTCCTTGTCCGTATCCAATATTGCATCACCATCACCAAAAGCCCAGGGATGCTGCAAGGCATTTTGCTTCCTGAGGTAAAGAACAGGTTGGCACTTCTTCCCATTTCAAATATTGAAGCTGACCAGGCTGGCAAATTAATCATACAGGGGTGGTGCTGTCCACCACATATTTCAATGATTTGCAATTAGTTGCCCACACTGGCAGCTGATAATTGGGAGTGGCACACAAAAAAAGTGACAATTATAACTGCCACTCCCAATTATCAGTTGCCAGTGTGGGCAACTAATTGTGTAAGATCTATGAATGTTGGGAAGCTGGAGGTGGTCAAACAGGAGATGGCAAGAATAAACATCGACATCCTGGGCATCAGTGAACTAAAATGGACAGGAATGGGTGAATTCAGCTCAGATGACTATCATATCTACTATTGTGGGCAAGAATCCCATAGAAGGAATGGAGTAGCCTTCATAGTCAACAAAAGAGTGGGAAAAGCTGTAATGGGATACAATCTCAAAAATGATAGAATGATGTCAATATGAATCCAAGGCAGACCTTTCAACATCACAATAATCCAAGTTTATGCACCAACCACCACTGCTGAGGAGACTGAAATTGAACAGTTTTATGAAGATTTACAACACCTTCTAGAACTGACACCAAAGAAAGATGTTCTTCTCATTCTAGGGGACTGGAATGCTAAAGTAGGGAGCCAAGAGATAAAGGGTATAACAGGGAAGTTTGGCCTTGGAGTTCAGAACGAAGCAGGACAAAGGCTAATAGAGTTTTGTCAAGAGAATAAGCTGGTCATCACAAACACTCTTTTCCAACAACACAAGAGGCGACTCTATACATGGAAATCACCAGATGGGCAATACCGAAATCAGATTGATTATATTCTCTGCAGCCAAAGATGGAGAAGCTCTATACAGTCAGCAAAAACAAGACCTGGAGCTGACTGCGGCTCTGATCATCAGCTTCTCATAGCAAAATTCAAGCTTAGACTGAAGAGAGTAGGAAAAACCACTGGGCCACTCAGGTATAATCTAAACCAAATCCCCTATGAGTACACAGTGGAAGTAAAGAACAGATTTAAGGAACTAGATTTGGTGGACAGAGTGCCTGAAGAACTTTGGATAGAGGCTCGTAACATTGTCCAGGAGGCAGCAGCAAAAACCATCCCAAAGAAAAGGAAATGCGAGAAAGCAAAATGGCTGTCCAACGAGGCCTTAGAAATAGCAGAGAGGAGAAGGGAAGCAAAATGCAAGGGAGACAGGGAAAGTTACAGAAAATTGAATGCAGACTTCCAAAGAATAGCAAGGAGAGACAAGAGGGCCTTCTTAAATGAACAATGCAAAGAAATAGAGGAAAATAACAGAAAAGGAAAAACCAGAGATCTGTTCAGGAAAATTGGAGATATTAGAGGAACATTTCGCGCAAAGATGGACATGATAAAGGACAAAAATGGGAGGGACCTAACAGAAGCAGAAGACATCAAGAAGAGGTGGCAAGAATACACAGAGGAATTATATCACAAAGATGTGGATATCGCGGACAACCCAGACAATGTAGTTGCTGACCTTGAGCCAGACATCCTGGAGAGTGAAGTCAAGTGGGCCTTAGAAAGCCTGGCTAACAACAAGGCCAGTGGAGGTGATGGCATTCCAGTTGAACTATTTAAAATCCTGAAAGATGATGCTGTTAAGGTGCTACATTCAATATGCCAGCAAGTTTGGAAAACCCAACAGTGGCCAGAGGATTGGAAAAGATCAGTCTACATCCCAATCCCAAAGAAAGGCAGTGCCAAAGAATGCTCCAACTACCGTACAATTGCACTCATTTCACATGCTAGCAAGGTTATGCTCAAGATCCTCCAAGGTAGGCTTCAGCAGTATGTGGACCGAGAACTCCCAGAAGTACAAGCTGGATTCCGAAGAGGCAGAGGCACTCGAGACCAAATTGCTAACTTGCGCTGGATTATGGAGAAAGCCAGAGAGTTCCAGAAAAACATCTACTTCTGCTTCATTGACTATGCAAAAGCCTTTGACTGTGTGGACCACAACAAACTATGGCAAGTTCTTAAAGAAATGGGAGTGCCTGACCACCTTATCTATCTACTGAGAAACCTATATGTGGGACAGGAAGCAACAGTTAGAACTGGTCATGGAACAACTGAGTGGTTCAAAATTGGGAAAGGAGTACAGCAAGACTGTATATTGTCCCCCAGCTTATTTAACTTATATGCAGAATACATCATGCGGAAGGCTGGACTGGAAGAATTAAGCCGGAATTAAGATTGCTGGAAGAAATATCAACAACCTCCGATATGCAGATGATACCACTCTGATGGCAGAAAGTGAGGAGGAATTAAAGAACCTTGTAATGAGAGTGAAAGAGGAGAGTGCAAAAAACGGTCTGAACATCAAAAAAACTAAGATCATGGCCACTGGTCCCATCACCTCCTGGGAAATAGAAGGGGAAGATATGGAGGCAGTATCAAATTTTATCTTCCTGGGCTCCATGATCACTGCAGATGGAGACAGCAGCCACGAAATTAAAAGACGCCTGCTTCTTGGGAGGAAAGCAATGACAAACCTTGACAGGATCTTAAAAAGCAGAGACATCACCTTGCCAACAAAAGTCCGAATAGTCAAAGCTATGGTTTTTCCTGTCGTGATGTATGGAAGTGAGAGCTGGACCATAAAGAAAGCAGACCGCCGACGAATTGATGCCTTTGAATTGTGGTGCTGGAGGAGACTCTTGAGAATCCCCTGGACTGCAAGGAGAACAAACCTATCAATTCTAAAGGAAATCAACCCTGAGTGCTCACTGGAAGGACAGATCCTGAAGCTGAGGCTCCAGTACTTTGGCCATCTAATGAGAAGAAAAGACTCCCTGGAAAAGACCCTGATGTTGGGAAAGTGTGATGGCAAGAGGAGAAGGGGACGACCAAAGATGAGATGGCTGGACAGTGTCTGCGAAGCAACCAGCATGAATTTGACACAACTCCGGGAGGCAGTAGAAGATAGGAGGGCCTGGCGTGCTCTGGTCCATGGGGTCACGAAGAGTCGGACACGACTAAACGACTAAACGAAAACGAGTTATAATTGTCAATGTCAGCTGTAAAGATTATCCTCTCATTCATCCACTGGTTTATGCATGCTTATAGCTGGTGAAACTCAGACTTCCTACAATCTGAGTTTTCTCCTGGCACATTTATATAAGCTATGGTGTAAAATGGGTAGGCAGACAGAATCCCAAAGCTGGGCCTCCCTACTGTCTACTTTGGCGCTGCTGATGGGCCAGAGTTTTCTCCACCCTCTCAGAGCAGAGGGCAAGATTAGGAATGCAGGCAAGGGGCATAGCTCATCGTTCTGTTTTCTGATACAGTATATTGTTGCCACTCCTCATTCTGCTCCCTGAGGCAGCCACTCGCTCTGCCTCGTGACAGGTCAAATCCTGAAAAGGTTCCAGTTTAAATGAAACCTCACAGAGTGTCTGAGCAGCATACACTTCACTTTGCCCTCATCATGGATAATATTCTCATCATTTTGAAATCTCATATAAAACCATCAGTGTGTGGTAAAGCATGTAAGACCAAAGGACAATCCCAAACTCCATAGAATGGCTCTAGCAGCTACATAGTTATGCTTGATGGCAGGTTTCCATATCAACTGAGCTGATATGCCACTTGTCAAAATGACTTGTCAATGGGTGTTTTAGTATATGTTGAAGTGGAGGTGAAAGGCCAAAAATATAAGTCTCTGTTTGGATGCAAATCAACAAACCAGGCACAGCAGTTTCAGTCTCCATCAGGAACAGGTATTCAGTAAAGCAAATGGGTCTTAATACTTGATGTTAGAACAGCAATAGCTTGCAGCAATCAGAATAGATTGCTGTTCTTCTATAGAATAGAAGACTTGGAAGGGACCATTGAGTCCAACCCCCTCCTCTTACATTGGTGCTGGAAAAAAATATATCCCTGCTACCTTGACTGCCTCTGTGGGTGTTGAAGATAAATTCAGAGGGAATAAGGAAGGGGCTTATAGTGACAGAGTGGTGACAGTATTGATAGCGAGTAGGTATTGAACAAGAAAATAAGTGAAACATATAGGGCATTGTATTGTTATTCCTACTAATGAAAACATTCTGGGGCTTGGCTGCTCTATCAGATTTTATGCTCTCTGCTGGCATCCACGTATGCTAGTTGATTCAATCCAAATTCCAAGAAAAAGAGAGCAGCTGCCAGTTCCTAGGAATCTTGTCCCTTTCTATATGCCGCTTTCTTTACCAGCTCCTTCTATTGGGAAGGACAGAAGGAATTGATCAGAAGAAAAAGCCAGGGTGACATGAAAGCAATGAAGGAGATAATTATGGCCTTGGGGTAAGATTAAACACGATTCCCCCCAGCTTCCCCTCTCATTCACCTGCTTAAAGATACAATTGATTAATAGCAGCCCCTTCTGAAGATGACTTCCCAGTTAATTTTGCTCAGAAAAAAAGGTCTCTGGTTTTAAAAACATTTTTAAAAATACTGCAATATTTTGGAAGCATATACTTCAGACACACAGACACACAGACACAAACACAGACACACAGACACACACACACACACACACACACACAGAGAGCAATACATCCATCTTGGTAGTGATTATTTAAGAGATCATGGAGGCAGCAATCCTACGTTCATTCTATAGAATAGGTCCATTAGGAATTAGCAAGATTTACTCCCAGGAGTAATACAAGATATACAGATGACACCATCTTACTGGTAGAAAACAGGAGTAACTTGAAATGAGTTCTAGAGAAAGGGAAAGAAGAAAATGCTAAAGCAGGACTGCAGTTGAGCATAAAGATGACTACTAAAGAACTGTACAATTTTAATGTTGATAATGAATAAACTGACATTGTTAAAAAAATTTTATACTTTGGTTCAATCATCAATCCAAAGGGAATCTGCAGCCGAGAAATCAAAAGAAGACTGGGAATCAGAAGGGCAACAATGAATGAATTAGAAAAGATCATAAAAAGGAAGAATGTGTTACTGAAGACCAAGACCAAGATAATCATACTCATGTATAGCCAGTTACTATGTATAAGTATGAAAGCTGGAGAGCAAAGAAAGCTGTCAGGGAAAAAAATGATTCAGTTGTAATATCGTGCTGGAAGAGATCTTTGAGGATACCCTGGACTTCCAGTAAGATGATAAAGTGGATCCTGGATCAAATCAAGCCTGAATTATATCTGGAGTCAAAAATGGTGAAAATGAAACTGTCATGCTTTGGGCACATCCTGAGAAGACAGAGTTTTCTGGGAAAGCTGGGAGGCAGCAGAAAAAGAGGAAGACAAAAGAGGAGAAGGATTAACTCCCTAAAGAAAACCACAGGGTTCAGCCTGAAGGAACTGAGCAAAGGTCTTGAGAACAAGACATTTTGGAGACTGGTGATTCATAGGGAGATCGCAGGCAACTTGAGGGCAGATACTAGCGACTCCTTCTCCTCCCGCCCCCCCAGGAAACTAGGCTTCGCAGGACGACGGAGAACGTAAATAAAATCGGACTGTTCAAGTTGCAGGGAATCCCAGTAAAACTGGCTGCTTGCAGTGCAGGCGAAGTTAGACGTGACAAGGTGTATTTTCTCATACAAATAGCCCCAGGCTCAACTGCCGGCGTCTCCATTTACAAGGATCGGACTAGATGGAGGCTGCCAGTCGGAGTAGATGAAAATGGGAACTTTGGCTTAATCCTCTCCTTCCTTGTTAGGGAGCCCAATTTATAGAGGAGACGGTGGCTTCCGCAATCGATACACATGGTATGCAACGTGGTGCTTTTCATGAAACAACGAAATGAAACAAATGCCTGCGAGCCTGCCTCTGACTCCAGATGAACACCATCCTCCCCTCTCTGCCCCCATTGTTTGGAAAATGCGTCTCCGAACATGGAAAATGACCTTCCTTCAAAGAAAGTGCACACGTGGTGCGTGTGATCCTGGTGCGATCCTGGTCAAGGGGAGGCAAAGGCGCCGGAACACGTCGCCACTTACACATCGAATTTAAAATTCCACCTTATTGAAATCTGCAATTGAAGCAAACCGCGGGATCCGTGATTAAAAAATCGATTTATCGGGACAGATCTCCAGTCAAATAGAAAAACGCTTGTTCGCCTCCCTTAGAAGAAAAGCAGAGTCAGAGTCAGAGCAATAACTGAAACTTGAGTGTGATAAATCAGTACGACTCTTCATAGGATTTGGGGTTTGTTACCTAGGCAAAAATCCTCCAGATTTCTCTCTTCTGAGACTGTTCTTCTAGGGGCGCAGAGCAGGCGATCAGAGGGATCATCGGCTCCGGAATTTCCATGTTCACTTCCTTCCTCTTTTTCCTCAAAGCACCGCGCTACTTGATTACAGCCATGGAGCAAATTAAATTAATAGGCGGGGCGCGCGCGGATGAAATCGCTACATTAAGTCGAGTCAAAGGGTTAGCGCAGGCAGCGTCCTATTGCCCAAGTTGGCTGGAATTGGTTAATACCCATGATTTTTGGCAGGTCTATTGGGCCGCGATTTGAAAAACGGAATCTTCTGTGTACAAACCCATGGGTTTTACTAACCCCTCTTGCGGAGGGAACTCGAGGCTAGAACAACCCTGTCTACTCCTACTTACAGGAAGGTCCCTTTGGCTTCAAGCAGTGTTTGCTTTTCAACAAAGATGCTTAGGATTCCGCAGGAACACCGCCTTGTAACGCAATCCGATCCGTGTTTACTCGGAAGCAAATCACCCCCGTGTTTAGCGGGTGCTCCTCTGATGCAAACGTATATCGTGCTGCACGGTTTAGTCAACCGATCCGAATGTTAGTTCCAGCTGTTGCAGCTAGGCGTACTTCGGAATAAACCGAGCTAAAACGGGGGAGGGGAGGAGAAGAATGCTGCTAATAAAGGATTCCCCCCCCCCCAACAAGACAGAGACCTTTTAGTAGTAATGTAACCGTTGCATTAGAAATTCGGATGGTTTCATTTCCTCCAAAATGTAACGGTTAGTTACAATACTTATTTCGGAGCGAAGTCCCGCTGGGACTTCTGAAGTGGTACACAAACATAGGATTTGCTATTTTCCTCCGATTTTTTTTTCTGCAAAATTTCAAAGGATTTTGCGGCTGCTTCCAACGACTTCGTTCGTAGGTTTCTTCCTTTCTAACAGCTCGGAAGATTGACTGTCCGTGTGTGCAGAGATAAGACACAATTGAGGCAATACTGAGATATAGGATCTCCTCTATGCACAAGCATCGGAGCATCACGCCTCAAAATATATACCTTCACTCTGCATGAAACAATAATTAAATCAACTGCTTTCTTGCTAATACTCACGCCCACGTCCGATTTTAAACGGCGCATTGTATAAGCTCTTGATTCGCTGAACGGGTTCTGCTTTATTCCAAGAGGCGGCGCGTTAGTGTTTGCCTCCATTCGGCCACTAGAGGGCAGCGCTCTCCTCTTTTCTAAGCTGTAAATTGATCACGGCAGAAGCCCAAGATAATTAGTTTTATGTATATAATATTCGATCATGAAAATATTCTTTGCCTTATCCTAGGATAGGGAGCCTGTAATATATGTTAAAACAGTTAATTTTTTTATTATCTTTCCGAATTGTTTTACCAGTCCTGGCCCTCCAAATTATGGTAGCATCCACTGAAAATGCAGGCAATGTAAGCAACGTTAAATCTAATTTTTTCCTGTGCAAAACCTAATTAGCCATTAAAAAGAGAGAGAGAGAGATTGAGAGAGAGAGAGAGAGGTTAACGCCAGCGCCTGAGACGGTTTTTGTTTAATAATCCTATTACTGACTGCTCATCATGTATAAAATGGTGCTGTAGGATGCAAAATTTTCCACTTGTTTGTAGGAGAAATGTATACGCGCAGGAGGTAGGGGAGTGCGCGAAGAAGGCACACGCTTGCAATGTAAGTACCCATCCTCCTTTATCTCTCTTCTGTCCCCCCCCCCCCCCGCCACCGCCTCGGCTTTTATTGCCGTCAATGTAGGAAATCTGATCTCGGCCCCTGGAAAGCTGCTCTCCCAGTCTCCAGCCATTATCAGGGACTGCTATTTCGGCTTAGGTTGGTTTTCCCTGTCCAATAAATATATAAAGAAATAAATCCCTATTCCTCGGAGAATAAGGGAGCCTCTCAGAGGCTCAACCGGTTTGGGGTCTGGATTTTGTTGCGGTTGTTTTCTTGGGAAGGGGGACGCACTGGTCCCTCCCCTTGTGGGGCACAGAGGTCAGACGAACTTGGAGCGATCCAAAGGGAACGCGGCTGCGATCCTATGCGTACGCGCTTACTTCGGTCAGTTCCACCGAGCTCAGTAGGATTTGTTTACGAGCAAAGATAGATAAGAAGGCGCTGCTGCCTTTATCGCTTGTGCTCTTCCGAGACCAAGGAGTCCCGTAACCTTACCCAGGCATCTGTCAAAACAGTGCTCTTTTTAAAATATTAAATTCAAAAATCTATTCAAACCTAATCTGCCCATGGTTATGGGGGGAGCATTTCCCCCTCCTTCTTTTCGAAGAACTCAGACATTTCGATCTCTCGGGGTATTTCATAAAACATTAGAGGCCCGAGTCGTGCAGGCAAACAAAAGGAAAAAAATTTATTCCTCTTTAAAAGTCGATAATGGATCGGTTGAAAGCCCTATATTTTATTTTACGGGGTGGGGGAAAGCAATCAAGCAAGGGTTTGTGTAGTTTACTTCAACGGGGTAGATTGTGAAGCAACTAAAAACATTTCCCCCCTCTTTCCATTGGACGTTCGAGCAGGTCGCCCGTTACACAGAATGTAATGAAGCGCAGCAGGTTAATAACGGAAAGATTCATTCTGCAAACTAAACATTGGAGACTAATTATTAGGAGTTCCGTTTGATGGCGTAGATTGCTTGTTTTAATAAACAGTAGTGGCTGTGAACATAGATCGTCAGGGAAGCGAATTCTGTCGGGTCTTCAACCAAGGATGCCGGGAAGCGGGTTCAAGTACGAAGGAATCAAAAGTTGTAACACCTTGACCCATCAAATGCATTTAAAAGCGGTTTTTGTGTTAAAAACTGGTCTTTTTCGTTCTGATTCTCTAAATGCGTTACAAGGAAATAGCGTTTCTTTACCTTCGGTTAATCCGCATAGAAAGCAATTAAGCTTCACTTCGGCTATCTCGCATTTTAAGACTGAAAAAACGGAGTTTTAAAGATCCCCGTTATTTGGGAAAGCGAAAGCGAAATATTGACTGATAGCAAGATGTATGTACAGTATGTTTGTTTATCATCCGGGAGGAGAGACGCGTTTTTTGTATCGACCCAGCTGGAAAAGTGTGTGAAATGGTTTCGGATTTTGCCAAAGCAATAATTCACTGCAAAGGGACGCCAGTCCACCAAATTGGGGGGGGGGGGGGGTGGTGCAAGGAGGGGCTTTTAAACAATCCCGCATTCCGAGGTTTCTTTCTTGGGTCAGGCTTTCTGCACAAAGCGAAATGCACGCTCAACAGGAGAAATCGGGAACGGCAGAGGATTCTCCTCCAGGATCCCGGCGCTTGTGTCTCGAAAAAGGATCCATCGGCCGCCCCGGCCCTTTACAGGAGAACGGAATTCTCTGCTCGCCCGCCGGCCGGCCTTTTTAAGGGAAGAGCGAGAGGGAAACAAAAGGCTGTCATTCACCCGCCAGGAACCAAAGGCGACCTCTGGGGACAAACGTGGTTCCCCCCGCCCCCTCCCCGAAACCGGACTCTGGGCGGGAAAAGTCCAGAAAAGGACCCGAATCCTTCCCTCCCTCCACATACACACAGCCTTCCAAAAACACGTTTTTTTTTAAAAAAAAGTCCGAAAGTAACAAGGAAGGGCAAGGAGTTTGTGTGGCGGTGGCTGTTCAGGGAAAGGGAGAGTAAGGGAGATGTAAAGCGGGGGGGGGGAGAGAAAAGAAGGCGGTGGCGGGGGGGGGGGAGAACGCAGCCGGCTCCTGAAGGCATTCCTTGGGGTTGCAGGGGCGGCCACGGGGGGCAAGACCAGCGCCACCGGCTCTGCGACGCTCCGAGGGGCCTTCTCTGGGGAGGCGAGGGAGGAAGCCGGGATCAGGTCCCCGAGGGACGGGCGGGCGGACTGCCGTTCAGCGATGGAGGGCCTAACTCGGAAGGGGTGAAGGATTAAAGCCGGCTGTACTACACAAAGGCTGGTGGCCGAATAACACGGCTCAGGCCTTGAGCAGCCGCAGGTTGCTTTGCGGAAGGAAGGAAGGAAGGAAGGAAGGAAGGAAGGAAGGAAGGAAGGAAGGAAGGAAGGAAGGAAGGAAGGAAGGAAGGAAGGAGGGTCGCGCCATGTAAACGATGGCCAAGTCGGTTTAGGAAATGCGTGTGTCCCCGCAGTCACCCGTCTTGGTTTCGGCTTCTCGGAGCGCTGGGAGCGTCCGGTTGAAATCAACGGAATGAACCTGCTTATTTCAGTCGGGCACGCAAGAAGGGCGAAAGGGGGCGGAGGGTCGCCCCACCACCCCGATCCATGTCCTTAAAAAATACTTTCCCCCCCCTTTTCCGGTGTCTCGGTGCCTCCAAAAAGGGCACGTTTCGGAGCCATTGGTTTCCATGGGATCTTGAAGAGCCCCGCTCGGCCACGGCAGTCCTCCTCCGTCTACTCGTGGCAGGAAGGAGGTTCCACGGACCTCCGTGGGAGTTGCTCGCGAGGAAGCCAACAGAGAAGCTGGCTGCAAATCTTTCCTATGCAAAGCTCTTCTGTTCCACTAGGAAATGGGCGGCTGAATCGGAGCCGACACGCTTTACTGCGGCCGGCCGGCGGGCTCCTTTTGGGCCCAGAAAAAAACTCAAAGCGACATCCCGAGACCCCTTTCCTAATCTCTAAATGGAGATTTAATGGTTTGCCCTCCCCTTTAGACGTTCAGGTATATCCCAAACCGAGGGAAACCGATGTCCATCTGTAGAGATGGGTAATTCCTCGGGTTTGCAGGGGACCTTCCTTTTTTGAGCGACAAGGCAGAAATTCCGGGTCGGCTCTAATCTGCTCCAAACATACCATCTGCCTAGGCTAAGCAATCTGGGATTTCAAGGCACTAGTCCCGATTGTGGTTCAGTCCTAGTGGCGCGGTATAAAGTGGTTGCGGATCGGGACTCCGCAGAATTGCGAAGAGGTTGTTGTCTACTCCACAGACACACACGCACGCACGCACGCACGCACGCACACACCTGTTTTCGAATCTGCTCTCCTGGCCGAGGGGACGCTGGTTCTTTTGCCAATTCCCTATAAACCATAACCCCGCGATCTCTTGTACTTCGATCCGGCTCGTCCTAAACAGACACGACAGCTGTATTCCAAACAGTGAGAGAGACACCGCTGTAAATTATCTTAATTCTTTGCCTTGGCATGCTCCCCCCCTTCCTTTAAAAAAGATATTTGGAATCAGCCCGGAGCGCATTCACGCGTCCATCAAACTCCTTTGATAACATGCTGCTTTTTTGCCTCTGGGACGCGGCCCACAAACTCCGAGGGGCAAAGCCGAGAAGCCGCCTGACGCAACACACAAAGTCCTGGAGCGAGACCAGTCCCGTCCCGTTCCCTTTTATGAAGTCCCTACCGGTGGACTTTGAATCCTATTGAGCTGAATTTGCCCGGTAAAATCCTGACACTTCAGCTCAGCTGAGATTCCTCCCCCAGGGTTGGCCCACAGATTTTGGTGCCTGAGGCAAAAAAAAAAAAAAAGAAAAAAAAAAAGCGTGCAGACAAAACGACGAAAGAATGCAAAAGCCAGAGACAGGGCGGCCAAACCCAGCGAAATGTATTTTGGCACAAGAAGCAGTCAACTAAATGAGCGCTTTTCCTCCTCCCACAGTAAAAATGCGTTAATAATACAGCAAATCCTTAATACTTTGATACTCATCCAGGACCCCCAAGGCCTGCTGCCTGGAGCATCCGACCCTAACGCTAGCCCACCAATACCCTGCTCGTCCTGCCCTTTGGTGAGAGGATCGGTCCCCCTCTGGTTGCTACATATTCCGCGATCGACTTCTTTCCCACCCGCTCTGCGGCCGTCTTTTCCTCCACCGCCTCTCTAGCTCCGAGCGGGCCCTTCCTGCCAGGGGCCAAACGGGTTTCTCTTTGTTCGCAACGAAGTTGTGGCCGACTATTATGAAAAGGGAGGGAGGGAAGGTCATGGTTTTAGAGATATGGGACTGCAGTTTACGCCGATCGCTTGGACCTTCATCCGATGGGCGTAATTATTCACAAACGGATCCCTCCCTAAAAGAATGTACAAGGCAGAGGAAAGATCCTCCGCACGATCCTGTCAACCCCCCCCCCCTCGGGATGCCTTGCACACCTGCCGCTGGTCCAGCACGCAGGGGCAACAGGCGCGAGGAATATTCCGAAGCCTATTTTGGAGAATAGAATCCAACGGTTGGAAAAATGGTCAGTTTCCATTTCTCAAAGACCTTACACGCGTGAAAAAGAAAACCAAAACCACATACGTAAACGGATCAGCTCCTGAACGCCTTTCTCAACCACCCTGCTCTTCCAACCGTGCGCGGGGAATGGTTTAAAGAGAGAAAAAAAGGCTCTCAACGGGACCATTAAATGCTGCGTCTTCGTTTTGAACTCTGTCTCGTCTCCTGAAAGTCAAGCAAGGAGCAGCTGCCTAGTTGTAGCTCGTGTAGACCCACAAGTCTCTGCCCCGAGGCGCTCACAATCTAACACGCGCCGAGGGAGCCGCGCGAAAGCGGCGCTGAGTAGGGGAACCGCGCCTTGGAGAGGGGCCGCCGCCTGGAGGGGAACTCCCCTTGAAATCAGCCGGGTTCCCTGGCAAGTAGAAGCCCCTTTGAGATGTGTGTGTGTGTGCCTGTGCTCGTGGGCGCGTGAAAGAGGGGATTGTGAAAGGGCTTCCGCGCCCCTGGACGCTGCAATAATGTTTGCCTTGTGGGTGCGCAAAGGAGCCGACCTCGATGTTGGGGATTCCGACGGCGTGGTCAGGGCGATGCCACCCTGCGTGTTGGGATTAATCTTGAGAAGACACCCCTGCCTGAAGTGTGGCGCGCTGCTTGTGCGGGAAGAACAAAAGAACGGATTTATTCCGGATTATTATGTAGCGTCAGCCACAATTAATTTACTCTCGAGGCCTTTTGTTCAAACGATCCGTTCAGAGTCTCTCTTCCCCGCCCCCGTCAAACGCTGCTGTCTTAGACTTTCCCCCTGTCTGTTTCCAACCTCTCATCTGTCCCAAAAACTTTGATATTCTTTCAGATTGGAGATTATGTCAGGGGTTGAGGGGGTTGTTTTTTGTTTGTTTGTTTTAAGCAAAGCTTTTAAAAAAGGACGCCCTTAGAAACCCGGCATTTTAGAGGCCACCAAACAAAGTTGCCACAACAAAGCACACACCCCGGACCGTCAAGGGCGAGGATTTTCCCTTGGCTCGCTCGCTTCTGGCGAGCCCAAAACTCGAGCCAAGAAATATCGCGGGGCAGTTGAGTATTAGAGGGTGAAGCCTTAAGCGATGTGTTGGTATATTAATTAAATAAAAGTATAGTGGATTAGTGTGCGTGAAAAGATGCTATTGTTGCCGGGAAGAGAAGGAGAGTCAAAGGCACATTTTTACAGTATATCCTCTGGAGCCATATGGATTCTGGAACCACATTGTTGTTGTTGCTGTTGCTGTTGCTGTTGCTGTTGCTGTTGCTGTTGCTGTTAATCATCATCATCATCATCATCATCATCATCATCATCATCATCATCATCATCATCATCATCATCTTACAATGAATTGATCAGTTCTCTAACCGTATCCCTAACGGACGGCCTTCTGAGGGTACCTGTATAGCACTGCGACCCTATAATACTACTTTTCTAGCGTCCATATGTAATCATAGACTCTGTTTTAAGGAGGGTAAACCCCAGTCCACTCAGCAAGTCCCAACATTTGACCGGCCAGATAGGCAGGCTATGCGACTGTGCTTTAAATGGTACAGCTGTCATGTTTTCCCCCCCTACTCCTCACCCCAGTCATCTAGGCTGATATTTTGGTGCTCTGGTGATGTATTAGGATGGAGCAAAAGCACGAGTACTCCGCTTAAATGAAAAGATCAATCGGTTAGGGTTAATTACTTAGGACCTTATTCGATAAATCGCTTGAGTTTATCGATAAAACACACATAAGCGATAAAACATATATAAAGGGACGAGCAGCGTGCGCTACAATTTTTTTTTGTGCGGGAAGGTGGTGCTCAGGCTTCAATCGTATACATATTTACTCACAAGTATTCACACTTCCATACTTAGTAATGTGCGAATAAAGTGGGACCATTGAATCGGGTGGGACGTGCACAGAACCGCGCTGTCTTGGTTTACTACTAGATTAGGGCTGCAGTCCTAAGCAAGAGGGAGGGGAGAGGTTTTGAAAGCATCTGGAAGGCTGTTCAGACGATGTCGTAAATCCGGTTACCACTAATTCGAAGGAGAACAGAGCCAAATGAACTGCTCAATTGCCAGATGGTAAACTTGCTCTTACGTAAATCCGCTTGATTCAATGGGTTTACTCCAGTTGGGGCTGGTGATTGCACCGAGGCCCAACGACTTTCCTGTTGGTTCAGTTCGGACGGCAGGAGAGCCGGCAGCCTGGAGGTCCCTGCCCCGCAGCTACCTTTGAAGGCAGTTCGGAATCCTCCAGGACTTGCCGGCCGCCCTCCCTTTCCTCTGGTGTTGGAGAGATGCAGCTCGTGCCTGCGCGCAATCGGAGGCACAAATAAACCGGTTTCATCCCGGTCCTCGTTCGGAAGGCAATCGCTTTTAAATGTTGCTCTCTCGCTTTCTTCCTTTTTGAAAGAATTCAAACCCTTTTTTCCCGAGGAATGCGGGTTTTGCATATTTGAACTGACTGCAAACCGACTGAAAACGAAAACGGTTTTAAGTGCCATCACTGAAATGTGAACCGGATTTTAAAAGAGCAACCGCGTTTTCCAAATTATTATGGAGGATTTCAACGAAAACCCATGAGAAAATTACTCTGGGCTCAATGCATCAAGAGCACCGGCGGTTTCGCCACTTAGACCGCACGCTTCTCACGGCAACGCCCTGTTCCGGGTCTGGCGTGAAAATAACAATAACAAGAGTTCAAGACGATATTCTCATTTTCTTCTCTGTCCCACAGTGGACGAGGAGGAGCTCACCTCGTGCAGCATTTGGGCGTGTGCGCGAGAGAGGACGCTGTTAAGGTGCTGTTTTGTCAGCGCGGAGAAAGGAAAGCAATTAATTGCAACCAATTAATAATTAATCCCTTTAAAAAACATCTTTATTAGCTCCCGTTCCCTCTTCTTCTCTCTCCCCCCCCTCTTCCAACACCACTCCATAAACGAGAGGGAATTTTGTCTGATAACCCCCCGAAGACCAAATGTCAAGTTTAACCAAATCGTTATTGCTTTATCAAGGCGAGCCTGCAAATAAATTAATCAAAAACAAATATGTCCTCGGCGAGCCTCATTTGCCCGTAATGGATGGAGAGGAAGCTCTACCGATATTATTGTCTGTCATTCAATCTAACAAAGTGAACATTTATTGCATATATATTAAAAATTATCCCTTAATCGAGTGGGGAACGGGGGTGGGGAGAAGGGATGCAGTTATTGGAGTCTTCCCAGAGGTGAGGTCCCCTTTGGATAAAATTGGGGAAGAGAAGCGCGAGGCGGGGGGAGGGAGGATCCGCCATCTCTCCCCCCGGGGAAAAAAAAGATGCTTTCACAAGGATCGGAAAAAAGCCTGAGGAGCGCCGTTGCACGGCACCCTTAGCTAACCGTAGGGAGAAACCAGGGGCGTTGAAAGCAGGGAGCGAAGGGAGGGCGCCCCGTTTTGAACGCGGAGGAGTTCCGCCGGCTTAAGGCTAGGCCGCCGTTTGCCTTGGGAGGGGAGGCAGCCCGGGAGAACCAGGTCGCCTTTTGTCTCTGGCTCGCCCCCCTTGGGGTATCGCATCATTTTCTAATTAGGCATAAAATTGCCTTCATACACTGGCATCGCCGGCTTCATAAACATAACCATTAGGGTTCATAAAGGAGGCCATTGTGGGCAGCCCTTCTCAAAATAGGCAAGAATTTGGGAGAAGCTCAAAGCAGGCCTTTTGCTTTGTTTCCCCTTTAGGGAAGATGGATGGCTAGTGTCGCTTCGGTGATGACTCCCGGCCCAGGGACATTGTCCAAACGGAAGAATATCTCTCATAATCATCACAATAATAATAATAACATGGAGAATTATGGCGTTTTCTGCCAGAGGAGACAGATGGGTTCCCCCGGGGACGGGGTGTGTGTATGTATGTATGTATGATGATGAGGTTGACTGGGTAGCTCTGGAGGCTAACAGGAAACTTAGAGGATCCTGGGGGAATTGAAGGGGGGAAGTAAACTTGGAGCAGCTAGGATTAGTATCTTGGGGAGTTTTAAAAACTTAGGATGATGGGGAGGAACAGGACTAAGGGAAGCGGGTCTGTCTATGTAAAGACCGACAAACAACTACAGATAAACAGATGAATGGATAATTCATCGCTTTAAAACTGCAGAGCTGGAAGGGACCCTATGGCTCATTGAGTCTAGCTCCCGTCAAGAAGGCACAGTGGGGAATCGAACTCCCAACCTCTGACAGATACACAAACCACTGAGCTGTCCAACAGCTCCATATATGTATGTACTTACTAAGAGGTGAGCCCCCTTCACTTCATTTGGGCTTATATCCAGGTGAGAGTACATGGGATTCAACTTTTTGTTACATTGATTTCAACAGGAAGGAATTGAAAATACCGCAGACCCTTCCTTTTGATTCAGGAGGGTTTACTGTGTCATCTTGTACATGTCTATCCTAAGGTAAGCCTAGGAAGTTTGATGGGACTGACTTTCAGGAAAATGGGTTTAGAACTGCAGCCTAGGGTTCTGATTCTGTACTCACATGATCAGCTCAATAGGACTTTTTTTCTGAATCAACACACATGGGGTTGCACTGTAAATCATGATTAACTTTAGATCATTTAAGGTGTTTCTAAGGTGGACATGACCTGAGTTGCAACATGGAATATGCTTACAGTCCAGCATTTCAGTTTGACCTATGTGTTCCCTTTTATTTCAGTGATTTTTACTTCCAGATAATATTTGTTGGTTGTAGTACCTGGATAGTTAATATAAAGTGGATTTATATGCATTGCCTGAATCCCATAATAAAATCTGTTTAATGGGGTTCAGACGTAATAAAATGTTGTTTTTACATCTGTAACTCCCAGGAAGAAGGATCTCTATTATGTCACTTTTGTGGGTACCAAGTTTTAAAAAAGAATTTGCATTTAATTTCTGTTCATATATTTGTCACATTTATCTCACCTTTATTTTATCTTCACAACAACCCTGTGAAGTAGGCTAAGGTGATAGTAGTAACTGGCCAAAAAAGGGCTTCATTGTTTACTGGAGAATTGAACCTGAATCTCCTTGGTTCAACTCTCTTAACCACTGCATTTTTCAGTGCTCACAACAGTGCTGTCCGGTTCCTTGGGACAGATGGGACACCACCCCACCTCTAACTCAAACTATAGCAGTCAGCCCCCTCCTGCCTGACTCCAGATCAGGTTCCCCCACCTGTGTTAACTCCTGCTCAAATCCCAGCCAGTGTGCGCATACATGTGCATGTGTGTGTGTATCCCCTGTCATCCCCCGCTATGCCTGTCACTGCTGGCTCTGTCCACCATTGGTCGCTGTGTTTTCCGGCCCACAAGTCACAATGGGCACCAGCTGCCACTGGATCACACAAACAGAAACATCTGTTTGAAAGTCTTCTTTCTTGTCCTGATATGTTTAACTTTACATCATTTAAGGTTCTCTAAAAGGACATACCATGAAGTCTTACTGCTCTGCAATGAACTTTTGTGACCCACTGCTCAGAAATATAATCCCCGCCTGTACAGAAGCTCTTCCTTTTTCTTCTGTCGTTACTCCATGTATTCCAGGGTTGAGCCCCAACAATGACAACAGATGCAAGGACTCAAAAGTAGCACAAATTAATTCTGACCACACCATTGTAGGTGTTTCCCCCCCCTGCCCCCTTGAGCATCCAGTTTTGACTGTAGTCAGAAATAGTATACTGGGTTCTTCTATTAAAATCAGAAACCTAGTGCAGTCTGACTGAGTTTCTTAATTTCCTGGGAAGGAGACAAAGGAAGAGGGCAGTTCCATGACAAGCCATGAATAAATGTTGCTGGGAATTATTTCTCCCCAGTCTGGGTGAGGCCAAGCCCTGCTGGGAACACACACACTAAGTGGATGGAGATGGATGGAGCCACTCCAGTCCCCCTGACGTGGTGTCAGGCATGGGACAATTAGTGTCTCCTGAAGGCTGCCAGGCAGACTGGACTGCCACTGACCTCTGCATGCTGGTCCACTGGCAGCCCCAAGGAGTTTCTCCCTTGCAAATTGCTGGCTTGCCTTTACAATAAGCCAATTTGACACAAATAACTTCCATGCTGTGTCTGTGTCTCTGTGACCTCATGTACCGGGGTCAAGATATAGATATAGATTATATAGATATAGATATAGATGCACACACACACACACACACACACACACACACACACACACACATTTCTAACTGCAGTTATGTCTCAGGAGTTCTTTAGTACTACCCCATGCAGCTGGATAAAAATATTAGCAGTAATAAAATAGGCTTTTGCAAAATAAGTATAGGCCTTAAACCACAGCCAAGTCTTCTGAAATCCAATAAATATCCAAGAGGAACAGTTAACCATGCACACAGTGGCAACAAGGGCAGTGGGTGGGGGATGAGCAAATAACAGTTACATGCACTGAAGTTGTGTTTAGGTAGAGATGAATAAAAGAGGAAGCCAAATGTTTCATGGGAAAAGTGAAACTTAGAGGAAGCGACAGGCAGAGAGAGGGAGAGACTCATCCTATAATAAATATGTTAGGCATTAAAGTGCTCTTGGGCTTTCTGTTGCTGGGAGCATCATGTAAAAATGCTGGAATGGAGATCCTAGTTTAGAGAAAGTACAAAATTTATGGAAGGGTGGGCAGCACAGCTGCTTTAAAGATAGTAGTATTTAACACGCCACTTGTGTTAATCTGTGTTACAGGAAAAAACAAGTGTAGAAATTCAGCAAGGAGTCTTGTGGCACCGTAAATACTAGCAAATAAATTACACCATAAGTTTTCATTGGCTGGAGTCCCTTCCCTCAGAATAATATACATAAGATAAGGGGGTTCTAATCCATGAAATTGTATGCCATAATATTCTTCTAAGTCTATATGTTGCCATGCGACTCTTCGTTGCAACACCCTAACATTACTTTACACCAATATGTTCTATTGTAAAATGGGTCAGATTTTTTTCTGTCCCATTTAATACAAATGCTTAATTCACAGACAGTACGACACGTGGATGTATATTGTATGACCTGATGCATATAGTCTATGAATGGGATCATGTGCCTGTGGCTGTATACATCCCATTGTTCTCCTTCATATTATATGCTTGTGAGATGTTGTGCTCGTCTAGAGCAGTGGTTCTTAACCTTGGGTAACCCAGGTGTTCTTGGACTGCAATTCCCAGAAGCCTTCACCACCAGCTGTGCTGGTTGGGACTTCTGGGATTTGCAGTCCCAGAACACCTGGGTTACCCAAGGTTAAGAACCACTGGTCTAGAGTGTGCTAGCCTTGTCATGGTGGATTCATCATCTGGCAGGCCTACCTTCTTTCTGCATTAGAATTTCATTAGAATTCCATTCCTGGCTTAGGGTACAATGTATGTTTATCTACTCGCACATAAATTCTATTAATTCACTGGGGCTTAACTCCCAGTTTACTGTGCAGCCTTAAGAGACAGTGAAGAAAGAGAAGTCATGGATGCTCAAAAGGTCTTAGAGCAGAAGTGGGAAACCTGTGGCCTTCTAGAGGCTGATGAACTCCCATCAAACCACAATAGTGAAGGCTGGTGGGAAATGGAGATCAACATGGAAACCACTGGACCTTCAACCCTGCCTCGGACCTGATCATAAGAGAAGTGGAAATCAGAAGATTGCGTATGACACCTGCAGCAAGGGTGTATGTTTCTCCAATGCCTATCTCCTTCCATTTGTTCAGGGTTTTTTTAAAAAAATAATGATATGCATTTATTTCTCTTATTATCACTAGAAGCAGTATAAGTAATGCACTCACAGCCCATCTCACAATGCATGATTGGCACACACAATTTATCTGTATCATACAGGGCACTAAACATACATCTAGATGGAGCTGATCATAAATCATAAATCACTCGCTAGGCACTGCCTCTGCATCTTTTCTCAAGCATAATTTTTATGTATTGATTGAAAGCCAAAAAGAATGGCAAAGCAGTGCCGGCTATGGAGCTCAGCCCTGCCAGCTTTACAAAGTAATCTGCTGTTTGTTTTATTTCAGTTGTTGATAGCCAGTGTGGTATGGTGGTTAGGACATTGAACCAGGAGTTGGAAAATCTAGGTTTTAGTCCCCCCTCCCACAAGACATTACACTTTTTGGGTGATCTTTGGCCAATCAGTCTTTCTCAGCTTGACCTACCAGATAGAGTTGTTGTGATTTTGAAGTAGGTAAGTCATACTGTTACCGAAGCCTCTCAGTCTGGCCCTGAGTTGCAGAGGAAAGGACAGAGAACATGAGACAAGTCCAAGGATATCTAGAAAGGGCGATATCAGGGTGTGTGCATTGGAAGAACCTGAATGAGATGTCATTTAAAAGAAGTACAGTATTACATTTTGCATAGCGTCCTGATAACAGTAGGCCAATGCCACTGGATTATAGTTCAGGCAGCTTGTGCTAATGAGAATTGTAGTCTAACAACATCTGGAGGGTTACATCCCCCATTTCTGCATTGGTATTTGTATACTGCCCTGCATTTTATAAATAGGTGGCCTTCTGAGGGCCAAATGTTTAGTAGAAAGGTACCATTATGCTGAGCAAGGAGAGAAATCCAAATGCAGTGGTGGGAATCAGGATAGAAGTGAAGTGATTAAGGTTGATATGGCAAAATCCAGAAAGCTATTCACCCTAGATATTGGTAAACTTTCATGTTTCTTCAGAAGTCAATGTTGCTGAGTTTGACAGGGCCAATGTATATTCAAAATGGTGGTTTTAATCCTTGTGATCGGGTGCTTTGTCAGTGTAAGACAGTTCCTTATTTTTGGCAGGAAATGACAAGAGAGGAGATTCTTTGAACAATTCTTTATTAACCAAACTAATAGGTTTTTCTACCACAACTTCAACAGGGTCAACAGATTCAATGTTAACAGGCACGTCAGCCTATGACAAAGGCAGCGTAGTCTCATAATTGTCTCCTTTTAACGGAAAGATTGGCCGAAGCGTTCCTGATCCATCCGTCTTCTCAGACAGCCACTCCTTACCGCACAGATTGTCCCACAGCAGGGATGACATGACCATTCTCCCTTGGGTGGCTTCTCATGCCGTCGGAGCAGTCCCAGTTGTATCACCCTCTTCCAAGGACCTCATCCTTGAGGGTATACTAAAACTGTCAATTCCTCTGGCCCCAGTCCTTCAATACAGTGGTGCCCTGCAAGATGATGTTAATTTGTTCCACAAAAATCGCTGTTTTGCAAAAAAAAAAAAAAAAAATCAGCTTGTGAAATGTGGTTCCCCATTGGAATGCACTGAGATCCATTTAATGCATTCCAATGGGGAAAATCGTCATTTTGCGAAAACTGCCCATAGGAAAACTGTTTTGTGATCAGCTGTCAAAATTGCTGTTTTGTGAAAAACAGTCCCGAAAATATCCATTTTGCGAGTCGCGGACCAGCTGTTAAGATTGTTGTCTTGTGAAAAATGGTCCCGAAAAAACTCCGTCTTGTGAAGCATGGACCGAAACATCATCCAGCGAAAATCGCCCATAGGAAACACCATTTTGCGAAGCGCTATAGCAATCACAAAAACTCATCGTCTAGCGAATAAACTGTTTTGCGAGGTAATCATCTAGCGGGGCACCACTGTAATTGGTTTCCCTTCTCCGACCTTTTTCCTCCGTCTCTTTGCAGTCTTGACTTTCAAAACCTATCCCCTTCTGTGGGATCTGGAACACTCTCGGTTGCCCTTTTGCTTCTAGCCATTCCTCTTCCAATACCACCACCTTCCTCATCTCCCCTGATTCCCTCCCTTCCTCCAACATTAGGAAAACGTCCAGCTCCCTTCTCTCCCTCTTTTCCTCCTCCTCTTCCTCCTTTCCTGCCTTTAACCCTTTTATCTTTGTTATAACTTTCGCTATCTCTCCCTTTTCAACTTCTCTATCTTTTCCTTTTTTTACAGACGTTTGAGGGGACGGCTCACTCTCACTCTTCTCTTCTCTTCTTTCATATCTTCTTGCTCACAATCCTGTTTCAGATGAGCAGATTAAAAGTGATCAGATGCCAAGTCCTTTGTTTTAATAGAGGGGTGGGGAATATGTGTCTTCTCAAATATTGTTGGGTTCCACATCCCATTAGGCCCAGCCAACCTGATTCATTGTTAGAGAAGATGATACTTTATCAATAGTGTATCCGGCAGGTCACAGGTTCACCACTTCTGGTTTAAAGGAAGTGTGGATTGTGCTTGAGCTCATAAAATCAGCAAGAGTCTCTTGTGAAGTGGAGATTGCTGAGAAACCATTACTGTTGCTACTCTTATGAAGTACTTTTTACACTGAAAAGTAACTTCTGTTATTTCTGACAAGGGAAACGAAGGCAATGTTGCTAAGAGGCCATTCTTGGGCAGCAGGCCTGCATGTTAACCTTTTCAGCTTCTATACAAGTCTGCATGTGTCTGAACTCATCATCTTTGTTTTGTAGCTGAAAGCTTCCATTTTCCTTCTGTATACAAAGCTGGCTTTCTTTCATGTGCATGACATCTCATTTCTCATTTTGCTGGATATTACAGCAAAGGAAATACTCTCCGCTGATCCAAAAGCAATGGTAAACATCCTAATAGGGAAATGCTCCCCAGTGGTAGCCCTATCTCAGCTTGCCTCCAAGGGGTGCTTTTTCTTCTGTCCTTCACATTTGCGTTCAGATCCAGATGACCTGAACTGTTGCTCCTGCTGACCTCCTGGAGGTCCCTAAAGCTGAGGGAATGTTGACTCGGAGGCTGTCTCCTTGTCTGCCTATTGGGAGCCAGCAGATTTATGGATTTTTGATATTAAATTCTTGCCATCATTAAGCCTGCTCTCCTGTTGACTTTCATTGACCCCCTGCCCTTGCTTCTCCCCTCCTGCCTCATCCACCCCCCACCCACTATTGAAGCCTGGTCTCATTTGTCCCCTTCCTTCTCCATTGTAGCCTCTGAGTTGACTGCTGTTCCTAATGGCCTACACTTGTTTGCTCTGTTCTTGAACTTGGTGGAGGTCACAGAGTCTAGGCCCCAGTTACCCTCGGCCAGCCGGCCTCCCTCTATCCCTAGCTACCAACTTCTTAATGACTTAAACAAACACCTTCTCCCCCTGCCACACACCCCACTAATGATCCCCCAGACTCCCCTGCCCTCTTTGGGGTTTTTTTTTGTTCAGCTGCAGGCCTGCTTTGGCCTACTGACGCCTTGGCCTTTCTGACCTGAGCCATCACCAGCTCTTCCCCTGGCCTTGTCCAGTTCTCCCTGGGCCAAAGGCCAACTCCGTGGGAGCCTTGCGTGCCACCAGCTGCCTTGAGGTGACACCCCAGTCACAAAGGGAGAAAAACCCTCTGCTCTGAGGCCAATGAATGTGCCCATTGATCATCTTTACCCCCTCTCCTCCCCAGTGATGCTTGTTTATTTTTACTTGCCCCCCCCTTCCTTTGCCTCCCTGTAAATTGCAGCACAGAGGAGAATAGGAAGCAATAAGCCTCCCATCTCCAGAAAGATTGGCGCTCTCTCGTGCTCTCTCATATCTTGGGGGTCTGTTCAATATCACTGTAGCCCGTGTCTTTTTCTCTCCCCCTTTCCGCTCCCCAGCTCTCTGAAGCTGCTAGATGGCGTTTCTGATTCTGTTCTGCGCTCAGCTCGCTCCCTCCCTTGCTCGCCTGCTCGCCTGTGCATTTGTGGCCCGGAGGTCCCTTTCCAAATGGATACTAATTGCAGGGGCTGCCCACTGCTTGGCTGCTGCAATTGCCCTCAAGGCTCCCAGGACCTGCTCTTCAATAGCTTAATTGACAAGGGCTTGTCTCTCGTTAGGAGCAGCTGGTCCAGAGCCTTGGCACATCGGGGGCCAGCTTAACACAGCAGCCTGCCTTTGCCTGGAGGAGGAGGGGTGGGGAGAAAAGAATGGGGGGGTTAATCGTGGTTAAAATGAAGAAAGATTTATCGTTGGCCCCTTTGGGGAAAATGACAAGAGACAGCTCCTGAGCTGTTGTTGTTGTTGTTTTCTCCCTTCCTGTTAAAGAACAGGAATTGGGGTGGGCCTTCATTCATCTAATGCCAAGCCCTGGCAACACAGGCGGGAGCTGTGCTCTCCAAGCTACTAGAAGGGAAGGTGGCATCACCAGCCATCGGGCAAGTGAGCTTTCCTCCCACAAGCATGCTTAAGGGTCTAGAGTCTTTAGAGAATCTCCTTTTGGAGAATTACAACTCCCAGGATCCCCAAGACACCATAACTGTTGGGAATTGTAGTCCAGAAGAAAAAAAAAGAATGAATATTTTACAAGTGTGGGAATGAATTGAAAATATAGTTCATTTTTAAAACAAGAGTTTACCCAAATCAACAAATGTGTTGATTTCCTGCCATCTCTCTCTCTCTCTCTCTCTCTCTCTCTCTTTGAGAGGCTGCTTATTTTCAGCACTAATATGAGAGGCTGGTGGTTTTCCTACTGAATGTAGCTCTTACAAATGGCAGGAGATTTTAAGGTATTTTTTAAAAAAACAAATGGCCAAAATTGGCAAGTTCCTTTGGACTCGGAGTGGCTAGAACTGGAGGCATAAATACTATGAGGACAAACTAAAATGGAAAAACAGTTCTGTACAAGGCAGTGTGGTGAGTGTGGTAGTAATTTAGCAGCTATGCCATAAGCAGTGCATGTTTGATATTGCAAAGAGATTTCTAATTCTTACTGAATAAAAGTGTTGCCTATGGGGGTCAAGAACAGGGAACCATCTACAGTCCAATGGCCCAAATCAATGTCAGAGATGTTCTTGGAGGCCATATGTCAACAGCGTACAGGCAAAAGAGTGGGACCAAAAAATACTAGTGTATTTTAGCTCAACATTCTTAGCTGCCAGTAACTATGTGAGGGGGTTTGAGTCAGAGAGCAATGTCATCAGGAGGCTAGACTCCATTACAAGCTTGGACAAATAGGAGAATCACCCAAGGCAGAAGGTTCACAGCTGAGGCAACAGACTAAGATGCATTCACCTTTGCCAGGAGTAACGGCCACATCAGTAGAAGAGAATGGATAGTTCCAATGGTGATGGGCTCAGAGAAATCTCTAGAGGGCAGCTATTGTGCAGCAGCAGTAGTTGGAGGATCTTTCACAGACAATCATAGTGAAATTCAAGGTAACTTTTGTTAGTACTGAGCAGAAGAAGGCAGTGGTAAACCACTGCTGAATGTTTGTCACCTTGAAAACCCTATAATGAAACAATGCAAAATTAAACAAGAGATAGTGCTGGATGATGATACTTCCAGGTCAGAAAGCACTCAATTAGTTACTAGGAGAAAGCAAAGGGAAGTACAAATAGTGATGTTGCTTATGACACAACTGGATTAAAGCCGAAAGCACATCTAGTGGCTGACATGCATAGAGGTGATGGAAAGACCAATGGTGCACAACACATCAAACGGAATACACAATGCAAACCAAGGTAAATTAGAAACAATAAAGCAAGAAGGGAACTTTAAAATATTGCAGTTCTTGGTGTCAGTGAAGTAAAGTAGACTGGAATGGGATATTTTCAGTCAGACAATTACACTCTAGAAATGACAAACTCAGAAGAAATGAAATGGCTCTAATACTGAGGCAAGATACAGTATTGACACTTAGCTTATAATGCAAGACCTAACCAAATAATATCAATCACTTCTGAGAAAACACATCAACATAACTGTTATTCACGTCTATACTTCAACTACAGATGTTGAAGAAGATGAAATCAAAAGCTTTTATATGAGCATCCAGTAGGAAATTGATCACACACCAAACAAGACATTTTTATAATTATAGGTAACTGGAACACAAAAGTAGGACCAAATGTTATTGGACATTTTGGTCTGGAGGGTCAGAAACAAAACAGGGGAGTGACTTGTAGAGTTCTGTGAAGCCAACAATCTGTTTATCACAAATACATATTTCAAGATGATTATATACATGAACATCACTAATGTCCAGAATAGAAATCAAATAGACTATGAAATTGAAAGCAGGAGATGAAAAAGCTGTAGTTTCCTCATCAAAAGAAGACCAGGAGCAGATTGTGGTACTGATCATGAACTATTAATATCAAATAGTAAAGCTAAAAAAGAACACTAAAAGAATCCTAGTGGCAAAACAGAATTGAAACAACATTCCTGATGAAAAGTCCACATAAAAAACAGATTTGTATTACTAAATTAACTTGACCATCAACTTTGGATTCAAATCAGAGATATTATTGGGGGCCATAAAAGGCAGGAAGGAAGGGTGAAGGGGGGGCAGATTATGAAAAAAAGTGGTAAAACGACCGAAAAACACAAAGGAGTAACAAAAAAAGTATTATAGAACAGTCTATTTCTAAATAAGAATGACACGATGTATTATGCCTCCTCAGGAAAAAGAACCAATCTGCGCTAACAGAGAGCTCAGAAGAAGATGAGACCTCAGCGGCAGCAAAAAGCAACTGAGGTAATCACCATGACGGGCAGACCACTTGTACTGGGGGGGCGGTCCTAGCGAATGCATGTTTGAGCTCTAGAATATTCCTGAGACCTCTGTGCAAGCAAAGATTAAACCCCTTGGTGTGCATTCACAGAGACCACAAAGAAGAACAGAGATATTATTGCAGAATGAAAAAAAACTGTAGTAAAAAGAAAAGAAAAACCTCAATGGATGATGGAAGAAACATTTAAAATTGTAAAGGGAAGATGAGAAGAAAAGTAAAATGTGGTGCAAAGAGGGTCAGAACATTGAACACAGCTTTTCAGCAACAGTCATGTAGAAAGAAAGGGAACTACAGTACTATTATAACCAGTACAAAGAAATAGAGAACAACACAAGTAGAAAATCAAGGTATAGTATCCAGAAGATCTAAGACATCAAAGGGAAATTAAAGCCTGGATTGAGAATGCTGAGAGGCCAACAGTGAAGCACACTATCAGATGAAGGAAAAATAAAGAGAAAGTGGAAAATGTATACTGAAGACCTATACAGAAAAGAAAAAGAATGACAGACTTCTTTAAAGACAAATCCTAGACTTGTTCTAGAAAACGAAGTGAAACCTGCTCTGAAAGCACTAGGAAGAAATAAATCACCAGGAGTAGATGTGGTGATTATAAAACTATTTCAAGCCACAGAAATTGAACCTGTCAAAATCCTAACTAGAATATGCCTACAAATTTGGGAAACAAAACAATGACCCACAAACTGGAAACAGTTCAGTATACATTCCAGTTCCCAAGAAAGGTGATGCCAAGAAGTTCAGTGACTATAGGACCATTGTTTTAATTTTCCATGCAAGCAAAGTGATGCTAAAGGTGTTGTAACAAAGGCTTTTGCCTTATCTGGAGTGATTAATGCTTGATATTCCAGTTGGATTTTGAAAAGGTACTCAAGATCATATTGCAAATATTGGAGTGACCAAAGAATTTCAGAAGAAGATCAGTCTGTGCTTTATGGACTACAGCAAAGCTTTTGACTGTGTGGATCATGAGAGGCTATAGATTTGTTCTGAAAGAAATGGGTGTGACTCAGCCCTTGATTGCCCTGATTTGAACCATTTATAGTGGGCAAGAAGAGATTCTTAGGACAGAATATGGAGAAACAGAACAGTTTTCTGTAGGCAAAACTGTCACACAAAGGTGCATTTTTTTTCTCCTTACCCTTTCAATCAGTACATAGAACATAACACAAAAAGCTGAACTAGATTCAGATGAAGGAGAAATGAAAACTGGAGGAAGGAACATCAGTAATTTAAGATACACAGATGACACCATCTTTCTGGTAGAAAGCAGTAATGACTTGAAGCGACTTCTGATGAAAGTAAAAGAATAAAGTGCCAAAGCAGGACTGCAGTTTCAACATTAAGACAAAAATTGGCACTCAGGTAGAGCTAAGCAACTTTAATATTAGCAATAAAGAAATTGAAAGTGTTTGTATTCTACCATAAATCTAAATGGAGAGTGCAGCAAAGAAATCAGAAGACTGAAACTCAGAAGGTACAACAGATCATCTGCTCTGTTGTACTCTTGATTACTATGTACAGGTATGAAAACTGGACAGTGAAGAAGGCTGACAGGAAAAACATTGATTCATCTGAAATATGGTGATGGAAGAGGGTTTTGCAGATACCCTGGACTGCTGGGCCCTAGAGCAAATCAAGTCTGAACTATCTCTAGAGACAAAAATGACAAAGCAGAGGTTGTCATACTTTAGGGATTTCACGAGAAAGCAAAACTTTCTGGAAAAGACAATAATTCTAGGAAAAGCTGAAGGCAGCAGGAAAAGAAGACCAAATATCAGATGAAATTACTTCACAGCCTCGAGTTTACAAGAGCTAAGCCCGGCTATTGGGGACAGGACATTTCAGCGATCTCTCACTCATAGGGTTGCTATAAATTGGAGGTGACTTTAAGGCATATTACAATAACCATTAAGTGGTCAGAGAAGCATTTGGTCTTTTTGCTGTGGGAAATATAGAAAATCTGGGGGGAAAAAACACTGCAAGGAAAGCTAACATAATGTACCATGAAGTCATTTCTGACATGGCAGCCATTTGCAGGGTTTTCCAGGTAGAGAATATTCAGAAATTGTTTACCTTTTCCTTCTTCTGGGGGGGGGGGGCTGTGACCAAGGCTACACAGGCTGGCTCTACTCACAGGAGGCACATGGGGATTCAAACACCTATCTCTCGCTCCACATTCAGGTGTGAAAAGGGCAGTGCCCTCCAGGAAACTGGCCATCTAAGTTTGCACACGTTTGAGTGGGCAAAGAGTTGCACTTTGTTGACCCAATTTAAATCTCTCCTAAGTCACCATGGGAGCAACTTAAAACATATGCTTAATACTCCCACTGAGGCCAGTAGATATTACAGTAAATATGTTTAGTACTGTCAGCATTGGGTTCACAGTCTGCTGTTCTGAAAGAAGCTGTACCCAACTGAGGAAAGTTTCATTACTTATCACGGTGTTTAAATAAATAAATGAATAAGTGCCTAAGCAGAAGTGGTGCAATTTTACACCGTGCCAAACCTTTTCCTGGTGGAAAATGGTGTGAAAAAATGTAGAATGTTGCAAGAGATAAAAGCAAACAAGGCATGCTTCATTCAGCAGAGCAGCCCAGAACTGTGATGTAACATGCTTGTTTGGGAATAATGATTTCAAGTCAGTGAAGCTTACGTCTGAGTAAATTTGCCTGACGTTTGGCTGTAAGGTGTATGTCCTCTTGAACTCGGTGTGATTTATTTCTAGGTAAATGTTCATATACCTGGAGCAGGAACTGGCAAGCCACTCTAGTATCTTTGTCAAGAATACCCCATGAACAGAAACAAAAGGCTAAAAGATATGACGTTGGAAGATGGGACCCTCAGGTCAGAAGTTGTCCAACATGCTACTGAGGAAGAGCAGAGGACAAGTACAAGTAGCTCCAGAGCTAGTGAAGTGGTTGGGCCAAAGCCGAAAGGACGCTCAGCTGTGGATGTGCGTGGAAGTGAAAGGAAAGTCCGATGCTGCAAAGAAAAGATGGAAAAAATGGTCTGAAACTCAACATCAAAAAAACTCTAAGATCATGGCCACTGGTCCTATCACCTCCTGGCAAATAGAAGGGGAAGATATAGAGGCAGTGACAGATTTTACTTTCTTGGGCTCCATGATCACTGCAGATGGTGACAGCAGCCACGAAATTAAAAGACGCCTGCTTCTTGGGAGGAAAGCGATGACAAACCTAGACAGCATCTTAAAAAACAGAGATATCACCTTGCCAACAAAAGTCTGAATAGTCAAAACTATGGTTTTCCCTGTAGTGAAGTATGGAAGTGAGAGCTGGACCATAAAAAAAACCTGACCATCGAAGAATTGATGCTTTTGAATTGTGGTGCTGGAGGAGGCTCTTGAGAGTCCCCTGGACTGCAAGGAGAACAAACCTATTCATTCTAAAGGAAATCAACCCTGAGTGCTCACTGGAACGACAGATCTTGAAGCTGAGGCTCCAGTACTTTGGCAATCTCATGAGAAGAGAAGACTCCCTGGAAAAGATGCTGATTTTAGGAAAGTGTGAAGGCAGGAGGAGAAGAGGATGACACAGGATGAGATGGTGGGACAGTGTCATTGAAGCTACCAACATGAATTTGACCCAACTCTGAGAGGCAGTGGAAGACAGGAGGGCCTGGTGTGCTCTGGTCCATGGGGTCATGAAGAGTTAGACACGACTAAATGACTAAACAACAACAAAAATGGTCATACAATTTGGCTGTACAGCATGCATTGAAGCCTGCCTCTGCATTGAATGGGACTTAAGTGCTTAAATTGGGCTGGACCCATCCCAAAGCCCTTTCTCCTTTTGGACCCAGCTTCTTTTCCCAAACCTCTGTTTAATATTTGATTTTAACAAGAGAGTCACTTCTCTTTCTTTCTGCAATGGTTATTTAGCATTTTACAAAGCCAGCATGCTTGAAAAGCAGAGTTTTGTTGTCCCTATGTGTGGGAAATCACTGGGACGTTCACCCACTTTGCCCCTGTGTGAATAAGGAGAATGGTTTGGGAGATCCTCATTGAAATTTGCAGTTTTCTTAAACAGAAATTCCCTAACTTTTGCTCATTTTCTCCACTTTTTTTTCACCCTGCAGGAACAATGCCAACATTGAAGCCCTCAGTTGGAGTCTGCACAGTTGGAGCTCTTTGGTGCCGTTTTAGACATCTTTGGATTTCATCAATCAAACTGACTGCAATTTTCCATTAAAAACCCTGAATTTGGGTCAGAAAGTGGGCAAAGCAGATAAAGATCATTGGAGCTGTCTTATGAGATGATAAATAGATAGCCTTTCAGACCAACAATGCAAGAAATTGCATCCCGTCTCCCCCCCTCTTTTTTTGGTAATTCGCCCCCAAATGGTTTTGAAAGCAGTGAGTCTTAACAATTTCTCCATGTTTTCCCATGGTTTAGAAGATGTCTTCACAGACTAGTCAATAGTGACTTGACATTTTCCCCCCTACAGAGTTCGTGGAAGTCCCCCTCCCCAAGTCCTCCCCCTTCCCTCCATGAACTAAAACAAATAATAGAACTTCCCCCCCCCCCCCCCGATCATCCCAAGAATAAAAAGAGTGTAGGTAGCTACCATGCAAAATTTCCATTCTAGGTCCCACTGATTCTTTCCATGAATGACTTGCTTCTTTATCTGGATATAATAAGTTGTGTCTTTAAATGAGAGAAAACAGTTAGACTTGCTCTTGAACTTGACGAATGACCTTTTAAATAAGAGGAAGCTTAAAGGTAAACCAACAGCTTCATTCCCCAGTCCAAAGAAGCATCTTAAATGGGCTGAAGCTTTCAGATGCTGTGAGCCTAACTGTTGGATTTATGCGCACGAGCCATTCGGGAGGTAGCTAGTCCACTCCCCCACCCCCATGTAACTTATTTCTTATCCAAGACACACAAGAGAAAGCTGCACATTTATGTTCTCTGGATGAACTGCAGTGTGAGTCCAGTTACCAATCGGGAAAAGGATCAGAGTGATATAGAGCTTAATAGCAAATTGCTGCCAACATATGAGCCATAGAACTGTGGCTACTACTCAGTGGTGTTGTTCCACTGGCAGACACTTAATTCTATGTACAGGGGGAGGAAGGAAAATCCAGATTTGTTTCCAGCTGCATAAGCAGTAGTCATGGGTTGGTTTTGGTGTGGAAGGACCAGGAGTTCTGTTCCATTTTGGTTGCACAAGTTCCTGAGCTCAGAATATTTTAAATCTGAATATCTGTCATTTTCCTTAGGTTCTAATTAGTATAACTCAGGTTTCTAGTAAAACAAAGAAAAAGAGAAAAATAGATCTTCCAAATCTGAAGTCCACCCATCTTTGTTTTAGGCTCTGCCTGTAATGCTGAAGCCTGGAATGACACCTTTGGTTGAAAGGGTCTATTTGTGCTATGTATCATTATAATACAAAGCTTTTCAGTCTTCTATGGTTGCATAGCCAAACATGTCAACTCTGTGTACAGCTTGGGTTTGGAACCTGGGGCCTGAGGCTTAATGTTGTGAAACTCTCAGCCATGCCTAAGATCACATGAAGTGTCAAAGAGGGTACTATGCCATCCCACAGCAATGCATTCCCTTCTTTGCTTTTGGCACTAACTCCACCCATCACTGAATCCAGACCCATCTACTCACATTGCAGACCCAAGCTCATTCTTCTTGCCAGTCAAGAAGGTATTTTACCCCTTCAAGCAGAAAGTGGAAGTGACACATTACAGATAAAGGTGCTATCAGTAATGCATTTCTTTGCAAAAACAATGAAATAATAAACAATCTTTTTCATGCAACAGATATCATTTACTTGTTAATTTTTCTTATTTCTTTTTGGGGCAAAAATGCTTTGGGAAGATTCCCCTTCCCTGCCTAATTTTAGGCTGTTTTCTTACTTCTTCATTTTTCAGATGAATTTTCATAAAAAAAAGAAAAACAAAGAACAGAACCTAAAAGTTATCCACAAATTGGAATGATAACATTAACATTAATGAATTGTAGGAGGGATATAATATGTTACATAATAAACTACTTTTAAAAATTAACTTTTAAGCTGTCTTTAGTATATAGCAATTCACCAACCCCATCCATGGTTCCACTATCTTGTGACCCCAATGATGTGTGCTATGAAATGGAATTATATGTCCATTGCTAACAATGTCCTTCGGTATACAGTATAAGTGAAACATACATAATATATGTAAAGTTTATATACTGCAGAGTTATTAGAATAATGTCATTGCATTTTATTTATAGTTCTTTCTTGAATTTCAAATGGCTGAATAGTACTGCTATTATCCCCATTTTATGGCTGAAGTTAGTTAGATCAGAAAATCCAGTCTTCAAGTATACTGAGTTCAACTGGATTTACTACATTTTAATGACAGCTGTTTCACACATGCTGACCGCAATGACAAGCTGACTACAAATTGATGTGTTGTCATGGATGTGAGTATACCATCACAAATCCAAACAGCCAGAATAACTTTTATAATATTTTATATATTCTCATTTATCTGCTCAGACCATTGTTTCCTCCCAACACATTCTGAAATACATATAGCAAGAGCCCCAGAACCTGCAAGTAGTGGGGCCTCCAACAGGGTACTTACATGTAATCCTCTTAAACTGGAGATAAGATCCAAAGGGAGAATTTATTTGATCTAGGACTCACTTGTTCGTCTTTCTGGTAATCCAGAGTATCCACAAAGCTTTCCTCCATCACCATATTTGGGGGGGGGGGGTTTGGGAATCAAGACAATCTTGGTCTTGGTCTCCAGTGATAGATCCTTACACTTGATTATCTTTTCTAATTCCTTCATTGCTGCCCTTCTGGGTCTCATTCTTCTACTGATTTCTTGGCTGCAGTATCCATTTGGATTAATGGTTGAACCAAACTATACTGTACAAAATCTCTAACTATTTAAATTTCTTCATCGTCAACATTACAATGTTGTGGTTCTTCTGTAGTCATGATTTTGCATTGATTAATGTTCAACTGCAGTTCTGCTTTGACACTTTCTTCCTTCACTTTCACTTCTTCCTTCACATTTCGAGTAATTGCTGCTTTCTGCTACTACAGTGGTTCCCAAACTTGGGTCCCCAGACATTCTTGGACTACAGCTCCCAGAAGTCTTCACCACTAGCTATACTAACAAGGGCTTCTGGGAGGTATGGTCCAAGAACATCTGGGGACTCGAGGTTGGGAACAATTGTGCTAGTAAGACGGCATCATCTACGTATCTTAAATTATTGATATTTCTTCCACCAATTTTCATTCCTCCTTCATCTGAATCTAGTTTGGCTTTCTGTAATGGTATGTTCTCTGTATATGTTTGACAGATAAGAGGGTAAAATGCACCCTTATCTACTACCTTTGCCTATAAGAAACTATTATCTCTCTCTCTATTCTTTCTTAAGGGTAACTTGTTGCCAACAATAAAGGTTTCAAATCAGGGCAATCAAGGGCTGAATCACACCCATGTCTTTCAGAACAATCTATATAGCCTCTCATGATCCACACAGTCAAAAGCTTTGCTATAGTCCATAAAGCACAGACTGATCTTCTTCTGAAACTCAGGAATGAACAGATATTTGTAATAAGATCTCAAGTGCCTCTTCCTTCTCAATATCCAGCTTGAACATCAGGCATTTCTTGCTCTATATAAGGTTAAATCCTTTGTTGCAAAATCTTGAGCATCATTTGGTTTGCATGATAAGTTAAAGCAATGGTCCTACAGTTACTGCATTCCTTGGCATCTCCTTTCTTAGTACTGGAATGTACATTGAATATTTGCAGTATCTGAGGCACTGTTTTATTGTTCATATTTGTTTGCATATTGTTGTTAGGATTTTGACAGTTTCAATCTCTGCGGCTTGAGACAGTTAAAAGGAGTCTGTCATCCTTTTATCTCTTCTATATAAGGTCTTCAGTATATTTATACTTTCTCTTAATTTTCTCCTGGTCAGATAGTGTGCTTTCCTGCTAGTCATTCACTTCTAATCTAGGCTCAATTTTCCATTTGATTTCTTGGGTCTTCCAGAAGAGATCTTTTGTTTTTACCCTTTTGTTGTTCTCCACTGTTTCTTTGTACTGGTTATTGTAATTATTTCTACATGACAGTTGTTGAAAAGCTGCATTCAGTGTTCTGACCCTATTTTTTCCACAGTTTACTTTTGTTTCTCATCTTTCTTTTACAATTTTAAGTATTTCTTCCATCATCCATCTAGGTTTTTCGTTTCTTTTTACTACAGGAATTGTCTTTTTACATCCTTCCGTAATAATATATCTGGTTTCAATCCACAGTTCTTCTGGTTTATGGTCAATTGAGTTTAATTATGCAAAACTGCTCCTTATGTGGACTTTAAATTAATCAGGAATGTAGTCTGAATTATATTTTGGCAGTACAATTCTTTTATTGTTCTTTTTAAGCATTACTCCAATGTTTACTATTAACAGATCATGATCAGTACCACAATCTGCTCCTGTTTTTTTTTCTCCTCCTTCCAATTACATAGTCTATTTGGTTTCTATATTGACCGTCTGGTAATATCCATGTGTATAGGTGTCTGTTTGATTGTTTGAAGCATTAATTTGCAATAAACAGATCGCTGACTTTGCAGAAATCTATGAGTTGTTATCCAACTTCATGTCTGTTCTTTAGCCCAAATTTTCCAGGAACATTTGGTTCTGCTTTGTTTTCTACTTTTGCATTCCAGTCACCCATGATTTATAAACATCTCTTGTTTGGGAGTGTGATTTCCTCCATGATGCTGTCATAAAAGGTTTTAATTTTATCTTCTTCAGCATTGGTAGTTGTAGCATAGATCTGAATGATAGTTATGTTGATAAGTTTTCCAGCTAACACAAATTTGCCACTGCACTATGCTACAGAATTTACACTAGCATAAACAACCAATAGGATTGTGGCCATGATTCCTTCCTTCCAAAACAAAAGAGGGAAAAGACTCAATTCCTCTGCACCAGAAACAGTCCTTTTTAATGATGTGGATTTTGATGGACGAGCAACAACTTTGTCTTTTGAACTTGTTGAAAGCTTGTGGCCAAATTTACAGACCAAAACTGCAGACCTGTGCATGTATGTTTATACATGTGTGTGTGTGTGTGTATGCATGCATGCGTGCGCGCACGCACGCACGCATATCCAAGTGGCCAAAAAAACCCACAAAAAACACAAAACCCCACATATGTGATGGTGGTCTGAGATAAAGTCCTTGCCCAAGTATGGGTTTCTTGCTATGCAGGCAGTTGCAACAGATTTTATTTTGTGTGTGTGTGTCTGAAGCACTATCATACAATTAATAAATAGATAATTTTTGCCCAATAACAGGGAACATCAAGAGGATTAACAGCAGCTAACATCAAACCTTCATGGTACTTAGTGACAGGCATAAATGACACTGATATAGGTGTGACATTGCTTGTTCTTCTCTGCATTAACAGAGGACTGTTGATGTGAAAATCTCATTTTCTTAGGCTCACCTTTGTAGTGCCAGCTCCAGTCTATAACCTATTAAGTGACTTCCAAGTAAGCTTGGTTTGCCGGAGGTTATATTTTCCTGGAATTCTATGCATTTTAGGAGGTAGATACGTAGTCCTTTCTTTCACATTATAGTCCTTAGGTTCACAATTTCACATTCCACATTGGAAGACTCATGCATATGTAGAAGTAACATATCTATGACAAATACCATAGCCAGCTATACTACTGACATTCTGATTCTATAAATAAACATGCTTCTCTCACATGCCTGCATACATTTTTAATTTGTTTATATAACTATGCTAAAAAAAGAGAGAGACAGAATGGTCAAAATAATTTTTCATATTCATAGAGGACAATGAGTTGACTATGGCCATTGGCTCCCATTCTGGTTCAGTCATGGTAAACTCATACCCTGGAATTGACTTGCTTATTCTCTGTTTCTAAATGTGTTTACTTCAAAACTGGTCCCAGTAATTACAATGAAATGTCCCATGTCAATAGCAAGAATGGAGATTCTCTTCTTCGGTCTGCCAAAAGTAACCCAACAATGCTAAGTGCTCATCTCCGTCGGTTAATGGATAGGACTGTAATCCATGACCTGCAACATGCAACTTCCTCTCAAGCATTTGGTGAAAGCTGCTCCTACTATTAATTGTATTTTGTAATCTAAGCTGCAATAGGTTTCCAGCTCAGAGCAGCTTTTAGAAATAGAATCTGTGGATGCCACCAAAATTAGGACTCTCCAATGGGCCTCCTTGACAGGGACATAGTGTTCCCTTCAGCTCTGCAGTTCTAATATTATTATTTTGTAGATTATTATTTCATCCTCACTAGGTGACTATGGTGACAATTATGATGACCAAAATTCTCTCTAAGCTGGGTGCGCGTGCACACCTCTGCCTCCCTCTGCACACCTGTCTTCCCCTTCTGTGCAATGATTGTGTTAGGTTCTGTTACATACAGCACTGATGTTACCTGTCTGTCATGGGTTTGGAGGGAAAGTTCCATCCTATGGGGAGTGGAAGGCGGGACATCAGGAGGAGGGGTTGTACTGTATATATATGTGATGCGTGTGTGGAGAAGAGAGACGCTGGGATGTGAAGAAGCAGCAGCTGGGAAGAAGAAGCTGGTGTGGGAGTCTGTGTGTCAGACAGGGTACTACTGTGTGTCAGAGTACCAACCTGATAGGTTCAGGTGTCTGTTGGTTAGCCAGAACTGATAGGTTCAGGGTCTGTGCTTCAAGTTAAGGGTTCTGTGTGAACCAAACTGTGTGTATGTATGAGTGAAACTAAGCCACGTTACTATATCTTATTCACCTGATCATTTTATTTTCCCTGTGTGTTGTTTTAAATAAACCTTATTCTTTTATTTGTTAAAAATCCATCCCTGGTCTGTGTGACTTCTTACAGGGAATGGTTGGTGGCAGCTTAGTTAACGTGTGGCATATCCCAGTAGGTCTGGGTTTGTCACATTGATTGGTGTCCAGCGTGTGGGATACGACTGGTCCAGTTGTCCAGCGGTCCAGCAAAGCCTTGGCAAATGTGCCCAGAGCAAGGGGGGTCTAGTCAGGGACAATCTGAGGCGCGTAGGTAATCTTCTAGGTGTACCTCAGGGGGAGGTGCGCTAGTGGAAGAATGTGCCAACTGGGGAGACTAGATTAGGGTGCTCTGAGGCAGCCTGTTTTTGGCGGGAAAAAGCTGAGGCAAAACTGTAAAGTAGAAGTGATTTAGCCTGCCTGCTGAGAGGCCCAGCAGAGGGGGGTAGGCTCTAACTCGCTACAGTTGCAAGTAGTGCTGAAGGACAGCAGCAATCTATAGGGAAAGCTGGTTCTGAGGCAAAAGAAAAAAAAAGTGGTCGTTTTATTTTGAGGCTTGACTTTTTAAAGCAGCCTGTTCTGAGGGGGGATTATGCCCTTGACTCGAAGCCAAATGGCAGAAATGGGTGAAGTGAAAGACCCCCAGGTAGACCAAGGTTCTGAGGATGCATTTGGCTCAGTGCAGGGTGACAGCACGGGAGAACAGAACCCAGAACTCAGGAAAATGCTCATAGCCCAACAGCATGAACTGAGGATGAGGCAATTTGAAATAGAGGCCAGAGAAACAGCTGAAATCTGTCAGGCAGAGGCAGATGCCAAGAAAAGGGGAATGGCCATGAGGATAAAAGAGATGGAACTGAAACACCAAATTAGAATGGTACAATTGGAATTGGATTTCCTAAATAAGTTTATTAACAATTTATCAGTTGAAGAAATGTCAAAGAAGGAAAAGTATGAGGCTCAGGTCAGACAAAGTGAGCAAAATCTTGAAAAATATACTCAGCAAAAAGACATTAAATTAAAAGAAATCAGAGATAAGACTGAAGAAAAAGTAAAAGAGATAAAAGCTAGGGCTGAGGAAGAAATTTTACAGATCAGGGCTGAGTTTGAGGCTAAGCGAAAGGAGCAGGATTTGAGAATAAAAGGGAAAAGCCAGCAAGGGGGAGGGGCCCATGGTGCAGGGAAGCCCTCAGAAATGAAACCAAGACCTCAGATTTTGGAGGGAAAACCAAAACAAGATGAGAGAGATTCAAAATACACCAGAAAATGTTATTTCTGTCAGGGAAAGGGCCATCTAATCTCAGAGTGTGAGAAATTAAAGCAGCTAAAAGGAATTGTGCCTCAGGATTCAAGTGGAACCAAGCCAAAAGCTGTGTTCTGTGTCCAGAAAGAGCAAGGCTCATTGTCACTGAGGGAGCCTGTTGCCATGGCTACTCAATCTGGAACAGCTACATCTGCTGATCAGGCTGAGGAAAATGGTCCTCTTGTAGAGGTCAGGCGCTGCCTGCTGGTGAGAACAGATTCTCAGTTGTTTGAGACAGCAGGGGTGGACGTAGGAATACTTGACCGTCAGTATCGGGGGCTGCGGGACACTTGTTCTCAGGTGACCCTGTGCCATCCAGATATTATTCCTATGGAATATATAATCCCAAATGAGAGCATGAAGGTGGCAGGGATTGAGGGGCAGGTAATCTCACTGCCAGTCGCGGAGGTACCTGTCAACTTTCAAGGCTGGAGGGGAGTTTGGCGTCTAGCGATTTCATCGACTCTGCCAGCAGCCGTGCTCGTGGGAAATGACCTGGCTGAACATGTGAAACGGGTGCTAGTGATTACACGTTCACAAGCCACCACGGGGACAGTTCAGGGGGGTAATGATGAGCCAGAGACGGAAGCAGAGGGGAGTTCAGAAGCTGTGGTGGAAACCTTAACCACAGACAGCAGATTTGGACAAGAGCAAAAGGCAGACGCCACTCTCCAAAGGTGTTTTGAACAGGTGACTGACGCCCAGCTAACACCTGAAACCCCAGTGAGATTTCTAGAGAAAAAGGGGATTTTATATAGAGAGACCCTGAGGAATATCTCAAAAGGGGGAGATGGGATCAGAAGTCAGCTGGTGGTACCTGAAAAGTATCGCCCCATGATCTTACAAAGGGGGCACTCTGACATGTTTGCTGCACACTTAGGGGTGAACAAAACACAGCAGAGAATCACACAGAATTTTTACTGGCCTGACATAGGGAAGCAGATCAGGGAGTTCTGTAAACAATGTGATGTGTGTCAAAGGCAGGGGAATAGCCGCGACAGGACCAAAGCAAAGTTGTGCCCTTTGCCTGTGATTGACACTCCGTTCAAATGCATAGGGGTGGATATTGTGGGACCTTTGCCCAAGGCCACAAAGAGGGGGAACAGGTTCATTCTCACCATTGTGGACCATGCCACGAGGTACCCTGAAGCCATACCCGTGACTAACATTGAAACTAACACAGTGGCAGATGCCTTGGTGGGGTATATGTCCAGGATGGGATTTGCCTCAGAAATAATCACAGATTTGGGCGCATCGTTCACATCAAAGCTCATGAAACGCTTATGGCAAATCTGTGGAATTAAGCACAAGGAAACTACTGCCTATCATCCTGAAAGTAATGGGTTAACTGAGAAGTTCAATGGGACTCTAATGCGCATGATTAGGGCTTACTTGGCAGAGAATCCAAACAATTGGGACCAGAAGCTGCAATCCCTTTTGTTTGCTTATCGATCAGTGCCACCAGCCAGTACCGGGTTCAGTCCATTTGAACTTTTATTTGGGAGAAGGGTGAAAGGGCCCCTTGATTTAATCAAGCAAGATTGGGAGCAGATCACCCAGGATGACCCACAAGACGTTGTGACATATATAGACTCTTTAAGGATTGACCTAAAGAGAAACCTAGAGCTAGCAGCAGAGACCCTGCAAGCTCAAAAGGTCAGAAAGAAAGCTTGGGATGACCAGGAAGGCAGGGAGAGGCGCTTTAATCCAGGGGAGGAAGTGCTTTGGCCTAGGCCTTGTAAAGAGAACAAACTGCAGCTGGGTATCCCAGAAACAAAATATTTGGGTCACATGGTAGGGGGAGGAGTGATAAAACCCCTAGAGGCCAAAATAGAAGCAGTTCGTGATTGGCCTAGACCCAACACCAAGAAAAAAGTCAAATCATTTCTTGGGTTGGTGGGCTACTACAGAAAGTTCATCCCGAGGTTTAGCGAGATTGCGGCTCCGCTGACCGATCTGACGAGGAAGAAGGCTGATGACCGCATCCCGTGGACCAGCGACTGTGAGGCGGCGTTCCAGAGGTTGAAGGAGGCGTTAATCAATTATCCAGTGCTGCGTGCTCCAGACTTCGACCGGGAGTTCATCATCTACACCGATGCGTCTAACAGCGGGGTAGGAGCAGTTCTGTGCCAGGAGGATGAGAATGGTGACCAGCATCCAGTGTCCTACCTGAGTAGGAAACTTCAAAAAGGTGAGAGACATTTGGCAACTGTGGAGAAGGAGTGTTTGGCCATAGTCTACGCGATCCAGAAGGCCAAGCCTTACATCTGGGGAAGACATTTTATTCTGTGCACTGACCATTCACCGCTGCAATGGTTAAAGACAATGAAAACCCACAATAGCAAACTTATGAGGTGGGCTTTAAACCTACAGGACTATGACTTTGAAGTGAAGGTGGTCAGAGGGTCAGTGAACTGTGTTGCTGACGCCTTGTCAAGAAGACCTGAAGAATGAAGACAGCGAAAGAAACATGGACTATGTATATATATTGATGACAAAAAGTTAAATGTACCTGTTTTTTGAACTTGGTTTGTATGAATAAAGGTAAATTGATGTAATGTATATGGTAAATGTTTAAATGCCTAATTGCTATGGTTAACTTAGAATGTAAGTATAAGTAAGTATGATATGGTATGTATAACTGTTTTGTGTATTTTATCCAGGTTGTTTTTTGGGAAAAAGCACCTTAGCTTTCCCCCTACAAAACAACTTATAAATAGGGGAGGTGTTACATACAGCACTGATGTTACCTGTCTGTCATGGGTTTGGAGGGAAAGTTCCATCCTATGGGGAGTGGAAGGCGGGACATCAGGAGGAGGGGCTGTACTGTATATATATGTGATGCGTGTGTGGAGAAGAGAGACGCTGGGATGTGAAGAAGCAGCAGCTGGGAAGAAGAAGCTGGTGTGGGAGTCTGTGTGTCAGACAGGGTACTACTGTGTGTCAGAGTACCAACCTGATAGGTTCAGGTGTCTGTTGGTTAGCCAGAACTGATAGGTTCAGGGTCTGTGCTTCAAGTTAAGGGTTCTGTGTGAACCAAACTGTGTGTATGTATGAGTGAAACTAAGCCACGTTACTATATCTTATTCACCTGATCATTTTATTTTCCCTGTGTGTTGTTTTAAATAAACCTTATTCTTTTATTTGTTAAAAATCCATCCCTGGTCTGTGTGACTTCTTACAGGGAATGGTTGGTGGCAGCTTAGTTAACGTGTGGCATATCCCAGTAGGTCTGGGTTTGTCACAGGTTCCAGTTGCGATAGAACCCTGCATGTGGGGGGGGGGGAGTAGCACATGAACTCAGGAGCAAAGTCACGCGTGTGTGTGAGAGAGGGGCAGAGCCCCACCCAGCAGAGCTGAAAGTTAGATGATATGTTGATGGTAATGCCATGGAACTCCTTTCAGATACACTGTGGTAGCCTGGAACTGGACATATGTATTCATAGTTAGTAAAGCAGCCTCTTCTTTCCATTTATGTTATGTGCTGTCAAGTCAGAACCTAAGCAACTCCAATAAGGCTTTCAAGCCAAGTGAAATATTTAAGAAGTGGCTTTACCAGTTCACATCCAGTGAATTTCCATGGCTGAGTGGAGATTCCAACCCAGCCTGCCTGAGTCCTAGTCCATAATTCTATCCACAACACCACACTGCCATCCCTTTCTTTCCATAAAAGACTATATTTCCCAGTCCTACACAGAAATCTCATGAAATGATGAAAAAGAAAGCAAGAAAAGTCAGTCATTTCTTCCATGAAACTCCATAGAAATTTCTAGTCATCACGTTTCAACCCCTTTTGCTCTCCTACAATATTGCAGGATAGAAACTCGACTTTAAGAAGCAAATCTAGGTACTGTGACCCCACAGTGCCTACGTAGGCCACCCAGACCTGTACAAGGCAGAAAAGCCAAATGCAGGAAATATGCATGGTTTACGTATCTAAGAAACTGACAATTTAGTAGACCGATTCATAAAAGATGTCACTTCTGTGTTGTATGAGAAGGCAGCTGACAGTGCCATCAGCATCTTTCTATTAGCACAAAAAAGAACAAGGCAATTCTCAATCTTAGTGTTTGGGTTCTATATCTCTGACTGGAATCCCTGTGAAAACGTATGCCCATACTCACCATCAGTATCAGAACTGAAAACAACCGTCTCTTTTCTGCCTGAGCACATTCATTTGTTCTGCAACTAGCTTTTCTTGCTCTGGCTTCTGAAGCAAGTTTAGTTAGTATGGGCCTTAAACAACTTCCCAAGAGCACCACAGAAACGCTTAATATCAGAGTGGATTCGGATGTCCTAATAACAAAATAGCTGCAACCGAAATACAGCTATTCACGTTTTCCAAACAGACAGCAGTCAGGAGGAAAGGAAAACAGTGCATTGGCATTTTTATTTGTATGGTTTCATCTAGCTAGATATGTGAGTGCTACATTTAGCTTCATCTGACTACCCCACCCCTTGTTTCTAGACACTAATGAAAGTATTTATTTGAATAAATACTTAAAATTGAAAGCCTTGATAAATCCTGCTGTCTTCGCATTACTCCTGCACGGATTTTCACGGTGAAGCAGGAAAGATCGCCCCTTCCTACCTCCTATTTTTTGACAGAAGCAGTATTTTGCAGGGGCTGCAGTTAAAACGTTAAGGTAGAAAGGTTTGTTTAAAAGAGAAATCCCCCTCCCGCAGTACTCCAGCAACAGCAATTGATGTACAGTAAAGGCACCGAAGTGAAAATTGCTGTTGCTGGAGTACCGCAGAAAGATGATTTCTCGTGTATCCATATGGTCGTGCGTATAGTATGTGTCAGCCCATTTGAAGGCCCGCAGCAGTAGCACGTCTATAGCCCTGTGCGCTACAGCATAGGTCCTACTGCATCGGGATTACTTCTTGCAAGTAAGCAGGCCGAGGATCGGTCTTATATACTAGGCTACCTGGAAACCAGGCGACAGACAGTTGGGCCGGACTTACTTCCAGTAAGAACAAAGCAGGTCGTGGAACTGTATAGCGCCCGTCGTGCTCAGTGAAAACTCGCGATGGCCACCGGCTCCAGCAAGAAAGGGCTCTCGTAAGCCAACTGGAGGAGGGACCGTGCCGTCCAGGTGGCTGAGCCCCGTCCGCAGCCGGCCTTCCCGGCTCGCTCGCCTTCCCTCTCTTCCCCCCCCCCCCGCCGTCCCGCCCGGCTCCGGCGCCTACTCTCCGCGCATGCTAATCGCCGCCCCGGCCCAGCGTGGCCCTGGCTGGGGCACTCGGTGCCACTCAGGCCGGCAGGGGGGCTGGCCGCTCTCAGCGCGTCGCTCGCGGGCCTCTCAAAGCCTCTTTCAGCCGCGCCGCGGGCTGCTCTCCGGAGGAGTCTGGAGCCACATAAAGGCGCTTTATGAGGCAGGGGCAGCTTCAGCTGGGCCCTGTGAAGCCCGGGCTGGCCGAGGAGGAGCAACAGAGCCCCATTATCTCGGTGGCGGCCGCGCTGCGCACCTTGCAGCGGGCGGGGAGGGGGGGCGGCAACGGAGGCTGCTGGGAATGCCGCCTTCGACCCAGTTTATCCTTGCAGGACACGAACGGGTAAAAACTCTTCTAGGGCAGCACTTCGGGCGACGTGGCGGGAGGATTTTCTTCTTAAAAATTCCCCAAGAAACCAGCTCTGTGCAGAGATGCCAGATTTGGGAAAAGTTTGCTTTTGAGGCCATTTTTGCCCTATACTGTACACAGGGCGTGTCATCAAAACAGGTGATCGCACAACTACTTCCCATCCACAGGAAAATGATCGGGTGGAAACCAGGCACACTTTTCTTTTGCTTGGACTGAGGAAAGGAGGGGGATTCCGCCAAAGCCAGCCAGCCAGCCACTGGTGCCTATCATCTCTATTGAGCCCCCCTCCATGTGGCTTAGTGGGTTCTCCTATGTCAGGTATGGAGGTAAGACCCAGGCTCCTACTCCTACTGTTTTTGGGGATTCCAGCTCCCGCACCTCCATCTAGCCTGGCCTTGGTGAGAAAGATCATGGGAGTAAATAGTTTGTCAGCATCTGTTTTTGATGGCAACAAGCAAGGAAATTGCAAGAAAGTAGCCTCTCTCTTGGACAGAGTGCATTGCATTTGGAGATTATACAGCAGAGAATATACATACACCATCCTCTGGGTTCATGTGACTATCTTCACTAATACTGTTTTGAATAGAATTGCATCAGCGCAAAGATGCTAATCAGAAATGGAGGTTTTGTGTTTTTTGTTTTTTTTACAACACTTCAGCCAATATCCTAAATATGTTAAAGATCTGTAGTTTGGTGTTCATGTGGAAATGTGTGAACAAAACCATCAAACAGACAAAAGGAATTTAGATGTCTCATATCACCTCATATACCAGTTTTTTTCACCTGAGTCATCCATTCAGCATTGACTCATCAAGAGAGAAGAAAATCATTCTGCCTGCTACTACCTGAAATATAAGGTTTCCAGCCAATATCAGTTGAATCATTAGCAGCTTTCAGTCATAACACTTAATCCAGCATGATATATATTAAGTACCTTTGTGTAGGAGAACCAGTTCTGAGTAAATCCATTTGAACAAAAACGTCACTGGATTTTAACAAGGAGCCTGAATGCTTGACTCAAGATTGAGTCAACAGGATTGGTATTCCTGCAGAACAAAAAGCTTGGAACTGACTCCCATTGTTTTCAATAGAACTGATTTCCAATTACTGTATGCTAAAATTACAACAATAAATGTAAATCCAAGTTCTGGGTCTAAATAATCTTTGTTGAAAGAATGAAAGAAAGAAAAGTAAGTTACTGTACAAACAAAATGGCTGTGTGTTTTGCCATTGTGGCACAGTCACCTCGTTTTACTCACCCCGCCCCACCAGGAAGAAAAATCAAAAGAGGCTTTGGCAGATATGATATATGGGGACAGATGAGCTGGGCTGGTATTCAAAATATTACCCATTGTGTTGTTAATGGCCCTTAACTCAGGCTTGCTTTATGACTATAATAAGTCCTTTAATATTAATAAATCAGAGACTCCTTTCTGTGCTGGGTGTGCAGGTGTCCTCCCAAGCAACCTGTTCACACTGAGAGCTCCCGATGTTTCTTCTGCTCCCGGGGTTTTTATTTTAGCTGGCTAAGCAGCTGCTGTTTTATTTTCTATTTTTCATATACAAAACATTCACAGCCAAATAAAGGAAGGGCTTGTTTACATTTGGTTCTCCCAGCAAGAGCAACTGGTTAATTTCTGGAGTGGGGGGGGAGGGTGTTTGGAAAATGGGGTGGGGGAGTGACCAGGTTGGCTGCGGCTGCTGCGATATGACATTTCCTGTGGTGAAGCCTGCATTGGCTGCTAATAGGGATCTAATTGATGGGTGAAGTCCCATTTCCGCACTCTCTTCTTTATTGCTCCATCCAGTCTGTTGCAAAATATAAACCGTAATCTGATTGAGCAATTCCTCCAGGATTCAGTGCAAGCTCACAGCCCAGGAAAAAAAATCATTATTAAGAAAGTTAAAGCAGTAGACTCAGATCTGAGAAGCTTTGCATGCTTAGGGAGCTGGGGGCAGGGGGAGGCTTTTCTGCCATTTAACACTTTCTCTTTTCAGTTATTCTCTCTTTATGATTTTTGATATCCCAGACTATTAGTGCAGATCAGTAACAATGCTTGGCCCATCTTTTTCCTTTCAAAAACAATGTTCTTTTCTTGATTTTGGGATGAATTAGTTCACCTAAACCTTTTTTTACAAGCTGAAGTCCCCCAACTACTACAAAGACAACCCCTTTTCAGGCATACAATTACATTATTCCACCATGGCTTCTTGGCAGGATATGATATACCTCATCAGACAATAATTTGTTATGGTTTTTTTTTCCTGCTGAGGCACTCAGCCAGGCAGCTGTAGATCACTTTGAGCAATTCAGATTACTGAAAAATTACAAGTAATTTCATACTATTCAGACAGCCTTCAATCATTATCATCATCCCTCTATATGGATGCTTTTCTTTTAAAAATAGTCTTGTTTTTACATACATCAACCCATATAAATAAAACTAATGAACTAATAAATTAGATTATAGCCATTAGATTTACATATTTTCCACAGCCATCTTGAAAGCATTTAATTGGAAGTCAGTTCCACAAATGTCACTGGGATTCATATTACATCTAGCATGAAGTCTTTCCGTGGCAACCCCAGAGCCTTTTAAATAGAGACTTATGCAAAGTCAAGTATTTCTGGATGTGCAAGTGTCCAAACCCAATTTTGGACTTACATGGGGGCCAGCAGAGGTCCTTGTTGTTAGTCTGTTTATATGCTCTTTATGCATAAAAACCAGCCTGGGATAGTGGTTAAATTGTTGGACTAGTGGGATCCAGATTTAAGTTCATAACACTCACCTGGTGACCTTAGGCTGGTCCCTCTTTCTTAGCCTGACTTATCCTACAGGGTTGTTGTTGTGAGGATAAAGTGGACAAGAGGGGAGCCATGGAATATATGGAATCAGCAAATATATCCCATCTTCTCCTGGTTCTGTGTTGTCTTATAAAGCACATGAGTTTTATTGCTAGAAGACTTTTCTTGTCAGCTGATTCATGTCTGTTGCTTTGATCAGCAGCTTGCAGAATGGATTAAAGTAGGGAATGAGAATTGTATTCTTCTGTTTAGAATGCCACCAGATCAATGAAAGCTATACTTCTTTCTCAAGCCTATGTAAACTGCATTAGTATTTCTTTTTTTTTCACCATCATGTTACAGAAACATATGAAATGCCTTTCCACAATCTGGCATAAAAGCAGATTGCCAATTTTCAGCATTTTGAACTTGTTCCTTTCCCAGTTCTTAATGGATTGGTTTAAAATCTGGCACATCTATAGGTTTTATCGATTGTTATTTCATGTTACTGGCTCTATCGTTATATGCAATAGAATGCTGAGACTTATAATGCTGGAACTGCTCCTTTTTGCGAGCTGATTTAGCTAACAAACCTTTAATCTGACATACATTGGATAGAAATCAAATTTTCTAATCCAAGTCTTTATAAACAATTAGCATTTGGAATGTTTTGTATGTATACCAATGTCCTTCTTTGAATGTACATCAACATATTAATTGACTAAAATATTTGTTAATTAATTCTTTGACTTTCAATCAAAGGTTACAGGCTTCTGACAGAAAAAATGCAGTGCTTAAGAGTCATTTGTCTGAATATAAACATGTACATGTATGCATGCTCTCTCTCTCTCTCTCTCTCTCTCTCTCACACACACACACACACACACAGAGAGAGAGAGAGAGAGAGAGAGAGAGAGAGAGAGTCCATAAGCCCTGCAGCACTGATCAGATCTGGTTAAAATCCAATTGTAAAACAGCATCTCAGACCCAACCATTAATGACACTTACTCTTGAAATGATTAATGCCTTCAGGCCCATTGATGTCTCCATGCAGTTCAGATTTCAGGAATAAGCATTTGGCTCAAGGTACCCACCCACCCCCAGTTCATTATTATTATAGAGACAATAAACCAAGAACATGTCTGCAGAGACATTCCTCCCCTTCCACCACAACACCATCACTCTGTGGCTGGGTGCCACAACTGGAGAGGTGAACCGCAGGATCTTTTACAATGTCAGAACATGATGGAACCCAGGTCTGCTTGTACAAAGTACCTTTACTTTTCTAGATCTCTTCTGGAGAATTTTGGAGAGGTGAAGGCTACTACGTTTGATGGACCCTTGCCCTTCCTGGCTTATGAAAGCTGCCAAAATGGGGGCTGGTTGAGTGGGCAGGAGGAGTGGCGAATGCCTCCTTACTACAGGGTAGGATCCCAGCATGCCTAAAGGAGGCAGTACTAGGACTATTGCTGGAAAAAAAAGAATCACCTCTGGATTTCACAATACTGAATAATTACTGAGCAGCCTCTAACATTCCATTCTTGGGCAAGTTGTTGGAGCAGGTCATGATTTCTCAACTCCAGGGGTTCCTAGGTGAGAAGGGTTATCTAAATCCATTTCAATCTGGCTTCAGGCCAGATTCTGGGATGGAGACTCTTTGATCACCTTCCTACACCAGGAACTGGACAGGGGTAGTGTGCCTGTTAGTTCTGCTGGACCTTTCAGTGCCTTTTGATGCAATTGATCAAAATATCTGGGGTGGGACTTGAAGGCCCTGTTTTATGGTGGCGTTGGTGCGTCCTGGAGGGGAGAACTCAGAGGGTGGTGCTGGAGATCTCCTTTTTGACACTCCGACCACTGGCCTGTGGGGTCCCTCAGGCTTCTATTTGGTCTCCTATGTTTAACACCTACATGAAACCACTGGGAGAGGGTGCCCAGAGTATTGGGATTCAGTGTCACCAATATATGGATGATATTCAGCTCTGTATCTTCTTCCATGTAAATTTGAGGAAGCTCTTTTGGTTCATAAATCAGTGTCTGGTGTAAGTAATGGAGTGGATGAGGGTGAATAAACTGAAACTTAATCCAGACAAGATAGAGGTGCTCCTGGTCAGTCAAAAGGCAGATCAGACAATAGGGATGCATCCTGTGCAGGATCGGGTTGCACCTCTTCTGAAATTACAGATTTACAGTTTGGGGATGCTCCTAGATTCGTCTCTGAACCTGGAGGGCCAGATTTTGGTGGTAGCCAGAAGTGCATTCGCACAATTAAAACTAGTGTGTCAGGTGCATTCATTTCCAGAGAAGTCTGATCACAGTTACAAATGCCTTAGTTGTATCCTAGCTGGATTACTGTAATATGCTCTATGTAGGGCTGCCTCTGGAAAGTGTTTGGAAACTTCAGCAAGTCCAAAATGTAGCAGACATATTGCTTATATGAGCTGGTCACAGGGATCATATAATGCCCATTATAGCAGTTCCACTGGCTGCCGATCCATTTTCGGGCACAATTCAAGTGCTGGTTTTAACTTGTAAAGCCCTTAACGGCTTGGGCCCAAGTGTCTCTGGGACTGCATCTTTCTTTATGAGCCTGCTCAGATGTTAAGATCATTAGGAGAGTTCTTTCTCTTGGTCCCAGCACTTTTACAGGTGCATTTGGTGGGGACATGGAATAAGGCTTTCTCTGTTGCTGTGCCCAGACTTTGGAACTCCCTCCCACAGGACATCAGGCTGGCCTCATCTCTACTCTCCTTCTGCAAACATATAAAGACCTTTCTTTTCAGGCAAGCTTCCCCTTAGTAACTGACTGCTGAGTGGGAGTTTTAAATAGATCCTTATGCCTTACTGCTTTGAGTGTGTTTTTTGTGTTGCTTTTGTTTATCATTTTGAGTGTGTTATTTGTTTGATCCTTTTTAGTATTCGTATACTTACGGATTTTAGCTCTAAACATTCCGTTTTAATGATGAAAGCTGCCTTGGGTCCTTTTTAAGGAGAAAGGTGGGGAAATATTTTTAAAAAACAAAAAAACCCTCTGTGTCTTGACAACGTATTCCTTTGTACATGTGTATATATATAAAGGAGTAATAATATATAAAGTAACATATAAAGGAGTAATATATACATGAGTATATAGTACAACTTGCTCCTTTTAAAGGCACAGTGACCTTTAAATGCACAGTGACCACTGTTGTAAACAACAGTGCAATTCTGTTGTGTGTTTTTTCAAAAATAAGCTCCATTGTGTTTAATGGTGCTTTTTTTCTTTAGTCGTTTAGTCGTGACCCCATGGACCATAGCACGCCAGGCCCTCCTGTCTTCCACTGCCTCCCAGAGTTGGGCCAAATTAATGTTGGTAGCTTCAATGACACTGTCCAACCATCTCAGCCGATGTTGTCCCCTTCTCATGCCTTCACACTTTCCTAACATCAGCATCTTTTCCAGAGAATCTTCTCTTCTCATGAGATAGCCAGAGTATTGGAACCTCAGCTTCAGGATCTGTCCTTCCAGTGAGCACTTGGGGTTGATTTCCTTTAGAATGGATAGGTTTGTCCTCCCTGCAGTCTAGGTGACTCTCAAGAGTCTCCTCCAGCACCACAATTCAAAGGCATCAATTCATCAGCGGTCAGTTTTCTTTACGGTCCAGCTCTCACTTCCATACATTGTTACTGGAAAAACCATAGCTTTGACTGTGTGGACATTTGTTGGCAAGGTGATGTCCCTGCTTTTTAAGATGCTGTCTAGGTTTGTCATTGCTTTCCTCCCAAGAAGCAGGTGTCTTTTAATTTCGTAGCTGTTGTCACCATCTGCAGTGATCATGGATCCCAAGAAAGTAAAATCTGTCACTGCCTCCATATCTTCCCCTTCTATTTGCCAGGACGTGATGGGACCAGTGGCCATGATCTTAGTTTTTTTTATGTTGAGCTTCAGACCATTTTTGCACTCTCCTCTTTCACCCTCATTACAAGGTTCCTTAATTCCTCCTCACTTTCTGCCATCACAGTGGTATCATCTGCATATTGGAGGTTGTTGATATGTCTTCCGGCAATCTTAATTCCGGTTTGGGATTCATCCAGTCCAGCCTTTCGCATGATATATTCTTCATATAGGTTAAATAAGCGGGGGGACAATATACAGCCTTGTCATATTCCTTTCCCAATTTTTAATCAATCAGTTGTTCCATATCCAGTTCTAACTGTTGCTGTCTGTCCCACATATAGGTTTCTCAGGGGATAGATAAGGTGGTCAGGCACTCCCATTTCTTTAAGAACTTGCCATAGTTTGCTGTGGTCCACACAGTCAAAGGCTTTTGCTTGGTCAATAAAGCAGAAGTAGTTGTTTTTCTGGAACTCTCTGGCTTTCTCCATAATCCAGCGCATGTTAGCAAATTGGTCTTCAGTTCCTCTGCCCCTTCGAAATCCAGCTTGTACTTCTGGGATTTCTTGGTCCACATACTGCTGAAGCCTACCTTGTAGGATTTTGAGCATAACCTTCCTGGCGTGTGAAATGAGTGCAATTGTACAGTAGTTGGAGCATTCTTTGGCACTGCCGTTGTTTGAGATTGGGATGTAGACTGATCTTTTCTAATCCTCTGGCCACTGCGGAGTTTTCCAAACTTGCTGGCATATTACCTGTAGCACATTAACAGCATCATCTTTTAAGATTTTAAATAGTTCAACTGGTATGCCATCACCTCCACTGGCCTTGTTGTTAGCCATCCTTTCTAAGGCCCACTTGAATTCACTTTCCAGGATGTCTGGCTCAAGGTCAGCAACCGTACTATCTGGGTTGTCTGGAATATCCAAATCTTTCTGGTATAATTCCTCTGTGTATTCTTGCCACCTCTTCTTGATGTCTTCTGCTTCTGTTAGGTCCCTCCCATTTTTCTCCTTTATCGTGTCCATCTTTGCACAAAATGTTCCTTTAATAGCTCCAATTTTCTTGAACAGATCTCTGGTTTTTCCCTTTCTATTATTTCCTCTATTTCTTTGCATTGTTCATTTAAGAAGGCTCTCTTGTCTCTCCTTGCTATTCTTTGGAAGTCTGCATTCAGTTTTCTGTAACTTTCCCTGTCTCCCTTGCATTTTGTTTCCCTTCTCTTCTCTGCTATTTGTAAGGCCTCGTTGGACAGCCACTTTGCTTTCTTGCATTTCCTTTTCTTTGGGATGGTTTTTGTTGCTGCCTCCTGTACAATGTTACAATGTACAATGGTGCTTACATCCCAACAAAACTGGAGACTGACATATCTCATACACACAGATACATTTTTGATGTGGTGTAAAGAAGTATCCATGACTTTAATCCACTAGGTATTTTGGAGCGGGTGTTCTCTTGTAGTTTTTTCTTGTGCAGTGTTTTAAAAATGTAAAGCCAAGTTATAATGTTGACCCTAGTCTATGCCTTTCTCCGTAAGAGCCTCTCCAGATTTGGGGGTCTTCATTTAAAGCCTTTCTCTTCGCCCTTCCACCCTCATGGGCATGATTAGTGACTGCAGTCAAGAAGGCTTTTTCTGTGACTGCTCTCAAGCTCTGGAATGCCCTTCCAAAGACAATCTCTCTCTTTCTCATGCGTGTATGCATGCACACACACACACACATATATCTTTCTTACCACTAAACTGAGAGGCTGGGAAGGATAGTGGCTTTGATTGGAGGTATACTTTTCACATTTATTTGATTTTGACTCTGTGAACCTTTTGCTATGGTAGGGCTAACTGCATTTTAATATAATAGATTATTGTGGTTTTAAAATTTCATTTGTCTTTTAATCTTTTCGTAAACTGCCTTCAGCCTCTGTATTGGGAGAAAGGCAGAATATTAAACACAGAAACCAACCAACCTTGTTATGAATCTACCTGTCCCTGGAACCTGAAGTGTTTGATTCTAGTTTCCCTCCATGTCTCAGGTAAGTTATTGAATTCTTCTCATATTTTTATATTCCATAAATCTAAGATAACATCCCTCATTGTTTCTGCATTTGCATTCATGTGGTTCTGTGTCATTAGCAATTTTCAGCATCCGCCTGGCTTCTTCTGTTACAGTCCCTGAATGCCTGAGCAAAGCTTCTATCTTCATTCATCCCTTCTGTAACTCATCTGACAGTTTGGAGACGTCATGAAAAGGTAGCAGATTGTTGGTACTTTTAAAAACGTTGGTATTACTGTGTATACTTACGAGTTATGGGGGGAATTTTGTTTAATGATCAGGAATGGAAATAGGTGTTTGGTTTTGGTTATGTTTGTTTTTTAATCAGGTGCCCCCCCCAAAAAAAAAAACTTGGCTGGCCTTGCACCTTGACGTCACTCTCATTTGCTGCTCCACCTCAGGCAGCAAGATATCCTGGGCCAGCCCTAAATAATGACGATAATTAAGATACCAAGAGCAATAACTCAACATCAGACCTAGCCTGTCCCTAGGAAAGAAAGCCCAGTTCTCGCGGTTTCCTATTTAGCTAGGATGGTTTTCTCAAACCCTTCAACTCTTGCCCTTTTTTCGCCCTCGCCGGCCGAGGTGACAAGAGGATCAGCCCGGCTTCCCGCTCCGTAAATGCTTGGGAAGGTCCCTCTCCGCCCCTGCCATGTCGACAGGGAAGCGTCCTCCCTTTCACAAAGGCCTTTCTGCTTTCTTTGCGGCCCTATTGCAACCCTCAGAAGCATCCGTGAGCGAGGGGGAAAAGTAAGTGTGTGTGTCTGTGTGTGTGTGCGTGCAGGCATTCTGAAGCCTGACAAACCTCTCTTCACTTTTCCCCCTTGATAGGTTAAATGAGGTGGAACGCTATGACGGGGATTTGAACCGCTCTAAATGATTGATGAAGCCGGGGGCAAAGCAGAGCCTTTTCCGGATAAAGCTCCATACATCCCGGCATAATAGCTGTATAGTGGCAGGGCCGGGCGGCTTCAAAAGCCGTGGCCCAAACCCATTGAGGGAAAACAGCGAGGGAAGGTGCTCTGTTGTTACCTAATCAGTTTATGCACTGCGCCACCAGCCGCCTGAAGGCGCAGAGTGGTGGAAAGGAAGTGGAGCGGGGGGGGGGGGGAAGGCGGGAGAGCAGCCCCCTTAAAACACACCCACAGGCCGCCCGCCCGCCTTCCCCTCGGCCCCCCTCCCCCAAACCCCCTCACGGCCGGATCCTCCCCGCTTCGCTCCGGGCTGAGAGCGGCCCGGCAGCTGCCCCGCCTGGGAACGCCGCGTGAGGCTAGCGCGCTCGCTCCAGGGAGCCCCGAGAAAGAGATTGAGAGAGAAGAGGCGGGTAGCGGGAGAGGCAGAGTGGCGGGAGCAACCCGGAGCACAAGCGGCAGACCCACCACCCGCGCCCCGTCTCTTCTCCCTGCCTTTCCCCGGAGCGCCACAAACGAGCTGGCTGGGCCACCCGAACGGAATAAAACGCCTCTAGCCCATAAACATGGCAAACCACAACTACGTGCTGCTGTTGAATAATAATCACAAGATCCTTCCTTTCCTCCCGAGAGGTCACTAGGAAATCGACCGGGTTGGGTTTTCAGCCCGATCCCTCTGACCCTCCAGATTTCTTTGGGCCATAGTTACCAGTTTCATCATTTTCTAAGCTGTCCGGGCTGATGGGAATTTATTTTATTTAGTTATTCAATTTATACCCCACCCATTTAGACAACATCTACTCTGGGCAGCTTACAATAAAAATATCATGCACCAAAACAAAAAAGCAAAAACCGTGTGGCAAAAATTGCAAGATGCCTGCTATACAGAGCTGGACGTGCTGAGGCTGGGCCGCATCAGTGAGTGAAGGGTATTAAGGACCAGGCTGCACCTGACCCCAAACTTTCCTAGCTCTTCCCCAGATGAGAACAGGGCTGCATTTGCTTCAGATGGATACAGGCTGAAGATGCAATCATTGATGCAGGTTGATCAAGTGGACCCAGAGGTGTTAGGATTGCGCACTGACAACATCAGATTACAGTTGGAGGGCCAATCACCTGTGTATTTCCTGCCCCAGTAAAAAATACTCACTTGGCATGTAATAAGTTAGCACATCAATGAGAGGGTCACAAGAAAGCCTTCTGCCTGATATGCTAGATGATGAGTACTGTAGATGCAGTGAAAAATTTGGGGTGGAGGGAATGCCCCAAACATATTGACCCTACTGCTGTCTGGATTATCATAGCTCTCAATCTATCTCAGTTTTTCTGCACAACAAGTTGCTAAGTCCTGGACAACAATGTGGTCTGAAATGCAATCTGTTAACTCAGAAGTAAGGCTAGTGGATTACATATAGAATACTAAGAAACCACCATTAGGATTGCAGACATTGTCTGTGCAGCAGAAATGTGTGTGCACTATATTAGTTACCTGGGGACAAACCTTTGCTTTTGTTAACTGATGTGCAATAGTAAAAAAAAGCAACAACTGAAATCTCATAACTGTTCTTTATTGATGATTATGATGGCTTCATGGAGTTGTTATGAGTGAACTTTTCATGTGTAATGGCCAACATTATGAACACTAACATGTTCTGAGATCAGAATCAGAATTTCCATTTGCATTACATCTTCAGTGTAAATGTAGATTAGGGGAACGAGGATCAAATACTCAAAAACATATTATTTTGTACTGGAGCAGAAAAATCAGCATTTGCAAAGGAAATAAATAAGCCAGCTCTAAAGCCTAGGTCAAATGATACCTACATGGCACCATCTTCAGTACCATTGCTCATTAGTTCAGTTTGTAGTTGTTTATTTTCAAACTGGATTTCCAGCTCAGATTACAACTCTGATGCTCACTTTATATTATTGTGCATCATGCATTATAAGATCGACATCATATGAGGTCTATGACACTGGTTCTTAACCTTGGGTTACTCAGGAGTTTTGGACTGCAGCTCCCAGAAGCCTTCCCCACCAGCTGTCCTGACTGGGGTTTCTGGGAGTTGCAGTTCAAAAGCATCCAAGTAACAAAGGTTAAGAACCACTGGTCTATGATATGTCTCAACTTTTCCTGAAACTTAAAGAAAAGCAATAACAGTGCTGATCATGCAGGTGAGTATTATCAGCTTCAAAAGGGAAGAAGAGCTAAAAGTTGAATAGCTAAATGTATCTGACACCCACACAAGCTGGACAGTTGCCTGCCCCTCAATTTAGTACTGAAATAGCACTTTTTCTTCAAAATGAACTAGGACTGCAATGTGTAGCCTACTAAACTAAATTGTAAACCGCCCAGAGAGTGTTTCAAGCACAATGGGGTGGTATATAAGCAGCACTTTGACTGAAAGTTGTACATTAGTGATGTGGCAAGTGTGGCCCTCCAGATGTTGTTAGATTCTAGCTGTCATGATTCCTACCTGTATCCTGTGTTCGTTAGATGTGATGGGATTTGCAGTCCAACAACTGGCCCCAACCCTCACCCTGTGCCACCCAGTTGGAGATATTTGAGAATATGAATTTGTTTCTAGAAAGAATATATGTTCTTTTGCTATGGTAATACCCAAGGTACCACTAAAACATGCCACAGAGTTGACAGGTTAGAATTCTAGATGGCATAGGAGTATGACTTGCGATTTGGCTTCACTTGCCATATGACCAACCGTTTGGCTTGTTCTCTTAAAGCAGCTGCTGGCTGCTTCCCTTGGTACATTTTTTTTAACTTACATTTTGAAAATGTCTTTAAGGAAGTCACCAGAAAATTATGGCGATTAATCAATAGATTTAAATGATGCCTGTGATGAGGCTTGCAAGCTTTAATGAGTTTAGCCAGTAGCTTATGCAACTAAAGCTATTTTGCAAAGCTTACTCAGAAATCAGTTCTATTGCCTTAAATAAGACTCCCAAGCAAGTGCATGCAGAAATGCAGCCTTTCTTTCTAACTGTTGTTTTGCACAGATTTTAAAAAAACAAACCCTTCTACTGAAGAAATTCAGGGATTTTGTGTGATCCCATGAGAATGGCAATGTACTGTGAATTAGGACCAGTGGTACAGGTAAAGTTTGATTCATATTTACCTGTCATGTATTTCTTGAATTCCCCAAGAAGTATAATGTCCACCACCAGCACAAAATGAGGTCACCACACAGAAAACCAGTTTATGTCACTTCTGCTGCTTGGCCTCATGGTTTACTAAAAAGTGATGTGGAAATTTTTTTGGGGGGGGAGGTGTCCCACTATGTTTCATTGGCTGGGATCAGAGTTGCTGGCTGGGAGGGCTGGGAGTTGTAGTCCAAAATAACATTTCCATGCTCTGGCTGGGACAAATTAGCACCCCCATAGCAAAATGTAATATATTTCTTGGAACTATTTGTATCCAACCCATTTTTTGTTTGTTTGTTTGTTTGCACTACCTTTTTCTGCCATGCACAGCGAGCGGCTAAAACTCAGGACATTGCTTCCAGCTTTTTAGATGAGTATTTCATAAAATGCCTCCTTTGTAGGCCTGCTTCTCTCTGCAACAAAATGTGACTCTAAGGGATTAACATGCTTGGTCTGCAGGGATGTGGGCTGACAGTGACTAGCTCCTTTGATGTATTAAGCTGCTAATTACCTCACATTTCAATAGCTCACTACCACCTCATTTCTGTCTGGCCCCTTACATGGTTACTCACTTATGCCACAGAAAATGCACAGTGCCCGGGGAGAGAGAGAGATCTCTAGCATGGAGCAGAGCATGGTGTCTATTTGAATACGAATTTGACACTTGATGTGCAAGGTCTCCTGTTCTGAACTGTTGGCAATAGTTTGTTCATTTTTTAAAAAATCACTGAAGATACAATGAATATCTAATAAGTTATATTGAGAAACCAGTGTGTGTTGCAAGCTAATATGAAGTACAATTTAATAGTGCAGCTCAACAAATGTGATGATTTAAGTACATACTTTAATTGGGCATCAAAATGTAACCAAGAGAATATTACATTGAGCTGGACATCTTTAAGACCTTTGCAATGAGAGAAATTCTAATTAAGATAATGATTATTCATAGATAGCTAGATATAGACACCGAATATCATCCACGTACATAGCATTTTACAACATAAAATAGCAATGCAGACAAAATGCTGCTCCCTGACCCCAAGGAACTTATGGTGTAAATTTCTACATGGGGAAAATATAGGGAAGGGGCACAAGAGAAGGGAGGGTGAGACAGAGCTCCAGAGAAACTCCAAACTGAACCACCAGGTATAACAGCAATGTGGGGGAAAAAACCCTACAAGAATTTCTGTTTGTTTGGATGCTCCACACTTCACAGTGTAAAGGAGGCAGCATGTGCTTTGGGAAACCTGCTAGGAAGGCTGTAAGCATAAGGGCAATGGAAAGGTCTGTCCTGCTCAACAACATCCTGCTATAATGTCTTGGTTGCAGGAAGAGAATATAGATGCTGCAAGGGTTGTCCAGTTTTGCCAGACACCCCCTCCCTCCTTTTGGAATTGGGACAATTAAGCCAGTGTTCGGGAGCTATTTCATTAATCATGGTTTCACTGCACACATACAACCCGTAGGAAGTTTGCTAATTTCAGACCACCATACCACAGTGCTTTCATCATTAGTCCAGAGTCAATACCAGATGCCTTTCCATTTTTTAGCTGTCCAAGGGTTTGCATAAAGTCGTTCATGGTAAATGGATCACAGCTTAATGGCCAGATCAGTCAAAGCTGGAAACATCTTGCTTCGAAGGACTGACTCATCACTGGCACAAAGTGCATCCGGCTAGTTCTGACTCCGTTCCTTCCTCTGACCATTTTCCCCTCATGTTCCTGCTCTGTAACTTAAGAACAGGCCTGCCAGGAGCAAGAAAAACACCAGATATGATCTACAACAGGCTTCAAATATTAACAGAGCCTCAGCATCTTAACTTCTTCACTCATTTTATTTTCAGTCTTTTTCAATGCAAAAGAAAAAAGAAAAGAAGAAGAAAAACCCATTCTTAGCTATATTTTAGGAAGGATGAAACTGCACATTTGCCCCAGGACTGGTCAAAATCTGGCCCTTCGGGTATGGAGTAGCTACTGCTCTCATCGCATTTACACTGGCTAAACTGTCTGGGGTTGATGATGAGAACTGAAGTCTAACCCCTTTTGAAGGGCTACACATTCCTCAGATGTCTTCAGTATTAAGAAATATATATATATATATATTCTTATATATTGCCATCCACAATTCAACTAGTTTCAGTCAATCAGTTGGGTCCTAATTTAAATGTTAGTGGTTAGTTTTATGAGCTTTCATGTTCATCTTGGCTGAACATCTGTGGATGGCTTGTATGTTAGAACCAGTTTTGATTTCCTTCTAGGAAAATGGCAGGGTGAGCATTTAAGTGAGCAAAATACATTATTCTGGAAGAGGCCTTCAGAGCTTGTGTCCTATCCATCAATCTGATCACTCTCCAGCTGTTACATACAGTGCACCCCCAAATTTTCAACAAAATTTCTCTTTCACTGGAACTCCAGGAAGACAACAAAAGGAGGAAGCTTTTCAAACCCTTTTTGGCTTGCGTGGTGGACAATCCTTGGCTTGGTGGGACACAAGTTGAACCTATTCTAGACTCTCACCTTGACACTCCTTTGACTTTCCTATGCACAGATGTATGTCTGAATGCTTACCACAGTGCAGGACAATGCTGGACCCAGGAGAGAAATTCCTCTGCCATCATGAGGAATCATGAATGGAAATGATCCTAAGAAGCATAGAACCATAATCTAATTTACTGCTGCATATGAGCAAGAGAGCATGTGATTCTCCAGATGTTGTTAGATCACACCTCCCCATCATCTGTCATAACTGGCTATGCTGGCTAAGGCTATTGAGAGTCATAGTGCAAACAGATCTGCACATTCCCTATCCTCAGGTTAGGGTGTGATACTAGCAGTGGGAAATTTCAGGTTCAAGTTCTCATTCATCCTCAAAGCTTATTTGGGACAGTGATTATCTCTTGGATGAGGAAACTAGAAAGCTGCCTTGTGCTGGATCAGATTAGTCATCCATATAGCTAAGTATCATTTACACTGCCTGGCAATAGTTACCCAGGGTTTCAGATAAAAGTCTTTTCCAGTTCTATCTCCAGACACCAGGCACTGAGTCTTGGGATTTGTCCTTGAAAGCAAAAGTGCTTTAGTGCCACTCCTCCTCAAGCTATCTTAGAGGGTTCTTGTTGTGGTGGCAGGACACATGCTGTCTTAAGTTTCTAGGAAAAAAGATGCTATATAAAATAAAGCCATAAACAAATAGTTCCATTCAATTATGGTAGATTGCATTCAAAAACTAACTATCTTTTCAGTAATCACCATTTTATAACATAATTGTTGGTTCACTATCTCTTGATCATCCTTTGCAAGACACTTGTTTCAGACTTCCACGTCTCTCTACATCTTTTCTGTTCTTTGATTTTTTAAATCTTTTCTTCTCTCTTTCAAGCTTGATCTCTTTCATTCTGTTTTGTCTTCTGTCACATTGCCTGTCCATGGAAAAGCGGACTGCCTAGGACCTTGCAAGCTGTGTAATCAATTAACCTGAATAGCTGGATGCTAGCTTGAGTGCACAGATACTTTCTTTGTCATATACTGAGTGCACAGATATTTTCTCTGTTATAAAACTATAAATCCATGGAATCTTGAAAACTATTGTATTTGGAGTATGATCCAAACTTGGAAAAATGTGGATTAATATTCTACAGATCAACAACATAATTTTACATAATCTGGTCACAATCCAGTACAATGGTAAATGAAGCAAATTTACAGCTCCAACTATACGCATGCAGTAAGTTAAATTCACATGTGTTCAGTAGGGATTACTCTCAAAATTTGTCCATAGGACTGAATCCTGCACACATTGAAATTAGGGGGCATCTGAGAGTTTAATTCTGACAGATTGCAGTCACTGATTTGGAAATAAATTCTGTTGATTTCTGTGAAAACTATCCACATCAATATAAATAGTACAAATATCATAGGGTTGGGTGTTTAGGAGAGACTAATGATATACCAAGAGGGTATTTTGCCGATTCTAAAGAAGAAGTTGAGGAACATAATCAAGATACTACATCTCCTCTTTTTTTTTTTTTTTTGCTATACACACTCATTTTAATGTGAGTGTTCAAGCCTGCGACCACCTCTTCCATTGATACCAGTGAGACTTCCGTGCAATCTTTAAGAAGTTTTAAGTGGGACATGTACTCTATAAAGTAGGCTTAAGGGCACTTACCTCCACAGCCTTAAGGGTGCTCACCTCTTCACTGGATCAGCCTAGTACTTTTGCTGCATCCAAATTGTTACCTATCTTAAGGGACTCCAAATATACTCTGCATTTTGAAGTCTTTATAAACTATTTGAGATGTTAAAAAAAAACACGCAACAGAACTGCATAGAGAAAAAGGAGCAACAAAGGAGAGTTGGTTAAGTGTGAGTTCAGCCTAACTCCTTGTCCTCATCTCTCCCTCCTGCCGCTTTCCTGTCAGCAGTCAGTTATAATAAAAGGAGAACAAAGTTCCAAAGCTGCCTGGGGTTCTATTCAAATACTCTGTTGCCAGACAAGCCAGCAGGCCTACAGCCAGAAGCCAGCAGGCAAAAAAATTCAACAGCCATGCTTGCTTCCCAGCGCTAGTTAACAGCTATCAATGAATCCATAACTCTTCGCCCTCTAGATATGGGGGTCATCTTTCAATACTACCCCACTGTCATATACAACATTTGTCTTGTCCCACATTCAGCTAATTGTGTCAACTGACGGGGTGATCCCATAATACACATCTACAAAAGCACAATGCAAGCAATAATCTCCTGCTCAGTTGCTTTATTTATTTAAGTGCTATTACAAAGTTTCCTGCAGTAAGGAGACCCAGGGAGGCTCAACCTACCCAAACCCTACAACAGCTGTCTACATGAAAGAAGCAACATGAGCGGCTCATGTTTAACCAAGATAAACCTTGTGAGCCGAACAACAGAAGAGGCAGTTACTTGGCTTCCATTATAAACTAAAACACTGCAGAGAATCAAGCAAAAATAAAGTTGTATTTCCTATGCTATTCTTATTTTAAAGTTAGCTTTCTAAAAACATGGAGCACTGTTTGGAAAGAGAAGTTGTATAGAATTAAGAACCTAACCATTAGAATAGCTTTGGATCTGGACATTTACAATAGTATCTTACACCTTTAACTTTTTCAAGAGAATAAAAACAGTGTTTCTTCTGGAGGCCAAAAATACAGTGGAATTATGTCAATGGGAAAGCATTGTTGTGAGTTTCAGCTGCTGCTAGACTCATTGTGTAAATACCTGTAACCTAATATAATTAGAATTATTTTTTTATGAGATGGATCTGCACAATTTGTGGCTGGCTAAGACAAACCTAGGCAACCAATCATGTCCTACTGCTTACCAGCCACTCTTGTATTTGCAGTCTTAGGTAGTGAAACTAGGAAGTTCTATGAGCCCCTTCCTCTCACAAGCTATATATATGACTTTATAGGTTGTGCAGGTTGACCTATATGATGCCACAACATGTCTAGGTTAAAATCATCAGACTACTGTGAGTTACGAAGGTAATAATTATAGTTTATTGTAATTTTATTTCAGAAAACCAGTTTTGAATAGTCTCCTCTATTCTGGTGGTGCATTTACAATATCATTGACCAGAATATTTTTTTATCTTTGTATTTTGTTTTTATGATTTTTGCTTTATTTTCAGTACACCACCCAGAATAGCAATTCGCTAGATGACTGGTATAAAAAACTGCATCAACAAAATAAAATAAATCTTATTTGTTATGCAGGCATCGCAGTGGAGCATAACTTCTCCAAGAGCAGTGCTTTGTGCCATTCTTCAGAAATCTCCAACTCATAGTACCACAAGCCAGAGATTACCCAACTGAAACTGATGGGGCTTATACTTGCATTACTCTCTCAAGCAACTGCCATATTTTGGCCCTCACACGTGTAACAGCTCTGTAACAGGATTTTGACTACTGAATTATATGTTGGGAAAAAAAACACATTTTAAAAAATCACCACATATTAATGGCAATTTGAATAACTGGTATGCTGCTACTTCCTTAGAAACTCAGTCCCCCTTTTCTTTGATGCTAGGAATAAAACATACAGCTAACTGGAAAAATTCAAATAAATAATTATTTTAAAAAATATGAATAGGGTAATGCATTATTAACAGTGTTGTTATGTTCATGTTTTTATCAATGTAAGACATAATTAAAATTGATGATAGGGCAAGATATGGGAACCATGTAGACCATTAAGACCATTTTGTGGCCCCAGAGTAATCCTAGTTTCCAAACTTTACCCTTTTTTAAAAAAAAATCTCTCTTATGTGAGAATCATGTTTTTACATTAAGTGATTCTCATTTATTGCAAAGTATCTCTTCTATCTTGTTTTACTAAAATATCAGTTTCTGAAGAAACATACTAGAAGAGTAGAAGAACAAAAAGCAAAATAGAAATGTCTTTCTGCTCATTTTCCTGTTTCATTTGTAGCAGTTGGTGTAACCTCCAGAAGATCCTAGAGTCAAAGAAATAACTCTCACCAGGCCTCAGCTTGCCTAATTCTGCTATAAGGCAATGTTAACAGTCTGGAAATGCACGAGTAAACATATGGGTTTTCAGAAAGGCACTCCAAACATGTATGTGACAGAATGTCCTGAATGTCAGGAGAAAATCCAAAGGGAGGCACTATCCTGGAAAGGCCACATTTCTACATGGTCACCAGATATCATTCTACAACATATAGCACAAGCAACCAATTTCTCTCCAATGGCCTCAGAAATCAGAAAGGTCCATAGAGGAACAGAATTCCTCCAACCATCAGTTAATGAATTACTGAGGTCACATAGAAACTACTTAAAAGTCACTCCTCCTGTACTATGGGTTACTTTGCTAACATATAAACGTTCCCATCACACAAGGTTGCTCTGGACAGAGGATTACTTCTTATATTTGTTACATTCATGCTGGAGATGCTAGGGCGAGAGGCGATATGACCAGAATGATGCCATGTCATAAAGCTTTTTCTATTAGTGAGGTAGCAAGGTAACAGTGATCAGTAGCATCACAAACAAGTATATGTTGTTTAGGAGGGAGAGAGATCAATATTCTATAGTAACACATTAATGGTGGGTTGATAATGCAGAAAACAGAGTCTTAAATCTATTTGCTACTCCCAAATAGAAAAGAACAATTGACTCAAATGTTGAATGGTGAGATGACACTTAGGCAAATCAAATTGAACCCCTGAGTTGGGGTAACCAACTGGGATCAAGCCATACTAAATTATGATATTTTTTAAAAAGAGAGAGAATATATTACCAAATGCATAATGAATGGCACTGGCTGCCCATAGGAGCACAATTGTGTCAGAAGTCATGTGAGGCTAATATATGGATCCTCCAGCTTAGAAATCTGACCACGCTCAAGCAAGATGATTGACCTTTGGTGTGAAGCCAACTTGGCTAACAAAATAGTATGGATGTACCCTTTAAAACAGGCCAGCAACGAGGAACCAAAAAAATGTACTTGACAAAGGGGAGTATATATTTAATTGCTCTTTGGAGATGGCTCCAGGTTTGTTGGGAGCTATTTTACAGAGTCCTCAGCATAATTAAAATGCAATTGTCTGTACATTCTGCATAATTACTGTTTACATCTGCAGAGTAAGAATGACAGAATCCTAAAATCATGGCATTTCAAGATAGAAGTGCTTTTAATCTCACCGAGGTCACAAAAATGGCAATGCCCTTTAAAGTCAACCCATAATGTCCAAGGATTACGTAATGTTTAAGCCAATTACAGGAGACAGAGCAAAATTTATCTACTTGGGGTCTCTTATGCTTTTCTCTGTTCTCTCTCAAAGGCTGAATATCAAACAATACACATTTATGGCTTCATTGAACATGACAATCCCCATGTCCCAATTTTCTTTTCTTTTAAATCAAAGCATACATGCATGAAGTAGATTTACCTATGGGAATAATCTCACTGAAGTCAGTGAGGAACACTTGTCTGAAACCATTTGTATGCACAAGGGGTTAGCAGCATCAGCAGACAGTTGAGCAGGAAACTGATTATTAGTAGAGTATTTGCAGGGGAGTGCTTTTGAAAACACTAGCTACTGCAGGCTAAAATTATTGAAGCATAAATTGCGACACTTGATATTACATGAGGGAAGCTAATGCAAAGAAATAGTTTCCAAAACATTTGCAAAGAAAATATTTTACCAAGGCCACAATAGCACCAACCTCAGAAAGATAACATTGGAATCAAGTAGGAATTTAACTGGGAACAAATTTACTTAATGACAGCAACTCAATATACTTCTAATGAATGATAGGAATCACTGGAATCACAAAGAAATAGTGGCATTTCAAATTTATTTATTTGTCTGTATCACACTTTTAAAAGATCTTGCCCATTTTTCAGATTTTAGGCTCTCCTTTTAACCTTATAAACCTTGTAGGACAAGGTAAACTCAGTCTTTGATCCTTTCCAGCTCACCTAAAAGGGAAAAAATTAAAAGGATGGAAGGTTCCTGATTGTACCCTAGAAGCACTCCTTGGGGCCTTTTTGTTCAAGCTGGAACTTCTCTTACTTTTACGTATTCTCCCTCTCATGGCTACAGATCAAAGCTGAAGTGACTTGGGTTGCAGAATCGGACAGTCCTTCTTTAACTGTCCCTTGGAGTGGACTGGGGAACACTACAAGGTAAATTCAGTCTGCAGACCAGGCTAAAAAAAGACAATTTGCCTAATGTGACATGGCTGAGGTTCCTGGCTATGGGGAATTAATTTGAGCTTCCTAAGAATAAACTCAGCATTTTGCTGCACATCATTGGCTCCCTACAATTCATAAAGGAGGTAGCAAAAATATTGAGCAAACATCCAGTGTTGTTTTGCATTACACCATGCAGTCAAACCCAGGAAGATAGGATGCTGCCTTACATTAGTCCATTTAGTTATGTCAAATATGTGACACTGTAAATGTATAGAGCACTACAGTAATTAAGGAGGTGTTGAAAAAGCAGCTCTGAAAATTGACATTGTATTTTTAAAACAAAGTTTGAAAAGCAGTTTACTAAAAGTTGCTGCAAAGCAATTAGCTAGCTTCAGCCAAGTCACAGTACACAATAACATTTCTGGCAGTTGAACATGTTTGCAAAGGAAAGCTGTAAAAAGAGAGAATTGAAAAAGTATTGAAATATGTTGAACACTGCCATGGGTCCTTTCGGGGAAGAAGGTGGGGTAAAATATTTTAAATATATATATATATTGATATGACAAGAAGTGATGTTTGCAGGTCCTGTGAATTATTCTGTTTTACTAGTCCCCTCTATCTAACACTCATTGAAATCCACCAGCTCTGAAACAATCAAAATAATAATGCTTTTCATGGTGGTAGCTTGCCAGATTCTGATTTACAGGAACTGTATTATCAGGAGTTAAAAACAGAAATTTCTATTATAAATTTTCTCTGATGAATCATGACCCTATTGTTACAGGTCCAACAAAATAATGTTGACAAACAAAAGAGGTGGAGGAGGAAATAAGGATATAAATGACAGCAAGAAAAGATAGCCAGGCCAAAAAGCACAGGATGACAGGAGAGCACTGTTTGAGGGGGGAAGGCTGCTGGGCAGTAGCAGGGAGGGAGGCACATTTAAGACTTTTTACTATACTGTATGTTGATGAGATTGTGTAATTGGTTATGCTGTATTCTATTAATCACCCCGTTTGTTAAGATACTTACATAGGTGTGAATAAATTGAGAGTTATCCTAACTTAGTTAATATACTTTTGTATTATTTTTTCCATTATTATTTGTAATACTTCAGCTGAACTCTTAAGTATCCTAGTAAGTTTGGTTACAGTACTTATATTTTCCGTTCAACTTATTAAGCTCTCATAATTATATCTCTAAAACATATTAAGCATTGTAGTTACAATTCTTGGATATCCAGCAGACAGAGGACAGTATGAAATACATGTTACGTACCTTCCGATATCTGCTTTTCAATAAAAGGAACGAAAAGTAGAGAATTTTCTGGACGTTCAGTTTATCTGTGTTGCATGGGGAAAAGAACTTTAAGGATATCCAAAAGAAGAGAGTAAATTGTACACAGTGCAAAATTTCCTCTAGTTCGTACTGGAATTAACCCTTTCTGGGATGAACGACGGCTGTGACAAACACAGGTTTTTAATTATTCTTTTTATTTATTTATTTATTTATTTATTTATTTATTTATTTATTTATTTATTTATTTATTTATTTATTTGATTTATATCCCACCCATCTGGTATATTCTACCACTCTGGTTGGCTACCAACAGACATATACTCATTAAAATACAAAACCATAACATAATAATAAAACAGTGCAAAATATAATAAACGATAGATAGCAAAGAAAAAGAGTTAAGTGCTGGCAGGTGGGAAGGCCTGAGTAAACATCCATGTTTTTAGTTGGGTTTTAAATGTACCCAGTGTAGGGGCCTCGCGAATCACCGGAGGGAGGTTGTTCTAAAGTCGAGGAGCCACCGCCGAGAAGGCCCGGTTTCATGTTTTTTCCTTCCGGGCCTCCCTCGGCGTCAGGCTCCTCAACCTCACCTCCTAGCTTGCATGGGTGATCCAGGTAGATCTTGGTGGGAGCAGGCGTTTATAGGTCTGTAAAGGTCTACAACAGTGGTCCCCAACCTTGGGCCTCCAGATGTTCTTGGACTACAACTCCCAGAAACCTTCACCACCAGCTCTGCTGGCCAGGATTTCTGGGAGTTGAAGTCCAAGAACATCCCTGAGGTCGGGGACCACTCATCTTCAGTCATTCCCTCCCAGAACCCCTTACTACTTGCTATGCGAGCTGCTGCTCCTTAAAGCTGAAATCCAAAACATGTAGAGATCCCCCTGCCCTGTTCTAGGTGAAATGCACCATATGTGTGGCTGGCCACAAAGAGATCTGCATCTTTTGTTGGTTGCATCCCTATACAAAAGTATTCCTTTCTAGCCACATGCACATCCTTTCAGTGAAAACAGAGGCAGAGCCTGGCCTCAATCCATACCACAGTCGGCCAATGTATGTGTCCTGTTAAAAAAATATGGCAAGGAATTTTGCTAGATCTTAATGCTTATCAAGCAAACATTACAGAGATCTCATCATAATCATCATTAAGAATGGTCAGAATCTTACTGCTTTATGCAATCAAACAACAGCCATTGCGCAAGAAGTAGGAGACAGTTTGAGTGCTCTCTGTGAAATGCCCACAATCCTCTTGCGGTACAATGAGGTGTGTGACCAGTTGCACAATCAGGTACGTGGCTGTTAACTGGCAAATAACTAAAAACATGCTGTCATGTACATGGTCTTTTGTGATAGATTTTGGACATATAATATATAAAGATATATAATAAAGATAATATATAAATATTATATAATAATATATAGCACTTACTGTATTTTTTTTAAAAAAATAAAAGTTGCCTCAGTTGACACATTTTGTGGGCATTTCATACATTACAGTGCGCCAGAAAACTGAGAGGAGGAGGTGTGGGCCACACACTGGATCAGGTTCTTATTGCTTATATCAGATTCAGTCCCACATCTTTGATAATAAAAAATAATAATATTTGGCAGTGACTACCATTTAAATCCATCTCATTTCTATTTTTAGTGCTGACTTTAATACAGGCACACCTGACAGCCACGGTGAGCTACACAACTAAAGGGGCATTCATCATGACATAAACTGGGCCATGAATTGATTCCCGGTAAAAATAAAGTGTGCATCTAAGAACCTTGTCTCCATTCATGTGTTATGCAGTCATGCAGAAAAGACCATGACAAGACTGGCAAGCCATATTTATTAAAGCATATTCAAAACATGGGAAGTATTCTGGTGCACACTTGATAGCTTTTCTACCAGTGCCTGTGTTCCTCCCATCACACTCCATCAGATTGGTAAAAATGGAAAGAATATGAACTATTGCCCGTTATTTTTGATTTGTGAAGAGTGACTACTTTGTCCTGTAAAGCAGAGAGAACCTCCATGCACAGAGGCACTGTACCTTTGGACAGCAGTAGACAAGCAGGAAGGAAGGAATGTTGCCGTCTGACTTTTCTTGCGTACTGCAGCTCTCTGTCCACTGTCGGAAACAGGGAGCAGCATCATTGGATTGATTCAGGGGTTGCCTTCTTTTTACAATTGACCTGAGGAGGTGGAGGCCGTGTACAAGGTAATGGAAAAAGGTAATGCTCATCAGCTACTGTAATTCACAGAATGTACAAAAGTTCCTTTTCCTGACTATAACTCCCAGAGTCACTCTAGCTAACATCTCTATGTATATTTGCGGAAAATGAGAAATGTTAACTGAGACAACCATCAAAGAGGAAGAGAGATAAGTCTGTTCCTTTCTATATGAGGCTCGTTTCAGAGAGTAAATGCTTTCAGAAAGTAAATCATATACATTAGCAGCTACAGAAAACTAGTCCTCCATTCATACAAGGCAACCTGCTATTTAAAAGCAGCTGCTTGAAGCGTGCAAAGATCACTGGCATCCCTCTAATATTTATCTAACAACGCAGCGGCCATCTCTCTCATATATACACAAACATTCGCCTTTACCCACAGCATAATTGCAGATAATTCAATGTTCAGATTCGATAATGGACGCTCAAATAAATATGAGAATTCCAAACAAATTTCTGCAAATGAAAAAAGATTTCCTCTGACATAATGGCTTGGTGCAAGGCTGTCTATAATGAGCTGTAATTTGCCTGGAAGAGCATTCTGAAGGGGTTGATATCCATCCACTGGAAGAGCAGCGAACTGCTGGGAGACGAGAAGCAATGAGCTAGCCTGCCTCGTCTCCAAGGAAATTACGCCACGAGCCAGCCAAATTTCTGACAACTTCCATAAATTATTTCAGATTTTCATATTTCAAATTTCATCTGCATTCATCATGTGCATTTGACTCGGGGAAAATGTCTAGGTGGAGGCTCTGCCAGTATTCAATGCAGCAGTCCCAGGAGCCTGCCCTGGGACGAGATAATTGAATTTAGTTTTGATTAGATTATTCTTCCTGCAGTCGACTGCCAATCTGAAGTATTGTGCCTTCTCTTCTACTTAACCTTCCTGCCCTGCGCCTGTTCCAGCTTGCATGCAGCTCTCTGTATTGTAGAATATATTTGAACAATCAAACTTAGGAGTTATTATTTTGCTTTCCATTGTCCATCCTTATAAAGGCACACATCTTTCACTGTGTTCCCTTTTCCCAGAAATCAGATTACTTCTTTCCCCCCTTTTCCTTATTTTTAAAAAAGTTTATAATATTGTTTACAATTTTCAGTGGAAAGTGCCCAGTAATTTGGAAGATGGGTGGGGAAATTTAAAATCATTACTAAGATCTCCCAGTGTGCAACATACCCTAAATAAGAGTAATCATATAAATATCTATAATCATAATTGAGCAATACTCAGGAGGATAACGACAGAGACATAATGAATATATCTATCTATTATAGGTAAACAATTATTGATAACCAAAGTTATTAATCAGCCCCTTTACTAAATGATCAGTTTAAAACACAGACACACATTGGGAATGGCTTGTCAGATGCAAAGCATTAGAGATTTCAAATATAAATTCACAGCCAAAATATATGTATCAAGAAGATTAACATTAATTCGAAGCCATTATAATGACAAAATATTATTGAAAACCATCTTCTCCTTAATTTCATTTAAATCACATTTGAATGTATGTCAAGACAATTAACAATACAGACAAATAAAATCATGTACACACTGCAATGCTTATGACAGTTGTTTTTATCTCTTCACAGAATTGTATTTCTGTATATTTCAGTAGTGGAACGTTTACAGCTACTCATGTTATAGTCCCAGTTCTTAGAAATGCATATATAAACTAAAGAAAAATAATGTTTTACTTTAAGTAACATTTATCACTTCCTCTGTTATTGGTTTATTTTTTCTTGGTTAAAAAAAAATAAGGCTATTTGCAGCCATTGTATCTCAGCCAAGGAGTTTAGGTTCTTTATTGTTCTCCATTTTGATGAAAAACAATTGAATTGGGGGCTGTAATATTGAGTTTTGTTCAGTAAATATCCTGAAATCATATTTTTGTTAGAAACTATCAATAAATCTAGTCTAAGAAAAGTAATAAGATACAAATATGAGCAGGACCTTTGAAAGGAAATATTACAAAGAGAGCAAACCCATAAAATATATTAGAGAATGAGATTTCCCCCTTGCCACCGAAGGAAATGGAGGAGGGAGGGACAGAATCTAAATTATATGCTTTTTGTAACACTGTAGTTGAAACTCCAAATGGACATGTGTTGCTTTAAGGAGGCACTGGCAATTAGGTTATGAGTAGCAATTTCTCTCTTTAACAGAATTTGCAGAAACTTGCATTTAGTACTATTTCATTGGGATTATAGTAACCAATGCTGGTGAAGATCACAGTAAATAAATCCATAGCTCCTTAAGTAATTTATAGTTCAAGTTGATCAGCTAACATGAAAGTTTTAATTTCATGATAAACTGTTTTGTGAGTCTGATTCTGACAAGTTTTATCAGCCATGCCTACACTGGCTTGAACAGTCTGTTAAATTCACTGGAAGCTTCACTGTTCAAACCAGGATTACAATATGAAGTTTCAACGAAGTCGTAAGATAGACAAAAAGATTACAGCATTTTTCATGTTGATTCATGATTGCAATACTTGAAAAAAGACATTTCAGAAACATTTTGATCCATTTGTTTCTCTAGAAGGGTAGTGAGGATTTAGTACTTCCTATGAACAGTGGGATATGGAGCTTACTTCTAAAAATTCAGTCTGATCCAAAACCTTCAGGAATCAATGAGCCAAGGTGCCTGTTGTCATATTTTATGCAAATAATTGTGTCATTGGTGTCTTTAAAATGTAATATGAAAAGAAAACTACTGGATCATGACAAAGAAAAATGCAAATAATTTGCTGGACATAACTGTGGTCAATGGAAAGATTCCAGGTATTCTTGGCACTCATAATATATATACTTAATAACAAGGAAATTAACTGCAGAGACCGAAATTGCAGCAAATAATATATTTGCAGCCTAATACAGGCTTAATTCAAGCATAATGCAGGCTTAATTCCAATTATTAGTGGGGGAGCCTAGAATACATTATTATTTAAAGGCACACAATGCTAAATAGTTTATGCAATGTGAACACATAATGTGGTTAAGTGTAGTTAATGAAAATGAGTATTCATAATCATGTTCCATGAAATGCAACAGAAATTGTACTTGTTAAATTAAATAGACTTCCGTGTATGTGTGTGTATGTGTTTTCTTATTGCATATAATATTAGATACTAGCAGACATTAAATCCTGGTTTTAATCCTTTGTAGCATCAGTGGACAAACTGAAGCAAATATTTCAATAACCCTGTCCAGGGCCTTGAACAGGGCCATCTTACCAAGGCATCAAAATGAGGTAATGGTCTAAAACCCACCTTAAACTCCCATGTAGATATATGAATGTCTGTAGCATTCATAGACCAGCACGGCATCTTCTCTTGATAGAAATCATTGCCATGCTAAGGTTGCTCAAATAAGCAGAAAAACTCAGTTTGAATAAGAAGGCAAGCTTACACTGGCAGCACACCTGTCTAAGGCTTTTATTTTGGTCTTAGTTTCTCATGTTGCACATCATGTTTGAACCAGACTTGAGGAAACAGATTTCCACAACAACATATGTGGGAAATTTCAACCATTATTCACAAGGGAACTTGACAAGTTACTTTTTACAAATCGATTAGTTATTTATAGTTCCAAGGTCCAAAAAAACAAAAAAGCAGTTGGCATTATAGTTACCACTCTAAAAGTAATTTTTATTTTCATTTTCCCAGAATAGTTAGTTTTAGTTAAAATCTTTAAAATCTGAATACCACCAAATAATCTGGATCCCATACTGGGCTGTTGTAGAAAACATAGAGTACTTGTCTTGCAGCCAGTTTGTTACTCTCTTGCAGCACTTACAAGAGATGGGAAGGCAGTGCTTGAACCATATGAAAACCGCAATCTACAATTTAGTAATTAATTATTCCAAGCTCTAAGAAAGAGTATCAGCAGAACTGTGCAGGAAGTGGTAGAGATAATACTAAGTATGAGAGAAAATTTAGCAGTGGAAACTGAAGAGCAACCAATATACAGGTATGGTGGTCCTTCAAGCCTTAATCCATTTAGTCATCAGTCTCTTCTTCCCTCTGGGCAGAGTGACCCCCCCAACACATTTTGCTTCCTAAAGTCAAGGACAAGATGGTACCCCCACTAAATAACCCGGCCTGGCAGATGAATCTCATTTCACTGTAGACAATGGGATAATGTCCTCCCTGTACTGGGCGGGGGTGTCAGTTGGCTAGTGTAGCACACATAACTCTGTCCTCAAGCTGAGGAATGGCTGGGGAGCACAGAAGGAAGGGCCACTGGGTTGCTGCCTTGATCATAGGCATCTGAGACATTCATCTTTTTCTGTCTAATGTCTCTTGGAGCTCTAACAGAATCCTTACTGGCTTAAGACAAATACTATCTTTCAAGGAAACAGTGCCAATGAACTTGCTTTTCCATGGGTTTCCAGTAGGAACATGTGTACATGTCTAAGGTGAGAGAAATAAAAATGTCTGATCATGAAAGAATATTGTTGGGCAGTTTATAAGCTCACTTATGAACTGAGTATACATCAAGAGTGAGACAAATACTATGATGCAATATGTACCTTGTGTAAAGTGAAGAGATGGGTTTACTGCTATTTTGCATCCTGCCATTGCTGGGCATGGTGGATGGTTTGCTCTAAGTTCCCTTTTCCCCTGGAGATGTGGTTCCATCTTAGCAGAGAATACAAGAATCAATGCATTTATTCCTTGAACCGCTTGCCCCAGGTCACATGCAAATAATGATTGTTGTTGGTCAAAATAGTTCGAGTATCAGGAGCAATGACTAATCCATAATACAGGTGTGCTGTACAATGAGCTCACTAGCATTAATCTGACTGTGCCATGGAATCAAAGAGGGCCTTCTATGTCTAAAGAAATGTCAATACGTTTGACACTTGATATGTCACTTTACAGGTTGCAATAACAGAAAAATAAGATCAACTCTGCATTAAAGTCAGAATCCAAATATGAATCCTGTTAACCTATTATTCCTTATCAACCCCACATGGAGGAAATACTACACAGATGATCACAAAATACTGAGACAACCAAACTGATCAAGGTTACTGTGTTCTCATTATGCAGCTGCCCATCTGGTCTAGCCCACTGAGACCCTCAGAATTCCTAATACATTAATAAGGCTTACACCTTCTAAAATTGCATTTTCTTTGATTAACTCCCATACAGCTGGTCTTAGCTGCATTTTTAGATGCCATTTTATAAGCCTATAACACAGCAAGATAATCCCAACCATCTTCTGAAGTGCATTCACAGCTGACACACCTATCTATAACTGCAAGGCTCATTTGAGAGCACTCCTGCTTAAGTCAATGGGACTTCTCCAAAGTAAATGACCACCAGTTTTGAATCTAAATGTTGCCTTAATATCTACTGAATTGCAAGCTTTCTGGCTAATAGTTGATTTTTTTCAAGTGAAAGATATCATTAGGGGTCTGGTCTTCCAAGTCAGAAGCCCCTGCCTCATAATCACTGATGTGATTCTGTGCCAGTGAAAGCTATTCTTTACGTGGTCAGAAACATTCTCATCAATGCTAGTATTTCATATCTTCTGTCCAGCCTCATCTGACTCGGATTCAAATTTAAGTCTTATTTTTTGGCACATTTCATTCAACTGAAATATTTATCATTGATATTATCTTTTGAACATTTCCTTTTATATTTATGTGCTGTAACCATTTGCAGAAAACAGAACCCCACCATTCTTAAATTCAGCCAAATCACACACTGAAGTTGTCCATTGAAATAGAAGGGTCTTGACATTATTTAACTTTCCATCAACCTTGGGCTGTCATTGCAAGCTTGATGGGGAACATGTGGCCCACCAGATACTGCTGCAACTACCATCAACCCCAGTCACCATGGCCAATGGTCAGGAATGATTACGGCTGTAATTCAGCAGCATCCGGACGGTTGCAGTTTCACCCTTCAGCCCCAATGCCAGCTTCATGAAATAAAGGATATGTGATTTTTTTTTTTGAGGTAGCAATGAGATACAAGCTGATTCACTCACTCCTACCACCACACTTCCATAGGATTAGATAAGCAGTAGGGCATATGCTGCATGCAGTGTCATTGTTCTACATCTTTTGAGTGGCATTTGATAGAGTCTCTGCAATATGGCAACCTCACCATTGTTGTTGTATACAAACCAACCACTGGAGAACTGAACAGATGTGTGCTAAGGAGATACATCATCACGTAATGACAGGGCCATCTTTAAGAAGGACCTCCTTGTCAATTCACAAATCTTAACTAGACTTTCCTCAATGATTTTAGCGATCAACAATATAGCTCTTACTTTTTTTTTTTAAACATCTCTGAATGAATACTTCAGTTACAGTTTATAAACTACAGTTGTGTTCAAAATTATTCAGCCCCCAATGCTGTAAAGGGGTTTAGGGACTATAGTGTACATTTGGAATTGTATTCAGAATGAAATCCTACAAGGACGTTTTAAATAACCAAATGCAACTAAAATAACATAAATTGTTTATGTAATACAGTAGTAAATGTTTCTTTTGTGGTTTCTTCATTGCCACAATTATTCAACCCCTTAAAGACTACCACTCTGAAGAAGAGAGGTTCATTCAGGTGTTTTCGATCAGGTATTGAAAACACCTGTGGATGTCACCGAGCACCAATCAAGCATAATAAGCACCAATTAGGCAGCTTTTAAATGACTGTGATACTCAGCTCCTTCTAGACATTTACTGGTGTGGTTACAAACATGGTGAAGTCAAGAGAATGGTCCAGGAAGACAAGAAAAGAGGTGATTTGTCTTCACAGGAAGGGCAATGGCTATAAGAAGATTGCAAAGAAGTTAAACATACCAAGAGACACCATAGGAAGCATCATTTGCAAATTCAAGGCAAAGGGCACTGTTGAAATGCTACCTGGTTGTGGAAGAAAGAAGATGCTGACTTCGACTGCTGTGCGCTACCTAAAGCGTAGAGTGGTGAAAAGTCCCCGTGTGACTGCTGAGGAACTGAAAAAAGATTTGTCAGATGTGGGTATAGAAGTTTCAGCTCAGACAATAAGGCGCACACTGCGTAATGAAGGTCTCCATGCCAGAACCCCCAGGCGCACCCCCTTGCTGTCTCCCAAGAATAAGAAGAGTCGACTGCAGTATGCCAAAAGTCATGTGGGCAAACCACAAAAGTTGTGGGATAGTGTTCTGTGGACTGATGAAACAAAATTAGAACTGTTTGGGCCCATGGATCAACGCTATGTTTGGAGGAGGAAGAACAAGGCATATGACGAAAAGACACCTTGCCTACTGTGAAGCATGGCGGAGGGTCAATAATGCTTTGGGGCTGTTTTGCTTCTGCAGGTACAGGGAAGCTTCAGCGTGTACAAGGTACCATGAATTCTCTTCAGTACCAGGAGATATTGGATGAAAATGTGATGCAGTCCGTCACACACCTGAGGCTTGGGAGACGTTGGACCTTTCAACAGGACAATGATCCCAAGCATACCTCCAAGTCCACTAGAGCATGGTTGCAGAGGAAAGGCTGGAACATTTTGGAGTGGCCATCGCAGTCACCAGACTTAAATCCGATTGAGAACCTCTGGTGGGACTTAAAGAAAGCAGTTGCAGTGCGCATGCCTAAGAATTTGACTGAACTGGAGGCTTTTGCCCATGAAGAATGGGCGAAGATACCCGTAGATCGCTGCAAGACACTTGTGTCAAGCTATGCTTCACGTTTAAAAGCTGTTATAACTGTAAAAGGATGTTGTACTAAGTACTAAGATTGAATGTCACTTGGGGGTTGAATAAAAACTAATAATGATGTGAGCACAGAAAAGACATTTGTGGTTATTTCATTATAAACTTAGTTATATTTCTCTGACCTACAAGTGCCTCTTTCATGTAAATATAAGCAAGATGACTGAATGATCAAAATCAATGTCAAAATGGCCAAAACATTCAATTTCAGTGGGGGCTGAATAATTTTGAACACAACTGTATTTGCTTCAGAATAGCCCTACTGAGAAGTGATAGCAATCCAAGAACACAGTGTACCAAGCCATGCCCAGTCTATAGGCCACCACATGGCCATCATCTTTACAGATGTTGCAATTACATCTCTAGCAGATCTTTGGAATAACAAAGCTTGAAAAGAGAAATAACAAGCATTGTCAGATGCTTTGTTCTTATAGCCGAATGGTAGTATCCAAATCTCCACCAGCAGCAAACATTGTTGGCTCTAAAAGGAACATGGTCTATACATACCCTGCTATTTAAAAATGCAGAAATCTCTTTGTTGAACCACAAACAAGGCTGCTGGAGAGCAATTCTTCTTTGTCCGCCATTAGGTGTCAGTGCAGTAAATGGAAATTATAGACAAATGGTTTTTAAAAGAGAAACCATTACTAAAGAAAAGGTTGCTTCTGGGGTGGGCAACCACCTCTCTATATAGAGAAAATGATGACCATTACATGGAGCCTTCTAAGGATGCACAGCCCAGAATGCACTGCCAAATGTTTGGCTTTACACATACAAAGATATTTGCTTTGTCTGAACAAAGCTCAACTGCTTTTGGAGTTGTTGTTTGGGAAATTGAAAGGATCCCACATTGTTCCAGAAAGTCTTTGTAGACTGCAGCAGGGATGCAAAGAAAGAAAGAAAGAAAGAAAGAAAGAAAGAAAGCAAGCAAGAAAGCAAGAAAGCAAGAAAGAAAGCAAGAAAGCAAGAAAGCAAGAAAGCAAGAAAGCAAGAAAGAAAGAAAGAAAGAAAGAAAGAAAGAAAGAAAGAAAGAAAGAAAGAAAGAAAGAAAGAAAGAAAGAAAGAAAAAGAGAGGGGGGAAATAAGACAAACTACCTCCCTAAACAGAAACAGCATGCCTTCCCTGTCCTGAAAACAGAGTAGCATTGGCAAGGAGCCGGAAGGAATTGTAAATAATGTTTATCTTACTTGCTAAAGTTTCTTTTGATTGACATGAACTGGGTCTCATAGTTTAAGAAGCGTTCCATCTCATATATGTGCACTGGAAGGACCAAAAAGAAAAATTGCTCAATTCTGCTATCCTGCAGCATAATTTGGAATTATTTCCTTTTTCCAGTAACAAAGGTATAACTACTGTACATCACAACTGCATACTGCATCACAACTTTAATTAGGGCAAATGCCACTCCTTTTGCCATGTATTTATACAGTCTTAATGGAATTTTATAATGGTAACTTTTTAACCCAAATCTTTGAGACTGTACTTTGTGTCTCTGGGGAAATGAACTGTAATTGGAGGGGGTCCCAAGTCCGCAGGGTGCCGTATAACCCTTTTCTGCTCTGTACCTGTATAGTTACTTCAGAGGTAAGCAAAGAGCCATCCTATGATTCCTCATATTTTCTCCAAAATATTTTACCCACAAATGGCAAAATGGATCCCTAGCAGCCTTAAGGAAGGAAATTTGTCACTTACTGTAAATGTCATTGCATGTAAAGCCCTTTCTAGAAAGTAAAAATGAGAGAGTCTAGGCTTTGGAACTATAACTTCAATGAGTTACTTCTGAAAAGAAACTTTTGACACTTTGCTTCCTCTTCCGTGTACGATTTTTCTCTGTGTTTATCCACGTCTGAATGGAACTTATTCCCAAGAAAGGCTGCAATCCTCCCTACATTATGCAATGGGATTAAGTCCCACCGCTGTGGCAAAGCTGCTTGTGATTGTAATATTTGGCATCTCACTTGCACTGCCTGAGAAACCTCTATCACAACATTTTGATAACCATATCTCACCCAACAACAGCAATGGCAGCCCTAGAACAGAGGGGAGGGGAGTCACATCTTTGAAGCAATGGAAGAGTATAGTTTCAGCTTTGAAACAAGGCACACAAGGGCTTGTGAAGACATTTATCTTGTGAAGAGTTTTATTTCTTTGATTAATATGTTGCCCCCCACCACCAATGCCACATTTCCATGTAAAGATCTCCTTTGTCTGAGTCTACTATATGTTGGCTTTTGCTCCAGCCGTGTCCCTCCACTTCTTGCCTGGCCTGGCCCTCTGGCGACCAGAGGCCATTCCAGCTGCTCGCCCATGGGAGACTCAGCCTCCCCTGAATGTTGTGCTGCTCGGGCCGGGGACGGCGGCTGGGTGTTGTTCTTTCAATGAGATTGTTCACATGGATGCAGAGCTTCATTGTTCATTTGCGCCACCTGGCAACCTCAAGGAGCAACCAGATCCGGAAAGCACACATCTGCTCCATGGCCAAGGCGAGGTCACTCTGAGCAGCCTGAGCCTGAGGACCAGAACATGCTGAGTGCTTTCAATGGGCCTGTCAGTTAATGTCCGTACAGACCCCAGGCCTGTCATGCCTGTGTGGCGGTTGGACTTGCTGCACTCATCTGCAGGAGCCGAGACAACAACGGGCCTACAAGCATCACAAAGGTTGTTGTTTAGTTGTTAAGTCGTGTCCAACTCTTCGTGACCCCATGGACCACAAAGGTTAGCCGATTAAAAAAGATAACAGAGTCAGTGTCAACAGAGGAATGAGAAGTTCTCTCAGGTGCACCTACGTTTGCAGGTGCTGCTCAGCGGAGCAACCTAGGGGAAACGAAACACCTGAAACAGGAGTGTGGACCATTTCTACCTAGCGGTGACCGCTGGGTGTATGGGCAGAACATGGAAAAGGCCACAATCCCACTGCTGGTGGCTCCTTGAGGATAATGTAGGAGAATTAGGAGGAAGAGGAGTCGAGAACTCTGGGTTTTTGAGAAAGGTTATTCTCCTCTTGTTGCTTGGTGGACTCCTGGGTTCCCCCCTGGATCTAACCCCTCGTCACACTCTGCACGGCCACGGTGCTCTCTCTCGCCGCCTGCAGTCTCTGGAGCACAAGAACATTGTTCTCCACCATCCTCTTATTGGAAACCTTTTTGGCAGCGTGCAGCAGAGGATGGCTTGACTTTTTAAGGGCGTTCAGCTGGTTCACATGACCCTTGAAAGGCAATGGCCAACTGTAATTCTCCTGTATCCTCACCCCCACCCCTTTAGTCTTAAGTTAAGGGATCTTCCAAAAGAGCTGCCATGAAAAATAATTGATTGGGGGAGTGGGTGCTGTTTTCTTGCCATGGAATTCACTGAACCCACAGAAGAGGATTCTTGCCTGGTTGTTATTGTTATTTTAAGAGATATTGCAATTGGTTTTTAATGTTTCTATTTCTGTTTTCTGATTTTACGAGCTGTTAATCACCCAGACTTGTGCTGTGACACTAACGGGAGTGGGATAATTAATTAATGTGTGTGTGTGTGTGTGTGTGTGTTTGTATGTATGTATGTATGTATTAATACATACATACATACATACATACATACATACATACATACATACATACATACATACATACATACATACATACATACATACATACATACATACATACATACAGTGGTGCCTCGCTTAACGAGCGCACCGTACAACGAAGAATCCGTATAGCGATCCCTTTTTGGGGATCACTATACGGAGCTGCCCCAATCGCCGCACTCGCTTTGCGACGATTGGGGCATCCGGCGGCCATTTTGGAGCCGCCGATCAGCTGATCGGCGGCTCCAAAATGGCCGCCGGATGACCCGAAATGGCCCCCGTCAGTGTTTTCGCGCCCTCCCCTTGCTTACCGAGGTCGCGAAAACGCTGCGGGGGGCCATTTCGGGTCATCCATGGCCATTAAAATGGCTGCGGACGACCCGAAATGCCCCCCCGCAGCGTTTTCGCGACCTCGGTAAGCAAGGGGAGGGTGCAAAAACACTGACGGGGGCCATTTCGGGTCATCCGGCGGCCATTTTGGAGCCGCCGATCAGCTGATTGGCGGCTCCAAAATGGCCGCCGGTCCGCGAAAACATCGCTGGAGGGGTAAATTTGGGCGCCTATTGGAACGCATTAAACTAAATTTAATGCATTCCAATAGGCTTTTCCTGCCCCGTACAGCGATGTTTTCGCATAGCAAAGGTTAATCTGGAACGGATTAACCTCGCTATACGGGGCACCACTGTACGTACGTACATACATACATACATACATACATACATACATACATACATACATACACACACACACACACACACACACACATATGAGTAACCTGCTGTTGTCGGACCACACAGAGACATTCAGAAGAACTTGCTTTTGCCATATCAGCATGTATGTGGGTATGTTTGTGCATTTGAATGTGCACCCATGTGACAGAAAAAGAAATAAGAAGGATAATGAAATTACTTCTAGATCATCCTCTGTAAGGAGGGGTAAAATCATACTGAAAGTTAGGGATGGCAGTGGAACTTTAAAGATACTGCTGCTAATTGTCGCTGTTCAGACTGACAGTTCTTTCTCAGAAGCTGTTGTGTTATCTTTTTTTTAAACTCATGGTAACTGCTGTTTTTTCAGGTCCACACAATTTCCACTTTGCCAATAGTATTTGGAAATTAAACATGCCTGGACCATGTACAGCAGTCTGGGATGACTCAGGACTGAAATAAAATCAAGGGCAAACCAGAACACTAGACCAGAAAGACTAGAGACCAAAGACCAGTGAGAATGAATTAAAAAAAAAAAACACCCCTAAGTAAAGAAGACACAGCTCAGAACAAACTCATCTCATTACTCAAGTGACATTTCAATGAGACAGCAAGCTCTCTTATAGTTCTCCCTGCCCAGGAGAAGCCAATGGTCAACTTCAGTGGAATCACCCAAGAAGATTCTTCATGAGGAGGTTGCAGTCATACAGCTTGCCTGGTTAGCAGGCAGAAGGTCAATGAGAAGATGTGATGATGTCATTTTACTGAACTTTTTTCTCCTCATCCAGGCATCTGGGATACATTAGTATCCCAGAGGAGTCATGTTATGATGCAGAATTTTAAAATATTTGGTAGGCATTTTACAACAGTGACATTTGAACATGTAAACAGTGTCCCAGTTTTTCAGGCATTTACTGTATACAAGCCAAAATTCTGCTGTTTAGCATAAGCCAAATAGTAATTTTTAGTCCAGTTCTCCCCAGTAAACAAATAGCTTCTGCCACAGTTCTTGTGAGGTGTGTGTACATGTCCTGAGAATCACAACGGAGACAGCTTGTTTACCAGAGAAGAAGGGACCAAATGTATAATTTAGCTTATGCTATGTGGATATAAAACCCAACAATACTTCATTAGTTAGATGCTAAAATCCTATATGCCGTCCCCTGGGAGTAAAACGCACTGAAGTCAAATCATATTTGTTTTCAAATAGACATGAATAGAATAAAATTGCTAATGTCTTTCTTGACCAAACTCTAAATGTTTGCGTCTTGGGACAGGCCCACCTCAACTGGACATGATGTGCCAGAATAAGCCACACTTCCAGCAAACAGGGCCAGTTCCAGGTTTGACAGGACCTATGAGAGGCTTTTTCCTCCTTGGCCACCGTGTATGGGAGTGCCTCAAGCAGCATTTGGCATTGTCCAATAATTTCCCACAAAATTGGGCTGTTCTATAGGAAAACTCAAAGGCACCCTGTCTTGAATTCACTCACCCCTACACTCCTTCTTTGATTATGGTGCACCATCATAATCAGTTTATATTTGTGGGCTGTTTGTTTTGTTTTTTATATTTTATAGTATTTTTGTCATTGTTTTGTGATACCTTGTTGTTTTGATATGTGTAACGCCCAGAATAGTGCTGTGCACTAATGAGGTGGTGTAGAAATGAAATGAAATGAATTAAATAAATAAAGTCCAATCATCTTGCAGCACCTTGCAGTATTATTTTTTAAAGGCCCCTTGGTAAGTATCAGCAGTGGACCCTACCAGAACACTGGGGTGCAGGGAGGTGCACATAGATGCCCCATGCAGTGTCACAGTCATCCTCCCAACAACCATGGCTAATGATTTTGAAAATCTTCACTTTAACTAAATATATTAGCTCGTAATATTGTATTTCAGGATTATAAACGTGGAGTGAGATCCAGAGTTCCACCCGGGAATTTCTGCATTTACAGTTTTAGGAAACAAAATGTAGGTGATTAATTGAACAGTTGATAGCTCACAAATCAGACTCAGTTGATAGGGGAACCACTCTTAACTATGCTACAGTATGCTCCTGGAGGAGAATATAGATCACAGAAGTTGCTTCATGCAACATGCAATATACTGCAGCAAAAGGCTGGCCCAAAATCATGCCCAGAATCCTCTTGTTATTAGATGACCCCATCCATTCAAACTGATTGGCTAGATAATATATAAACAGTAAAAAGAGAGCATTCACTTAATTCATTCAGGTTTTCAAGTGTTATCCTGGCCTGTTGGTTTGGATCTGTGGAGTCCTGCTATTGCTGAAGGAAGGCAGCAGGGCATCAACATTTTCCACCTCCTCCTTCCGCCCCCTGTAGCCCCTGGTAACTTGCTGTGAAGCAACATTTTGCTTCTCTATTAAGTTAATCAGTCTTTAGTGACACTGAAGTAATTGAAAACCCAAACATGGAACAGAGGTGGGTAGAGAAGAGACAGATCACAATGCTGCTTCTAAAATGTGGGGAGCCTAATTCTGTGTCAGAGAATACATATGTGTGTGCTGTCATTGTAATATGGGCACAACAATCTGGCCTAGAGGAAATATATTTTGCTAAAAAAAAAACATTATGAAAGCAAGACCCTTTGGGACTAATTTGGTTAATATTTTTGGACGAATTAAGGTTGTGCTGTAAAAATCAATTTTAAGGGGGAAAGTTGAAGCTGTAGACAGACAGACATAATACATTTCATGGATATAAAGAAAAACTAAAATAATTATTCCAAAACAAAAATACAGAGAAAAATGTTTGCATTATGTTATTGCACTTCACATTTCTCTTGGTGTCCTTTGGTTTGGAAATATCTTTTTTCCATCTAACTTTGATTCATAAAATAAGATTTTTCTTTACCTTATGTGCTGTTCCATTTAAAACAAACTTTAATTTTTTTTCATTTACTTTTCTTTCATTGAAGATCTGTTTGTTTTGTTTCCCCTTTTTTTTAAAAAAAGCAACTTCTTGTATTCTCTGTTTCCAGGTATATTCTGGAAAATGCCTTTGTAAATTTACCCAAATCTAAACAGGCATCAAAAACAAACTTGCTTGTAACTTAGGAGTTTGTCAGGGATTGTGCACCTTAAAAAACCCACCTACAATCAAATTTATTTTTGCATGCTGTAATGTCATTATTCTTCTTTTGTGATGGCTTGTATTTGGGGAGATGAAGACAAACAGCTTAGACCTTGAGAAACACATGGGCCAGTCAGATAGATGGCATCTGGGAGGACTCAAAGCTCCCTCAACATTCTATAGGGAAAAACAGAGCCAGGTGCACTTCTGCTGAAATCAAATTAGCCACGAGATGCCACATCCAATTGTAGTAAATTGATGCGAGAGTTTGTGATGTCTATAGCAGATCTTACAACAAAGGTCAACATGCAGAGAGATAGACAACAGGCTGGTATATAGCAACTTGTAATGGATCCTACAACAACAGCAAAGAGCTCAGAAAATGCAATCGGGTGCCTGATTGCAACAGAATCTTGTTTTAAGTAAGTAATTCAACTGCATTTGCAACTATTTACATTTTAAAAGATGTTAATAGGAAATACTATTTTATTGAAATATTTTACTGGGAAGAATGACAAGGCATCCCTTATTAAATTTTTAAAAGACATATGCACAGACAAAAAAAGCAAATAAGACTGTTGCAAATAAAGGAATTCAAGACTGTTGTAAGATGCACGTTGCCTTTATTTGGAAACAAACATTGTTTACTCCATGAATGTCAGAGGGAAAACAAACGAACATTGACATATTGAATTTAACCATCATGATAGCTGTTATTCTGTCTCTTTCCTGACGTTAACAAGTTTCCATCATGTTTTATGACACATAACTAGCTTTTATTTTATTCTATTGAATTAAGTTCAGAAGACATCCAGAGCAATCCAAATGGTTTCTTAAATATTAGGGAAGCAGCTTAGATCATGTTCATCAGTGATCTCATGCCAAATGATAGTGTCACCACCTATCCTCCTCTAACAAAAGTTCTAACTAGCAAGGCAAAATATGGCAAGGTCCAAACCAAAATCAAGAAAGAGAAGATCTGCAGCTTGGTGGTTGTTTGGTCTTCTGCTCTTCCAAAAAAGATCCCAACAATGATAGACAGAACAGGCTTGATCCAACAGAGGACTCAGATCTGCTAGGTTCTCCTCAGAAATGTCCAAACTACTAGGCAAAGTGAAGCAGCCACCTTAGGTGGCAGATTTTGGCTTGTTGTGAAAGGATAGCAAATTGTTGGTTCCTTCATTTATTTATTTTTATTATATCAGAGAGAGGAAGAGATGCCTGTAGGATTTTCTACACAAATGCAAAACAGCTTGGCTTTTTAAAGGCATTAAATACCTTAAAATGTGTCACTAGAGACCAAGAAGAAGATCATCTGCACTGCTGTATCACTGCATACAGGTGTGAAAGCTGGACAGTGAAGAAAACTGATGGGGAAAAAAACTGTTTGAAATTTGGTGCTTAGGGAGAGTTTTGTAGATACCCTGATCTGCCAGAGAGATGAACAAGTGGGTCCTAGAGCAAATCAAGCCTGAAATATCTTTGGAGGCAAAAAATGTTGAAACAGAGGCTGTTGTACTTTGGGCACATAATGAGAAGGCAAGATTCTCTGAAAAAGGCAATAATGCTAGTAGAAGTGGAAGGCAGCAAGAGAAGAGGAAGATGAAACATGAGATGGATTGACTCTCTAAACGAAACCACAGGCTTGAGTTTGCAAGAGCTGAGTGGGGATGTTGAGGACAGGATATTTTGGAGATCATAGGGTCATCATACGTTAGAGATTACTTGATGGCACATAACTACTACTACTACTACTACTACTACTACTACTACTACTACCACTACCACTACCACCACCACCACCACCTTGGCCGAGGTTGAGTGAAAAAAGTTTTACTCTTGTTGAATTTGTTCTTTGAGTAGCCATCTATGCATGTGCACCAATGGGCCCGGGCCTGTGCAAAGCCATAGGTTTCAGAATCTCCTGGGCTGAGAAGGTCTCACCTCTTGGCTCACAGTGCCTGCCTCAGGGCATCTTCTTCTCGGTTTATAAATTTGGACAAGAGAGCTTCAGAGATCAATTAACCACAGGTGTTGAAAAGAGAAAAAGGGTGGATCATAGGAATGCCTCCATATTTGGAAGCCATTCTCCTGGAACATGCAGAACAACAAGAGAGATATTGTGGCTAATGAACCTGTTCTTGGATTTGGTGTCAACTTGTTTATTCATCTTGCTGTGGTGGAATTGTTGATGGTGAGCTGTGCAATGGAGTCAGTAAGAGTTTTGCAAGCTTGGAATACGGTTCCCAAAACCCAACACAATATCAAGCTTCCGTGACCATCCATTGGTCTTGGACAAGGGGGACAATGGAAGCACTTGTTGTTACCATAGGACATGGCTGGGATGATGAAAAGGTAATTCATAGATTTGTTGACTTGATCCGCCATCAAAATGTGAGCAAAACTTCCAGCAACACCATCAGTTGTGTTCTCTTGGTATCAGAAGCAGGATTGCATAATCCAATACTGCAGTGGTCTCATACACAGTCTGGTGTAAGCAGGGAAAGAGTAGAGGCAACAAGGCCAAATAACTTTAGAATCTGTAAAACTGTGCCCATGGAATGGTTGGTTTTATCTCAGAAATAATCATAATACAGTGAGCTCTCTCTGTGGGAACCACAGCTATGTTCCATGTGGAAAACCATCTGACTTCAATGAAGACAATGTCCTGTGCAGAAGTCACATGGAATTTGTCGATATCAATGCACACTTCTAGATCCCCCTGATCAACCACAGGGAGGAATGCTTCCCTCAGTTTGAACACTGTTGACCATCCTAGTATCAGCTCTAAAAGGAGCTGGCAAAAATATGAGATCTTCCTAATAACAGTACAGCAGGAGGCTTTAACAGGTATGGAATCTGTTGCTCTCTTTAGCTGATAGCACAAGCTTTCAAAATTGTTATATTATATAACCAAGGAAGACTTTGATGTCAAGATGCATATGGTTTTTTGCACTTCTTCACGTTTTTTGTATACTGTTGCTTAGTCAGAGGAATTGTTTGTTATCACTAACAATGGCAGATAAATTTGTTTACATTATAGGCAGGAATTCAGTTTGTCACTATGTAACAAAAAGTTATACACACAGAACTTTGCTGGTGATTATGCATTATGCACATGTCGCAATCCATGCGACAAGGATTGCTGCCTTGTCGCATGGATTGCTGCCTTGTCGTGGCGAAGGGGCTTAAGTAACTCAGAGAAGCTATGGGCTATGCCGTGCAGGGACACCCAAGACGGACAGGACATAGTGGAGAGTTCCGACTAAACGCAATCCACCTGGAGTAGGAAATGGCAAGCCACTCCAGTATCTTTGCCAAGAACGCCCCATGATCAGAAACAAAAGGCTAAAAGATATGACGCTGGAAGATGGGCCCCTCAGGTCGGAAGGCATCCAACATGCTACTGAGGAAGAGTGGAGGACAAGTACAAGTAGCTCCAGAGCTAATGAAGTGGTTGGGCCAAAGCCGAAAGGACGCTCAGCTGTGGACGTGCCTGGAAGTGAAAGGAAAGTCCAATGCTGTAAAGAAAAATACTGCATAGGAACCTGGAATGTAAGATCTATGAACCTTGGGAAGCTGGAGGTGGTCAAACAGGAGATGGCAAGAATAAACATCGACATCCTGGGCATCAGTGAACTAAAATGGACAGGAATGGGCGAATTCAGCTCAGATGATTATCATATCTACTACTGTGGGCAAGAATCCCGTAGAAGGAATGGAGTAGCCCTCATAGTCAACAAAAGAGTGGGAAAAGCTGTAATGGGATACAATCTCAAAAATGATAGAATGATGTCAATACGAATCCAAGGCAGACCATTCAACATCACAATAATCCAAGTTTATGCACCAACCAGCATTGCTGAGGAGACTGAAATTGAACAATTCTATGAAGATTTACAACACCTTCTAGAACTGACACCAAAGAAAGATGTTCTTCTCATTCTAGGGGACTGGAATGCTAAAGTAGGGAGCCAAGAGATAAAAGGAACAACAGGGAAGTTTGGCCTTGGAGTTCAGAACGAAGCAGGACAAAGGCTAATAGAGTTTTGTCAAGAGAATAAGCTGGTCATCACAAACACTCTTTTCCAACAACACAAGAGGCGACTCTATACATGGAAATCACCAGATGGGCAATATCGAAATCAGATTGATTATATTCTCTGCAGCCAAAGATGGAGAAGCTCTATACAGTCAGCAAAAACAATACCTGGAGCTGACTGCGGTTCTGATCATCAGCTTCTCATAGCAAAATTCAAGCTTAGACTGAAGAGAGTAGGAAAAACCACTGGGCCACTCAGGTATAAACTAAACCAAATCCCTTATGAATACACAGTGGAAGTAAAGAACAGATTTAAGGAATTAGATTTGGTGGACAGAGTGCCTGAAGAACTTTGGATAGAGGCTCGTAACATTGTCCAGGAGGCAGCAACGAAAACCATCCCAAAGAAAAGGAAATGCAAGAAAGCAAAGTGGCTGTCCAACGAGGCCTTAGAAATAGCAGAGAGGAGAAGGAAAGCAAAATGCAAGGGAGATAGGGAAAGTTACAGAAAATTGAATGCAGACTTCCAAAGAATAGCAAGGAGAGACAAGAGGGCCTTCTTAAATGAACAATGCAAAGAAATAGAGGAAGATAACAGAAAAGGAAAGACCAGAGATCTGTTCAGGAAAATTGGAGATATTAGAGGAACATTTTGCGCAAAGATGAACATGATAAAAGACAAAAATGGGAGGGACCTAACAGAAGCAGAAGACGTCAAGAAGAGGTGGCAAGAATACACAGAAGAATTATATCAGAAAGATTTGGATATCCCGGACAACCCAGACAATGTAGATGCTGACCTTGAGCCAGACATCCTGGAGAGCGAAGTCAAGTGGGCCTTAGAAAGCCTGGCTAACAACAAGGCCAGTGGAGGTGATGGCATTCCAGTTGAACTATTTAAAATCTTGAAAGATGATGCTGTTAAGGTGCTACATTCAATATGCCAGCAAGTTTGGAAAACTCAACAGTGGCCAGAGGATTGGAAAAGATCAGTCTACATCCCAATCCCAAAGAAAGGCAGTGCCAAAGAATGCTCCAACTACCGTACAATTGCACTCATTTCGCACGCTAGCAAGGTTATGCTCAGAATCATACAAGGTAGGCTTCAGCAGTATGTGGACCGAGAACTCCCAGAAGTACAAGTTGGATTCCGAAGAGGCAGAGGAACTCGAGACCAAATTGCTAACTTGCGCTGGATTATGGAGAAAGCCAGAGAGTTCCAGAAAAATATCTACTTCTGCTTCATTGACTATGCAAAAGCCTTTGACTGTGTGGACCACAGCAAACTATGGCAAGTTCTTAAAGAAATGGGAGTGCCCAACCACTTTATCTGTCTCCTGAGAAACCTATATGTGGGACAGGAAGCAACAGTTAGAACTGGTCATGGAACAACTGAGTGGTTCAAAATTGGGAAAGGAGTACGGCAAGACTGTATATTGTCCCCCAGCTTATTTAACTTATATGCAGAATACATCATGCGGAAGGCTGGACTGGAAGAAACCCAAGCCGGAATTAAGATTGCCGGAAGAAATATCAACAACCTCCGATATGCAGATGATACCACTCTGATGGCAGAAAGTGAGGAGGAATTAAAGAACCTTGTAATGAGAGTGAAAGAGGAGAGTGCAAAAAACGGTCTGAAACTCAACATCAAAAAAATTAAGATCATGGCCACTGGTCCCATCACCTCCTGGGAAATAGAAGGGGAAGATATGGAGGCAGTATCAAATTTTATCTTCCTGGGCTCCATGATCACTGCAGATGGAGACAGCAGCCCTGAAATTAAAAGACGCCTTCTTCTTGGGAGGAAAGCGATGACAAACGTAGACAGCATCTTGAAAAGCAGAGACATCACCTTGCCAACAAAAGTCCGAATAGTCAAAGCTATGGTTTTTCCTGTCGTGATGTATGGAAGTGAGAGCTGGACCATAAAGAAAGCAGACCGCCGAAGAATTGATGCCTTTGAATTGTGGTGCTGGAGGAGGCTCTTGAGAATCCCCTGGACTGCAAGGAGAACAAACCTATCAGTTCTAAAGGAAATCAACCCTGAGTGCTCACTGGAAGGACAGATCCTGAAGCTGAGGCTCCAGTACTTTGGCCATCTCATGAGAAGAAAAGAGTCCTTGGAAAAAACCTTGATGTTAGGAAGGTGTGATGGCAAGAGGAGAAGGGGACGACCGAGGATGAGATGGCTGGACAGTATCTGCGAAGCAACCAACATGAACCTGACACAACTCCGGGAGGCAGTAGAAGACAGGAGGGCCTGGCGTGCTCTGGTCCATGGGGTCACGAAGAGTCGGACACGACTAAACGACTAAACACACACACACACACATGCACATGCAGTTCCTTTCGTGACCAATTGTGCAATGAGCTGGTAGAAGCACTTTGTGGATGGCATTTCTACTTTGGTGTCACAAAAAAGGACTCTAGCAATTGTTTGCATACAGTTATGATCTGCTTTTATGAAGATTGAATTAAATTATCTGCGTGATCAGAAGAACATCAAATAGAGAAGCTCCCACATATACATGTAGCTCCTGTTTCAGCCCACTCCACACAGGAAAGCTGAGGTAGATCCAGGAGGACAGAGCTCATGGGGAATCTAAAAACACAGCCTAATTTCCTATTATTAATCATGTGAAGCTCCTTCACAAAAGCAGAAATTATTAATATTGTTGTACCCATTGATCCATTGTTAGGACTTTTGACCCCACTCTTGAAAAAAAGATCTATACCATAACTTTCTACAGAAAAATGAAAAGATTCCTAAAGAAAAATGAAACATTCAAATCATTTATGTAAGAATTTTTTCACATATTATCAGTATTCATCATAGGTACTGACAGGAGAGGCAAAATAATATTTTGAAAGCAAGAGATATATTTGGGAGGATCACGTTGCAAACATGAGTGATTTTGTGATATTGAAATTATTTAAAACCACATTTTTGCAGCAGTCAGAGAGGTAGCCTAAATTACTTCCAAAGTACTTTCCACACTGAGAATCATTATTTTAACATGCATATTATATGGTTTTCTGAACAAACAGGGCTTTCTTTGCTTGTTTAATGGACAGCATTTTCCAACGACTCAAATATTGTGGACCAGGTTTTTATGCCTTAAATATTTTCTTTAGGTCTGATCAACTGACCCTATGAAGTTCCAAGACATCTAGCGATCCTTCTGTTCTGCCATTTCCCTCAGTTTATTGACAATGCTTTGAGAGCTGTGCACTTCCAAGCAATTTAAAAATAACTCGGAGCATGATCTATTTGATTAGTTTCAATGCAAGGATGATGGAAGTAAGGATTATTTTTTCAGTTGTAGTAAATTATTTATGGGAAAGTTGTCTCCCTTTTAACAAGTAAATCTTCCCAGACCAAATTGCATTAAGTCTTTTGAATTTCATAATGGGGTTACCCAAGAATGTGTGTAGTGTTTCAAGGTAAGGTTCAAGTGTAATTGAGCTCATGCATCACACTAGGAAAAACCAAAGATAATAGTTTGGCATATAAAGAAACACTATCTCTCTTTCCTTGTCAGTGTCACAAGTGTTAAAGAAGAATATGTAGATTGGATGCCTCTACTCAGCATCCATTTGGAGGAGGGGATTGTGAGTGTTGAACGACCAGTCCATAGCAATGCTCTTGCCAGTGTTGTGGCTTGTTGTGGCTTCTGATACTGCCATTAATTTATCTGTTTAACTCTTCTCTTTTTTTTGAACCAGCACCAGGGGAACTAAAAATAGTTCCTCAAGGAGGCTGGGTAAAGCCTCATAGCTGTCAGTTGCAGAATCTGTAGATGCCTTCTTTGGGCTTTTCAGCACTTTGCACATGGTCAGCCAGTGTCAAACATAGAAGAGAGTACAGTATTGCCAAAGTGTTCTTAGTTTTCAGATGGGGTGTATTGTTCATTTAATATGGGATATTAAGACAATGTTGCTCTTAAAAGTTAACTTTTTAAATTATTATTATCAGACTTCACAGGTGCTATAAAGTGTAACATCAGCAAGAATGACAGTTCAGTTCCTGCCCCAAGCAGCTTACAATCTAAATGCCCAAAGTGTAGACTTCATACTCCAGAAAATGACAAAAGCCAAGATATACAGATAAGAGGAAGTACAGCAGTATATGGCCCACAAGCTTTTTAAGACACTTAAGCTCATCCAAAAGAATGAAAAACTTTGCTTTGTTAAGACTGGTACTAAATATTTTGCTGCATACAGCAAGGTACAAGATGGCACAGCTTTCCATTCCACCTCATGGCCAGGACTATAATCTGAATGTCACATGATGCCACAACCTTGGTGAATTAAACCAGAATGGGATCCTGTAGCTATAGAAACAGAAGACCCCTTGCAAACCCAGAATGTGCCACCATGAGTTCAATCAAAGAAGGAGCAAATTTTAAATGTAAAAACAAATATAATAATCAGAATCCTCTTGGAAAAAATCTGCTTGCACAAGGGCAGTTGTGCTGTGAGTCCTGGATTTCCCAAATTACACCTTGGAGTGTGCTCCAGACTGATTTTCTACTGCCAGGGGTGAAGAAAAAAAAGATGCATCTGCCAATCCAGGTGGCTTTCATACCCAGAATGGGAAGGTTTTTTTAATGCATGCATTTCTTCAGTACCAAAAATATATATTCCTGCTGGTCATATAGGATTGCAAGATTCCCAGAACCTGTAACACTGTGCCACTTTAAAAAAATAAAGAGAAATCAATCAGGAACTTCTCTTGACTTGTTGTCTAAGATGAAAAATTCTTTGTACACAAAATGTTGCTATGTCAGCTGAGATCACCTGCGAGGCTGGAAAACCTGCTGTAGCCTAGGGCAGTGAAAGACTACCACTTCTTCAGTGACCTTTGTCTTTGCTGCACTGAAAACTTGGATCTGTAAGTGCATTTCCTGACAGGGTCTTCCCAACAGCGGAGATGTGTCTCTTCATCTCTTTTGAACTGTCAGCATAATGGACATGATCTACCAAAATTGCTGAGAAAAATGAGGCACAGAATACAGTGTCCCCAAAATGATTCACTTTCTGCAGTGACCTTTATTATTTCACTGTAATCCTTTCATGCACCACTGGTTTTTTTTTTAAAAAAAATATCACACACACACACACTAAATTCCCATTTTTCTTCTAAATTCCAAAAATGAGTATATAGTAATTGTGATTTTGTTTCTTAAAACAGATTAGGTCTATCATTTGTTTGTTTGTTTGTTTGTTTGTTTACTTATTTATGCCACCTCATTAGTGCAAAAGCGCTACTCTGGGTGCTTTACAATCATCTAAAACAATAAATGTGAATAAAAAGCAACAAAGTAACAGTAAACACATCAAATGGTGGAAACAGAAAATGAAATATGGCATGGGCGTGTAACCATACAGAGCAGCAAGGAATGGGCCCTGCAGGGTTGGCAAAAAAGGGCCTCTCTGTAAAGTTTTCAGTGATTTTTTAAAGGAGGAGAGAGACGGGGCCAGGCACAGTCCCACCAAAAGTTGGTTCAACAGTGTTGGAGCCACTGCAAAGAAAGCCCTACTTCTAGTACTGGGTTTTTTGGCCTCCCTTGGAGTGTCTACCCAGAGGATTATGGCCTAGGATGACCTAGTGGGTCAGGTGGATGACCTTAGGAAAAGGTGTTCCGACAGGTAATATGGTCCCAAATTATGAAGGGCTTTAGAGGTGAGCATCAAAACCTTGAATCTGATCCAGGATTCAACAGGTAGCCAGTGCAGGCGAGCCACAGCTGGGGAGATGTGGTCAAACCTACACACACCAGCCTCACTGCTGCATTATGGACCCATTGCAATCTCCAGGTCAGACCCAAGGGAAGCCTCATATAGAGAGCACTGCAGTGGTTGATACAGGAAATGACCAATGCATGCATCAATGTCCAAAAGGACTCCTTATCCAGGAAGGAGCAGAGTTGGGCAGTACTACTCTTCAACTGAATGAAGGCAGCTCTGGACACAGCCATAACCTTAGAATCCCAAAATAGTGCTGGGTCCATGAGCACACCAAGATTATGAACTTGATCCCTGACTAGAAGGATAATGCTGTCCAGTCTAGGAAAAATCTCACCCACCTCCCAGCCTGTATAAGGACCCTCCCCCCCAATACATATCTGGATTCAGTTTGTTCCTGTTAGCCCTGGTCCACTCCAAGACCGATTCCAGGCAGCACTTGAGAGTCCAGACAGCATCCTTTGCAGAGGTGGAAAAGGAGAGAATGAGTATCATCAAGGTACTGATGACACCTTACTCCAAATCTCCTGATGACCTCCCCCCAGCAGTTTCAAATAGATATTAATTGGCCTCGGGGATACTGAGGACCCCCTGGGGCACCCCACAATTAAGGGCTCAGGGGGGGAACAGTTCATCCCCAAGCTGGAGTCTCTGAACACAGCCCTCCAGGAAGGACCAGAACCCATTAAGAGCCAGTTCCCCAGTCCCCACCCCTGGGAGCCTGTTCAGGAGGAAACTGTGGTCGATGGTATCAAAAGTTGCTGAGAGATCAAGGAGCACCAACAGGGAAGATCCCATCTCACAAGGAATACATTCAGACAGCTTTCAATTAAAGCCTACTTAACACATCCTCTTATTAGATTTGATTTTTTTTTCTAGGTTATTTCATCTTTGAACAGAATTGTTAAAAAGCAGCAGCTAGGGTGGGTAAGTTTTGATTATACAGAAATTAAAGAAATCATGTATTTTTAAACAAAAATTGGAAATGATTACATACATTTGACTTACTTAGGCATTTTATTTCTTTAAGAAAGGCAAGAGTTCTGGAAGTACCTGAAATCATGTATTCATTCATTTCCCCAGTTTCCATCATTATATATGGAGCATGTTTCTCTTTCTTCTTTGAAAAAGGAAAAGAAAACAAGAAATAATTGTAGTTTTGAATTGGAAAGACCAAAAATATTACCATCATTTCATGTTCTGATTCAAGAGTGAGCAAAGTGTGGCTTCCAAATATTGTTAGGTTATAACACTCACCTTTCCTCACCACTGGCTACTCAAGGTTGATGGGTATAGTTTGCCCAGCTGTGCCTTAAATAGAAGGTGGACATTTTTAGATTTGATCAAGCCTGCTCAACATAACTAAAAGCAGCATTTCTACCTATATATGATAGTCTACCAAAGGTTGATAACCTTCATAAACAGTTAACGTATTATGTTCAACTTTGTTTGGTCACAATATGTTCTGGCAAATGAATTCCTAAGGAAGATATCAGTGTGTGGTGAAGAACAAGGAAAAGCTCTGTGGGCTAGATAGGAAGGTCTGGCAAACAGGATTGGGCCCATAAGCTGGAGGTTCTTCACTCCTGTATTTGGGTGCAGTTGGATTTTCCCATTAATAAAAATTCTACCCGTTCCTACCCTCATATAGCTAGAACTTCTTGGTGTTTGCCATGCAGCCAACCTCAAAATGTCAGTATTATGGACTACAATGGTCTTTTATTGTGGCTCAGACCCACAATAAAAATGCTGGCAAGTGTGCTGAACCACACATCTCAGTACAGTTGTTCAGGGTTTGTCATCCTCCAACAGAAGTGCTGTACTGTACTGTTTGCAGTAATACCAGACAGTGCTCATTTTAGAAAGCTTGCTCCATGTCCAGCTCCCATAAAGGAGTGATGCTGCTTAATCCTTCTTTTCCACTATTATGTCCTTCAACATGGCTTGTAACTCCAGTTAGAAAAATATAGAATAGCAGTTATTTTTTTAAAAGACCAATGAACTATAATAATCACCTTGTCTTTAAAATATGATGTCTCAGTGCCCCCACAGATGATAAAGCAATGGGAGAGAGCCTGGAAAATAATGCTAGCTGATCTTTGTAGGGAATTGTCACTATTGTGGCTGTTTGAGAGTTTTTTTCAGCTCCTTTTTCTGGCTTGCTTTCATTCTTCTCCTGTCTTGGGTGAAGTGAGTTGTGTTTAATAACATAATTTGCATCAGTATGTCCCAAATGTCCAAGCTACTGAAGGCTGGGTGGAGATTAGCATGGTAATCTCATTCTGAAGGATAAAATTAGCAAAGATATTTCCCTGAATGGAGAACTGCCATTGGCGAGTTGCCGTGCTTAGAATCAATTACTAAATTACTTTGAGCTTCAAGTCGACATTAACAGAAAAAAATTGCCATCGACCAAAGGGAAATAAGATAAAAAATATGTGATCATTAAATCTCTCACTACTATTCGCAAATGTGGCACACAAGAAATGCTCCCCAAATAAGGCTCAATTTAATTTTTAACAGTGGCCCCTGTCATCATTTCAGCCAGTGCTCTCCATGTCTTGGAAAGATGTCTCTTCCTCCTTAACCCTCCCTCAATAAATCTATGAGAACACAAGGGGCAGAATTACTATAAACATCTCAGCATCTATACAGATTCTAGTTTCTGATGTCCTTGAGCTAAATCCAATATAACACTATTTACCAGTCTAAATACACAGGCACATGGTTGCACCTGCGCACGCACGTGCACACACATGCACGCACGCACGCACGCACACACGCACGCACACACGCACACACACGCACACACAGTTTGGGAATATTTCTCTTTCCCATTCAAGTTCAAAGTACAGTATCATAAAGGGATGCTAATTTTTTAATCTCGCAATGCTCCCATCAGACATGAGACAGTGGCCCCTTGTAAGATCTCATTTTATTTTCCCATCCAATAAGAGAAAAAGTAAATTTTAAAATGTGGCCAGTTCCCAAGCTGGACCACAGGCAACAGGCTGGACTGAGTCAGAAACCAGCCGTCAAGAGCTCTGGGACAAACTTAATGGGACACATGCATGAGATTGCAGAGTAACTTAGAACTTGAGGGCAACCCAAGAGGCAGTATGAAGGAGAAAGCCAGGAGTTGGGATCTCTCCCTCCTTCTCCCTCCCCTTAATGTGGGCACGCAAATCTGATCCAGGCAAATTCTAGGCTTATCTGTATCCAAAAGCATGCTCAACCTACCAAGCACCCCTCTCTTTTGAAGAGCTGGCTAAGTCAGAAGCTCACTGCTTCCCACAGGACCCAAACATGGAAATAGAAGGGGAAAGTAGGTAATGTGCAAAACTGTAAGAACCACGGAGTTCTGAACATCTCCGCATGACTCAAGTATAGTCATCTGATATCACTTTAACAGTCCTGGTGCCACCCTAGGAAATCCTAGGATTTTTAGTTGGTGAGATGTTTAGACATTAGGATTTTATCTATCTATCTATCTATCTATCTCTATCTATCTATCTATCTATCTATCTATCTATCTATCTATCTATCTATCTATCTATCTATCTATCTATCTATCTATCTATCTATCTATCTATCTACCTACCTACCTACCTACCTACCTACCTACCTACCTACCTACCTACCTACCTACCTACCTACCTACCTACCTACCTACCTACCTACCTACCTACCTACCTACCTACCTATCTTATATCCCGCCTATCTGGTCTTATGGCCACTCTAGACGGCTTCCAAACACATAAAAACAACATATAAATATAACAAAGAAGAAAAAGAAATTATTACATCAATAAACACATTCTTGAAGATGGAAAGGAAATAACAAAAAATAAATAAAAAAGAAAAAGTCAGATATTAACTGGAGGGAAGGCCTCCAGATATTAACTGGAGGGATCCCACCCCCAGTATGATATTGCATCTGCTACAACACAATAGTGCTAATTGTTTAAGATGATTTTTACAAATCTTTTCAGTCACCACCATTTTCACTACACAGTTAGTTGTGCAACCAAAACGGGTGTTTTCATTTTAAATAAAATTAACAGTATAGCATTCTGATTTATGGCATTCTACTGCTAATTAATAGATCTTTAAAATATCATAAAGTGATGCTCACTGCAAAGTTTATAATATGTTGAGTTGTGATAGTCAATTTCCTGACACACAATGACTGCCCACATCAAAGCCCTCCCCTTCTAAAGAAACAGAGAAGTAATGCTAGCAAGATATATACCCGTGGAGACTGGACTACTGCCCTGTTGTTCTGAAACAGGCAGTATTTCTTTGGTCTGTGAAAAGAGAGATGAAAATGATTGGAGTCCCTAGATGTTGTTGGAGGGCAACTCTCAAAATCTCAGAGTTTAAAATGAAGTACTGTACTGTAATTCCCAATCACTAGTAACCAGATGTTGGTGGACCACAACTCCCAGAAGCTCTAGCTGGCATGGCCAATGGTCAGGGCTTCTGGGACATGGTCCAACATATAGTGACCCAATTTTGGGAACCATTGAATCACAACATAGTATAGAGGCTCTGTTAAAAAGTGACGGAATGAATTGTGGCAAGATACACTAAAAGCCCATAGCAGAAGCATCCTAGATCTGATGTCTTCTGAGGAAATAACCATCCAGAAGAAATAACTTCAACTCTATTTCAGACTTAGCCATTACAAGCTGGGGAGTTGTAAGTAGTCCATTCATATTTATTCATATAATATATGTTATCAGCTGCCAGATATATGGATGTCTTCCCTCAGCCCTGTTGGGGGAAGCAGGGTCAACATCATTAACCATAGATCCTGTCCAGGTTTACATATAGAGCCCTTGGGCAAAGCGTCTGCCAGATACATCTCTATAGATATGCATAGTGATAGAACTAGGAGGGGGCCCATGATACACACATTAGTGATAGACAACAAGCTTTTGTTTCTTGGAAGGATTACTAGAATTAACCGATTAGTGTCAACGTCATACAATAACTTTTGTCTAGAATGCAGTAGATCATTGTGATGGCTTTATTGATAGAGTGTTGTCTAATGTGAATTGCAAGAGGAGCAGGATTTAGTTGAAGGAGGCTACATTTTACTGAAGAAGAAAATGGAGAAATCCATCTATAAATGTCTCCTTTAAAAAAATAAATAAAAGGAGACATGTTTTGTTGTCCTGTAGTGAAAGCCACAATAAGAAACAAGAGCAATCTTTACTCCACTTAAGTGCTGCCCTGACTTCCAAGGGGTCAAGATTGCAGCCAAGGATAGTAAAAGAAGCAATTAAGTGATTTTAACATTGAAAAGCAGACACTGTGCTCATAAATTAGACCCAGAAGCAGAACTTCTTTATATGGCAATTACAACCTAAGCAAAAGAGAGGATGTGTTTGACAGATGTCCTTCTTCAGTAAAAACAATCCTGTTTGATAAAGGGGGTCAAGATAACAAAGCATTGTCACTGAGCAAAAGGACTCCCCAGAGCCTAATTTATAGAAGTGGCTAAATTAGAATATGTGATTAACCAACATATAGAAAGACATAGTAATCTGGGTTCATGTTGATTATGTGTTCATGCCAATCAAAATTAAGCATTTTTGTCCTGTCAATTTTAATTTAGTATAAATATCTTTGAAAGTATATCCCCCCTTTCCAGTGCCTGTTCGCAGAGTGGCTCACAACAATTGAAAGCAATTTAAACAGCACGATTAAATCTCTCTAACTGAAAACAGCAGGAACTGGATACAACTCCACCTCCATGGACAGAACACTCTAACTTCAGAGATCTAGTTTTAGCCCAAGCCCTGCTGGATTTTTGTTGACACAGCAGAAGTATCACACATATAGTCACTTTTTTAAAAAAAACCTAAAATTTATGAATATGGAATATTATTCTTGTGTATCCGTAATTCAAAATGCCAGATAACTGCTGCACAATATCATGCCCACATTGTCAGAGGAAAGAGGATGCCAGGCTTTACATGGCAAAGGGCAGCCTGAATGCTGAAAACACTGATGGCAGCAGTCAAGATGGTCTATAGGATACCCTCGTCTCCTTACTACCATTCACTATTGTTGAAAAACAGCCCTGACAATTTGTTTGGGTGAGAAGTGGTAAATGGATATTTTTCAAAAGGAGTCAGCTTCTGAGATTTTCCCTTGTTTGGTGTCACTTTATGAATGGTAGTGAGGACCATTTCATGGCATTTTGGATCATGGATACAGAAGCACGATATCCCACATTCAAACTGGAGGGTTTTTTAAAGAATTGAATTGAAATTAAGAGACATATTTCTCAGCCATCTGTAGCTATCAATATGCATGAAATGGCTACTATTGTCATATGTATGTGCATTATACAGCAGTTCTTCAGAACGTGTGGCTTTTAAAATAAAGCTTTTCACAATTTTTCTTGTATTTTTACTCACAATAACCCTATGAGATGAGCCTTAATTATACCCATTTTAAATATGAGGCACGAAAAATTATATATATTTTTTGGTGAAATGTGATTTGAATCCAAGTCTCCTAGATCCAAATCAAGCTTTCTGTTATCTGGTGAACATCTACAATTCTGTTACAGGATTTTAGTATAACCATTGTTCAGATTCTGAAAGTAGGCAGACATGACCACCTAACAAGTTCTTTTTGGACTCAGAAGGTTGGATATATACACAGAACTTCCACATTCTTCATTGCTGGGTAGTTCTTTCTTTGTTAAGGGCAGCGTGGATGTGCAAAATGTATGTCCATTCTTTGCCTGCAGAACTGCTATATTGATTGAAATGAACAGGAAACTCTGAACGTACAAGACTTTCATAAGCATATCAAATACTGTATATCCTATAAATGAAATATGTAACACTATTCCATCTGCTGTTCAAAAATAGTTAAACTGTGTTAACAGATCCATAATGCTGTTGGCCGTCACTTTATGTTATGGCAGATAACCAGTAGCTTTCCAAACAACTCCTCCCATTTCTGATTACTGGGTGCTGGGTGGAGCTGATGGCGTTTGGAGTCCAAAATTTGGAAAGCCACAGGTTCACCTCAACTACACTGCAGAAAAAAGTCCCTTCCAATCCCATTGTTCCAGGTCTCAAATACTGATAGTGATTACCTACAACTAGTGGTGCGGTCAGGAATGCTAGACTCCTAACTTAAATGTCATGAATGGCTGGGTGGTCCTTAAATGGCAATGGGCATTGCTTCACTTCCTTCCAAAGGTAGTAACCTAGTCCTCCCTTGTTACAAGACCCTCCCAGTTCATTTCATCAAAGGCAGCCTAAACCTCTGCTACTAAACTCAAAAACAACCTGGGTGAGTTTTAAATAATGTCTAGTGTTCAAAAGAATTATGATCTTCAGTTTACTGTTCATATGGTGACAATATGCACCAAGGAATGTATAAGAAGCATTCTCAGCTACTCAAGCATAACTTTCGGCATTCAAACAGGTTTTAACTCAGTGACAAACTGACAACCTAACGTTTACTATTCGTTTTATCTTTCACTGTCTTTGGATAGCACTGCCTTTCTTTGGTGCAGATTATGGTTACAGGCAACCATGTATTCATACAGAGCACAAAATATATTCTCCCTTAAGAAGTCATCATCTTTAGTTACTCTTGTCTTCTGCCTATTGACATAACGAACGAAAGCCATCCTATTCAATGTCACATTGCAATCACATCTAAGTGGTGACTATCTTCTCCCTACTAAAATGTCTCGCATGGCTTGCCATATACATCCTCCTGAGCTCAGACAATGAGGAGAATTTCTACTCCACTGATACTAGGAATACCTGGTGCTGCTAAGGAAATGTACAGTGTGAATTTCCTGACTCAGCATTATTACAAAATGTCACTAGAGCACATCGATCTTGGTTTCCCTGACTCCTGCCGCTCAGTCTTGTATGAGGTCCTTAGCTGATTCTCTGCGGAGTCTATCAACAGATTGTTCCTGTTTGTAAAGTCTCCTGAATATCTAAAATATATACTTAAATTGATCCTTCTAGTTCTATGATCAAGCTAGCTATTATAAGCTAGCTAACTACGAGTTTCCAACTGTGTGATTTGCTTGGTGTATAATGCCAAGCCAAGTTCTCAAAATGTGATGGTAATTTTTACAGAGCTGGCCCTACTATTAGGCAGATTTAAGCAACAGCCTCACACAACAGGTGCTGGGTGGAAGGCAGCACCTGCCTGGGTGTTCCACTTGAGCCCCACAGCCATTGCTCACCTTTAGAGAAAGTCAATGATTTCTGTTGCTACATAACCTATCCCAATCTCTTAAACTGCCCTGCTGACTTCATGGGTAGTGAAAGATGCTACTCCATTGTCAGGGCTGAAATGGGGTTCAACTAGCAATCCATTTAGCTTCTTCTGTACATGAAATGAAGGGACATGGTGGTGTTGTGGGTTAAACAGCAGAAGCCTCTGGGCTGCAAAGTTGAAAGATCAGCAGTTCAAATCCACACATTGGAGTGAGCTCTTGTCGCTAGTCCCAGCTCTTGCCAACCTAGCAGTTTGAAAGCATGTAAAAAATGCTACTAGATAAATAGGTACCACCACGGTGGGAAGGTAACGGCGTTCCATATCTAGTCGCGCCGGCCATGTGACCATGGAAGATTGTCTACAGAAAAAATGCTGGCTCTATGGCTTGGAAACAGGGATGAACATCGCCCCCTAGAGTTGGACATGACTGGACAGATTGTCAAGGGGAACCTTTACCTTTACCTATACATGAAATGGGGATAGAGCCTTCATCTTGTCTTTCTCATCAAGCAGCAAAATGTTTTAGTCCAGCTCTGAACAGCTGAGTTCTCACTATTGCAAGAGTCAAGGCTACCATACGGGACACCCATGTGTTGCATCTCTACGACACAAATAGATCCTTCACACAGCTATGGTATGGGGTAACCATGTGCCCCATTTTTGACAGACTATTGCTTTTCCTCAGCTTTTTGCTTTTTTTATATTGTCAGGTCATAAAAAGATATCCAGGTCAAAATCTTTTTAAAATGAACAATTAAAAAGATAGTATTAATTAATGAAGTGCCATACATTGGGGGAAAAACTTAATGACATATAATAAATTGCTTTTAAATTATTCATTTCATTTAAAAATAATTTCAACATGGATATCCCTTTTTATGCCATAACTATATCCCTATAGGTTAATGGTAATAATAATGAAATCATAATGCGCACACACTCTTCAAAATAGTCTACATCTTACTGCAATCACCATAAGCTTATTAAAAAAAATCACGTACCCTGGATTTCCTTGCTGCTTCTGCTATAGATCTTTGTATTAGTTGTCTCTCCTGTCTGGTTATTTCAGCAGCACTTTTCAATCCACTATGGGGAAATTCAATTTATGTGCTATTTACATTTCTGTTAGTCAGAGAAATGCCTGTAAACAAAGATCAGAAAATTTGTACAGATCGTTAAAAACATCCTTCCAAAAAAAAAAAATACAGCTTGCAAAGAGCTTTTCAGCACCTCTTTGGGCACATTTCTTTTTATTCTTAGCTTTATTTTAACAAGACATGTGCTAAATTAAAATCTGTATAATTTGACAGAGTTTCAAGATGCTATTACTCTACCAAAGAATGGGAAAACTGACTGGTGCATCTATTTCATTTTCCCTTTTACTCCATATAATAGAAAGAACACAACATTATGTCCATGTAATTAAATCCCAAAAGGGGAGGGAATAAAACAAAAAGTTATAGTTTATGGTATATCCCTCTAAGCAAAGAAATTCAAATGATGGAGCAAGCTCCTCACAAATCTTCACTCAAAACATGGGCACACAGATGAACCCTTATTGTATCTTAACATACTGACTACAAGCCATATAAATCACACAGTATTGATTTGGCTCCTGTACTGACAAAAGGATTACATCATACAATATGGAACTTCATGAATTGAGAAGCCAAACACAGATAAACAGGGCTGGCTGCCATATTAAGCTTTTTTTTTTAACAGAACCAGGACTGAGTCTCAAAAGGAAACAAGAAATAAACTTAAAGAGAGCTGAGTACAGTTTAAAGCAGCAATGTTTGTTTATTATTGTTTAACGATTTTTTGGTCAACTTTCAGTAAAAGCAATCAAGATGGCATGCAAAAAATCCTGATAACATTATTATGAAGTCGCAATTAAAATGAACACAAAGTTTTTTTAAAAAGAAAGGAAAAGAACATAGGTGAAAATGCTGTGTAAATATGCATAAGGTAAAGGTTTCCTTGACATTTAGCCCAGTCGTGTCCGACTCTAGGGGGCGGTGTTCATCCCCGTTTCCAAGCCACAGAGCCAGCGTTTGTCCAAAGACAGTTTCCGTGGTCACGTGGCCAGCATGAAAAGACACAGAACGCCGTTACCTTCCCACCATGGTGCTATCTATTTATCTACTCACATTTTATATGCTTTCAAACTGCTAGGTTGGCAGGAGCTGGGATTCGATCTTACGATTGCTGGTCTTCCGACCTTGCAGCAAAGAGTCTTCTGCAGTTTAACCTGCAGCGCCACCACATCCCTTTGTAAATATGCATAGTCCCAACATAAAATTTAATATACCAACATACCAGTATAGAATTGGTTAGAAAAATCAGCTGGGAAGCGGACAAATTTCCATTGAGTTTACTGAAAGAGTTAGATGCCATCAGAATTCACTGTTATGCCATGAGTTCAGCCTTAGTTAGAAACTAACATTGAGGGGAAATTCAAAATGACTGCTTCCTATCTTCTTGCAGAATAAGAATAAGAACTAAGATATACTAGCTGTTTATAGCGCAGGGTATTGACCTATAAATCCTAATAGGAAGTGTTCCTATTCATCTAAACTCAGATACCAAAACAGGGGTCAACATGGGCCACTGGTTCCTTCTCTAGCATCTAACAGATCACCACCACCCCCAACAGGTGCCCTTCAGATATCTTAGGCCTACAGACCTCGCCAACCCAGCCAGATTCACCAGGGGCAAATGTTATCAAGGGGAAGGGATAATGGGAGTTGTCCAATGCATCCGGAGTTCAGGTAAGGCAGTAATAGTGGCGACTGGTGACAACCAGTGAGCCAGATATCTGGCTCTTATAAAACTTCACTAATTTTTATGGGATAAGGTTACAACCTCCTAGGATACACTGAAGACCTTGGAGTCCTTGACTTGGCATCCAGGTTGCACATTTCAGTCCCCTGGCATTAGTGCTCTGGTGAGAGCTTGGATATGTTGCTTTTTAAAAGCCAGCATAGCCAATTCAATAAAATAGCTCTTCCAGCCTTTGGATTTTATATATATATATATGAAACAAAAGCTTTTGTTTAGCTTTTAAACAAAAGCTTTTGTTTAGCTTTTGTTTCATATATATATTCCACTAAAAATACTTTACTTTTTAATTCAAAAGATTATTTATAAGAGTAAGGAGTGCATCAGCATTAGCAATAGCTATGTTACATTGTTTTGTGTCATCAAGTTGTTTCTGAATTATAGTGACCTTATGAATTAATTACCTCCAAAAAAAAAGATGTACTATTAATAACCCTTTCAGATCTGGCAAGTTAAAGATTGCGGCTTCCTTTGTTGAGTCAATTCATCTCCTCTTCAGTCCTTCTATTTTCCTGTTGACTTCTATGTTGCGTAGCATTATTGTGTTTTCCAGTTAGTCCAGTTCCTCACAATATATCCAAAGTCCAATAACCTCAATTTAGTCATTCAAGTTTCTAGTGTGAGTTAAGTCTTGATCTGATCTAGTATCCTTTTACTCACCTTTTGGTAGTCCATTGTATCTATAAGAAACAGAATCAAGTGATCAAACAAGCAATATTTTTTTAAAAAAATGAAATTATTGAATAATAACATCAATTGATGAAATCATCAGACTCTCATCTGAAATTGTGAGGATAAAACATGCACACCAAAAATAATCCACCATGTGTTCTTTGAGGGAATGGCATGTCAGGTACAAATACAACAGATAAAAAATTCAGGTAAGTTCTGAATGCAGAATTTGAACACTGCAGTTGCTGCATTTATTCCAGATGAAAAAAATATCTGATTTTATAGATGTCTGAGATTTCAAAGTCCTTTTCTGCTACCTACTCCCTCCAGTACTTCTCCAGCAGTTCTGGCAGCAGCAAGAATCACCAATGATGCCTCCCTCCCTCCCTCCCCTCTCCTCACCCCCAGCCTCTTTTTGCTGCCCATCTACCACAGCAGCCATGAAGAATATGTTTCTCTGATTTCATTGCAGACTGAAAGGCCTCCTTGCCTAATTTAATCTACTCTCCTTTGTCACAGGCATATGTCACTTTTACATCTGTGCCCGTCTTAAAAACCGATCCCATTCCTCCCTCCCTGCTCAACCCAGCAGCTGTTCCTGCAAAAAACAAAACTGGAGCAAAAAAAGCAACATGGAGAGATCATCCCTCTGCTGGAAGGAGTTCCTCCCATAACAGTGGCAACCTCTTAAACCACTTCCTCCACTCCAGCATGTATACTCTGGGTATACCACTGCTATGTCTCCCATTGTGTCACGAGCGGTTCCTATACATAGTAAGGATATGTTAGAAGTACATTAAAAAGAGACAAACTAGAATAGGAAGACATTCTTGCAAAGATGGTTAGTAGAGGCTCCAAGCCTCTTAAAATTAAGGAGAAGAAGAAAAAGTTATGATTTGTGGTTGTTGATGGTGGTGGTGGTGGAACTGCGTGTTTTTGAAAACATGGCATTACTGCGAGAAAAATCTCCCTCTAAAGTTAGAACTGGGAAAAGTTCCTTTTTGGGAATATAACTCTCAGAATCCTCCAGCCAGCAGGGGTACCTTTATTATCGAGAAAGAAAGTTCCCAGGATCTGATATGCTATATGATATATGAAAACTTGGCAGTGTCCCAAGAGCGGGGACAGATCTACTATGAAACAAAAGAAACTTAAATTTAATGACCCTTCATCCTGGAGGGGCCCCAGAAGTGACTTTAATCCACATTTTTTTAAAAAATTGTGGTGATCTGTTGTGGAACAACCCTACCGGTTGCAAAGGAGGCCCTGTACAATTCAAGTTTCAGGTCCCCAAAAGTAAAGGTAGGCCCAGGTAGACATCATTCTATCACTTTCCTGTTTCTGATTCCACATCATTAGCAGTTTCTCAAGACAACAAAAACACTTTACATAATAACAAGAAGATGCAAAATAGGTTTTACTGCACATTATCATTATGGTGGCAGGCCCACATTTCTTCCATGAGTAGTTGATTCCTAACTGGCCAGACATGAAGGCTATGAGCTAATACTGTTAAGCAGCATGAAATGTATATTTCCAAGGGACTTGAATTCATTAAAGAATACTGTATTTAATTAGTTGATGAAATATATTAATACAATGATAAATTATTTACAATGAATGTACATATGATGAAACTATGAGTAAGTTAGACACAGCTTAGTTATGCTTGAAGTATATCCACTGACATCACTGAATCAAGTGGGCCCAACCCAATGCCTTTGTGCTATAGTACAGAATGTGCAAGATAAAAACATAATCCAGTTTACAAAAGCTACTACTCATTGTTAAGAACAAAGGTAGCTCTTTAATATTCCATTTCACTTGCTATGATTGTAACATATCAAAATGAACCTGCTCCAAGAAAATCAGAAGTGTGCTACGTTCTTAATTTGCAACTGTACTAATTCAAACTGGTCCTTACCAACACATACTGGAAAAAAATGGTATATAAATCTACCACTCTATAAAGACTGAAATGCTAAACACTCTTACTAGGGATTAAATCTCTGTTATCGCAGAATTACATAGTGTTACATTGTATAGCATGCAAAACAAATGGACTCACACGAGCAATTAAATCATACTGCACAACATGAGTGGGGGGCCCTGAACATATACAAAGACATCAGTGCAATCCAGTCTACATTAAGCATTTGAAAGCTCTGTTGACTTCAAACAATTTCTTAGATATTCCCAGTTAGAATAAAATTAATTTAAACACAACCCATTGGAGGTGATTGTGCAGTACGCTTCTGAGATGGGCATAGTATAAGAGGAAAACCCCATATGTAATGATAACCGTGGACCATATTCCATTGCATGCAAACCATCCGCTTCCACGCATGTGCTTACAATGCTCCATACTTCTCTGGCTGGGAAATTCTTCCTTAACAGTCCAAGAAGAAACAATACCCAAAAGCTCAGAGGCCAAAGATTGATCACTTGCAGCTGGATGCAAAGACATGCCTTGGTTTCAGGATGTGGTTGCAGTGCAGCTGATGCCTCAACTGCTTTTGATGACATGCAGGTATATCATATCACTAGTGCAAATACACTGCAAAACAAGATATATTGCAAACAACCAGTCACCTCTCCTTACTGCTTTTTTCAAGGGCAGAAAACACTTTCCTACAACACCACAGAACTAATTCAATCGAAGATTAACAAAATGGCCCATCTCTAGAGAACAAAGGGAGGAAAAGAGACTTAGATTCTATTTCAGGTCCTAAGAAGTTAATTTCGATTACCTGCTGTTACAAGGTAAAACTGTCTATTCACTCACCATCATCTATTAGACAAAAGCTCCTTGTACAAAACATGAGTAGGTGACTGTGTTATTCACTCAAAATTCACTTCTCTTGAAGAGATAGCTATTGTCTGCTGCTATTTGGGTTATTGCTTGATCCCAAACATATCTGATGTGTACCTTTAAAGAGACTGCAGCCTGATTTTGTCTTTTGACTACCAAAATAATAAATGGAAGGAAATTTTGGGAGACTTCTTGGGCTCAAATGATATTTCGGAAGCAATCTCTTGCTCTGTGGTCATCTCTAGTGGGAATCATTAGCAGTCTCTCACAAATAAAGCAATCAAAAAGAAAGCTGCTCTGAAATGCTCACTGGTGTTTAATATTTGATTCATTCCCATGTCCCTGTGTGTTTAGCCTGAGGAAAAAAACAGCTTCACAGAAGTGAGACATGATGGGCCTGACAAGCATTTTGCTGTGAATTGAACTTCAATGCAATGCCATTTTGTTTGCTGTTTAGTCCCCCCCCCCCAACATTCCTTCTGACTGGAGGGGGGGTGGAGAGGAAAGGAAAAGAAAGGAAAGGAAAGAGAAGAAATTTTCCCTCTGAATAGGAGAGAAAGATTTTCTTTATGCTCCATCTTTTTTTTCCATATCATGGTCCAGGATAACATATATCTCTTGGTTCTCCTCTCTTAGTACTTTCCCCACTATTCTGTACAAAGCACTGGCCTTCTTGCCTCCAGTTTAGCAATGTACAGAGGGGAAGAGAAACTTTGCCCACATTTCTTCTTTTTAAAGCTTTTTAAATGGTTTTGGTGCTAAAACAATGAATAAATAAACAAGCAGAGAAAGAAACTGTATTTCTGGTTGGCTGCACCCGTATTTGTATGTGTAGACAAAAGTTCCCTTTTCAGAATGGAAGGAGGAGGAGGCTGTGGTGAGCCAGTCTTAATTGTATTTGTGCCGCTTGGAAGTTAAGAAGGTTTTTTTTTAAACATAATAAACAAAAAAACCAAACCTCCTTCCACACTTCATTTTGATTTGATTATTTTGTATGGATGGGTTCTCTCTTCCCTGCTCCAGACACGTGGTGGAAGGCTGTTGAAGCAGTTGGTCTATAGTTGCAATAATCAAATTAACCATTTGCTACAACTTTTGAGGAGAACAGCCCGTGTGTAAAAAGAACAACTCCAAACAACAAAAAAACAGGAGGCCTTGAAGTCACTCCGATTTGAGGAGATGAAGAGAGAAAAGCCAGCAGGTCTTTCATCTTTAGAGGCAAATTTAGAAGGGAAAAAAGACAAAAAGGATCAACAAAAGATTTTTGTGCTAAAACCAATGAATAAATAAGTACAAAACCAGAGGGCTGGTAATCAACTGAGAAGCCATTATTTGCTCTAGGGACTGAAAGATGGCTATGCGGAGTGAAAAAGAACAGTGGGCCTCCGGACTGTTGGGGTCACTGGCACCATGAACGAAAGGTGGTAAGCAGGTGAAGGAGGAACTGGGCACAATATATGTGGAAGAAACAAAATAATTACCGTAGGTTGATGTTGGGACATCATGAAAAGCTCTAACACCAAGCTAACACTGATGGTTTTATCTTGATGCCTCCGTTTTGATCCATTAGGCTCCATGAGATTTTTCAAAAATGAATACTTTCCTCTTTATATTACACTCTGATTACATCTTCTTGGTCAGGGTCTCAGTTTGGCTTGTGAAACTTGTGAGCCACCAAGCCAGGTGTATGCATGTGTGTATATGGTCGCCTACAGGGCCTCATAATCTATTTCTAGTTCAAGAAACAGGTAGCTGGGGAAATGTCGTACACCTCAAAAGGAGTAATATATATCTGATGGGCTGCATTTTGCTTGGTGTGTCAAAAGATTTGCAGCCCCAGTTTGGCTTCATGCTCCTCCAAGTCATTTTAGTTTAGCTCAAGCCTTATGGCATGAAAGACATCTGTAATGACCAGTACAAGAAAATATAGTTTATAGAGTAAATAAGAGATTTATCCCCAGAAGAGCTCCTGCAAGGGAAAATAGGGAGAACTTGGAAAAGTTGCATTCTCAAATTACACCTCCCGGTTAAAGCTAGGTACCAATGCCATGGCAATGTTAGTGGCAGTCTTGCTACTGCTTTGAACTCATCCTGGCCATTTCACATTTTGGGAGAAAGGGGTGCATTACTGGCTGTAGCTGGGTGCATTGTCAGGCCACTAACAACAGTATGAAGCTTTAATTCATTTATGTGGTTTGGGCCAAGGATGAGCAACCTGTGGTCCTCCAAATGTTGTCTAGGATTCTCTGGGAGTTAGAGTTTAACATCAAGAAGTTGCTAGAATCTTCTGCTCTGTCCAAGACACTCACTGACAATGCTACACTGGTCTTCTCTGGTGCGTTCAAGCTATGCAGCCAGCTTTTCAAAGATACCACCTTAAGGTAAATGCCTGGGGTTCCCACATCTCTGTGGCCAAGAACATGACACAGCCTTGCCAAAGGAGATGCACCTAGTCCTAGGTAATCAACAATGGGTATGCCACAAAACTTTCGGACATGTGTAAAAATTTCAGGAGGCAGTTAAAACCAAACCTTGGCAGTAGTCTTTGATGCGTAGGCATGCCCAACGCCTCTCAGATAGCTCCAGCCAGCAATCATGGAGATGGGATTTGACAAAAGCTTGTCATTTAAAAGGGTTGCCTGTAACCATAGGTATATCTTCTGTAACCCCTGAGATGGAATGACATTTTCTCTGGTCCAGGAACTCACAAGTCCCAAAACAGTCAACCAACAGGCAGCACTATCTCTGTTCTCTATGAAAGAATGATAAGGAATTTTAAAAGTAGGATAATTCCTGTACCTTTCACCAACAGGCCTATCCAAGCTCAGTGGAAAAGAACAAATTCAGATAACATCATTTTCTCCATTCCTACAAAGAATGTGACGAAAAATCTGTCCTTCATCAGCATTTTTCTTACCTAACAGTCTTTGCTCCCTGTGCCTATATTACTGGGAGAACCACATCAAAACAGGATTGAGGCAGGGAGAGTAGCCTACAAAGGAACATGGGATCAGCGGCTTGCACAGCAAGATGCGGACATGAATAAAGTTGATTTTATTGTTAGGCTAATTCCTACAGCATGATCACACAACATTCGCAAAGACTTGTAGGTGAACACATGGACTTACTGACTGTATTTAAAATGACTCATTTAAGATTATATTAAAATTCTGGTAATGTGGATGGAGATGAATACAGAATATGGGATGTTCATGGAATATTACAATGCCATAATTATCTGGCAGAGCCATTGAACCGGCACATACAGGACAGAACTGAAAATACAAATATAAAGACATACTGCCAAAGACTATTGCCTTCCTAACTGCAGCACAGATTGCTGTGGCATCTTGTTGCTTGGAAGGTGTTACAAATTTCCTTCCACCTTTTGTTAACCTTATGAATCCACTACCTCCAGAAGGTTCTATCATCAACAATCCTGCTAAATTTGACGACACTTCCTTTATTAAGATTCCTTTATCTCATGTTTGGTCTTCCTCTTTTTCTGCTGCCATTTACTTTTCTTAGCATTATTTTTTTCCCCAATCATGTCTCTCTTGATATGTCCAAGTATATTAGCCTCAGGGCAGATATACTTCCAGTGTGAGTTTTTATATTAAGAATATGCAGTCTGATGCATTAAGCTCTTTTTCACATTTTTCCCTTCCTTCTTTCCTTTCCTTTCCTTTTTGCAGACACAATAAATAGGCTTGATTATGATGTCATAGGAGTGTGTCACTATTGAAGAAGTTACGCATGGGATCAGCGTGACTGGACTGGGTACACAAAATGTTCTAATAAGTAGGCAGGGGAGGAAATGTTGCAAACTCTTCCTTACCAGTGGTGACGCTGGCTAGGGCTGATGGGACTTGCAATCCAGCACTACTTGGAAGGCCACAGGTTGCCCCCTCTTGGTCTGACCTCAGGATACTTGAAGGAGCATCTTCTTTCATATCCCTTCCTGTTCCTCAATACTCCACACAGAATATTTTGGAGGTGTTTTTTCCAACCATTAAGCAGTTGACCAGTGCCAAATGACCTTTTGCAGATGTGTATCCTAAAAGTCACTTGTCCCTTTTAAGAAGGCTTAATGCTCTTCTTTTTTAGCCTGATGCTTCAGAATATTCCATGGAAAGGGAAGGCTCTCCTCTGCAAAAAGGAACTGAGGGATGTGACAGTGACAAGTGCTTGGGCCAGAATGCTTTCTTCTATCACAAGAGTATTCAGATTTGAAATGACTAAAGAGGAGTTCTGATAGCTTCAGCTTGTTTCTTCTTTACTGTTATGCTGTTTTCTTTAATTTAGTGCTATATTTTAAAACGGCATTATCCACTTTAAAGATCTCAGTTCAAAAACAGATTACGATATGCACAAATAAATAAATGAATAAGTGTCTGTGGTGACACCCCCTTTGGAATATTGTGTACAGTTCTGGACCTCATCTGAAAAACAATATCGCAGAGTTGCAGCTGTGGAGAATTTTAAAGAAAATTCAAGATCTGCATACCCTTCTTGTAAGAACTGGTTCTCTGGGCCTTTTTAAGTTTTGAAAAATAATTAATAGAGCAGAAGGATATAACAGAGATGGAGCTTGCAAACTTACTGTTTTGACTATCAGTTTTCATGTTGTTACTATGAAGTGCTATATTTTAAAAAACTTTTTCCATCTTCTAATAGACTTCTAGAATTATATGGGAAGTATGGATAAAGTGAAAACATTTTCTCCTTCTGATGGCCTTGAAATTACAAGTCCACCCATAGGAATGGTTCCCTACTGAACTGACAAAAAGAAGTACAGTATAAGGTTGCATAATCCATAGATAAATTTCTTAAATTTACTGTTAAAATTTGTAGTGATTATCACTAATTTATTTATTTATTTAATGAAAGAGTACAATACATAGAAGTGTATGAGGTCCTGATTATCTCAAGAGCTGTTGGTCAGAATTCTCAACAGGACTTCTGTGTTTGGGAACAATTAACTTCTATATGGCATTGTACTGAGGCCAACTTTAGTAGGATCAAACCATCATATCTCTGGGATTAGGACAAAAAAAGTATGCCACCTCATAATCTTTGCCAGCTTCTCTCCTGCCTTTGAGATTAAACCTGCAATCCTCAAAGTTGGGGATTGAATACATTTTTACCAAAACGATGTATTGGGGCAACTCATCCTCGTTGTAATCCAAAATACAGTATTTTGGGATGGCTTCATCCTTAATTAAAATCCTTCAGCTTCAAAAAGTATGTTCTGATAGCCATGAAAGCTTGATAGGGGTAAACACTAGGGCTTGTTTTCTTGCAGCCATTGTTATGGGGCCAACCATGATAGACGCCTACGACGCAAAGGTACACCCCACCACTGCCTCTGGTACCGGGGGCGGGGGGGTTTCCCCAGCTGTGGGTAGGGATGGTTGACTTGACTTCATGCGTGACTTTTAGGCTTTCTAGCGGCATCTAGCGGACAAGTGCTGCAATATAACAGAGGCCGACTAAACGAGCATCCTTCTCGTGGTTCACGTTAATGATACCTTTTTGGGTCAAATTTGAGGTTTATGATACAGTTGCTACCCATAAGCCCCAAATTTGGCCCAAAATGTATAATTAAGGTGAGCCACGAGAAGGGTGCTCGTTTAGTCGGCCTCTGGGGCTCCGCTGGTATCCTCTCACCAGGCCGAGGCTGAACAACCCAGCAAGCCCGCGGGGAAGGACGGGCCCCGTCGGGAAGACGGGAAGGGCGGGCCGCGTTCCCCGAAGAGGCCCGGGGACACCGCTTGCGGGGGGGGGGTCGCGGCCGATAGAAGTCGGCTTCGGTCTTCCCAGGATGGCTGCCAAGGGGCAAAAAAAGGCCCATCTGGCCTCGGAAGAGCCTGGCGGGTCCCGCCGTTCATTGGGCTTTCGGAGGCGGGAAACGGGTGTTCGGCAGCCCCCGGCCCGGCCCGGCCCCTTCCCATCGCTCCCGCGTGACGAGTTCGAAGCCTGCAGAAGGCCTTCGCGCGAATCCTGCCTGTCCTAACTCGTTTTGTTACCCTTTCAGGAATCCTTGACTGTAGTCTTCCTCGGCTGGGTCCGGGGACACGTGTGAATCCGCGTCTCGTCGACACACGTGCACACAGCCTTTCCCCTCCCGCTTCGTTTCCCCAGGTGAAGGCAATTAATTACCATTTGCCAGCCTTTTGTATGCATTACCCAAAAGGCCGGTGGGGAGAATCAAAGGCCGCAATGGGCCGGCCGGTTCCCCTCTGCCCGTCCCTTGCCATGGCCGCGCTCAAGCCGTTTTAAGCCTGGCCGAGATGACGGATTGGACGCGGGGCCCATCGCGGAAATAACACACCGATCTGGTTATTTTAATTACGGACTTGTTAACCGAGGACGGAGAAGGAGGTAATGAATGGAATAAAGCTAATTACCCGCATATTTACAGCTTATGAAATATCCCTTTGCAGAGAAAGGCCGGCGTCGCTCGGCTCCTTTTGACCTACTTGGCCTGGTCATTTTTTTCCACCAGCCCACGGGAAGGAGAAAGTTGCAATGAAAGGAAGCGTGAGTATTATATCTCCGGGGGGGGGAAATGGAGAAAAGAAGCAGCCTGATCTTCACCCCACCGGGGCACAGCGATGATTGCAGAAAAGGCGACGAATAAAACGAGCTGGTTCCAAGGAACGAAGTAATAATGACAACACAGAATATAGAATGGTTACTGTTGTTATTATCAGGTACACGGGCGCTGTATCGAAGGGTGCTGAAAGGGGACTTAGAGAGTATGCCAGTGAAATGGAAAATATTTCGACGTCACTGAGTGAACCCCGTAACCGGGTTAGGGATGAAACTGGCCTGACTTGTATGATTAATAAATAAATGATTATATGGTCGTTTTCTTGTTCCCGCTGACTTTCTTCTTTTGAGAAAAGAAGCACATGCAAAATGAGAAGTCACGATCCAGCGAAGGCTCAATAGTAACAACATTAAATTAACCACTTCAAAATTCCACAGATTTGGACAGAACAGGGCAAAAATACTAGACCTTGAAATGTTTAGTTCTGGCGGAGGAGCTGTGCGGTGCGAAGGAGTCCTGGATTACGTGCTCATTTTTTTTTCGAGGCGCCTCGTAGTTCAACGAGAGGAACGGGAAAAATAGAAACGCGATCAAAATTAATCTGGGCCAGGAACACCCGCTAGTGACACGTGTACGGACCGGCGCCTTAAACGCAGGCTGGGTCCGAGGGTTCCATCCAGAATCCAGGTATTGGTCGTGGAGGGCTTTTTTCGTTTTGGGGGAAAGAGCGGAGATTATTCTCAAGAAAGACCCATCAGATTCGGGGGGGGGGGAAGGGCATTGAGGGGGCGCGATACTATTCTTGTTTTAAAGGGATCGCTACCACGCTGGGGAGTGTGGGCTAGGACTGAGTGGCAATTCCGCCGCCGCCGCCCCCCCCCCCCGCTCCTTTCCATAGTCTTTCTCCCTCCCCAGCCGGGCCAGGTGTCTTCTGGATAGATCCTTGTCTCGGCCGCCAAGCCCTCTCCCTGCCACCGCCGCCACCTACCCACCGTGTCGCCCTCTCCCTCCCCGGGCCAGTTTTAGAGGGTGCCCGAGTTCTGCCAGCGTCTTGGCCCTTTATAACATTTCACGCTCGTCGGGGGGTCTCTTTGTCGCTCAATTGAGCGTGTAACGGGCTTACAAAGCAGGTTCCACGAGGACATAGAGGGTTCTCTCCTTAATCAAAAGCTCGGGGAAGGACGGAGAAGTGGTGTGTGTGTGTGTGTGTGTTGTGTGTGTGTGTTTGTGTGTGTGTGTGTGTGTTTGTTTGTGCTTCCCCCTCCCGGTCATGGCGGTGGTGTTGGGGAGGAAGAGACCCTCTACACGCGCGCACATACACACGTACACACCCACACGTGGCCATCACCACAGCCACCCGCCAGCCTCTCGTTCATTCTTCCAAGGTATATATATGATCAGTTAGAGAGGAGGCTTAAAAGCTCGGGCAAATCGGATCAGGGAAAATCGTCACCCAACTTTCATTCTTTTCCAGAGGAGGGTGATTGAATTAAAGGGCAGGGAGGCTTCTTGGAAGGGGACGGGGGAGAGGAGGCTCGGGGACGTAAATGGGGTGTATTAAATTCTAATTAGAGATGCAGGAATCAGCCAGAGGGAACTTGGACAGCTCGGTCTCTCCTTCTCTCTCTCTCTCTCCCTCTCCCCCCCCACCTCTCTCTCTCTCTCTCTCTCTTCGCCCTCCCCCTCCTCTTTCCTGACTCCCCCCACCCCCACCCCAGCTTGCCAGCCCAATAGACTGATGAGTTATTGTCATGTAAAAGCGCCAGCGTTCAGACCCACCGCTTTGCTATTGTCCAAGTGGAAAGAGCCAAGTTTATTATGAGGACTATATGCTCTAGAGACCTGAGGCAAGGCAGCTCATAGGAGCCCTTTTTTCATAAAACTCGGCTCGGCTGGTAGCAGGGAGGCCACTCTGGAAGCGAGAGCCGAGCTGTGAGCATCGCGCTCCCCTCGCCTTGGCGCTGCCCACCCACCTGCCCCCCCACCCCGACCGACCAACCGACCGACCGACCGACCGACCGACCGGAGCCCCCCCTTTGGCGAGCCCGATCCGCGGCGCCTCTGCTGGCCACCAGCCCCCCACCCCACCCCACCGGCCCCAAAAACCGTTGGCTGGGCCACCCCCCGAGCCTTTTCAATGTATAAAATGGAATACTCTTACCTCAATTCCTCCGCCTACGAGTCGTGTATGGCTGGGATGGACACGTCCAGCCTGGCCTCGGCTTACGCGGACTTCAGCTCCTGCAGCCAAGCCAGCGGCTTCCAGTATAACCCCATCAGGACCACTTTCGGGGCCACCTCTGGGTGCCCGTCCCTCACGCCCGGATCCTGCAGCCTGGGCACTCTTAGAGACCATCAGAGCAGTCCCTACGCGGCAGGTAAGAAGGAGATCGCCCGCCAGCCCGCCCGCTTGCCCACTCGCCCGCCCGGCTAGCCAGGACGACTCGAGAGGAGGACCGGGGGTGGGGGGGGAAGGAAGGAAGACAGGCAGGCGAGCGAGATGGGGGGGAAAGAAAAGCCCAGCCCAGCCGAAAAATCTCGCTTTGATTGCATTTGGAAAATGGCAATGTGTTTAGTATTTACCAAACGAAATTTGCTTACACAAATGAAAGAATTTATCACGTTAGGAGCGATTGCAGGGAAGGAGAGAGGAGAGGAGGGGTGGGGGGAAAGAGAGAAGGGGGGTGTAATTCACTTACACCGTTACACTATCCGAAGTCACACCCGAAACCGCCAACAAAATTATCTTAAGCTGCCAAAATGATCGGCATAATTTATTTACTTTGCGAGAGAGACGGAAAAGCTAGAGAAATAATTAAATAAGCCGGGAAGAAAGCTCATTACTGACACTGTCTTCTGCTTCATCACCACTACTACCATCATCATCGTCGTCTCTCTCTCTCTCTCTCTCTCTTTTTAAATGAAACCTCATCCATAGGCAACAACAATCAAGCCACCAAGAGATAAGGACCGACGCATCCGCCTAGTAGTCTTACTTGGATGCTTTTATTTACTTTAAGCATCTCTCCCCGTATCTCTTCCTTTTTCTCTCTCTCAGAACAATCTTCAGCCTGGGCGAACGGAAGGCACCATTTCAGCGGCAGCCCTCTGGAGGTGTCGTGAGATGCCACCCGTACCGCGCTTACTCGGGAGTAAGGCCAAGTGAATTCACTGGGATCGATCTCCGAGTAAACGTGAAGGGTTGCCTCTTCTCGGGCTCGCTCCATTCAGTTCTATGGAGCCATTCTGCCGTTTCGATCCCATGGGTGCACAATGGCATGCTTGGTAGTTTCTGATGGAATTTTCCTGTGGATTTCCTTTTTAAATGCTAAATTTTATTTTATTTTGCGGTGGCGACGGGAGAGGACGACTTTTGCTTGAACTCGAGCGAATTCGGCTGAGCGGCTGGAATGTGAAGCAATGAATACTCATTCACTCATTCCGGAGTATTTTCTTTTCTTTCGGTATTTCATTCCTTCATTCATTGCTTATAAAATTCTCTCTCTCTTTTTTTATAATTTTTTTTTTGAGGAGCCATAACCGGGAGCAAGGCAGACAGAGAGATGAATCACAAGCCCTTGAAACCGTTTCCGTATCTAAAATAAATGCAGATTTGGAAAATCAAAGCGTAGAAGTCTTAGCCCCTTTTCTATAAATGTAATATCAACGAATTTTATCTTTCCATTCAACGGGGGAAGGACAATGGGGCATCCTAAACTAGAAACAATATAACGCGAATACTGTATAGTGCGATTTTCTCCTGTTAATTCTCTGGCAGCTCCATCCTAGGCAGAAGTTAAGATCCATTGGACTCTCTGGGACTTACTCCTAGGTAAGTGAAGTGTACACGCCATTATAAGGAAAGCGAATAAAATAGGGGTCCCTCAAGCAGAAATACTTTTTGAAACGACTTGCCTGGGAAATCGCAGCGCCTTATGAATTGGTCTGTCATTTTGACCCCTCTTCCACCCATCCGCCTGTCTCATTTCCTCCCTCAGTCCCCTACAAGCTCTTCACCGACCACGGAGGGTTGAACGAGAAAAGAAAGCAAAGGCGTATCCGGACCACCTTCACCAGCGCCCAACTCAAGGAACTGGAGAGGGTATTTGCAGAGACCCACTATCCCGATATTTACACCAGGGAGGAGCTGGCCTTAAAGATCGACCTCACGGAAGCCAGAGTTCAGGTAGGTAAAGGATCCTTCAGGAGTTTCTTTTTTAAAAAACGGACTTTGGGGTGCTAAAAATGTGCTCCTGGATTACTTAAAACTCAGGAGCTGCAGCAGCAGCCCCCCCCTTTCCTCTGTGCCAACCAGTTCCACAATCCGTTGTGACAGGTCTCACAATACAGAAATGACCTATCTGTCAGGATGTGCCACCAATTCAGGTATTGACTAGGAGAAGAAAGAGGAACGTGTTACCTTTTTATTTTTGCAAATATATCTGTAGTTTTCCTTTTAAAAAAAAGGTTTGGTTATGTGAAAGGAATTTATCTTTGCTGCAGTGTTGCTTTCAAAAATCCAGATCATGTATTTTGTGTCTAGTTATTTCTCCATTAGCCACAGGAGGCATCTTAGATGCTGGAATAAAATAAGCATACTGCTTGACACCTAAGGTTTCAAAATCTCTGCTGTGGATTAGATCTGCAAGAGATGGGAGCTCTAATTGATTAGCTATATTTGGGCACAAGATGACAATTTTTCCATTGTCTCCTGAGGATAGGAAAGGTTATCTCTGTGATCTGGATCACTTGCAGGGGCTGCCTGTTTTAGGCAGACTCTTAATCCGTTCTTTTTCTTGTCAAATGAAACATCACGAGCTTGACACTGCTTGAAGCTGAACTAAATATTTGGGTCCCTTCTCCAATTATAAGTGTGGACAATTATATATCTCTCTCATTTTATAGGCTGGGAAGCAGGAGGTTTATTATAGTTTCCACAGAAGGGTAGATATGACCATTGGATTAAATAAGGGGGATATATATATACAAGTATATACAGAGGCAAGAGGAGAAGGGGACGACCGAGGATGAGATGGCTGGACAGTGTCTGCGAGGCAACCAGCATGAATTTGACACAACTCCGGGAGGCAGTGGAAGACAGAAAAGCCTGGCGTGCTCTGGTCTATGGGGTCATGAAGAGTCGGACACAACTAAACGACTAAACTACTACTATATACAGATAGATAGATATTTCCTGCTTATTTCATCCAATAGTCATGGATGAAATGTAAGACTGGAGTCTAAAATCAGGAAAGGTCTTAAATCAAAAACAAACACACTGATTGATTTGCAGTTAGTTCAGATACATCATTCTCCCTTTCTGTTTTTGCCCGTTCTGAAATAACTACCTCATCAGTAGCCACTGAAGAGAATTAGATTCTTCACACCATAAACATTCCATCCATTTAACACTCTCCAGTGTCCTGTTTGTGATCACAAAAGATTGGTTTAAAATGTGTCAAGAAATAACAGTGTGGGTCATTAAGGTTGCCATCCTCTATAGAGAGCAAAAGCCCTGGTGAGCATTGAAAAGAACATTGAAAATATTGGGAGAGAGAGGAAGTGATTTTTCTGCTACTACAAGTGCTAAAGAACAGTTTTATGGTTTTGTCCTCTGGGCCTCCACATCGCTAATCTTAGGCACATACCCTGTGGAGTAAACCTCATTGAACGTGACATGATTTATTTCTCAGTAAACAAAGCTGCAACAGCCCTAACATGCTGATGGTTAGGGAAGCAGCTCATTTGTACAACAGGCCAGAGAAGCATTCAGGCCTGGCAAAATACAGTGAGGAAATACAAGGAGTGAGGAAATATAAGGACAAGGTGAAGACTTGCAGGACAGGAAGCACTTCAAAGAGGAGAGAATTGCAACCTTGGTTAGCTTAGACAATATTGGCGTTATTAAGTCATTGGGTAGCTGGCTGGATAGCTCCCTGAGCTGAAGCACCTGGGTGCAAAGCTGGAGTGGGGAGTTAAATTCCACATTGTGCCTCTGGGGGGGGGGAGAGACAGCTTGTGCAGCCTTGAGCAAGCTACCCAGTCCCCTGAATACTCCAGAAGGGACACATGAACCATTTCTGAGTACTCAGTACCTAGAAAGCTCTAGAAAAGGCCACTGTAGGTCAGAAAACAACTTGATGGCACATCATTCCTTAGTGATTTTGTAAATCAAATATGACCAAAATTCTGGTTTTGTGCCAATCACCCACAAAACACACCTGACAGGATCTTCAGAAATTGTTCTGTTGGCTGAAACTGGTTGTGCAGCCTTCTTTTTGTCTACCAGCAGAAGCCAATCAGGACACAACGAGAATTCACAAGCAGATCTACGCTAGATCTCTACGTCTGTGGTTAGTGGTAGAATGAGCAAGTTTGTACCATATTACAGTTGTACCATATTACTAACTGCAGTCAGTTTAGTAAAAGGACTTCACTGCAGCATTGTCAACACACTGCTTACTTGGTGGCTAAAATGTTGCTGCTTGGCGTAGTAAGTCACAACTAAAGCAGACCCTCTGAATCAATGGAACCTATAGAGGAACAGATTCACTAAATCCCCACTGATTCAAGGCAATATACTGCAGCAGTGAACTCTTGAAGAAAGTACAAAGAGTTTCTTGTGTCTGGCTGAATTTGCAGCCTATCCCTCCTTAGGTTTCCCCTTTTTCTTTTTAGGCACATACAAACTGCTTTATCCAATGCAGTTATCCTTTAGATAATGGGCCTAATATAAAAACCCTTTATAATTATCATTAACTTAGAACTGCAGCGTTGGAAGGGCCCCTGTGAATTGCTCAGTCCAGCCCCTGTCAAGGACGCACAGTGGGGAATCAAACTCCCAATCTCTGGGCCTGCAGCCAGAAACCTAAACCACAATATTTTATCACAAAGCAAATACAGTTAGAGAAAAACAACAACTGTACATCAATCACTCTGACAGATTATCTTGACAGTTTGGCCTCAAATTTAAAATATACCACTATTTTTGTAACCCTGTTCTATTGTTCATTTTTAAAAAATATATATAGTGGGAGCTTCCAAAACTGCAAGTGGTCTAGGCCTCTCTTGACCTCTGCCAGACTCTGATCAGGACAGTAAGGAATGGGAAAGGCTTCATGTTATTTTTTTTTTTTTTAATTAAAGTAAACAGCAGAAGTCACTTATCACAGAAAAATCACCTCTCAAATTCGATAGATAATAGGTGGTAAAGAAGGGTTTGTGTGTGTGTTTTTCAGGCTTCCAGCATACATTATTCTGGATTAGGGTTAGCTAAGAAGCGAGGACAAGATGTGTTAGGAAAGTAAACAGCAGCCTTTAATGCTGTTTACGGGTTGCAAATCCAGAATCATTTCCTCCCCTTGCTCTTCCAGAGTAAGCAGGACGAAAAGCATCCTTTTGAAAAAGACGCGGCCGGCCGGGCGAGGGGAAGCGCCCCACCACGCCACCCGTGTCTCCCGCTCTCTGACCCGGGCTCTCCCTCCCTCTCCTTTCGCCCAGGTCTGGTTCCAGAACCGTCGGGCGAAATTCCGCAAGCAGGAGCGGGCGGCGGCGGCAGCGGCGGCCGCCGCCAAGAACGGCTCGTCCGGCAAGAAATCGGACTCGTCGCGGGACGATGAGAGCAAAGAAGCCAAGAGCACCGACCCGGACAGCACCGGCGGGCCCGGGCCCAACCCCAACCCGGCGCCCAGCTGCGGAGGCGGCGGCCAAGGCGGCCCCAGCCCTGCCGGCGGCCAAGGCGGGGCCGGAGCCGGCGGGCAAGGGCCGGAAGCCGGCAAAGGGGCGGCCCCCGGAGGCTTGGCGGCAGCGGGGCCAGGCCAAGGCTGGGCTCCCGGGCCGGGGCCCATCACCTCCATCCCGGATTCCTTAGGCGGGCCCTTCGCCAGCGTGCTCTCCTCGCTGCAGAGACCCAACGGCACCAAAGGCACCTTGGTTAAGAGCAGCATGTTCTGAACGGGCCGCGCGGGTGGGGCGGTTGGGGCGGGGAGGGCAGGCAGGCGGGGCCGAGCTATCCCCCCGACGGGGGCCCGCGGCCCATGGCCGCCCTCCTGCCGCCGCCGCCGCCGCCGCCGCCGCCGCCGCCAGGGGCTGAAGGCAGCTTGGCGCCCCCTGCAGGGACTCCCGTGCTCGCCTGCTGCCGCCGACGCGGCCTCCGCTGAGGCCTAGGCGAGGCGCGCCTCTTCACCCACGGACGCTGGCCAGCCGCGCCTCAGGCCTCCCTCTGCATCTAAGCCTTGTCAGGAGGAGGGAGGAAGCGTTTGGCGGCCCCTTCACACACCAGTGAAAAGCACCCGAAGAAGAAGCTGCCGCATGGCGGTGGTGACTTGCCAGAGAACCTTGCCTCAGGAGATGCTGCATTGCGGCTCCCCCCCCCCCTCCTGTGGCAGCCCCTCTCACCTGGAGAAAACTGTCAACAAGCTGCCAGTGTTGTTTTTGTCGTTCTTGTCGCTGCTGCAAAGTGTATTTCTCCCCTTCCCCGGCTTCCTTGTCCAGGGTATCTCTTAAGAGCTGATGGGCTTCAAGCGTGGCTGGCTATCTCTCCTGTTTCCGACGGGACCGACAAACCCCTCCGGCCCACATTTCCAGTTTAACAGGGTCCCTGCCTAATTGCACCTCCGAAGGTATCTGCTTTATACTGGTGGGCGGCACAGTACCTCTCTTTTTAAAAAAAGTGTTTTTTTTAAAACAATTATTCGTGGTGTTTCCAACAACTACAAGGCTTAAGTTGAGGCCCTTCCTTGTTTTTTGTGGCAGACTTGAGCCTTGCAACACATAAAGAAAGAGGCCCAGGATGTGTAAAGAGGTTTTTTTTCCCCCACCACCAAGTATCCCATTATAGCTGTAACTTTTGAGATGCTATAAAAAATTACCAGTTAGAACCTGTCTTGATGTGTTGGCTGCTGTGTGACCAAGTTGTGCTACATAGCAGAACAGAGTCTCTCCATGCACCTCTGACACTGGTAAAGGTACTTCACAGCTGTGCTTTAGTATCAAATTTAACAACTTCACTAGCATAAAATCAATGTGGACAATTAATAAATTACAGAATTTGGTGGATATGTTTTATGCTACATTGGGGGGAAATTACTGACTCTTAGCAGTGCAGTTCTATCATATTTATTCAGAAGGTCTTCAGGGAAGGAGTTACTGCTTACTAATTATTTTGGGGTTTCTACATAGCAGAGCACATTTTGAATGCTTTCCACAATCTTTTTTAGGCCACACAAGACACCAGTCCTCATGGAAATCACAAGTTCTATGGATTGCTCTTTGTGTGCTAGAGTAAATTACCTTTTGACAATAATATCCAGAGATGACTTGTGTGTGTGATTGGGCTGCTAAAGATTCAACAGGTAGACTGTTTCTATCATGTGCACACACACACATACCATAATAGTTGTTTTACATGTTCAACTGTCTGGCATGAAGCACACATTAATCACCTGTTGTATGTATGAATTGGCTCTTGGGCCACCCATACTGCCCTGTAAGAAAACAAGAATGTGAATTGGCCTCAACCGTTAAATGTTACCAGATCTCTTATTGTCATTATTAGGACTGATTCATTTTTTCATCTATGTCCCTGCCCATTTTTTATTGCAGTTTCTGCAAATTTACCATCCTTATGTAATTGATGTGCAGGGGATGTTTACAGGTAAACTTATTCTGTGTCCAAAATGACCCCAGACTGGAATTTATCATCTCTTTCTGGTGAATGGGTTGAATTCAGTCAGAAAATGAGAATGAAATTGTCCACGCTGTTTTTAGGCATCCCTTGTTAGGATTTTTTAAACATTTATTTTTAAAGGCACAAGAACCTAGATATTAGTTATGTCAACAGGTATGCTTTAACATCTTTTCTGTGTCTTTCTACAACTGTGTTCTGTGACTCAATTGTATAGTGTTAATATTGATACAAACTTGTCTACTCTAGTTAGACGTATAAATAATGTTTTCTCTCCTTGTAGTCTTTATGGTGTGTCTTTATGGAGAACCTGTGGTTCTCACTGGCTATGTTTCTCTACATTTAGAGAGACAGACTTCATGCAATGGTATCAGCTGTGGTTATCAATTGCATGTTGACTGTGTTTTTGTTTTTTGTCTTTTGTTTACTTTTGTGTTCAAATATGTTTGTGAACATTAACCATCATAAATTATGTTCCAGGGTTTTCAGATTTATTTATATGTGGTTAAAATGAATGCTTCTATTTAAAAGGAGAAATATTTCTACATGTGCATATAGTTTTCCAAGAGTGTACCATTAATTAATTGTTGATAATAAAAAGCAAAAGCAAATGTAGGCCCTGTACATCTCTGCCTAATTTCCTTTCTTCCCTGGGGTGGCGGGTGAGGTGGGGGAGACAATATAGCATTGGCCTGATAAGTGATCACTGAATGACAGCAGCAACGGAGAAGGGTAATAATCAGGAATAATGGTCTACAACTACTGAGAATGTTATGTATGGAACTGGGAAAGAGACATGGTGCAGATCAGCAGAGATGGGCTATGTTCTAGGGAAAAAATCAAATTTTAGATGGCAGAGGGATGCCAAATGCTGTCCTAAGTGTGACCCTTTATTTCTTTTCTGTAAGTGCCATAACTTATGTGGGGAAGAATAAATGGAATTCCACTGGCTAAAACTATACTCATTAATCCAATCACACTGGGATGAGGAGCAACTCCTGTTTTCTCAGAAAGAAGCCATGCAATGCTTCTATCAGTGTCTCTTGGTGATACTGCATTTTCTTCACACATCATCAAGCACTAAAAAAAATCAATTTAGGACAAAAATAGATATCAAAACAATCTCTCCATTATATACCTTTTACTAATGTTTGGGTAACACATTGGCTGGATGACTCAATGAGTTAGGTATTAATTGGAAGTTTGGTTCTCTGCTCTTTGTCCTAGGAGAAGAGCCAGCCACTGTAGCCTTGAGCAAGTTGCACAGTTTTGGGGTACCCCCAGAAAATGGGAATGATAAACCAGTTCTGAATACTGTGCCTCATCAGAAGTCAGAATTGACTTGACAGCACATTATTATTTTATTATTAATGTCTGGATAGACCTACCACATTTTTTCTCTCTCCAGTCAGAATGATCAGAAACTTAAGGTATCTTTCACATGTATATTTTGTATTTATAATCACTGAAAGTGCTGTCACAAATCAAACAACTTGGATAGAATGTATTCTTGAAGGCAACAACAACCAACCTGGATAGAGCTTTCATGCTGCTTAAGTCAACCCTGCCTCAAAAATACTCAGTCGAGGCCTCTTGCACATTTAAATTACAAGTTACTAAGTGGGAAACTGGGCATAATACACAAAAGTGACTCAGCAGTTACTTTTGTGAGGAAAATGCAGGTTCACAGGATTCTAATCAGAGCTTGCACAACAATTAAAAAAAGTTTCACATTCCGATATGGCAAGTATGTCCAGAATCCTGTCTGCTTAGCTCTGCGTGTATAAGGGCTCATCACTTCAGCACTTGCAGCCTTTTTTCTTCAGTTAAGAGTTTCCTATCCCATTCCCATGTCCAGGTTCCAAGGCTCCCTAGGAAATCTTTTTGACATGGGAAGAGTTTGAGAGCCTTGGGAAGGGTGGAGGCACTTTTAATGTTCAAAAACAGCTAGTTTTGGTCAATATATATTCTATGTATAGCCTAGAAAAACCCAAATAAACGCATTCTTAAAGAGGCCAAACCTTGTTAGTCCTATTTGGCATCTTCAGTCTGCTTTGGATTCACAGATTTGATCATGCTGGAGATAAATTTGTAACTGAGTGTCTTAAATTTAACAATTTTCTGGCTGTTAATCACCATCAAAATATATTCTTTTGTTCAATTCCTAGGCAAGGAATGTACTAAAGCCATTTGAAAAACCAACACAAACAGCATACAGTACCTATCAGAAACCACTCTAAAATATTCATGTATCTTGCTGGATATAGCTGATATTTGTTTTGTTTTATATTAAATTGGGAAGTTGTTTTTTAATTATTCAATATCAATATATTTCAACTATGATCTCTTTGGTCCTAAATGTTATCCTCACAGTGCTCAGTTCAGCTGATTGGTTTCTAGAGAGGGTGTGATGATGTTTTAAATGTTTGGAGATGGTTTTCGTTTTATATTTTTACACAGATTCAAACTGAAATATTGCCAGCAATTCCATGACAGGACAATAAACCACAAATAGAGTTAATGGATTTGAAATATCCAGAGGTCTGAGCAAGACATCAAACACTTTTAATATGGCTTCCAGTAGATCCTAATACAGAATGAACAGAAATGTTTTATGTTGGAGGAAACAGTCTTTACAATGTGTGTTTCTAGTTAGCATGTCTTTAAGTTGAAGGGTTGAATTTTGATAAGCATTTTGATAGGAATTTGAAAGCCTTTGATAGGGATTTTCAAAGGCATTTTGATAGGAATTGTTCAAGCTTTATTCCATTCTTGTATCAATCCTAAATAGCAAGCAAAGCATATATTTTATTGTAAGCATTTTCAAGACACATTATCCGGTTTGGGTATGGGGATGGGATGGAGGGTGTTTCCCAATATTTTTGTGTCCACATACAAGACAACAACAAAAATTAGCAAAGGATACCAAATTACTTTTGCCAGTGGAGCAATGATAATGACAAGGGCAAGCTGTTTGCCAAAAATGTAATCAGAAATGTAATTGAATTCCTTAAACTTATTTTCCAAGCTTTGGTTCTCAGGTAACCCCTCATGACCCATGCCTAAAGTTAATCTTTACTCACTTGGTACTGTTTCAATGCTACAGGAGTACCCCGCCCCCACTTTCAAATGTAGAAGATCCTGAAGACACATGTATCAACTGTATTGAACAGAACATCCCAGAAATAGTGGGTTGTATGCATGCACAGGAGGTGGGTGGGTCTAGGGAGTACACGCTGTTTAATAGTGATTGCAATAGCAGATTTTCATATTGAGATCTCTTACAATTGACTGGCATCACCATGATTTATTCCAAATGATATTGACAATTGCAGCATTTCTATAAGAAATAGCCCTCAGCTGCGATCCAGTAGTAACTAGAGTAGGCCCATTAAATCAGTGGAACTTACATGAGTGTTGACTCAGTACATTCCTACTAATTCAATGGGCCTACTCTAGTTGCAACTCATACTGGATTTCAGCCATCTTAGAACCTTAACTAAAAATCTAAATAAAAAATCCTTTTGAATACTTTCGTGTCAGTTAATAGTTTGAAACTACTTACCTCCAAATTTACTTTTGATTTCTGCTTTAAAAATATGTAATTGATTTTATGAAACAAAAAATTTCCAATAGTAATGTGTCCCATTGAACTCCATTGAGCAAGGTAGTGCTACAATCATATCCACAGAATTCAATTAGATTATTATATTTTAAGCAACTTCAATTTTTAAAATAAGATCTTGGTTTATGTTGCTAATCATATTTTGTATGAGAGAATTAGTTGCAACTCATCCCAGTTTGCTTTTGAAAGACAAAACGAAACAGACAGTCTTGTTAATTTAGCATACAGGCTTGGAATAAATTACAACATCCATCATCTCATCAAAATTCTATTAAACTCAGTTCAGCATCCAAGGCAAAGGAGCCAGTTTTCTGTTGGAACCAGAGCTCTATGCATATCACTAAAAATCCTTTATGGTTCTTGCATTCTGGGAGTGAATTTATAAAAAAGAAAAATCAGTTTGGGACTTTGAATTACCCTTTACATTAAAAGCCAAAACATGTATAGCATTAAAACCAGGCGGTTTGTTATTAATTTAATGCATGCTGTCAACACACTTTGTGCGATGCCAGTGAGATACAGCTAGCTTCTATTGTTCAGCTACAAAATAACCTTATTTCTAATCATTAGATACCTGGAACTTGCACTCATGAAGTAACTTTTTGAAATTCTGGAATAGTGATGTCATTAGAATCATATCGAACATACGAGGGACAAAAGGACAGACTTTATCTGTACAAAATCTTCTTTATACCATCCGCCAACTGGGGAGCGATGCAAAACAGTCCCTGAAGAGAAGAGATACAAAACTGCAGAGCAAAGTGCCCTGACTGCATAATCAGCTCAGAGGTGTTGCAGGGGGTAGGCGGAAAGTGGAACTCAGAGGCTGCATCAGAACCAGAGTACACACAGAAATCCTTTCACAAACCCTTCTGCCACATTCCTAGATTTCAGTGGCTTCATTTGCAATGGAGAGGGAGGCCTTTTCGTAACTATTGTTAGGGAACAGCAAGTTGCAAATCACTACTGATTCCTTAGAAATCAAAAGGTCTACCAAGAGATCTTGATCAGCCTTCTGCCCATCCCTGCAACAAATCTTCATGCCTCATCTATTTTTTTCCTCAGCCATGAAGATAATGAAAGAATGGCTATGGCAATAGTCATATAGTCAAATGTGACAGATGATTCTCTGCTGATATCAAGCGTATATTGATATCAGCTTCTGCTATTTTTCCAGGCTAGATTTTTGTTGCTGTTGTTTCAAAGCTTTAGACAAACCTACATTTAGACCAGCTTAGGACCAGTAGTTTTTAAGTTCTTCATAGTTTCAAACAGCTATTTTGCATTTCCTGGATTTGTTTTTTCTATTGTGTATATTTTAGTATTGAAAGCTGTTCTGAGTTTCTTTGGGGGGGGACAAAGCAAGATCATTTAAAAAAGAAATAGACATGCTGGCATGGTAACAGCGTGGTGCAAAAGCTCAAGTTGTGAGGACAGAGTGGCTATGTGGAAAAGAACTTAAGCATGTTGTAGACCAGGGGTCTCCAAACTTTTCAGTGGGATGGCCACATTATATATGCTCCACATTTTTGAGGGCCAAAGGAAGATGTGCATGTGCACATGTGTGCGTATGCTTGCACTCCTGCCCACCCACCTGCCTGGCTGCACACATGCCCACTGCCCGCCCGCCCTCCTGCCAGTCTGCCCACCCGCACCCCTGCCCACATGCCCGTACACTCGCCTGCACACCCACATGCTGGTGCAGATAAAAAGGCAAGGTGTGCTGCATGTGGCCCACAGGCTGTAGTTTGGAGACCCCTGTTCTAGACCATTAAACTTCTGGGTAACCATTTACTTATGGTTTAACTTCCCCATGAAGCCTTTTCCATTGGTGGATACAGCCACAAAGCAGTGGAGGTTTGAAGTCAGAGTTTTCCTTCTCCTAAATGGGCTGCCTTCCCAGGCTAACGAGTCCCACCTACCCAGCCTGCTCGCTCATGGCATGGAGGCTGATGGGGGCGCCTCAGTGGGGGTTTGAAGTCAGAGTTTTCCTTCTCCTAGATGGGCTGCCTTTCAGGGCTGAAGGAGTCCCACCTACCCAGCCTGTTCTCTCACGGCATGGAGGACGATGACGGTGCCTCAAGGGGGGTTTGAAGTCAGAGTTTTCCTTCCCTAAGCACAAGCCGCTGACAAAGTGCTGGGTGAAGTTGCCTTTCATCTTCCATTTCTGATTATGGTGTCATGCCTCCAATTTCATATCTTCTTCAGAGTCATTGTAACTTGTGGTCACTGGTGATCCTTCCCTGCCACCTATTTCAGTCTCCAGACTGTTAGAATGCTTCACCTGATGTTTTGTTGGAGGACAGCTCGAGGCGAAATCCGGAGCCGGAGTCCCAGAGGCAGTTTGTGCCATTCTGTCAACTCCTGCGACGTCGCTGAAACCAGTTGTATTGGCTCTTGCCTTTCCATTGGACTATTTCAGTGACGTGGAGAGGGGGGATTTTCTGCTTGGGTAACAGCCTATCCTCCATATTATTTTACCCAGGCTTCGTGCCCTGGAGAGGACACTCCAGCTTTGCGTACAGTGTCAAAACACTAGACACTGTACCAAGTCCTCCATACAGAGCATGTTACCATAGTCTCTGGAGACTGAAGGATGCCTATGAACATCCCCATATGGAAGCAAGTGAATATAGGCTGCAATCCTATACCCACTTGTATCAGTGTGGGGGTGTTAAATCCTGACTTGATTCATCTTCATATAATGAAGGAAACAACTAAAACATTTCTCCTTGAAGTAAGCAGCCACGAGGCAGAATACATTATCTTGCTTTATCTTTATTTTATTTGTCTTATTTATAGACCGCCTTTTCTATGGGTAAATAGACTCACAGTTTAGAAAGTGTTGGGAAAATAGCAACCTTGCATGCCTCTGACACTGGGTATCAGTGGGTAGGGGTTTACAGCCTTAAAATGATTGTGCTTTGCCACTACTTTGATGGGAAAAGTTTTTCTTACCTCTGGCATTTGAGGTCAGCCTTCTTCCTATTTCTCTGAGATTCTTTTGTTTTTATTGATTACTCCCTTCTTCTTCCCCTGATTTCCATTCCAGAAACAGCTGTGCGGGAGGTCCTGAATGCTGGAGATTCCATTTTTACCTTCCTGCCCCGCAACTTCAAATTGTAATTACAAATAACTGGAAGCAAACTTACCTTTTCCATTTAAAGATGCACCTAGAATGACTTTTTACTACAAAAGGGCTAGATTTGTGTTGCTCTTATTTCTGTATTTGTTTTTCTGCTTTGTGTTCTGCTAGATAGAATAATAGCCAAGTTTCTAATAAAAAATTAATTCTAAGCCTGCAGTCATTAAACACTTCAGATTTCAAAGAAACATGTGCATCTATACAAATAAAGGAATTCAGATGAGAACTGAATTGATTTATCAATGAGCTGGCTTCTGGAGATAATCCATTTTACAAATTCCATGTAAAGTGAGTTTAAACTATGTCAAGTACATCTCACACTATAGACTGATTTAAAGATACCTGCTGTTAGGGCATCTAGTAAAAGCACAGTACCACCTGTATAAAATTTTACTCTGAATAACAATTTATAAAAACAGACAGTACCAATTTTAATCAATATTTATTTATAAACATAACATTTACTATAAAAGCTGTTGCATTTTAGACAAGGTTTCAAAACTTTTCAGAGGCATTTTAGAATAAATATCAGTGGAGATTAGTGTAAGTGGTATTCAGTATTAATCCTAGCAGGACATTTGTCCTTTGGTGACCTTGCATATAAAGTGGCCTTCTTTTGGCTCACTGTCTTTTTAAAAATCACATATCAATACCTACAGTAGATACAGAATTAATTCTACATAGCAAGAATAAAGGACTACTCTGAAGTTTTGAGAATGAAATATATATAAAATAATTCGGACATGGTTATACCTGCTCACTAAAGAAATGAGAAGCCAAATATACTTTTTGGAACACTTAAAACCCATTACATTTATTATATTGGTGCTTCAACAGTAAACCACACTTGGAAACACATATTTACCATTTCAAATCAATATAGTATATATTTTTTCCTGCCAGTCCTCACCTCCCCACCCTTTCCCCAAAGACTTATGAAATAACAAATATGTCATACTTATAACAAAGCTGGAAATAATGAGGGCTGAAGTATGTGTGAACCTCCCTACATAACAATTTGAAATGAAATAGGAAAAGGACAAATTGCTTGTTGGAAACAACAGCCTCCAATGCTGGTGACTAATCAGTAGTTCTGCAGACACTGGGGCTAGAATCCATGAGTGGCTGTGCATTCAGATCATATGCAGCAGTAGGCCAGAATGGTCACTTACATTCATAAGTGGCTTTGCCAAAAAATCCTATTTGTATATAAAAATTCTGCACATGAAAAATCTTGCCAGCCTGTGAGTTCTGGCTACAGTTGTAGTTTAATGGAAAATTGGCACAATTTTAAGGCTTGAATCCTACACTCTTTTATTTGGGACTTACTTCGAAGCAGGCCTAGATAGGGCTGTGCTATGTGGTGCTGTTAAAAGGAGAACAACCGTATGTTGCAATTTAGCACTCAGAGCAAATTTTTGCAAAGGTCGAATAAGACTTTATAATCCATTGTGATAGATTCCTGTGCAAGCTCTATTGAAATGATATATCATATTCTACCTTTTTTTAAGTTCTGTTAATTTCAATGGCAGTTTTTCAGAATTGCTCACTGGATTCTGCAGCATAAGCTAAACTGGGTGCTCTCAAGTACCATTAATTTCTGAGGGTATTCCACATACACCATTGTGCACTGGATTCTAGCCAAAAATACAATCCTACACATGCAGGTTCACTGAAAAGCTGCTCAAGTGGACCTCTCCTGTACGCCAAAATTACATCCAAGATCAGCAATGCAACTGCCCCAGCTCCACCTGCACAACAGCTACTATTCTCAGATTGCTTAGCTCTGGTCTCAATAGTGAAGAAAAATGCTTTAACACCCTCTGCATGGAGTCATATTAATGGTCAGATCTCACAGGTACCATGTACCCCACAGTCCTTTTTCCTGCTATGTTATCATATGCCATCGAGTTGTATCTAAATTATGGTGACCCTACTAGTTTTCAAGGCATATGCGGTATTTAAACAATGGCTTTATCAGTGCCATCCCCTGGTGAATTTTCATGCCCAAGCAGGGATTTGAACTCATGTCACCTGAGTTCAAGGCCATCACTCTATCCACTATACCCCATTGGTTCTCATACTGATAGAAGAGGTAAATGCAGTGAGACTACATGTTCTTCGAGGCTAGATCACTGGTTTTGTCCTCCATCCTCCAGTCCCACTGGTTCAGGTGGCTTACAGAAAACAAAATCAACTGTGCCATTTGCCAGCTGACTTATGGAACTGAGAAAGTGGCCTTTACGAGGACAGAAAGACTAGTTCTTGGCCTGAAAACTGTAGTGTTAGAAGTGGAGTATTTGGTTTGAGTTTGGTTGAGTCTCATGGGCCCCCTATGTACAAAAAGACACCATATTCTGAACCTAACTTTCAATATTCACACTCTTGACAAAGAGTTTCCCAGACTTCTGAGAGATGACAAACATTTTTTGTCTGTTTTAATCTTGGGAGACTGATTTTGATGCTGTACCTCAAAACATTCCTTCTGTAGCATAAGAGACCTCAAAGTGACACAGCCCAAGAAGAACCTGTACCCTCTTTTTCTGCATAAATCAACGAGAAGTTTACCTCCTGACTGGGTGCAGATGAATCCAGAATAGATAGATCATACAGAGATGCAGTAGGAGCCCTCCTCAGAACTGGCCTAATTGTACTAAAACTTGGCACCTAGTAATCCACTTCGTGTAGAGATGCAGAATAACATCCTGTTTTCAGCTAGGTGATTGGAAGATGGTGAGGGGGTGGAACAATTAGTCATGAAAAAGTACAGCAGGCACTTTCTCTAACATGGAGCCTTTCATTGCATAATCTATTCATTTTACACATCACACTAGCAGTGCTCTGACAGCCCACAGGCTGGGAATGAGTGTCTTAATGAGTGTCTTAAAGGATAAATCAAAATAGGGGGAACTGGTGGGTGGGATCTACATAATCTGCTGCTGTACTTCTCTTATTGTGCATTTCTTGCTTTGCTAGGAGGTATTATGACTACAGGACAATACTATGTAAATGTGCAAATACATTCCCAACAAACCATTCACAGTAGGAGAATCAACTTTCTAGGCCAATTTCTATTCTGGGTAGTTAACTTCTAAAAAAAGTCCAGCGATTTTTACATCCAATAGTCACTGGTGACTATGCAACAGCTTTATATTTTCTAAGGCACCGTTTTTAATAAAATGTTTAACTTTCTACCAGACATGGATATGTTTTAAAATAGACACCACCATTGAAAGATGCTCTGAAAGGACAAAGGAGACATTTTTGCATGAGAGCACGCAGCTGCACGTCAAGCTCTCCCTAGACATATAAATGCATAGTTACTGTCTATGTGACTCTTAGAAAACATGTATTGCTCACCTAAGAAATGTTTGATTTTTTTTTTCTAACACACTAAGAGACAATTGGCATGTGACTACAATTATGATGGAACAAGGAATCATAATTAAATTTTGTTATTTTTCTTTAATATTCTTAAGGCAACATAAATATATGTTTCCTTTTGAGAAAAAAAAACATATTGAGCTTAGCTACGTATGCTTTCATAATCAGACTATTTCCTTAAATTGACCTGCCGAAGAGACCAAATAGGTACTGCTGACAAACTGCTATATTATAACTATGGCATGCCAACTAAACCTTACATATGGCCTCTGGCAGCCATTCCAGTTTCATAGCCAGGGATAAAATGAAAATTAGAAACCCATAGATTGCACTGAAGTGAATGAATTAAAATTTATATTGAAGCATCACATCTGAACTCATCTGCTGTTGGCTATACATTCAGTAAGAGGGCTAGTTCTTGAACTATTTTAACAGCATGATTGCTGTTCCCTTGTGGGTCATTCTTACACTGCTCTGGAAAATCATCCCACATTTACTTAATAAGGTGATTATGTGGGAGGACCATAAATTGATATGTCCATACAGTCCTCTGGTGTGGATACAGCTGATGTGGTATGATTTCAGAAGTTAGATAAAGTCAAGGCCTGGATAATATTTGGGTGGGAGACCACAGGTTACTACCAGGGATCTCTAGATTAGGAAAGAATCTGCCTGAAACTCTATACAGCCACTGCCAATCTGGCCTAAACAGAGCAGTGGTCTTATAGACAGCAGTGATTTGACTCAAAAGCCACCTCCTGTTCTCCCAGTCACATCCTATAACCACACTGGAGTGGTGCTGGAAACAGTCCTAGGAAGGCCAAGACCATGCTGCTAAGACAATGCAAGAACTATCCCAGTGTGGTGCGCATGAACGCAGCACACACTCAGACCTTCTCCATTGACTTTTGAGCACTCCCAGCTTTGCTTCCATTTAGAATACATGACTGAAGGTTCAAGAAGCAGTGATCTGTGAAAACTCAGTAATTTCTGAGGCCAACAAATATACATTGTGTGGTTTCTATATGACTAAGGGTACAAGTTCTTTCCCTAAATTTCTCTTTTCGTAGGGCACCCTAATTGTAAGCATCTTTCCTTGAAACAGAGCACACCGGCTTCAAATGGATTAACTTCGAAGTATTTGTGCTAAGAATCTCAGTTCAAAACATATGTCATATATTTAAATGGGCTTTCTGGAGATCCTGTTTTACCCCCTTTTAGATCAATATGTGCAATATCATGGGGATACAGATGTTTTATAAAGTATGCAATCATTCCAAATGCAGCAAATTTGCTGAAAAAAAGAAGAGATACAGTAAATCAGTAGTCCTCTCAGTCACTGAATATTCAACTTCATTTGTGCCTGCTTTATGAAGAACTGAACTGTTACAATCCAAACTTCCACATTTACATTCCTCTGTAATTGCAAATGACAGGTCCAGCCTAGAGCTTGAAAAAGCTACTTTGGGGACTAAAAAGTGATGTCTTAAAGTAGCGCCTCAGTTTGTCATCATGCTCCATCCATGCTTTGATATATGTAATTCAATGGTCTGTGTGTGTGTGTGTGCGTGCGCGCACGCGTGTGCATGTGTGTGTGTGTGCGTGCACGCGTGCACACACACACTCATGTGTGTGCATGATGTGTGTATTATCCTGGGGCAGCAAAGTTCTCCACCCTCAGGAGCCATTCTGTTCTCCAGACCTGATTTGACATGTTCCAGATGTGCAGAGCTGCAACTTCCATCACCCCCCTTCTGGCTGGGAGTGACAAAAGTTAAGAACCCACAAATCTGGAGAGTGCCAAAGTGGAGAGGACTGTTGCACACAGTGGAGTAAGAACCAAACATTTATTTTGATCCATTCATAGCTGGTCAGACTCCACAATAGGTTGGCCACTTAGCAGCAGAGGATTCAACATGACAATGCAATACATAGTTGGACCATTATATGCTGACTCCAAAAGGGGAAAGTAATAATAATTTCCTGTTCCTTGTATAAGTGAAACTCTGGGTTTGATTAAAATTGATCAGTTACCAGAAACTGAGGGGAGGGGAATGCTTTGGAATGTAGAATCAGTTCACCAATTGCCAGTTGGCCATCCCTGTTGGATATTTTTGCATCAACTGAATGCATGCAAAATTTAAGTTCAGTGACAATGCTTTCATTCAGTAAAATAATTTGCTATTACAAGGAGCATCATTTTATGCACAACAAGATTACATGACTGAAGGTGCAATAATTTATTTGCAGAATTCCTACCCTCCACTGAAGGTAATAATGTAAAATGTTTCAGAATTACAGCATGTTTTATCAAACTAGTTCTTGTATAAAAAAAGATTACAGCTCCAGTAATAAACAGAAATTTTGCTTTCTGTGATGCTGCTTAATATTTTTTCAGTCAAATGCAACTAATTAGATTAATATATTGGCATATTATAGAACACCTATAAATGTTGTTTAAATCTAAAATTCTCAGTTCCTATTCATATTAAAACAGGTTTATTGCATCTTTATTTCCTTGTTATTTAAAAAACAAAACAAAACACCAGACTCTGAAACCAAACATAACTGATAATATGAATCACGCTCTCATGGGAAGATAGGGAGCTAAATGTCCAGAGGTGCACCTCATACATATAATGTAAGTGAATTATGAAAGGGAAATAATATATTGCATTGGAAAGTAGCTGATGTAGCCTTTTTTATGCCAGCTTTTCAAGATGAGATGAGAGCTGTGAAGTCCATGGATAGAATAAGCTCTTATATGCGATTGTCCAGAAGCGCTCGAAGAATATTTTCTGCAGTGTTCCTCTTGCAGAAGACATACGTAAGCAAGCCTGAGAGCCATGTCACAAAGTTGTTGGCTGACCAGCGGCTGTGTTAAAAAAACAAACACACAGACACAGATAGAAAGACAGTTGAAAAAGCGAATCAATTAACTGCAGTTTAGTTGCTCAGTTACACTGACTGTCCTGGTGGAGCCTGACTTAGCCCATACACATTTTCCTTCAGAAAAAAGACTAACTAGAATTATCCTGAGTGTTTTAAATGTATAAAGTAAGAATGCTTTCTCAGTATCTCTTAGGAGCAATGACATAACTAACATGGGCTAAATAATCCTGCTTAAGAATTATCTTTCTGGGCTACTGATTGATTCTCCATTTTTATCTATTTCATGCTTAGGAGAGCACTTGCCAAAATATTCAATCATTTGAAAGAATAAAAGCAACTGTGCAATTGGCTGATGCTATACAACAGCACCCTCTAGTCTTTGGGATAGGGAAATACTTGTCAGTTCAGTTAACAACTTCTAAGACCTTGTTTTTCTTTCAGACAGTCTGGAAAGGGGCGGCAGGCAGATGTCAAAGCACAAACTTACATACTTTATGTTCTCCTCTCCCCCTTCTTCCTGTACATGATCAGTGCCAATTAGCCAAGAAAGAACAGTCTCTGTTATCTTCAGGCTCTTTGGATTGATTTTTGAAAAGGCAGGAGACAGAGAATATCCTGATCATATCAGATCAATCAGCCTGAGCATCCAGCACACAACTGTTTCTTCATTTTGTGTCTACAACCTCAGTTCTTGTGTCATTTAAAACTATATTTTGGGGCTGGGGCTTGGAAGGTCAAGTGTGCGGATGTCTCCTGGGTGTTTTTTTTTTACCCTGCCATGATACAAAACCTATGCTCATAAAACATTATTGTACCCCTCTTCTAGAGAACGATAGCCTTACCATTTGTTTTACTTTTTAGGATTAATTTCATAATAGCTCATGCAATGCCACTGGCTAGGAAAAGATCTGGAGTAAAGCCTGTAATCTTTTCCTAAAATGCTGTTCCACACTAACCATTGTTGTGGGGGGTGGGGGGGGGGTTAGGACATCAAGAATGGAAACTGGGATACTGGACTTCAGGTAGCTGTTTGACCATGAAACTCCCTGAGTAGCCTAGGGACAGGTACTGTCACTCAGCCTCACCTGCCTGACACAGTGGTTCTGAGATTAAATGGGAGCGGGCGGGGGAGAAACCATATTTAAAGAAACCATATATTCTTCTCAGAAGGATGTAAAGACAACAAATGCAACAGGTTTCAAAAAAGCAAGCAGGAAAATACTCCTTAAAGCTGCAGCCCTATACACACGTACCTTGTATTGTCCGAGAAAACACTGGGATCTTACTTCTGGACAAACAAGATTAACATCACATAAATGCGACATTCACACTGGTGATATCATTCCCAATGGATGAGTGGATGACTAGTTTCATGAGCTAGTATCAGTTCTGGACATATTTGCATGGGTTCTGCAGTATCAAGTGTGTTCAGATGGAAACTCCACAAAACAAGTATCACGTGCTGGTACTTACTTCTGGATCTGATGTAACAATCATTGCAGTTGAGAAGACCATTTCTTATCCGGACATCTGTACCACTTGCTGCATCTCCAAGCTGTCCCTTACAAATTCCACACTATTGATTGATAAAGTATGGATATGATAAGGGTTAATATATTCAGGGAATAACCACATGACAAACTTGTGTTGGCTCTGTAGAAGCCTAACTTCTATAGGAGTAGGCAACTTAGTGCCTTCCAGATGGTTCGAGTGATATCTGCTCACCCTCAGTTCCAGGCTGTCGGTCATGTTGGCCAAGTCAATGGTAGTTATAGTCCAAAATATCTGGAGGATACCAGGTTGCCTAGCCCTGCCTTTCGGGAAAGTGGATGACCGTTTAAGTGCAGATAAGCCATCTGAGTCTCAACCTTTATTCAGGTTAAAACAACAACAAAAAAGGTTTTTCAAAGGTTCTTCCTCATGGACCAAGTCCTGTGCGAAGCCCAATACACTAAATATTGTGCACACTGACGTCCACATGGAATGGGGCTTAGCAGGCAGAGAAACTCTTTCAAACTCAATGAAAAATACAAAAGGCAAGTGAGAAAGATAACAGTGGGAACCAAGTTGTATGATTATTATACATATCCTCCCTTCAAATATGTAAGACAGAACTCGTAGTGCCCACGAGAGTGGACGCGTAGTCCAGATAGGCGGAGTATAAATCAAATCAAATCAAATCAAATCAAATCAATCAATCAATCAATCAATCAATTAATCAATCAATATTAGGCAGTGCTTCCAAAAGTCCATATTCCTAAGACTATCATGCCCTCAACTGAAAGAGTGATCATCTTCACTTTGGCGGCAGTGTTTAGATTTGTCTGTCACACAAGTAGGCCCCTTCATGAATATCTGGTGCTGGCACAGAATGAAGGACGATCCATGTGGCAAGCAGTGCTAGACATTCCAGCTGAGTGGAGAAAAGTGCCTTTTGCCACAGGGAGAGGCAAACAAACCCACCCTCCTTGGTAACTTCAAATACTTGATTAGAGGGAAATTATTTAAAGACACACTGGGAGAGGTCGGAAGACTACTCTATTCCGCCCATCTCCTCCCTGACCTTCCTAAACTGGAGCACCCTCCTCATCCCATTATTAGTAGATTTTTTTCCCATTTTATTTTAATCTCGAATTATTTGGTTGTTTTTTTTTAAAGACAGCCCTACCTTGAAGCACTGAATATGGAAGTAAAGACCAAGAGTCTCGATAATCATGGCAGCACCTTTTCCGAGAGGCTGTCCACAGCTAGAGCAAAGCTTCTTTCCACTGACAGACCTAGAATGACAAAAAATGGATTCAGCTCCTTTCCTCTGCACTGCAGTAACAATAAGCCACCCTTTCTAGCTGATTTTGAGATGGGCAGCCCCTTGTCATTTCCACTTAAAACACTGGTCTGTTCCCAGCTAGCCACTGAGCCAGAGAAAGGTAAAACTGTTCTGCTGTTAATGTCTAAATAGGGGAATCCTTTGCACACACCAGTCTTCTTACATGCCTCCCCTCAGCTCGAGAAATACTGTACTAAGGTGTGAGCACGTGAGCTAGGTCGTTCAAGAAGGGTCTATCTCCATGTCCCACTGGCTGTCTAAGAGTCCCTGCCAAGGACATTTGGCAGGCAGGAAGTAGATCTCTTCCCCAGGGCATTAACCTGGAGTGAACTCTCCACTAGAGCCAGGAGACAAGAGAGACTCAGAGAGGTGGAAAAAATGAGAAAGGCAGGAAAAAGCCCACCATTGGAATCTCCTGCTAGGAGGAGAGTGTAAAGCAGGAAGGAGAAGGAAGAGAGCGAGGCTGAAGACTACGCAGATGCCCCAGAGTGGAGTGGGGTAGAGTCAGACCCTGCTGCGTACACTGCCTTTGCAAACATCATGTGGCAGTCCTCCCTTCTTTCTTCACCAAGTCTTGGATGAAATGGCTTGCAGTAGAGGACACTAAAGAACCTGGTACCACCAAGACCAGACCAGAGGTTGTGCCTGAAGCTAAGCCGAGAAGGGCACCAGAGCTGGGGGACTTTAGCCCCAACTAAGCAACATGGTTTGTGATGAAAGTGGCGATTCAAATGCCTGTGTCAACTGGCAAGGGACATCTAAGAAGGAAGGTTGAAAGTCCACAAGCCCTAGCTGTTGTTTGGGCTGTATGGGTGTGTGCAGTGTGCTGAAGGTGACCCTCCCCTTCCCCCTCCCCCTAGCAAAGGACATGATGCTAATTCCCCTATGGCTAAAACAGGGAGGAGAACAGTGTGGGATTGGGTGTTAACAGTTCATAATGAATATTTTTTTAGTTGACTAACTACTGCTTCTGGGTCTTTTTCAATACGATGAAGGACACAAGAGTATTGTCTGTGGTTCCCAACCCCTCAGAAGAGGTCTTAGTCCTTCACATAAGGTCACATAATGCAAAAGAACTGCAGTGGCTCCAGGTTGGCACAGCCAAAAGGGTGATATTTTTGTTCACCTGGGCACTCCTACTTCTCAAGGGATACAGCATATTTGTTGCTGGTTCCACGGTCATTCTCTATCAAAATGCGTGGCCTTGCAAAGGAAGCCGTGCCAGCTGAAAGTGTGTACAGTACTAGAAATAGCATGGTTCTTGTAGCTGCAAGTGAGTGTGCTCCACAGCAGTGGTGAATTGGCAGGGTCTTGCACGTATGTTAACCATCTCCCAGAAGCTCCAGCTCCAGAGAATGTGGTCTTGGAGTGTTCGCTTTCTACTTCTCTTCACTTACCCAATGTGAAACAATTTTTCCGAGAATATTACATTTACAATACACACCCCTCAAAGCTATGTTCACCAGTTAGTTTGGGTTGAAAACAGTAATTTTGCTAGCTGACTATCAGCTTGACAATTCTGTTATTCAACCTTTGTACCTGTTCGGTGACTGGCTTTGCCTTGATGGAGAACATGGTGATGGTGACCCAATTCTAGGGGTCTCTTGACAGCCTGCCCTGAAATGCCAAAGAGAAAAGAAACTCTGGTAAAGTTTTTGAAGGCAAATGTTTGTTTGTTTATTCCTCCCACCTACACAGATCCGAAAGGGGTGGGCTCTGGTTTGAAGCCTCACATTCTCAAAGGAAGATCTTTAGCTGCCTCTGGCAGCATTGGTATGTTGACAAAGATGAGGATTCAGGCTCCTTCAAACTTGAAGGAATCTGGAGAAGGAAAGGCACTTAGAGTAGGCATACTCCAGATCTTTCAAGAAATGTTTCTGGGACATTGCTTCTTCAAACTCTAGTTGGTAAGCTGTAAGTTATCATAAACACTTCTGCTACATACCTCCTAATTTCTCTTGTCGAGCTGACTGGCAAGCTTAAATTATGTTCCAACGGTGAATTTTTCTGTCTGACATCTGAAACATGTGGGCTCTGTTTAGCCTGATTCTGTACAATATCTGAAAAAAATGGCAATAATTATATCCTACCATTTGACAAAGAATTATTTCTGAACGCCTTGCTTTGGAGTGGGGGGAAGAAAAGATTTACAAAGCTCATAAAGTACTTCACAGCTGAACAGAATGGCAAGTTACCTCAACACAGAATTTTCAGCTTGAAGTTGAGCTGGGAGGTGAGGGAGTGTTGACTTTAGGGCAAAAAAAATCACCTTTATCTAGAAAGAAATTTCCAATACAAAAGACACACTTTCCTAATCCTATTTTGTTGGGCTATTATATTCTGTTGATTTTAGATAATTCTCTGTGATTTGGGACACTTATCAATACACCACATAATTTTTCCTTACATCATCTAGAAAAATGAGTCAACAGTAGCTTTGGCTGTTATATTCTCCACTGACTGAAGTGCTTTGTTTTATTTAATTTTGGTAGGTATTTTGCAGTCTAAAATCTTGAAAATGCTGATTAAAAGGATTAGAAATTACACTACAATATACAATAAGTGCAATTACCAAAATGAACAATGCCTCTGCACAGTAACTTGCCTCTGGGGGGGAAAAACAGCTTCTGTTTTCAGAAAAGGATCTGAGAATCAGTTGTCCTGAAATGTCTGCAGAGGCTTTCCCAGTTTTAAGAAACAAACAAACAAATAAAACTTTCTATTTAAAAAGCCAATCAAATGTGTAATTCTGTGTATATTGTTTCAGAAGTAAGAACCAGTGAGTTTAACAGGGTTTATTCCTGGTAGGTCAATACACTGCGGATTGTTGTCTGTAAGAGTGGCTCTAAACAAGGACATTTACTATGACATGAGGAATGTTTTCTTTTTTCCAGGGACTTAGAATTCTCTGCTAAAGAACAATATCTTACACCCTGTATGACATTTGGAAAAATACCCTGAGTGTCTACCTATACTACAAAATCACACTGATTTAATTCTTAGTCTCTCTCTTCTCGGGGTACTATGTTACTCACCAAATTACAAACCCCAGAATTCCTCATGACAGTTAAGATGGTGTTAAAGTAATATGACTATACAGTGCAGATACTTTTGTTCTCTTTTTAAATGAATCCCTTCTCTTCATTCATCTCCCCCAACATTTCAGGCAACTGGAATTGCCATTCTCTCTCTTGAAATATACAATACTCATATAATTAATCCATTTTTAAATAAAGTCTAATGACAACAAGATGTCCTCAGCATCCCCTTAGTATGTATGCCAGTTTTGGTTGGAAATCGACCAGAGACAAACAGGCATGCACACATCCACATTGCATAATAATGGAAGAAACCATTTCCCTATCATAGTTCCATGAAATCTAGATAGCTGACATGGATGCAAACAGCAACCGAAGGGTATCAATCTTGGGATTATTTTACCTTAAACAGATCAATTAATTTAACTAATTATAATTTGTATCCTACAGCACTGGTTCTTAACCTTGGGTTACTCAGGAGTTTTGGACTGCAACTCCCAGAAGCCTTCACCACCAACTGTGCTGGCTGGGGTTTCTGGGAGTTGCAGTTCAAAAACATCTGAGTAACAAAGGTTAAGAACCACTGACCTACAGGACCAACTTGAGTTATTAGGTGGCAGACACAGGACTCCTCAAGTGTAGGAAGTCTCCTCAGAGATCAGAAGACTACCCATGAACATCATGTTCTCAAGAGCAGGAAGCTTTGAGGTTTGACCCAAACTCTTGCAGCTGATTTTCAACTGGGCTCTGAAGGACCAAGTTGTTTAAATATTACATCTGAACTCTCCATTTCTATGTATGTAACTTCCTTATCCAGGATTCCAAGTCTACATATGTGCATGCATATATAAATAGATGGAGGATTTTAGGGGTATGCCATTTGGACTTTTTGGACTCTAGCACGCAGAATTCTCCAAGAATTCCCCGGGGGAATCCTGGGAATTTCAGTCCCCACTTTCAGACATCTATATTTCCCTCAACTGGAGCAGGGCCTAGTCCTCCAAGGCTGCATTCTAAGCTTTAATTTCCTGCTACAACTCTATCCGGGTGTTGCTGCCCTGTAAGATATAGTGAAAATTTCTTCTGAAGAACTATGATACTCAGGAAGCACTGCAGCAGGAAATGAAGGCTTAAATTGCAGCTACTTCAGGACACTGGCAAAAGCTGCAGACCAAATAGGA